>NC_092390.1:28654401-29262942 GCF_030028105.1 Mobula birostris | reverse complement strand
TTAAACATTTATTTCAAACACGAGAAAATCTGCGGATGCTGGAAATCCAAGCAACATACACAAGATGCTGGAGGAACTCAGCAGGCCAGGCAACATCTATGGAAAAGAGCAAACAGTCAACATTTCAGGCCGAGACCCTTCATCAGGACCCTATCACTCAATATTGTCTAATAGAGTCTTCATGCTGCTGCAACAAACCACATATCTGGAAAACTGTAACATGGTTGCTGAATAATTGTTTCTCAAGACCTGCCTGTTCAATATGACTGCAGTTCGGCCACAGACGCACACACACACAGACAGTACATATGCACATGCATTGAACAGTATGCCTAAATAAATCAATACATCAAAGGTTGTACAGTTTTAAAATTAGATAGCATGGAAACAAGCCCTTCAGCCCAACATGTTTATACTAACCAAGATACCTACCTGAGCTACATTTATTTGCCTGTGTTTTGCCTATATCCCACTAAACTTTCCTACCCATGTACCTGTGCAAATGGCTTTTAAATGATGTAATTTTACCACTTACTCTGGCATCTCATTCCAGCCTGTGTAAAAAAAGTTGCTCCTCAGGTTCCTGTAAATCTTTCCCTGTTTCACTTTAAATCCATGCCTTCCGTACTTATACTCACTTATTTTGGGTCAAAGACTATGACCATTCTCCTTATCTATGGCCTTCATGATTTTATAGACCCCTCTAAAGCCACCCTTGAGCCTCCCATGGTCAAGGGAAAATGCACCACACTATCCAGTCCCTCCTTAAGCCATCAAGCCATCTAGTTCTGGTAACAACTTTGAGAATTTTCTTTATTAAGCTGTACCGCATACGTTATAAGTACCTGATTTTGCATGGGCTGGAGTAGCACAGTAAAGTCGGCATTTTGAGCAATGACAATAAAGTTCTATTCTATTCTTAATCTTTTCTACATCCATTCCAGCATTAACGTAATGATTTAATCTCAAGACTGTGAATATTTGTTACAAAGGCCTCAATATTAATATGAAGGCAGTTCCTGAGCAGTATATGAAATTACATAGGTTGAATCCTGTGTTCCCAACACAATTAAATCAATTAATTTTGATTTTCAGATTTCACATCTACTGTCTGTAAGGCAGGCACACTATAAGCTCGCTTGATGTAATCCCAGTTGAATTTAAAGGGAAAAATCACTTCTAAGAAATGGAGATTTAATTTCAGTATCCATCACTCCACATTAATTCTAAACATTCTTGCTGGTGAGTCTAACATAATCACAAATGCAATAAGTGACAGTGTAGCTATCCAAAGAGGGAATTGGAAATTTGCAAGGTAACTTATTTTGAGTATTCATAAATTGAAACCTTAAAATGGCAGACTGAACACTCTATATTATCTGTAACAATGTTACATTGCGCAAAGCAAACAATGCACATAACTCTCCTGTCATTTAGAGTTGCAAACGGTTGTAAACTCAGCCAGCTTCATCATGGGCAAAATTATAACATCACTTGAGATGTCGTGTTGGAGTTGTGTAAGATGTCAGTGAGGCCTAATTTGGAGTATTGTGTGCAGTTTTGGTCACCTACCTGCAGGAAAGATGTAAATAAGATTGAAAGAGTATAGAGAAAATTTCCAAGGATATTGCTGGGACTGGAGGACTTGTATTATCAGAAAAGATTGAATAGGTTAGAACGTTATTCCCCAGAATGTAGAACATTGAGAGGAATGTTTCAAAACATTAAACTAATTCAAAGGAAGATACAGGATTCTGAAATGTATATCTAACATTGTGTTTATTTAAAGCAAGGCACAATCGTATCACATGGTAGCATGATGACATTTGCAATTCACGTATTAATACATATAAACTGTAATGAATTGTTTAGACGAACAAGAATTCTTAATCAACCAATTTATTTCCAAGATTTCTCAAATATTAAGAAAATATTAAATACATAACTCTCCTCCCTGCTTAGTTATAAAATCCAACCCAATATAGAATGTATATCAACTATATACCTGTATACAATATACTATACAAAACAACTATTGTATATAGACATCCACAGCATAGTAAATTGTGAATTGTACCATTCAGGCTTAAAGATTTAATTGCTGTGGAGGCTTTCTTACTCTTGCGGGATAATGTCTTCCTTGACAAGGGGAGTCATCCTGCTTGGGAGGTGAAATTTGTGGCTGTGAAACAATCTCAGCTTCTGGGACCTCTTTGTGGCAGTTGTAGGAGTTGACTCTGAAACTGCAGTAAGTGGTTCTGACAGACCATAAAACCATAAGATAAAGGAGTTATTCGACCCATCAAGTCTGCTTCGGCATTTTATAATGGCTGATCTGGTTCCCTCTCAGATCCAAGCTTATGTCTTCTCCTTGTATCCCTTCATGCCCTGACTGACCAAGAATGTATCATCCTCTGCTTAAATGACTTGCCGTCCACAGCCACCTGTGGCAATGAATTCCACAGATTCACTACTCTCTGGCTAAAGAAATTCCTCCTCATTGTTCTAAATGGACATCCTTCTATTCTGAGACTGTGTCTTCTAGTCTTAGACTACTCCATAGGAAAACCCACTCCACATCCACTCTATCTAGGCTTCTCAAATTCAATAGGTTTCAATGAGATCCCCCTCATTCTCCTAAATTCCAGTGAGTACAGGCTTAGAGCCATCAACGCTCCTCACATGACAAGCCTTTCAATTTTGGGAATCATTTTTGTGAACCTCCTTTGAAACCTCTCCAATGCCAGCATATCCTTCCTTAGATGAGGGGCCCAAAACTGCTCACACTACTTCAAGTGAGGCCTCACCAGTGCCTTATAAAGCCACAACATGACATCCTTTTATATTCTGGTCCTCTTGTAATGAAGGCTAAAATCGCATTTGCCTTCCTCACCACAGACTCAGCCTGCACATTATCCTGTAAGAAATCCTGCACAAGGATTTACAAGTCCCTTTGAATTTTCTCTACATTTAGAATATAGTCTATGCTTTTATTTCTTTTATCAAAGTGCATTGCTGTAAACTCCCTGACACGGTATTCCATCTGTCACTTCTTTGCCCATTTTTCTAATCTGTCCAAGTCCTTCTGCAGCCTCTTTGCTTCCTCAGCACCATATGCCCCTCCATCTATCTTTGTGTCATCTGCAAACTTGGCCACAAAGCCATCAATTTCATCATCCAAATCATTGACATATAATTTAAAAACAATTGGTCCCAACACAGACCCCTGTGGAACACTACTATTCACCAGCAGCCAACTAGAAAAGGTTCCCTTTATTCCCACTTCTTGCATCCTGCCAATCAGCCAATGATCTACCCATGCTAGTATCTTTCCTTTAATACTACAGTCTCTTAATTTGTAAAGCGGCCTCATGTGTAGCACCTTGTCAAAGGCCTTTTGAAAATCCAAGGAAACAACATCCATTGATTTTCCTTTGTCTATCCTGCTTGTTATTTTTTCAAAGGCTTCCAACAGTTTTGTCAGACAAGATTTTCCCTTAAGGAAACCATGTGGACTTCAGCTGATTTTATCATATATCTCCAAGTACTTCAAAACTACAGCTAACAATTGACTCCAACATCTTTCAAACCACTGAGGTTAGACTAACTGCCCTATAATTTCCTTTCTTCTGCCTCTCTCCCTTCATGAAGAGTGGAGTGACATTTTCAATTTTCCAGTTCTTCCATGTCCATGTCAGATTCTGTTGATTCTTGAAAGATCATTAAATGTCTCCACAATCTCTTCAGCCACCTCTTTCAGAACCCTGGGTTGTAGACTATCTGGTCCAGGTGACTTATCTGCCTTCAGACCTTTCTGTTTCCCTAAGAACCTTCTCCCTAGTAATGGGAACTTCATTCACTTCCGACCCCTGATGCTCTGGAATTTTCTCCTTACAGCTTGTATGTCCCACAGTGAAGACTAAAGCAAGATATTTATTTAGTTCATCCGCTTTTTCCTTGTCCCCTATAACAACCTCTCCAGCATCATTTTCCAGCAATTTGATATCCACTTTACACTTTATATATCTGAAGAAACTTTTGGTATTCTCCTTAATATTATTGGCTAGCTTACCTTCACATTCCATCTTTTCCTTCTTTATGGCTTTTTAAAGTTTCCTTCTGATGGTTTTTAAAAGCTTCGAAATACTCTTTTTATTTGCTCTGTTATATGCCCTCCCTTTGGCTTTGATTTCTCTTGTCAGCCACGGTTGCACCATCCTCTTCTTTGGGATGTATCTATCCCATGCCTTCAGAATTGCTCCCAGAAAATCCAGCCGTTGCTGCTTTACTGTTATCCCTGCTACTGTTCCAATCCAATCAATTTTGGCCAGCTCCTTTATCATGCCTCTGTAATTCCCTTTACTTTCACTTCTTCTGAGGGTTCTTTTACCTTAAGCTCTCAAATCATTTCCATTTCATTACACAACACCCAATCCAGAATTGCTGGTCCCCTAGTGGCTCAACCATGAGCTGCTCTCAAAATTTATCTCGTAGGCATTCTAGAAATTTTCCCTCTTGGGATCCAACATCAACCTGATATTCTCAATCTACCTGCATATTAAATTCCCCCAATGTCTATTGTAACATTGTTCTTTTGGTATGTATTTTTGATTTGTAGACCACATCCTTACTACTGTTCAGGGGTCTGTATATAACTCCTATCAGGGTCTTTTAACCCTTGCAGTTCTTAAGCTCAATCCACAATTCAACACCTTCCAACTCTGTATCACCACTATCTGATTTGATTTCATGTTTTACCAACAGAACAATGCCATCCCTTCTGCCTTCCTACCTGTCCTTTTGATACAATGGGTATCGTTGGACATTAAGATCTCAGCAATAATCTTCTTTCAGCCATAATTCAATGATGCCTACAACATCATACGTGCCAATCTGTAATTGTGCTACAAGTTCATCTACCTTATTCTGTATTGTGTGTGCATTCAAATATAACACCTTCAGTCCTGTATTCAACCTTTTCGATTTTGTCCACTGTTTACATTGCAATTTACCCTGTTGACTGCAATTTTGCCCTATCATCAGCTTCTCTTTGCTAGCAGTCTCACTACACATTGCCTCTGTTTGTAAACTACTTACCTCATCCTCAGCACTGTCCCTCTGGTTCCCATACCCCTGCTAAATTAGTTTAAACCCTCCCAAACAACCTTAGCCAACCTGCCTACAAGGACATTGGACCTGTGCCCCCCCACCCCCAGGTTCAGATATAACCCATCCCTTTTGTACAGGTTGTACCTTCCTCAGAAGAGATCTAAATGATTGATAAATCTGAACCGCTGCTCTCTGCACCTTAGCTACACATTCACCTGCCAGATCATCCTATTCTTACTTTCACTGGCATGTGGCACATTTAGCAATCCAGGGATTACTATCCTGGAGGTCCTGTTCTTCCACTTGAGAATGCCATGGACCTAATCCAAGACATCCCTGATACTGGTATCTGGGAGGCAGCATACTATCTGGGCATCTCTATAGCATCCGCAGAATCTTGTCTCTATTCCTCTAACTATTGAATCTATCACCACTGTAGTCCTCTTAACTTCCCTTCTCTTCTGAGCTGCAGTGCCAGAAACTTGGTCTCTGTGACTTTCCCCTGGTAGTTTGCTCCCGTGAACAGACCCAAAGTGGTATGCTTTTTATTGAGGGGTATGGCCGCAGGGGTACGCTACACTGGCTGCCCATTTCCCTTCCTTCTCCTGGCAGGCACCCAGTTACTTGCCTTCTGCAACTTAGGGGTGACTACCTCCCTGTTGCTCCAATCTATCACTTCCTCAGGCTCCTGTATAAGCCAAAGGTCATCAAGCTGTAGCTCCAGTTCTTTAACACCTTCTCTGAGGAGCTGCATCTAGTATAGATGTGGTTATCTAGGAGGCTGAATTACTCACATCTGATTTCTCACATCTCATATCCAGAACAAAACACTGCCCCTGGAGCTATTCTCACTGTACAAACTGTGCCCTAACTGATGAGGAATGAAGAAGAAGTGGAAGAAGAAAAAGAAGAAGATGATGAAGAAGAAGAAACTTTCCAGATACAGTACTTACTTTGCCCAGGACTGATCTCACCCAAGCTTGATGTGTCAAACTCACTCCAACACAGGCTCACTCATACAATGGCCGCACAACAATGACCACTCCAATTGCCCTTGCCTTATTTTTATTCACCCTTTCTAATGAAACCTGCTCACTGATTAGATGCAGTCCCACTCTGAAAACAGCTGCCTAAGTGAAATCATTACTTCTCCCAGTGCTCCTGTTCACTGATTGGGCGCAGTCCAACTCCTGAGACAGCTCTGGACATCTTTCTTCTTCTAGTTTGTGCATCTTTAACTTGGGAAGGTCCATTTAGTTCACTGTAAAATTCTCATTAATCCTTCTATTGCTCCCTTTATGATCTAATCTCTCCTCTTGGTTTCCTTATCCGCAAAATCATCTGATGAATCCTCCATTTTCGTATCTCCATTTGTGTTGCCCTGAGGGCATTTATTTGACTTTGTTGGGTCTGCGCTTTCAATGATTGTTTATAACTATTTTCTAGTTAAAGTTAAGGTTGATAATTGTGTTACAGTATAACAAAGGTGAATTCTCTGTCTCTGGTACAGCGCGGCATGCGATGACGTCACCTCCGGTTTCGCTGCGTCTTACGTGTAACCCCCGGTTCGGAGAAGGTGTGAAGGCGGGTGCCATGCGTGCGGCGTGGTCGTGAGGAGCTCCGTGTCTACCCACAAAGAAACATTATAGAAGCAACGCCGTAGGTTCATAAGAAAGTAAAAATATTAACGCGGTTTCTGTTAAGGAAGCGGCGATTGGGGCGGCGTGCGTGTCGGCTTTTCAGTTTCAAACGCGGGGCGGGCTCGGGCTTGGCGGCGGTTTGACGGGACCCCTCGCCCGGTACTCGGGGCGGCTGGAGACACTCGCTAAAAGAAGAGAGCGCGCCTGGTCTCCAGAATGAAACAGACGCTGTATTGTTTTTTTTATCAACAGTTTTCACCATACAATGTTAATGTGGAAGAGTGAACAGTAAATGGTTAACCTTACTACGACTGTCTTCATTGGCTCCGGTTTAACTTGGTGTTTGGTCAGAGTTTCAACACAACTGCACCAGAACACTACACCACTGACTCCATTCTTTTTGGCCTTCCATTCATCCAGCTGGGCTTTGGTGTTTGCATCTCCTTTTACAATCAACTTTTGTCTCCCACTTGAAGTTCATGCAATAACCTTAATGCATACACCTGGTGCTTTCTACTCACAAAAGCAGAATGCTTGTAACTTTACTGAAGCTCCTTGAATTCTTTTCTAGCTAAAAACTAAGACACATTTCACAAGCAAATACCTGATTAATATATCAGAAACTCTCTCAGATGTGTTGCCTACAAAAGCTGTTGTAGTCGGACCCCTGCTTTTGTCCACTTTTACACTTCCTCTGATCAACATAGTCTTTGCTTGATCCAATATGCTTTCCAACCAGAGCCACAGAAGTTGGCACCAAAACATGTTTATCTTACGTTGGGTAATGGTTTATACTGTACAGCATGGAGACAGTGGTGGCATCATCCAGCACCTTTCTTAATTTGCCTTCAGTTGGCTTCATTGCAGTGGTTATGGTATTTCCAATGAATTTATAGTTGTTTAAGACGATCACAACCCCACAATGCTGGTCCTCCTATTTTTGCCACATACAAGCTCAATGTGGCTTGTTGGTTGTTGTATTTTGCTGTCACAAATATCATTCCCACAGCAGCTATCTTTTCTCAGTATAAGTTCTTCATTGGATATCTACAGGCTTCAGTTTAGTATCTTTGAAATGTCATTCAAACTTATTTTGTGGAATGACTGAAACAGCTGAACCTGTGTCCAATTCTATTTTAATTAGTTGCCATTCACTTCTGGTGTAAGCCATATTGGTTGTTTATTGTTAACTTTCACGTTGAAAATCTCAAGGCTACCTAGTCCTGTGTCATTCTCATCATTATCAATGGTAACTGAATTTATTTGGCCAGGCTGGTTTCTGTAGATGCTGTAGTTTTGTTCACACTCACTTTCATTCCTGGCTTCAATTCAATTGCACCTCTGCCTGTCGTTTCCATTGAAACAGCGATTTCAATTGCTTTTTAAAATGTAAGTTATGCTTCAGTTAGGAGCCATTTTTGAATGATTTCTTGTAAGACTTCACAAGCTAAATAATCCCTCAGTGCCTCATTAAGCCCATTACCAAACAGACAATGCTCAGACAATCTCTTCAATTCAGCCATGCATACTGAAATGGACTCCCCTTCCTTTTGATTCCGCTCATGAAATCTATAGCATTCTGCAATCAACAATGGCAGAATTTAGAAAAATGGTTCTAAAGGTTCCTGCATTATTTGTACAATATCAGCAAACCTCATCTCTGCTGGTTTGGTTGGAGCAGTTAAACTTTGAAGCAAACTGTATGCCTTTAACCCAATGTACTCAGCAAAATTGGTACTTCTCATTGGCTATTTCATTTGTTTCAAAATACTCTTCAATCATTCATTAAATAAAATCCAATGATCTCTTGTGGAATCAAATCTTTCCAATGTAGCTAGCCATTTCTGCTTTTTTTTCTGATTATTATCACACAGTACTCATTAGAATCCTGAATTATTTCATTTACTGCCTTTTTTAAACTTGGCAGTCTCTGCATATGCTGTGCTATGCTGTTTAAAAAAAATCAAACGTTTCTTGCTGCATTTTTTAACTTGTCATTCCTTGCTGCACTTCAGCAGGTCTGTAGTTGTATTGGGTTCATTTTAAAAATACCTCGTCTCCAATTTTATTCTTTTGTAACTTCAAAACATTAATCCAAAGGAAGACATGGAAGACCAAAATGTGCATCTAACTTCGTGTTTACTGTAAGTGAGATGCGTGTGTATCACATGGTAGCATGATGGTATATGCAATTTGTGTACTTACAGCTATAACTAGTAATGAATTATTTAAACTTACAAGAATGCATTTTAAATGGTTTGCCATTGACTAGGTGAGCTGTAGGGCTAGCTTCTGTGCTGTAGTTTTCTATTACTCCATGTCTCTAATCATCCCCACCATCAAGTACATCTTCAAGAGGCTCTGTCTTAAGAAGATAGCATCCATAATTAAGTATCCTCACCATCCAGGACATGGTCCAGTGAGGAAGAGGTACAGGAGCCTGAAGACCCACACTCAATGAGTCAGAAACAGTTTATTCCCTTCCACCATCAGATTTATGAACTGTCATAATACCCATGTACAATACATTGATATTCTTTCTGCACTATTTATTTTTGTAATGTATATTAATTCTGTCTTTGCACTCTATTGTTCCTGCAAAACAACAAGTTTCACATCATTTAAGTCAGTGATAATAAATTTATTTCTGATTCCAATTCTGATATGGAGAGAATAACTTGTCCATGCCAAAGGAAACCACAGCCCTACCAGAGATTTTCATTCAAATTGCTTGCTTTATGACCAGACTGATGGTTATGTGCCTCTCATGCTCCAAAATGTTTTTGTGAGAATTCCTTTATCCTTTATATCAGCATTTAAACCTTCACTCTGAAGTACATGAATGCAAAATGGTTGCTGGCTTTTTGCTGAAAAACTTGGTTGTGAGTACTTCCACAAATCCATGGCAGAGACATATATGAGGTCAAAAGCATCCCAGATCTGGGGAAAATCACAGTGACTGTTCATTCTGCCTGCTGTCATTGTAAAGAGAATTGACCTGCTTGCTGTTCTTTGCAAATAACCCATTAGTGACTGACTTACATATACATAGCCATCCAAGGGCATAGTGATCATTCTCACAACCACGGGTGAAGTGTGACTATGAGGTCTAGCAAGGTGCAGCTCTTCTTGAAAGAAACTTCAGATGTCTGCCAGTGTCACATCCTCGCACTGCAAACCAGCTGCCCAAGTTGTCAATGAAGCCAAGCCTCTGTGTATAAATCCTGTGTTGTGGGTAATGCCCATGCGGAATCACCTTCTTTCCTTGCGCCTTCCACCAATGTGCCTCACTCATGCACACTTTCTTCCTGCTTGCCTCTCCTGTATTCTATGAGGTCCCACTTTAGTCAGTAGTGTTACTATAAAGGGTATTTATCTCCCTCTTTGATGTTCTGTCCAACACATTCAAGATGTCTTCCCTTGCTGTACTCCTTACATTGAAATTGCCAAAAGTTGGAAATACTTTATACTTTATTGTCACCAAACAATTAGTACTAGAACATACAATCATCACAGCGATATTTGATTCTGCAGTTCATACGCCCTGGATTACAAATATTAAATATTAAGGATATTAAAAATAGTTAAAATTAGTAAAAATTAAAAAATTAAATTATAAATCATATATAGAAAATAGAAAAATGGGAAGTAAGGTAGTGCAAAAAAAAACCAAGAGGCAGGTCCGAATATTTGGAGGGTATGGCCCAGATCCGGGTCAGGATCAATTCAGCAGTCTTATCACAGTTGGAAAGAAGCTGTTCCCAAATCTGGCCGGTACGAGTCTTCAAGCTCCTGAACCTTCTCCTGGAGGGAAGAGGGACGAAAAGTGTGTTGGCTTGGTGGGTCGTGTCCTTGATTATCCTGGCAGCACTGCTCCGACATCGTGCGGTGTAAAGTGAGTCCACGGACGGAAGATTGGTTTGTGTGATGTGTTGCACCGTGTTCACGATCTTCTGCAGCTTCTTTTGGTCTTGAACAGGACAACTTCCATACCAGGTTGTGATGCACCCTAGAAGAATGCTTTTTACGGTGCATCTATAAAAATTAGTGAGGGTTTTAGGGGACAGACCAAATTTCTTTAGTTTTCTCAGGAAGTAAAGACGCTGGTGGGCCTTCTTGGCAGTGAACTCTGCTTGGTTGGACCAAGTCAGGTCATTTGTGATATTGACCCTGAGGAACTTAAAGCTTTTGACCTGTTCCACTTGCGCACCACTGATGTAAATTGGGTTGTATGGTCAGCTACTCCTTCTGAAGTCAACAACCAATTCCTTCGTCTTGCTGATGTTGAGGGATAGGTTATTGTCTTCGCACCGTGCCTCCAGGTTCTTAATTTCCTCCCTGTACTCAAACTCATCATTACCCAAGATACGGCCTACATTTGTTGTGTCATCAGCAAACTTATATATTGAGTTTGATGGAAACTTGGCTACACAATCATGGGTGTACAGTGAGTACAGCAGGGGGGTGAGTACACAGCCTTGTGGGGCACCAGTGCTCAGAGTGATTGTAGAGGAGAGCTTGTCCCCTATTTTTACAGCCTGGGTCCTGTCTGTGAGGAAGTTGAAGATCCAGCTGCAGATCTGAGTGCTAAGGCCCAGGTTCAGGAGCTTAGGAATCAGTTTATTTGGAACGATGGTATTAAAGGCAGAGCTGTAGTCAATGAAAAGGAGCCTTACGTATGCATCTTTATTCTCCAGGTGTTCTAAGGAGGAACGTAGGGCCAGAGAGATGGCATCTGCCATTGACCTGTTGCTCTGGTAGGCGAATTGCAAAGCGTTGAGGTTGACCGGTAGGCTGTGGTTGATGTGTGCCATAACCAATCTCTCGAAGCACTTCATAGCAATTGATGTCAGAGCCACAGTTCGATAGTCATTCAGGCATGCCACCTTGCTTTTCTTTGGCACTGAGATTATCATTGCCTTCTTAAAATATGAGGGGATCTTAGACTGAAACAAGGAGCAGTTGAAGGTGTCAGCAAACGCTCCAGCTAGCTCGCTTCCACAGGCCCAGAGAACCTGTCCTGGGACGCCGTCTGGGCCCGTCGCCTTCCTTGGATTTACCTTCAGGGAGGCCCTTCTAACGTCCTCCTCGGTGATGATGAATCTCGATGCCACCAGGTCCGGTTTATCCGGAGGGAGCGGAACGCTCATGTTCGAATCTTGCATAGAATACGTTAAGTTCGTCAGGAAGAGAAGCGCCACAGTTATTGATAGTCCCAGCCTTTTCTTTGCACCCAGTGATCTCATTTAGACCCTGCCATAGTCTACTGGCACCCCTTTGGTTAGCAATTGGGTCGGGCCCCGAAGCCAACACTTAATCCTGGATGGCCGGGCTCCCTGCTGAAACAAACCCTTAAGCCGGGTCACAGTTGCGGAGGCCTCCGCTCCAGTTGAGCCTCGGGCTCGATTTCCGAGGTTGGCGACAGAGGCAACTGTGGATGGCCACCAACAGGGCTTTACGGTGGTCGCTCCAGGGAAGCGTCTGGGGCAGCTTGAGGTCTCCGCCGTCACTTCTGTGTGGTCGTCTGCTCCGAAGAAGTGCTGGTCGGAATGGGCCGTGTCTCCAAGTGCTCCGGCACAGTAGCAGACCGCAGGTTGGTTGGGTCCAGGTGTGGTCTTTAGTTTAAGAAACAGTTCTGGCGTGGTGGTCTCCAGCTCAGTCAGTAGCTTCACCAGGGTGTTGTTGATCTTGATTTTGCTAAATTGGAGGTTTCGAAGGGTTTCTCAGGTATAGGATAGTGGAGAGGGCGGTTTGCTTGGGAGAGCTCGCGCAAAGTCGCCAGTTACCGGCGCCATCTATAAATAGCCATATTCACATGGGCACTCTGTATCAAAAGACCAGAGGTGACAGCTGCAATAAGTAAAGTTTGTTTCAGGTAGATAGTGCAGTTCAAATGCCCATCTGACCACATGCTAAAACTCAATTCCATTTCCCCGATACCTTTCACTTGGATCAAGTATCATATGCTGATAAAGTTAACAACATTGACATCACCTGTGATGTTAATTGTCCCAATGTGTGCCCATGCTCATTGTTATTAAATTCCTGACACTGGTATTAGGTTTGGTGCTGACATTCACATCTATCTCCACTGTTGCTCCATGGGATGTGGGTGGATAGCAGTTGGCTTCTGCTCCTATTCTACATAGAACATAGAACATAGAATAGTACAGCACAGTACAGGCCCTTCGGCTCACAATGTTGTGCCGACCCTCAAACCCTGCCTCCCATATAACCCCCCACCTTAGATTCCTCCATATACCTGTCTAGTAGTCTCTTAAACTTCACTAGTGTATCTGCCTCCACCACTGACTCAGGCAGTGCATTCCACGCACCAACCACTCTCTGAGTAAAAAACCTTCTCTAATATCCCCTTTGAACTTCCCACCCCTTACCTTAAAGCCATGTCCTCTTGTATTCAGCAGTGGTGCCCTGGGGAAGAGGTGCTGTCTATCCGCTCTACCTATTCCTCTTATTATCTTGTACACCCCTATCATGTCTCCTGTCATCCTCCTTCTCTCCAAAGAGTTAAGCCCTAGCTCCCTTAATCTTTGATCATAATGCATACTTTCTAAACCAGGCAGCATTCTGGTAGATCTCCTCTGTACCCTTTCCAATGCTTCCGCATCCTTCCTATAGTGAGGTGACCAGAACTGGACACAGTACTCCAAGTGTGGCCTAACCAGTTTTATATAGAGCTGCATCATTACATCACGACTCTTAAACTCTATCCCTCGACTTACGAAAGCTAACACCCCATAAGCTTTCTTAACTACCCTATCCACCTGTGAGGCAACTTTCAGGGATCTATGACAAGTACCCCCAGATCCCTCTGCTCCTCCACACTACCAAGTATCCTGCCATTTACTTTGTACTCTGCCTTGGAGTTTGTCCTTCCAAAGTGTACCACCTCACACTTCTCTGGGTTGAACTCCATCTGCCACTTCTCAGCCCACTTCTGCATCCTATCAATGTCTCTCTGCAATCTTTGACAATCCTCTACACTATCTACAACACCACCAACCTTTGTGTCGTCTGCAAACTTGCCAACCCACCCTTCTACCCACACATCCAGGTCGTTAATAAAAATCACGAAAAGTAGAGGTCCCAGAACAGATCCTTGTGGGACACCACTGGTCACAATCCTCCAATCTGAATGTACTCCCTCCACCACCACCCTCTGCCTTCTGCAGGCAAGTCAATTCTAAATCCACCTGGCCAAACTTCCCTGGATCCCATGCCTTCTAACTTTCTGAATAAGCCTACCGTATGGAACTTTGTCAAATGCCTTACTAAAATCCATATAGATCACATCCACTGCACTACCCTCATCTATATGCCTGGTCACCTCCTCAAAGAACTCTATCAGGCTTGTTAGACACGATCTGCCCTTCACAAAGCCATGCTGACTGTCCCTGATAAGACCATGATTCTCTAAATGTCTATAGATCCTATCTCTAAGAATCTTTTCCAACAGCTTTCCCACCACAGACGTAAGGCTCACTGGTCTATAATTACTCAGACTATCCCTACTACCTTTTTTGAACAAGGGAACAACATTCGCCTCCCTCCAATCCTCCGGTACCATTCCCGTGGACAACGAGGACATAAAGATCCTAGCCAGAGGCTCAGCAATCCCTTTGCTCGCCTCATGGAGCAGCCTGGGGAATATTCCGTCAGGCCCCGGGGGCTTATCTGTTGTAATGTATTTTAACAACTCCAACACCTCCTCTCCCTTAATATCAGCATGCTCCAGTACATCAACCTCACTCATATTGTCCTCACCATCATCAAGTTCCCTCTCGCTGGTGAATACCGAAGAGAGGTATTCATTGAGGACCTTGCTCACTTCCACCGCCTCCAGGCACATCTTTCCACCTATATCTCTGATCGGTCCTACCTTCACTCCTGTCATCCTTTTTTTCTTCACATAATTGAAGAATGCCTTGGGGTTTTCCTTTACTCTACTCGCCAAGGCCTTCTCATGCCCCCTTCTTGCTCTTCTCAGCCCCTTCTTAAGCTCCTTTCTTGCTTCCCTATATTCCTCAATAGACCCATCTGATCCTTGCTTCCTAAACCTCATGGATGCTGCCTTCTTCCTCCTGACTAGATTTTCCACCTCACTTGTCACCCATGGTTCCTTCACCCTACCATTCTTTATCTTCCTCACTGGGACAAATTTATCCCTTACATCCCGCAAGAGATCTCTAAACATCGACCACATGTCCATAGTACATTTCCCTGCAAAAACATCATCCCAATTCACACCCGCAAGTTCTAGCCTTATCGCCTCATAATTTGCCTTTCCCCAATTAAAAATTTTCCTGCCCTCTTTGATTCTATCCTTTTCAATGATAATTATAAAGGCCAGGGAGCGGTGATCACTGTCCCCCAGATGCTCACCCACTGAGAGATCTGTGACCTGACCCGGTTCATTACCTAGTACTAGATCTAGTATGGCATTCCCCTGGTCGGCCTGTCCACATACTGTCACAGGAATCCATCCTGGACACACTTAACAAATTCTGCCCCATCTAAACCCTTGGAACTAATCAGGTGCCAATCAATATTAGGGAAGTTAAAGTCACCCATGATAACAACCCCGTTATTATTGTACTGTTCCAAAATCTGCCTCCCAATCTGCACCTCTGTATCTCTGCTGCTACCAGGGGGCCTATAGAATACCCCCAGTAGAGTAACTGCTCCCTTCCTATTCCTGACTTCCACTCATATTGACTCAAAAGAGGATCCTGCTATATTACCCACCCTTTCTGTAGCTGTAATAGTATCCCTGACCAGTAATGCCACCCCTCCTCCCCTTTTTCCGCCCTCTTTATCCCTTTTAAAGCACTGAAATCCAGGAATATTGAGAATCCATTCCTGCCCTGGTGCCAGCCAAGTCTCTGTAATGGCCACTACATCATAATTCCATGTATGTATCCAAGCTCTCAGTTCATCACCCTTGTTCCTGATGCTTCTTGCATTGAGGTACACACATTTCAGCCCTTCTACCTTACTGTCTTTACACCGTTTATTCTGCTTCTCTTTCCTCAAAGCCTCTCTGTATGTTAGATCTGGCTTTACTCCATGCACTTGTTTCACTGCTGTATCGCTCTGGGTCCCATCCCCCTCACAAATTAGTTTAAACCCTCCTGAACCATGCTAGCAAACCTACCTGCAAGGATATTGCTCCCCCTCGAGTTCAGGTGCAACCCATCCAATCTGTACAGGTCCCACCTTCCCCAGAAGAGATCCCAATGATCTAAAACCCTGCTCCCTGCACCAACTCCTCAGCCACGCATTCAACTGCCATCTCCTCCAATTCTGAAGTTCATAAATCTTCAACTTCATCTATTTCCAATCCAACCTTCTTTTTGAGTGGGTAAACATTGCTGAAAGAATTAGTGACCTAGATTTGAGCTCCTAATCCAGTCTGACTCTTTAAAGCGGTTATAGAAAAAGGGGCAGTCTCAGATGTACTGCCATTTTGCTAATGGCTCGACCTGCCTGCCTAAATGACCATCATAGTTCTCATGATGCTATGAAGGTCAATGAGAAGTCCCATAAGATATTCTGCAATGCTGGAAATCCAGAGTAACACACAAAAATGCTGCAGGAACTCAACAGGTCACGCAGTATCTATGGAGGGAAATCAACAGTTGATTTTTTTGGGCTGTGACCCTTCATCAGAACTACTAACCTGATCTCTTTTTCAGTTGCTGTGTGCCAATGCTGGGAGATCCGTTCACTTTATAACCTTTTTATTACACATGATAAAAAATTAATTGGCTACAAAATTCCTGTGATAGACTGAGTTGCATTGTAAATCCTACATAAATTAAAGTATTTTCTTTTATTTTTAGCAATTTAAAAAAAAATTGGATTCATTTTTATTCAAATTGAAACTCCATTGTGGATTTTGCTGGACTTCTGTGGTCTTGTCAGAATATCAAAATGGTGAAACAATATTTACCTGTCCAGCTTAGCACCTTGTCCAAAAGTCACTCCTTCCCAGGTTGTTGCAAAGCCTTCATACTATACTGAATTTTCAGCCTAGATTTTGGAGTAGGATGGAGTTACAGCTCCTGATGTCACCACCATATGAGGCCCTCCGTTGGTCAGGGTTGATGATAGATGTTGGGTCCTAGCTGTCTACATTTTTTCAATACACAAGCCAGAGCAGTACGGTATGGAGAGCAAGCTGTTGCCCATGCAACAGGCTCTACCTCTCCACGCGGCTGATGAATCCAACTGAACAGCAGGGACTGATACCGCTTGACACCAGCAGTGTCCCTTGAGCTTCCAGTCAGCTTTGAACTCAACATAGGACTGCCGTAGTGACTCCAGCTCTGAATAGTTCCTCAGTATTTACTCCTGAATCCTTCCCTATGAGTGGCTATAGCTGCTAGGCATTGGAGGTTTGAGATCAGAGTTTTCTGTCTCCTGGATAAGCTGCCAGCTATGAGCTAATGAGCCCCATCTGCCTCAATCAATTGTTTTTAAGGTGCCAGTAATCCACCTTTGCCCCTTCTTCTGTCAGTAGAAATGGTTCCCCCGGGCTTAGTAGCTAAGTCACATGTGAAGGCCAAGAGCTGGATTGAGTTTTCAGAAACCACCAGATAACAAACACCAAAAAAAATGGAAAGCAAAGTTTTACTTTTCCTGAAGTAAAATTTCTCCCTGTAATATATGATAAGTAATTATATTTTAATATTGATATACTGTGCATAGAGTGCATTGGCTGTTATTAGCACCTCTACTTTTACATGTGTCTCTGGAAAATATTGGGAAATCATTGACACCGTTATTAACTTGAAAGCATATTGGGAATAGAGGAGGAGAGGAGAAATTTGCTAAGATGTAGGGAACCTGAAATTAAATTCAGCACATTTGTCAGTGATATTTTGCAAATGCTTGCTCATCATTGTTCTTCCAGTTTCATAAATAACTGAATAAATATCTCACAGTTCATAAATGAACAAGACTAGATAGTGCTGGCAGGAACAATTGTGAAGAGTTTGCATCAGAGTTTAGAAATCTTTCCAGGGTCTGCTCAGTGAACACAAATACCTGTACTAGAAGAATTACTGAGGAGCAGCAGACTGTGTATGATAAGGACATGACTTTCCAAACAAACTGTAGTAAGACTGGGACAGTTTGCCCAATACAGATGTGACAAGATATGTTGATAATATGTTTTTCAAATCATGGATTGCCCAAGTCAACAGATTCCCTTAAACACCAATTAAATGATAAACACAAGATACACTGCAGATTATGGAAATTCAGAACAACACACGCAAAATGTGGAGGAACTCAGCAGGTCAGGCGGCATCTGTGGAAGGGAATAAGCAGTTGATGTTTTAGGTTGAGCCCTTACTGGCTTCCTCCTCCTTCCTTTGCAGAGCTGGTGATGGTCATGACATCAAATGGTGACTGTTTATTCCCTTCCATAGAAGCTGCCTGAACTGCTGAGTTCCTTCAGTATTGTATATATGTTGCACCAATTAAATGAATCTTACACTGTCATAAGGTGGGCGTTGCTGGCGGACCCAAATGCAAGACACAGACACTGAAGTACTCGGAACAGGACTAGATTTGTCAAGAAAGCAAGGGAAGTGGGGAAGAAACGACGCTGAACAAGACACAGGCCCTGGATGAGACTAGGATACAGGGCATGGGCTAGGACTTGACTAGGAAAGTGGAACCAGGACAAGGAACTAGGAACTAGGAGCCTGGGCTAGAACTCCAAGCCAGAGATGGGACAGGGACCCGGAACCTGGGTCTTGACCCGGGCTTGGACCCCAGATCCAGGCGAGGACAAGACGTGGCTACAAGATGAAGAGTGGCAACAGGACTAGACGTGAGACTCCTGGACAGGACGAGGGAACCCCAGCTCCGGACTGGGTAAGGTACTCCTGGGCTGGGCGAGGCTCATGGACAGGATGAGAACACGAAGCCTTGACTTGGTCGAGGGAGACAGGAGCGCAGAGCCTTGGTAACCTTGGGAGACAGGAACGCAGAACACAGAGCCTTGGCCTTGAGAGACAGGAGCATGGAACACAGAGCCGGGACCCCTCCTTGGGAACAGGACATAGGGCCGGGACTCATACACAGAATGCTGAACACGACAAGATGGTTCCCAACACAAGGTAGCGGCAAACGGCCGGACTTAGCTAGCAAAGGCGTGGACATAGAGACGGTTCTCAACATAAGGTAGCGGCAAATGGCCGGACCTACCTAGTGAAGGCATGGACACAGAGACAGTTCCTAACTCAAGGTAGCGGCAAACGGCCGGACCTACCTAGCAAAGGGGAGGACACAAAGAGACAATTCCAAACAACGACAGACTGTTCCTTATCTTGACACAGCAAGGCCCCAGTCTCGTTCTGGCGGTTGAACCTGACGGCATTACAGCGAGGACACAGGTGAAGGTAGTAGGTGAGGCTTCAGGCGAAGGTAGCAGGCGAGGCTTCAGGCAAGGACTTAAGAAAGAAGGGTAAGGGAACAATCCAGCAACTGAAGCTGAACCCAGGAGCTGTTTATGTAACCAGCCCAAAGTGAGAATCATGTGCCTCAATTAAGGCACACAATAGGACAAGAGAAAACTGGAAAACCTGGAATAAGGAACAATGGACTGGACCGTGAACTGGAATGCGGACTTCACGGACTGGACCATGACAGTATTCCCCCCCTCCCCCATGGGAGCTTCCTGGCGACCGAACAGGCTCTCTTGGACAAAGGACGACACGGGCAGGTGGGGGAGCATTCAACAGGAGGGAACCCAGGATGGCAAGAGTAAAACAACAGTGGCTGTGTCGCTGGGTCCATATTTGACTGGACTGATCTGTCATACATGGGGTTGCTGGGAGCAGACCCACATGCAAGACACAGACACTGAAGTACTAGGAACAGGACCAGGTGTGTCAAGAAAGCAAGGGAAATGGGGAAGAAATGACGCTGAACAAGACACAGGCCCTGGACAAGACTAGGATACAGGGCCTGGGCTAGGACTTGACTAGGAAAGTGGAACCAGGACTAGGAACTAGGAGCCTGGGCTAGGACTCCAAGCCAGAGACTGGACAGGGATGGGGAACCTGGGTCTTGACTTGGGCTGGGACCCCGGATCTAGGCGAGGACAAGATGTGGCTACAGGACGAGGAGTGGTAACAGGACTGGACGTGAGACTCCTGGACAGGACGAGGGAACCCCAGCTCTGGGCTGGGCGAGACACATGGACAGGATGAGAACACGAAGCCTTGACTTGGCCGAGGGAGACAGGAACGCAGAGTCTTGGTCGAGGGAGACAGGAACGAAGAGCCTTGGTAATCTTGGGAGACAGGAACGCAGAACACAGAGCCTTGGCCTTGAGAGACAGGAACATGGAACACAGAGCCAGGACCCCTCCTTGGGAACAGGACAGAGGGCCAGGACTCATACACAGAATGCTGAGCACGATGAGATGGTTCTCAACACAAGGTAGCAGCAAATGGCCGGACCTACCTAATGAAGGCATGGACACAGAGACAGTTCCCAACTCAAGATAGCGGTAAACGGCCGGACCTACCTAGCGAAGGCGAGGACACAAAGAGACAATTCCAAACAACGACAGACTGTTCCGTTATCTTGACACAGCAAGGCCCCGGTCTCGCTCCAGCGGATGAACCTGACGGCGTTACAGGCAAGGACACAGGTAAAGGTAGCAGGCGAGGCTTCAGGCAAGGGCTTAAGAAGGAAGGGGAAGGGAAGGGAACAGTCCAGAAACTGAAGCTGAACCCAGGAGCTGTTTATGTAACCAGCCCAAAATGAGAATCGTGCCACAATAGGACAAGGGAAAATCGGAAAACCTAGAATAAGGAACAATGGACTGGACCGTGAACCAGAATGCGGACTTCACGGATTGGACCGTGAACCGGAATGTGGACTTCACGGACCAGACCGTGACATACACAATCTGAATGCTGACATGCCTGTCACCTCAATTAGTATGATATACCTCAGTCATTGTTTTCTAGTGCTATTCTGGTCTGAAGCAAACTACTCTCCACTAGAATGATGCTGGGTCATTAAAAAGGGACGATGGTGGAGAAGGAGATTAAATTGGTGGGAACTTCTCAAAACATGTCCAGTTCTCTCTCAATCAGTAGCCAACATGCCACTTTGTGGTTGGTTGTCCATGTTTGCATCTGCACAAATTGAGGTGGAGTATTGTGTTGCAGGACTTCCACTGAAAATACCTGGCCAAAACCATCTTAACTATCAAAGAGGAGATCTAAGTAGTCTACATGCTGAGGCCACAGGGATTGGACTACAAGGGTATGATTTAAAAAAAGAAGTAAAGTTGTGTGATGAAAACAGTTATTGCCAGAAATGTTCATCAGGTTAGATATAATTTGTAGGAAGATGAATACAGTTGTTCTTTAGTCAATGGCCTTTCATCAGAATATTGCACAGATATATGACTGCAGAGTGCTCAGCATTTCCATTGTGCTTTGTGATTGCATAATGGTTCTAAATGTTTGAAGTTTCTATCTTTAGTAGAGAGACATGAATTTCATAAATCTGCACTACTTTCTCATCTATTCGTGGGTATTGGATAGCAGCTCACCTTTCAACTTAGTGATAATGAACTGGAAAAAATGTAATATTAGATTGGGGGGGCATCTCTGGAGGGGAAGGGCAGCTGCATGTGCTTCAGTTGTCCATTGGTGCATAATGGAAATTTCCTTCAATAAAGGATCCATGGAATCCCAGCTAGAAATGTGAGCAGCTGGTGCTGCATTCCACTCTGGAACTTAATACTCCTTGAATTCTCCTCCTATTTCTGATAACATTTACAGGGAAATAATATTACTTGTCCAGGCACCTTAAATGCATGCTAATAGATTGTTAATTATACATCTAATGGTCATAAGGAATCACTGTCTTGATTTTGGTCTTTAAGGCACTCACTTCTGACTTGGAACATCACCCAGGTGGGAGAGGATGATGTGCTTCCAACATGAAAGACGTCAAAGAGACTAGAAGGTGGGTGACAAAAACCCCAGAACTATCTGCTCTTGTGGGTACCACCTACATGTTAATTGATTTCCAGGTGTAGAGAAAATGATGCCCTGTGTCTTTTTAAAGTCACCCAAAGGATTAATTGAATTGCCAGCAATTAAAGTGAAAATGTCAGAAGTACTAACTCTGAACTTTCTGGCTTGGTTCCAACCAAACTGAATATAGACTCACAAAACAGCATCTTATATTCTGACCAAGCATGTTACAGCCCTCATGATTAAGCATTATATTCAATGATTTTCAATAACTAACTGTTCTGGTTTCTTCCAGCATGAGCCATTCTGTTGAAATCTCATTAGCTTGTAATGTTAACTCAGATTTGCTCTCTCTGTGGTTACTATCTGACCCACTGATTATTTCCAACATCCTCTTTTGTTACTGATTTCCAACATGTATAGTATTTTTTATCCCTCTGTTCCAATATTTTTCATTTGTTCTCATGCATTTCCTGCTATTTACACCTGCTCCAGACATGGATGATAATATGCTGCTATTAAAGGCTTCATCTCCCTCTCTCAGATGGCATAACCACCACTTGTGTCATTCATCCAACTCTCTCCACCTTTCTCCCTTCTCAGAAATTGTGAACATGTTTGATTTCTATCTTTCTGATGAAATGTCATTAACCAGAAATGTTTACTCTTTTTCTATGGCTGTTGACTTTCCTCTTGAGTATTCCTAGTATTTTCTGAGAAACAAGGTCCTGAGATGAACGAGCTGTATCTGTGATCATTACATTTTTGATCTGGGTCATGACTGGGTTAACCACATCATATTATTCAAAGGCTGACTAGTAGACTTACAACTCCTTTTAAGCTCCGAGTCCTAATTTTCTCAGCCACAGATTTATTGTTTATATTATCAGAAACACTGAAAGGTAAACAACAGAAGTAACAAGCACAATTACAAACAAAATGAACTAATGTGGGATTAGTTTAAATAGTTAGTTGATGATCAGTGTGGTCTTCATGGACGGAAGGTCTGGTTTCCATTCTGCATCCTTCCATGCCTTCATGATCCTAAATGCATTTGGATCAAAGTGCAGGTTTGAGGACCAACAGTTTCTGATTAGTTTGCTGCAAGGAGCAGAATTTTATAAACCAACATCTGGAAAACGTTTGTCCAAGGGATATTATTTACCAGTCTGTGTTCCTGGTTTAGTAGCAATAATAGAAGTCGGAAGTTTCCTGAAGATTTGATCTTCATCCCAACCAATGCATTTCACATCAGGAAGTGTAAATGGAAATTATCCCAGACTTTCCATTGTGTGGCCAGTAGATGTTACGTGAGCAGGAATTCTCACATTACCATGGGTACCATGGTAGTGTAGTAGTCTGTGTGACACTATTATACCTCAGGCCGTAAGAGTTCAGAGTTCATTTCTGGTGCCATCAGTAAGCAGTTTGTACATTTCCCTTATGAGTACATGGGTTTCCTCAGCATGCTCCAGTTTGCCCCCACCATCCAAAGGCATACTGGTTAGTAGGTTAATTAGTCATTGTAAATTGTCCTGTAATTAGGCTAGTTTTAATAGGTGGGTATGCTGGAAGCTTTCAATATTTTAATGTAGTTCTAACATTACACTTCAGAATGTTAGGTACCAACTCAGATTTGAAGAGAACATTTAGGACAAGAGAAGGAAATGTGTGTATAAAATTTGAAGGGACATAAATCAATAAAGTTGCGGGTGGGGGAAGTGAACCTGGAAATAAAATCCAAAATGCATTTTTCAAACTTTATATCCCTTTCAATTTTTAAACACCCTTTGCTAAAGTAAAGGCTGTGACAGGCAACTATGAAGGACACAGAAATTTAAGTAACAGTAGGAGATTTGTACTCGTGCATTATAGCTGCTGAAAGCCCAGTCCTTGTTTGAAATTTGGTATGTTGAAAGTAGTACACAGCATATTGTATTTATGAAATGGTTGCCTTACTTGTTACGCCATGGTACCTGTTTTCAGGGAGGCATTTCTGGTTAATGACATTTCATCAGAAAGATAGCATTTCTGAATATACAATAATCGAACCTTGAAGTGGATGGGCTACAACAGCAGAAGACCATGATCATATAGAAATACACTTAGTAGCCACTTTATTAGCGATCTCCTATACCAGATAAACTGGCCACAGTGAGTATATTGTACATTAAGCAATGTTTTGATTAAAACCACAAATAGTGGATTTTTGGCTTTGTGCAACATACAGGTATTTCTATTGATCTCACTGAGATTTTCAAAGTAATGTTATTATCAAAGTACGTATATATCACCTGAGATTCATCTTCTCAGCAGTATTCACACTAAGTACAAAGACACACAATAGAATCAATGAAAAAGTGCACATAACAAGATGGATAAACAACCAATGTGTAGAACATAGCAAACTGTGCAAAGATAAAAAAACAAACAAAAGAATAATATTAAATAAATAAGCAATAAATATTGAGAACATGAGATGAAGAGTCCTTGGTAGTGAGGGAATAGCCTGTAGGAACAGCTAAGTGTTGGGGTGAGTGAAGTTGAGTAAATTTGTCCCCCTCTAGTTCCAAGAACCTGATGGCTGAGAAGTATTAACTGTTCCTGTACCTGGTAGAGTGGGTCCTGAAGCTCCTCTACCTCTTTCCTGGTGGCAAAAGTGAGAAGAAAGTATAGCTTCTTTGGTGGGATTGCTTAATGGATGCTGCTTTCCTGTGACACTGCTCTTCAGTGGTGAGGAGGACTTTACCTGCAGAGGACTAGGCTGTATCCATTGCTTCTTGTAGGCTTTTTCATTCATGGGCAATGGTGTTACTACCAGGCTATGATGCAACCAATCAGTATACTCTCCACCATGCATCTATGAAAATTATTCAGAGTTTTAAATGACATGCTGAATCTACACAAACATCTGAGAAAGTTCCTCTCCCTACCAGTGAGACAGATAAAGAAAATAGGCCTTGCCAGGAGCACTGGAGCATCCTTGCCTTATGTATAAATGGTATCCTTCACAGAAAAATATGAAAGAAATGAATGAACAAAAAGGACAGGGGAATATATTGGGCGTATGACAACATGTTATATTGAAATTTCAGCATTTAAGTATGTGCTTTTGAGAATAACAAATTAATCTTCATCAGATATTACATGAAATATTGTGAGTGAGTCACTGAATATAGCAGTAGGTTGGATATGGGGTAATGCAGGCCAATATTCAGATCGGTGACAGATCAGATTTGAGCAACAAACTCCTTGATTCACTGACTAAATGGAAAATTGAGTAATGGTGAAAGGAGCTCTGGATGGCAAGCTCAACAGTTTGGTGTCCTGGACATCCTATA
The DNA here is from genome assembly GCF_030028105.1 of Mobula birostris. Taxonomy (NCBI): domain Eukaryota; kingdom Metazoa; phylum Chordata; class Chondrichthyes; order Myliobatiformes; family Myliobatidae; genus Mobula; species Mobula birostris. The sequence continues at coordinate 29,237,814 of NC_092390.1, read as the reverse complement.
CAAATGGAATGCAATGCATGCCCAGATTTTATTTGTAGTAACTTGCCACCCAATACACAGGTTGATTGACATAGCCAGTGATTAATGGTAAGGATGTCATGGCCAGTAAGAAAGATCATGTTCAATGCAGAGCTCACAATTTAAGGAAGAGATCACATGGGTGATCTCTTGGAATGGGTCGGCAGTGATTGGGGAAGAGGTAGGATGAGAAGTAAAAGTTGAGAGAGAATGAGAAAGCAACACAGGCATATTGACTATAATATATACTGCAGTTACTCATCTACATTACTCTATCAGTACCTCCCAAACTCATGACCCCTACCTCCAGTTAAAAAGAGCACCAGGCTTGTGAAAACAACCACAAGTGCATGTCCTCATTAATCTCCAGATATTCCGGAGTCTGAAATGGATTATCTTTCCTTATCTGCTGCAAGGTCCAAATTCTCTAACCCCTGGTAGAATTTTTCCAACACGAGCAGCAGAAGTTCCAGAAAGTGGTTCATCATCTTTACAAAGGCAACTAGAGTCAGGCAATACGTACTGGGAAGAGTGATTGCAATCAGGAGTGAGGTTGAAATCAGAAACAGATTAGTTTCAGGAAGAGAGTGTGTGTGGGAGGGTGATCACAAATGGGGGAAAAGATCCCAGTCAGAGACCTTGATCAGTGGGAAGAGATTTGAAAACTTGATTTGGGGATAGACTTCAGTGTGAGGTGGATCATGCTTCTGTGATGGACCACTAAGTAATCTTGGTAGGTGTGCTTCTGGATTGGGCAGAGGTTGCTGGATGGTAAGATTTCTAGTGCTGTGTTTGCATGGAGGGAGTAGACAGTGCAGAAGCAACTATTGCCTGAAGGAAGTTTAGTCAATTCTGGTTTTGGGGAGAGATATCAGTGGGAGGGAGGAGATTGGAGGAGGAAAGATAGAGATGAAAAATAGTACACAAATCATGGTGTAAATGTTCCTATAATCTGACTTCTCTGGTTTCTATTTTTATTTTCACAGCCTAACATCTATATAAAACTGGAGGCAAAAAGAATCCTTGAAAGCTTTAAATTCTGAGAGTGAGAGGGAGGACCAGAGGAAAACAGAAAGACAGAAAGAATCAAGAGGGACAAAGAGAGAGAGTGAGAAAAAGAGAGGCAAAGAGAATCAGAGGTAGTTCACGAGATCTAGAGAGAACCAGGAGGAGGCAGAAAGAGTTTGATAAGTATTATACAGAGCTGGAGAGCCAACTCTAATGACTGGCAGGTCCACAAACGGAGCAATATGAAATTAAACAATACCAGCATACACTAAATGTATTTTATCTTCTGTGTGACTTTAAAGATTCAACTCTGTTCTTAAGTATTTATCCAATATTTTTGGAATAATATTTTTCAATATACAATTTGCTGTCACGGAGAATCTATCACCTATGGGAAATTGAACTTCATCCTCTGTGATTTTGATGCTGTCTTGAAACAAAGCTGCTGGGTTTTGCCACTTGAATTAACAATATTCATTCCTATCAGCACTTACAGAAGCTAGATCACAAGTCCTCCTTCTCGTTATATCCAGTAAAATGAGCACTAATTCTAAGAGTTTATCTTCAGCACTTAATCATCTTCGTCACTCATCTCTTGAATCTTTTCTAATACATTGTTATGTTTTGAGAAATAATTTCCAGAAATGCATATTGTACTTCTGTCTAACTTTACTAATGATCCAGATAAAGATTAGAAGAACTTTTCTTGGCTCATAATCAAATAGTTCATTTTTAACAATTCTATGCCTCATTTTGCCACTTGCTGAAAGCATAACACCAATATCATTATGTGGAAACTGTGATTGCTGATTTAGATTTCTCAACAAAAGTGATAAAACTTTATAAAATAATAGGGATGTACTAGGGTAGAAGTAGGGTATCATTTATATGTCTGAAGGAAGGTGAAAATGAATAAAGATAAAGGTCTTACTCCTTAAAGGGATTGAAAACCTCTCAGTCAGAATTGAGTTTAGTCATCCCTTATAACTGGCTAAAGAACATATTCGGATCTTTATCAAAATTAGTGATTGAGGATTGGTGAAGGGCTTCAGCCTGCCTTGCTGAAGTTTATCAGCTGTCATTACATTTTTTATCTTCGGACCCAAAAACAAGGAAGATTTTAGTTAACAGCCGCACAAATAAACACATTTAGATGAATTGGGGGAAGTGCTGAAGTAGAGCGAAAATGTGATGGGGAGAGTGATAGTTAGAGAACGGATGTCTGAGAGAGAGGAAAGTGAGGGAGGGTGGAGATTGAGTATAAGGGAGTTCTGATGGAATTGGACTGAAGTAAAGTGCATGAACAGGATCTTGTATCTGTTTCTTTGTGTTTGGTGTGTGGTCAAATAACAGTTTTTCTTCATATGCATACTTGTGTACATGCATGGACACAGAAACAATATCTGTACCACAGAGCCTAGTCTTCAATTACCAGGGCATGTCCTTGTCCTTCGCCCAAGAGCTTGTTCTGCCAAGATCATGTGGTATCTGGTGTGTGATGGTCACCACATTGAGAAATATCATGAAGAAACATTTTCTCTTTGTTGTAACTAGAGTTAAATCAAGTCATCCTTGATCAGAAGGCATCTTCAAAGAAAGTAACACACACAAAATGCTAGTGGAACTCAGCAGGTCAAGCAGTATCCTGGCAAATGAATCAAGTGTCCTGAAATCCTAAAAAAGACCATAACTGTGACAAGTCTTTTGGCTCGAGGCATCAAATACTGCTTGAAGTTTCTCAGGACACTTGTGTAATTCTTGTGCTTTGATGGTGCGACCACAATAAATGACAGTTTAAAGAATTCACACTTGTTGCGTCGTGTTCTGAGCTCATAATCTTCTAATCTTTTTAACACTGTCTTGACATTTTGGAGATGCTTGCTGTCATTTTTACTGGTATGATGTCATCCAGGTAACACCGAGTGCCTGGACAGCCTTGAACCACTTGATCCATGGCTTTCTGCCAGAGTACAGGTAGAGGTGGTACTCCATAAATAAGCCTATTACAGCTATAAGGCCCTTGTGAGTGGTTATGGAGAGAAACACTTTGGACTGTTATTCCATCTCTATCTGTAGGTAAGTCCACTTTGTTGAAGTGATCCCCCCCAGAAAGGTTTCCAAAGATTCCTCTATCCTGGACACAGGGTATTGATCTAACCTCAGTAGTGGGTTGATAGTGACCTTAAGATCACCGCAGATCCTGACAGACCATTCTTCTTTACTACTGGGACCACTGGTGTTGCCCACGAACTCCACTCAATCTTGGGAAAAAAATCTTTCAGCCTTTCTTGGATCTAGTTCACTGGCTACTTGATCATGGCTGGAATAAGGACATGAATGGGCTTTGCAAACTTGGGTGTGTCATTTTCATTTACCAGTATTTTATAGTCATAGTGATAGTCATAGTCATACTTTATTAATCCCGGGGGAAATTGTTTTTTGTTACAGTTGCACCATAGATAATTAAATGTTAATAAAACCATAAATAGTTAAATAGTAATATGTAAATTATGCCAGGAAATAAGTCCAGGACCAGCCTATTGGCTCAGGGTGTCTGACCCTCCAAGGGAGGAGTTGCAAAGTTTGATGGCCACAGACAGGAATGACTTCCTATGATGCTCTGTGTTGCATCTCGGTGGAATGGGTCTCTGGCTGAATGTACTCCTGTGCCCAATCAGTACATTATGTAGTGGATGGGAGACATTGTCCAAGATGGCATGCAACTTGGACAGCATCCTCTTTTCAGACACCACCGTGAGAGAGTCAGTTCCATCCCCACAACATCACTGGCTTGACGAATGAGATTGTTGGTTCTGTTGGTGTCTGCTACCCTCAGCCTGCTGCCCCAGCACACAACAGCAAACATGATAGCACTGGCCACCACAGACTCGTAGAACATGCTCAGCATCGTCCGGCAGATGTTAGAGGACCTCAATCTCCTCAGGAAATAGAGACGGCTCTGACCCTTCTTGTAGACAGCCTCAGTGTTCTTTGACCAGTCCAGTTTATTGTCAATTCGTATCCCCAGATATCTGTAATCCTCCACCATGACCACACTGACCCCCTGGATGGAAACAGGGGTCACCGGTACCTTAGCTCTCCTCAGGTCTACCACCAGCTCCTTAGTCTTTTTCACATTAAGCTGCAGATAATTCTGCTCATGTGACAAAGTTTCCTACCGTAGCCCTGTACTCAATCTCATCTCCCTTGCTGATGCATCCAATTGTGGCAGAGTCATCAGAAAACTTCTGAAGATGACAAGACTCTGTGCAGTAGTTGAAGTCCAAGGTGTAAATGGTGAAGAGAAAGGGAGACAAGACAGTCCCCTGTGGAGCCCCGGTGCTGATGATCACTCTGTCAGATACCCAGTATTGCAAGCACACATACTGTGGTCTGCCAGTCAGGTAATCAAGAATCTATGACACCAGGAAAGCATCCACCTGCATCGCTGTCAGCTTCTCCCCCAACAGAGCAGGGAGGATGGTGTTGAACACACTGGAGAAGTCAAAAAACATGACCCTCACAGTGCTTGCTGGCTTGTCCAGGTGGGCATAGACATGGTTCAGCAGGTAGACGATGGCATTCTCAACTCCTAGTCGGGGCTGGTAGGCGAACTGGAGGGGATCTAAGTGTGGCCTGACCATAGGCCGGAGCAGCTCCAAATCTCTCCAGGGTCTTCATGATGTGGGAGGTCAATGCCACCGGTCTGTAGTCATTGAGGCTGCTGGGGCACGGTGCCTTCAGCACAGGGACAAGGCAGGACATCTTCCACACCGTTGACACCATTACCGTTGACATGTTTCAGTTTGCCAATGCCATCCTTGAACACTGCTGTAACATCACCCAGTACCTTTTTAAATTCACTTTCAGTTGACTGTATTACAGGGGATGTGGTATGCAAACAGCGGATGAATCTCTATTCAGTTGTTGTTGTGTCAGCCACTCATGTCCCCAGAATGCTGCCCCCCACCCTGCTTTTACCACATACAAGCCCAAGGTGTGTTATTTTGTGTTTCACTGTTACAAATATTATTCCCACAGGAGTTATTATTTCTCCAGTATAAATTCTTAACTGGATAGCTGTAAGCTTCAGTTCACTACCTTTGAAAATGCATTTCAAACTCATTTTGTGGAAAGACTGAAATAGCTGCAGCAGTGTCTAAATCTATTTTAATTTGCTGTTCACTTCTGGAGTGAGGCATATTGCTTGTCTCTTGTTAGTTTTCACATTATAAATCTCAAATCTACCCAATCCTGTGTCATCTCATCTTTACCAGATTTTTTATGAACAGCATGCAAATTAGTGTTCTTTCAGGAACTGCCACTTGATTTTTTATCTTTTTTGCTTCCCTTTGAATTCCATTTATTTTTGTCTGCCTGATATGCTCTTTGCATGTGTCCTACTTTGTTATATGTTCTGTATTGGTCTGCTATATCTGAGCCCCTGCCACAACTTTAACACAAATTGTCCGGCCAGGCAAGTTTCTGTTCAAATGTTGCAATTTTGTTTACACTCACTTTCATATCTCTCTGCAACTAAATTGTGTCTCTGTCTGCTGTTTCCATTGATACAGCGATTTCAATTGTTCTTTTAAATGTAAGTTGGGGCCATTATTGAATGCTTTCTTGTAGGACTTCACAAACTAATCAATCTCTCAGTGCATTATTAAGCACATCGTCAAACTGACAATGCTCAGACAACTTCTTCAGTCCATCCAAAATGAAATTGAGTCCCCTTCCTTTTGATTCCACTTATTAAAACCTAAAGCATTCTGCAATCAGCAATGATTTTGGTTCTAAATGGTCCTGCATTACTTTCACAATATCAGCAAAGATAATTTTGGCTGGTTTGGTTGGAGCAGTCAAACTTCTAAGCCAGCTATATGGCTTTATCCCCAATAATCTCAGCAAAACTGGTACTCTCTTCTCAGTGGTTATTTCATTTACTTCAAAATACTGCTCAATTCATTCCATATACAGCAGCCAGTTATCTCCTGTGCAATCGAATGAGTCTATTTTTCTGATATAGCCAGCTATTGTTGCTGTTTTAAAATTTATGATTATTATCACAAGGTACTCTTTATGAACCCATTAATTTGTCCACTTTCTGCTTTTCTTTTTGCCTTTGTTTCTCACTGTACTTTTTTAAAAACTCGAATGTCTTGCTGCACTGCAACAGGTAGGTAGTTATCTCAGGTTTGTTTAATACTTCCTTGTTGTCACTGTTATGTTTCGTAACTCAAAAAAAAACTAATTTCAAGAAAAAGATGGAATCCCAGGAGAATGTGTCTTAATTTTGATTTTACTTTAAGTGAGGTGCGAATGTCACAACCACGGACTCTGTTGCAGGGTCTGTGTGCCCCTGCAAGAGGACTGCACAACAGGTTTGACAATTGCTCATGAATATGCACATTCCAGCTAATTACTGTTTCATTATGGCAGTAATTAACTCCCTCATTTTCGTAGTAGTCTTGTTGAGACTTGAGCAAAGCACAGTAACGTTACGCTCCCTACTTCCTTTCGTCCTTGCCTGAGAAAGAGGAGTACAATTTTGACTGATGTTGGAAATGAGCCCTGTTCATTTTGCATTTACATATTGCTTTTAGCCACAGTGTTGGCATTTTACTTTCAGTTTCAGAGTTTTAGTTAACAGCCCTGTTGGCCTAGCACTTATTATTTTCCTTTCCGTTAAAATTCTGCAAAGTTCACATTAAAGCAAGTGAACTGTCGACCTGCTTCAGTCTCTCTCTCCCCCCTCTCTCCCCCCCTCTCTCTCCCCCCCCCTCTCCTCCCCCCCTCTCTCCCTGCGCTATATTTGAACATTCGGACAGCAAGTGTCGACAAGAAGAATAGACCAGAGAGAGAACAGCTGACTCTGGCCCTGATATTCATTGGTCAGGACAGGGACAGGTAACTGATGATTTAATCTGCTCTGGGAGAAGTTACTGAAGCAATGCGGCAGATAATCTCGTGTCGACTAGCCCAGTCCCATCTGGAGGAACAGGTATCATCCCTTGAAGCAACAGTTCAGCAGCTCACAGCAGACAAGCAAAATCAGGTGTCTGTGATTTCCACTCTTACAGCGGCAGTCCACAAACTAGTGGACAGCCAGCATCATCTGACAGCCATTAGTGTTCTCACCAACACAATTCAGCAGCCTCCAACCCCATCAGTATCTCTCCCAGCATCTCACAGGACCTCCTTTCCTGCTGTCTTGCCAACCCCTGCCACTAATGCTCCCATTCCTGCGTCTGGGCGAGAACTGACTCACGTATCAATATAAAAACTGAGTATTTCCCCACTGGCCAGATACTCTGGTGACCTCGGTGGCTGCAGGAATATCATTATTCAGTGAGTTGACTTTCCAACCCCGGCTTGGTCAGTTTGGTGACGGTGTGCAAAAACTGATGTACATGGTAAACCACCTTGATGGACCTCTACTCAGCCTGTTCAGCACTCTATGTGAGCAAGGGTACCCCACAGCCCAGTTGTTATGACATTTTGTTGCCGGTTAAGAAGAGATATTGGCCTTCTAGTAAGATGTAAGGTGGCTGCCCACTGACCTCTAGACCTGCAACAAGGCAGAGGGATGGTGAGGGCCTATGCAGTCAAATTCTGCATGCTTGAGCTAGAGACAGTATGGAATGAGTGATCCCTCATCACTACTGTCTGGAGTGGGCTGAATGCAGGGGTCTGGCACGAGATTGCTGTTCCTGATGACCAGGACAGTCAGAATAACCTGATTAATCAGGCTATTTGAGTTGATGACCGGGTAACTGAGTGGCGCAGGTTAAGAATGTCTTAAATTTCCTGCTCACCGTCTGATCACCATCACCAAGCCCCCAGTTTATGGAAGAGACTCTACAAGTGGGATGCATGCGCCTAACTCAGGAGGAATGGGATCGGTGCAGGAAAACAGGTTCTTGCCTCTATTATGGTGATCTAGGACATTTCTGGACATCATGTCCCAAGCATCCAAGAAAAGAGGATCCCATCAGCAGGGAGGGGAGTCCTGACAGGTTGGTTCGCCGTGCAATCGGTTTCCCTTAATCTGGTGATGCTCCAAGCTTGCTTGTCTTGGTGTCTTGGACCCATGAACTTAAGACATTTATTGACTCTGGTGCAGCCAGGAATTTCATGGATATCTCTCTGGCTCAAAGATGGGGAGTTAAGAGAAAAGATCAAAGTCTAGGTTCCAGATAGTTGGCCTTTGGGCACCAGCCTGATGCATCTTTCTGCCAAACCCCTCCAAATTGTGCTCAAGTACAACTACAGGGAGTAACGTTCCTCCTATCTGGTTGATTCACCTGAACTGCCGCTGGTGCTTGGTCTCCCCTGGTTATCCTGACATAACCCATGGATTGATTGGTCCATTAAAGCACTCCAGGAGTGCAGACCGGTATGCTTGACTATCTGTCTGGGTCCAGCTCAAGCTCCGTTCCGTGAGTCCCCTTCTGTGTCATCTAAGGATGTGGACTTATCTGGGTTTCCAGCTGACTATGTCAATCTTCTTGAGGTCTTCAGTAAAAAGAAGGCTGCTTCTTTGCCTCCACACCGGTCATATGGTTGTGCTATTGACCTCTTACCCAGTACTAGTCCTCCCCAGGTCTGGCTCGTTTCTTTCTCTTATCCAGAAAAGATGACCATGGAAGAGTACAGCTAGGAAGCATTGTCCTCGGGGCTTATCCATCTGTCAACCTCACCAGCAGGAGCAGGCTTCTTTTTTGTGAGCAAGAATGATAGCAAGCCCAGTCCCTGCATTAATTATCGGCCCTTAAACAATATCAACATGAAGAACCATGAAGGTTCACCTCCCCTGCTTTCTTCTGCATTTGAACACCTCCAGGGAGCAACCACATTTTCCAAGAATGATGTGCACAATGCTTATAATCTGGTTGGTATCAGAGAAGGGGATGAATGGAAGACTCTCAATACTTCTGCAGACCACTATGAGTATCTTGTGATGCCCCTTCATCTGGCTAACACCCCCGCTGTTTCTCAGGCCTTAATTAACGATGTGCTCAGGGACATGTTGAATCAGTTCATGTTTGTGTACTTGAATGACATTCTAATCTATTCGCGCTCTCATCAAGAACATGTCCAGCATGTCTGGAGGATTCTCAGACGGCTCCTCCAGAGTAACCTGTACACCAAAGCCAGAAAAGTGTGAGGCCCATGGAGACCAGGTGTCGTTTTTTGGCTCTATACTACCCCCTCAATGCTCAAATGGACCCGAATAAATTTTAGGTGGTTACGGAGTGGCCTAAATTATCTACAGTCAAACAGGTGAGGTGCTTCATGAGGTTTGCGAACTTCTATTGCTGCTTCATCCGGAATTTCAGTTCTACCACGGCTGCCGTAATTGCACTCACCAGTAAGACCTCTGAGAGATTCTATTGGATAAATGATGCTGACCAAACATTCTCAAAACAAAAGCAATGCTTCACCACTGTCCCAGTGCTACAACATCCAGACCAATCCTGGTGATTCATTGTACTGAATTGAATTGAATTGACTTTATTTCTTGCATCCTTCACATATGTGAGGAGGTAAAATCTTTACTTGGTGGCTCCATCTGACTGTGCAATGTGCAAATTATAGTAATTTGTAATGAATAGTATGTACAATAAAATATATAACAGAACAGTCAATATAGCTTAGAAATACAATTCTGACAGCGTGAATTAATCAGTCTGATGGCCTGGTAGAAGAAGCTGTTCTGGAGCCTGCTGGTTCTGGCTTTTATTTTGCCAGACTGTTTTCCAGATGGTAACAGCTGGAACAGTTTGTGGTTGGGGTGACTCGGGTCCCCAATGATCCTTTGGACCCTTTTAGGCACCTGTCATTGTAAATCTTTTGAACAGTGGGAAGTTCACATCTACAGATTCACTGGGCTGTCTGCACCATTCTCTGCAGAGCCCTGCGACTGAGGGAAGTACAGTTCCCATACCAGGCAGTGATACAGCCAGTCATGTTGCTCTCAACTGTGCCCCTGTAGAAAGGATTTAGGGGCTCATGTCAAACTTCTTCAACCGTCTGAGGTGAAAGAGGTACTGTTGTGCTTTTTTCACCACACAGCCTGTATGTTGTCATGTGTGACGCCAAGCAGAGCCACCGGACGGATGATGCTAATGAGAGAGATAACGGAAGACAATGGAGAAACATTCAAAATGCTAATGAGAGAGAAGGGAGAGACTAACAGGAAAGAAACACAATTCAGATATTGACAGACCGGTTGCTTTGAACCTGAACTGTTTGAAGTTTGATGGACAGGTGATACCCCAGCAGGGGGATAAAAGGAGCAGGTTTGCTAAGGCACAAGACACGCCATGAGAGCCTGGAAAGAGCAGTGTGCCCCCACAAGTGGTGGGAGTTTGGAGGACCGGTTCGCGGTAACCGATTAGTGGCTCACAGGGTGTAAAGGTACGATCGGTGGGAACCTGGGGTGTGTGTCCGCCCTTGGCTGGGTGCCAGGTTCACCGCAGAAGAATGATTGTATCCGGAACGGAGGATTCACAGTCGGTGACCACAGCGGGATTAGAAGACATCAAAAGGTCTGCCCAAAATAGAGCTTGGTTGATTCCTATTACCCTAGTTCTGTGTATTATCATTGCTAACCTGTTACATTTATATCCTTACGATTAGTGTATTGTATTACTTATTTCTTTAATAAAATTTTATTAGTTCTTAGTAATCCAACGAGCGTCCCATTTCTGCTGGTTTGGCAACCCAGTTACGGGGTACGTAAAAATGTATAGACCAAATGAGGTCCTCGGTGATTTTTAGACTGAAGAACCTGAAGCTGTTCACCCTCTCAGATCCATTGATATCAATGGGAGTTAGCATGTCTCCATTCCTCCTGTAATCCACAACCAAATTCTTTGTTTTTGCAACATTGAGGAAGAAGTTGTTTTCTTGACACCACTGTGTCAGGGTGATGACTTCTTCTCTGTAGGCTGTCACATTATTATTTGAAATAAGGCCAATCAATGTAATATCATCTGCAAATTTAATTAGCAGATTGGAGCCGTGGGTGGCGATGCAGACACAGGTATACAGAGAGTAAAGGAGAACACATCCCTTGGGGGGGGGGGGCAGCTGTGTTGAGGGTCAGAGAGGCAGAGGTGAGGAGCCCACTCTTACCACCTGCCGGCAATCTGAGAAGAAGTCTAGGATCCAACTGCACAAGGCAGGGTGAAGGCTGGGGTCTCTGAGCTTCTGGTCAAGCCTGGAAGGAATTATGGTGTTGAATGCTGAACTGTAGCCCAAGAACAGCATCCTCACATAAGCATCCCTCCTCTCCAGGTGTACAGAGCGGTGACTACTGCGTCATCTGTCGATCGGTTGTGTCGGTAGATGAATTGTAGGGGGTCCAGTGTGGGTGGTAGAGTGCTGCAAATATGGTCCGTGACCAGCCTTTCAAAGCATTTGATTATTATTGAGGTGAGTGCAACAGGACAACAGTTGTTCAGACATGTTACCTTGGTCTGTTTAGGTACATGGACAATGGTGGATAATTTGAAGCAGGAGGGCACTCAACACTGGGAGAAGGAGAAACTAAAAATGTCTGTAAACACAGCTGCCAGTTGTGCTGCACACATCCTGAGTTCCCGACCTGGGATGCCATCCGGTCTTGTGACTGTCCACTCATTAGAAACACCTGTATACTTCAGCCTTAGAGGTGACCAAGGGGCAGGTTGCTTCGGGGGCTTGGTGTCGGCAACATTGAACCGAGTGTAAAAAAGATTTAGCTCAGCTGGGAGAGAGGCAGCGGTGTTTCTTCAGCTTAGAATAGATTGATCTACTGACCCTCATCAATATCAATGGGATTCCGTCTAGAGATATAGCAAGAACACTATTATCTCAGTTCCCTGCTCTATGCTCACTAAAGTCAAAGTTCTCTGTTAAAAGCATAGCTTATAAGTTTGGACCTGAAGTTTCAAATAACACTCAACACAAAAGCCTGATTGTTTATAAAGCTGCAATCAAAATGGCAGGGTAGTTTTGATTTTAAAAGAAGAAAAGGGGGAACATGAGATCACTAAGCTAAGATTCTAGAACTGGATATGGCTGACTTCCATGCACCAAGACCACAAAGTAAACAAGCAAACCTGTAAAAGGGAAAACCAAAGCAAAACTGTGGGAGATGTGTGAAAAATTTAGCATGGTATGGTACAGAGTATACTCCTATGGGGCAAGATCTCCACTTCTTCAAGCTCCCTGCTATTTTCCTCACTGGTTTTGTGTTACTTGCAATTTCAAAAATATGACCTTTGTGTAGAGTGCTACCTGAAACTTCAGGTTCAAAATTATAAGCTGTGCTTTTAATAGAGAACCTTGACTTCAGTGAGCATAGATCAGGGAATAGAGATAATAGTGTTCTTGCTGTATCTCTAGTCGGAAGCCCATTGATATTTAAGAGGGTCAGTGGATCAGTCTATTGTAAACTGAAGAAGAAATATTTTATTCTAGTCATGTTGTAATAATGATCTTTGGGGATGCTGGAGAGGAAAAGAGCTGTCCTCCTTACAACCTCTTGATACCATAACATATTCCTCAACAACCATTAAGCTGTGCTGGGCCAAGCCATTCAATTCTTTGAGTCCCGACTCAGGTCTGCATGCAAATTTCCATGCTCTAATGGTTCTTGTCAAAAATATTCTTAAAATAATACTTTGGAGAGGGATAATAAATCAGCCATGATACAATGGTGGAGCAGACCAGATGGGCCAATTGGCCTAATTCTGCTCCTATGTCTATATGATCTATGATCATATAGTCTAAAACACTGGAGTTCAGAATTTTTGTTTGCAAGAAAGAAAGACACAAGAAAATGTGGGTGCTGGAATCTGAAACACCAATGACTCCTTTCCCCTAAAGATATTGCCTGAATCAGTGAGTTCCTCCAGCAGATTGATGTTAAAAAATTAACATGAATTGGCCAGGCAGCACGTGTTTACAGAGCACTCTTTAAAAAAAAATTATCCTGAACATACAAAGACTGTGCATAGCACAAATCTTACACAAGTATCAACAGAGTGAAGTCCTTGCTTCAGTGTTAGTTAAGGGGCAGTAGCCTTGACTGGTCATTAATGATAAAATATGAGGGGGTTTTCTTTCTTCAGGCAATTATAGCGTCAGAGAGAGATGCAGAATGCAAACAGGCTCTTCACATATTGAATCGTTGAATCCACGTCAACCATCAACCATCCTTTTATATTAATATTACATTAATCGTAAACTCCCACCACTTTTTCTCCCCAGGTTCTACCACTCACCAGCACATCAGCAGAAATTTATAGCAGACAATTAATCTAGCAACCAGCGTACCTTTGGAATCAGAGTAGCAACCAGGAAATCCTGGGGAAACCCATGCGATCACAGGGAATTCGTACAAACTCAACACAGAAAGCACCGGAGGTCAGATTTGAATCCAGGTTGCTGGAGGAATGAAGAAGCAGTTCTAATCACTGCTCCACCATGTCGCCATGTAAGTTCTCCCCTATGGATTTATTTCTTATGACACTTCCACCTTCCCCCTTAACTGTATCCACAGTTGACTCCACCATCCCCTTTCAATTCTTGCTGCCAACTCTGGAATAGAAAGGATTGAAACTGAAGCACTCAGCCTCACACTGACTATCCTCAACTGTGCTCCTGTCCGACCATCATGTCTCTCCCCACAGACGCATACTCTCTCCAAATACCCATCCATCCTCTTAACTTCCCCTCCAATCCTCCTTATCCTTGCCAATCTCTCCAAATGTTCATCGCCTGTGGCCCAACTGATTTGTTTAGTGCAACTTGTGGTACAGAGGAAATGCTGTGGTCCATGTTGAAATGCACAAGGCTTGTGCTTTCACACACAATGCTTCCAGCACAGTAAGTATGAAGTATCACTGGTATTGGCCAGACAAAACTGCGGTCTACTAAACTGTGAATTTGAATGAATCAAGAACAGTGGAAGCAGACAGACCAGTTGTCTTTGTTCTTACCATGAGGTCAAAGGAGATGGAGACTCATTTTGTGAAATGGCTCTGTGTCCTCCATTTTGTGAACTGAAGTTGCTTGGCTTGATTAATATTTTAAAGGAGACAGAATGATGCTCCAGGTAATCTGCTGGACTAGAGATTATTTCCAAATAAGAAGTTATCTGTGAGCTGTTTTTTGATATAACATAACATGCTGGTTTGTGAATATTGGAGTCTGTGCTTGGCCTGACTGATTTGAGCTAGATACGGAAGAGAACAAAGAGCCATAAATTACCAATTGTTGCTCGCAAAAATAAAGGCAATAAATGGATGCTGACTTGGACTAGAGCCAATAAGAAGGTGTTAAATGACACGTAGCCAATAACAATGAAATGCAACTTTAGAATTGGTAAGGAATAAAGGAGTAAGAGGCTTTGCATATGCTGGCAGCATTGACTCTCTAGAGACCCACTATCATGGATGTGGAGTGCACCACAGACACGTTATGTGGAGATTTGAAATGGGACTATGAGGAACACATAGCCAGCAGAGACTTATTTTTACTGGTATTATCTTTTCTATTCTTTGACTGTTCATGGAGGGTAAGGAAAACTTAATAGGTGTGCACAGGTATTCAGTTATGTAAATTCATGTGTTCTTCCATTGAGACAATAAAGATACTTGTTGGTAATTACAGATTCTCTCTGTGCCTCCCTGATCATTATTACTAAGGGGTAGATCCTTATAACAGAATTGGCGTCCCTGTTGTGGGCTCAAGGAAAAACCTCTCCGTTGAGAATGAATGAATGAAATTTATTTTGGTCAGTACAAACATAACAAAAAGCATCATTTTCAATGATGTCATAACGATGATTTCATAGGACAAAATTACAACAAAAACGTAGACATTCTTTAAAACAGACTGAAAGGGTGTAGGCTGAAGTTACAGCCTACCCCTCTTACTTATACAACAACATATTTGGTGTCAATCATCACATCAAAACAAAAAATTTCATAATCTTTTAACACTAAATCCAATTCCAAGTATCATTTATTTACATTACTCCCATTCATTTTAAATCATGTATTTTATATTTGTTCATTAAATTATTAAAATTTTTTTTTAACTTAAGTGTGGTGCATGTTTTTAAATTCTCACTTCAACTGTTCCATAGATTCACCCCCTGACTGAAATACAATAATTTTTTACATTTGTTCTTATTCTTTGTTTTTGAAATATACATGTTCCTCTCAAATCATGTTGACTTTCTCTTATTTTAAACAACCTTTGGATACTTTGTGGTAGCTGTCCATTTTTTACTTTATACATAATTGGTATTATTTTAAAATCTACGAAATCTCTGAATTTTAAAGTGTTTAGTTGAATAAATAGTGGACTGGTTCGCTGATAATAACTTTGAGACAGACCATGCTAGTGAGAAAAGAGAGATATCGGGCTGGCTAGTTAGTTATTACTGATCCAGGATGGAAAATACAGGGAATTCTGCAATTCCAGAGGACTTGGATTGTTTTGATTGGAGGGGGTTCTTCCAGAAATATATATTGGGGAAACTGGCCACAATACAGAGTGTATGCTAGTCACAGCAGCACAGAAGGGGAAACGGCTGGAGAAGCTCTTTTTAAGATTGCTCAGGGGAAATTGTCAGAAAGGAAATTAAATGGCTACAGAAGCCAGTAGCAGTTGCCTGTCTGATTGAGGATTTAATAGATAGTTGGTAAATCACTGATGCTGAACGATATAGATTACAACAGGAAATCCTGGAATATCAATGAGAAACTAAGGTAGACATTTTGGTTGTCTGTAGATGGTGTTCCAAGGGGTGTATGGATCAACATTAGGTTCTGATCATTTAGAGCCAGAACCCATAAATAGATCATTTAGAACATTAGTGTCTCATAGCTCCAATGGACCTATAAAAATGTTAGAACTTTTTGATCCCAGTGACCCTACACATACTAAGGCATGGATCATTAGGAAGTTAATTAGAGGATGGGAGATGGAAGTGCACAATTAGATTTTAACTTCAGGAATACTCCAGAGGCAGCTGAAGTGTTTTCCGTTCAAGAAAATACACAGGATATCATTTAGGAAATGCAGGTCGGTGAGAAGCCAGCATTAGAGCTACTAGGACTTGATGTTTCAATCCCTATGGTAAACTGGCACTCTCGATGTTGGCAGTGGGCTTGGACTGGTGACAAGGAGGGTAGGTATGTCATTGGAGTCATCAGGTGGGCACCCTCCTTCTTTGACGTTTCGTTAATAAGCCCACGACGTCGCCAGAGGGCTCAACAGTGCTACCTGGTGTCCCAGATACACCTCCCTCAGTTCCATACCCTCCATCTTGCAGCCCAGTTGCTGTCTTTCCTTTTAATCCAAATCCAATTGCTGCTTTCTTCTGCTGCATTTGACAAGGACTTGACTGCTTGCTGGAGGGAGTGACCCCTCACCCCCATCTTCTTTAATAGACTGGTCGTAGATGTAGCAACGAATCCCCTGCATCCCACTTCTACAGGGAAAATCTGGGCAGCTTCAGTTGCCAGTTCAGAGTACTTGGTCTTTTTCCTCTCATAAGTTTCTTTGACACCATCTTTCCATGGTACTGTCAATTCCACAACATATGCCAGCTTGGCTGTTGTGAACCACAGGTCTGGCCGGAGTGTTGTAGCCGCAATGTCTGGGGGAAACACATGCTTTTTTTCCCAAGTCCACGTCCGTTTTCCAGTCCCGAGGAACCTGCAGAACGCTTACATCTTTTGATGTTGCATGGTGCTCTGGAAGTTGGCCTGCTGGTACAAATCGTGTGATGTCGACATTTCCTGCCGATGTTTGTGGGAGAGTATTTGTGGTGATTCACCTCTGTTCCAAGATTGATACCAGCTGTCTGAGAACTTGGTTATGCTGCCAAGTGTACCGCCACTGGGTGAGGCCCATGGTGCATCCTGTTAAAATGTGCCTCAGTGATGCAGGTGCTTGACAAAGAAAGCAAGCGGGGTCTTCTCCCCACCACTGGTTCAGGTTCTGGGATGTGGGTAGGAGGTCATAAGTGGTTCTGATGACAAAACTTAGCCGAGATCCCTCCATCTCCCAGGTGTCACGCCAGCTAAGTTTCCTCTTTTCCAGGCTCTCCCTATTAGTCCATTGGCCCTGCTTGGCCATTGAGACGGCCCTGGCATTTCGCTCTGCCTCCTCCTATCTTCTCAACTCCACCATGAGCCGTCTCTTCTGCACTGATGTTACCTTGTGCCATTGAGGAGCTTTTGGGACGAGCCCAAGACCGACTCTCCCATGTTGGACTTGGCCAACCACATCCCTGAAACGAAGAGCAGACTTACCACTCTGAACAGATGGGGTTCACTTCCTCCCCGTTGCCACACGGGCGGGGCCGCTGTTCGAATAACAGTATCTTCAGATCCAGTGAGGGTCATGACCAACCTTGCTTTGGTGCATTTGAATTCTTCCGCAAAACTTGCAATTGGTAATTTCAATTTGCCGTTCCTGTACAGTCCAACAGGACTTAAGCATCGTGGAAGTCCAAGCCACTATTTTACATGTGTGCTGATCACTCTTTCGAGCTTTTCAACCTTGCTGATGGGGATTTCATACACTATTAAAGGCCACATGAGTCTTGGGAGTATGCCGAACTGAAAGCACCACAGCTTGAGTTTTTCTGACTGCAAGGTCTTGTTGATGTGAGCTATGTACATAATGGTATCCTTTTTGAGTTGTTTAAGCTGCTCAGTGTCCTTGAGCTTAACATCATACCACCGGCTCAAGCTCTTCACCGGCATTTCTGAAACAATTGGGACAGGTGTTCCGTCAATATGAAATCTTTTATCCGTGACTTGACTTTTGACAATGGAACTGTCCAGAATCCTCTTCGTGCAGGGGACAGTTGTCATCAGTATTGTTATACCGTCCATATAGGCTTGTATCGGTGGTAACTTTTGACCAAACTGTAGCCCTTTTCCTCCTGCAACCCATTTTGAGGCTCTGATAATGGGCTCCATTGCCATAGTAAAGGCCAATGGGGAAATGGTGCACCCTGCCATGATGCCTACTTCCAGTGGTTGCCACGCTGTGGTGAAGTCTGATGTTGTGAGACAAACTTGCAGATCCTGGAAGTAGTGTTTTACCAGATTTGTTATTGTTGTAGGCACCTGAAAGAATTCAAAAGCAGTCCACAGTAGGGAATGAGGAACTGATCCATAGGCATTGGCCAGGTCGAGGAACAAGACATGCAGATCCTTTCTTTCTTTTTTAGCCATCTGGATTTGATGCCATATGACGCTGGTATGTTCAAGGCATCCCCAGAAGCCTGCTATGCCAGCCTTTTGGATTGACGTATCAATGAAATGGTTTTGTTTCAGATACTTTGTAAGCCTTTGCACCAACATGCTGAAAAAAATCTTGCCCTCTATGTTCAGAAGGCTTATTTGGCAAAACTGCTCAATGGTGGACGAGTTCTTTTCTTTCTCCCCCGGCTCTTCTCCAGGCTTTGGGGAATACTTGCTTTTCCTACGCAACCCTCATGTTTTTCCAAAGGAATTTCAGAACATCCGGGGCGTTCTTGTAGACACAATACGGAACACCGTTAGGGCCAGGCACTGATGCCGATCTTGCCTTCTTCACTGCCTCTTTCACCTCACTCAGCTTGGGAGGGCTGATGGTAAATTGATGTTGTGGAGGTGAGATTGGTGGGATGTCAGCTGGGACAAGTATCAGTTCATCTTTTCACTTATCAGTGTGGATGATTCTGAGATGTCTTTCAATCTCCTCTTTTGATACTTTCAAGTATCTGCTTTTCTCTTTTGTGAAAATGCCTTTCACATATTTAATGGGGTCTTTGTAAAAGTCTGTTCCTGCTTTTTCCTTCTTTTTACATCATTTCCTTAAATCCTCTGTTCTGCGCAGCTTTGAGAGCCACTGTTTTAGGTCCTCTTGAGGGAGGTTGATGCCCTCCCTTCCTTCAGCTGTTGTTTTTTTCCACACCTTCCTCAGGCCTCTTCTTTCTTTAACAAGTCGTTGGATTAGAGAGATTGTAGAAAGGAAGTAACACAGCGGTGGAAAATGCCTTCACCCAGTCAGTGAAGCTGTTGATGGAAACAGTACAGTGCACAAATCTGCTCTTTCAGCTGTGGTAACATGGGTCATTATGCCTGGAACTGTACAGCAAACTGTTCATATGATTTGAATCCTAACAAATGTAAGGGGTTTCTTCTTTTATGTTACTGCGTAGGCTAATTAAAATGGCTTCTTTGTTATGTTAAATGCTGAGACGCTAGCAGCTTGTTTGCGTTATTTATAATAGACCGAATGAACCAATTGGGATAGATGTGATCCTTTCTAGTGTGTCTGTAAGTTATTGTGATGTGCGGGTTTTTGGGTGGGGGGAGGGGAGAGAGAGAGAGAGAGAGAGAAACACAAAAAAAAAGAAAGAAAATGGACAAGGTGCTGTGAGCTGGCTAATGGGGTCGGAACTCGACCAGGAGTCTGAGTTCCAGGGTCTTTGGCGAGGAGAGGAGACGGAGACAAATTCGTGTGGAGCATCTGGTCAACCACCGTGGTTGGTCCAAGGCGGTAGGTCGAGGTGGTCAGAGGGGATCGAATGGTGAAGAGAAGATCGTTACTAGAGCTCCAACTGTTTGTGCATGAAGAGATTGAACTTTGATAAATGTGGCGCTTTTTACATTCCTTTTATATTTTATCTCTTAATTATATAGTTCCGGTAATATCTATAAACTGTAATTCATTTAATCGTATATGGTGTATTGTCTGTTATTTGGCGGGGTGGGGTACATCACACAGCATCCGCACCATCTTAATTACCCAGTCTGGTGGGGCCAAGGGCTGTTTCCATAGACGACAGCGAGCTGAGCGACCCTGAGGCCCTGAATATGCTGGAATTTTGGCTCATGCTTTAAACTTGTTGAATGCTGTTTACATGTTCATGATGAATAGCTTCCAACATTTCTTTGTTTAAAATCTTTGAGTAACACATTTCCTCAATGTTGTTGAATTCGAACTGAATATTGTGGTAATGGATTAACCCTTAGGAACAAGAAATTTTCTGAAATGTTTTAAATTGTAAATGAATTCTAGAGAGAGATTGCAAAGCTGTTTTTTAAGAGGTTGTGCCTTTAAGAGGATACATCAATGTGTTAATGTGTCAGGGCACCCCACCCAGAAGTTTTTTCTCTCTTCTTTGGTTCCTTGAAAAATTGGTGAAAGCTTTTCATGGTGGGAATTAATTGTTAATTTTATATTTTGCAGTTACTTGCAAAAGTTTCTAAAGGAGGAACAGTACAAGCATGGATTTTTTATTTGTCCTGTCTGTGGTTTTGGTTTGTGTTCCTTTATTTCCTTTATTTGTCTTCCATGGAATTGATTTTAGAGTCATTCAGATTGCATACTGGTCATATGTAATCTGGGTTGAGATGGAAATTTGTGCATCTCTATTCCTGATATGAGATGCCCATATTTCTAAGGTAAATAGATGCTCATTAGTGGATGGTTAAATTTGGAATTTGAATTAAACATTTTGGGAAGATTGGAACATTAGGGGAGCAATCATAAAAGTTGTTTTTACAAACAAGAATGCTTTCTTTTACAGAATATAAAAGATGTTGCTCAAGACTTCTGACATATTGATTTTAAGTTTGAGATCCCTTCAAAAATAGTTTTGAAGTAACCAATGTTTTGTTATGTAACTTGCAAATGGAAGTTCAAATTAAATATGGGACTGATCCAAACAGCATTTCAGCATCAATTCCCTCACCATTTTAAAGCACACAATAATCTGGCTACTGCTGGATATTCAAATTAAAATGTCTTGGTCAGACAGCCTTGCCAATGCAGGGTTGAAATGTAGCTGTAAAGGGTATTATAGTTTCTACCTTCCTTGAAAATAATCTTTATTGTACTGAAGAACCTCATCGGGTGTCAGGATATGATAGCAAATGATCCCAAGGGACCACTTGTATCAAAATAATAAGGGAGGAGTTGGAAGGAGATCAATATCCGAGAACAAAGACACAAAGAAAGCAAAAACACAAGAGCAAACCCCTATTTTAAAGTCTGTACATCAGTACAGATGGGTGAGAGGAGGACTGGGTGCAGAATTTATGTAGAGGATGAACATGGCCAGGAAAGGTATGGTATAGTTTTAAAGTTACCCAATATCATGAGTGTACAGACACCAAAAGTGGCAGATGTGGCACATGCATTTAGACACCAAAAATGTTTTCTGTCCGGATCAGTCATACATTCTGATAGTATGTATGTTTGTAATAGCCTTACAGAACATTTGCCCCCGTGGGAGGGAAGAGGGTTTGTTTCAGCTGACGGAAAACCCTTCTGATATGCTGCTTGGTTGCGGTACGTATTTAAAGAAGCAAAGGGGAAAGAATAAGGAGCATAAAGGTGAAAGCCCAATCTAAATTATCCCCTGAGGGGAATGAGAAGGCTAATGAATTAGTGAAGCAAGGTGTTTTAAATGGGTAGGAGTGGCAGCTGCAGATTGAGATTGAGAGCCAGAAGGAACAACAGGCTGAAGAGCAAAAGAAAGATAAAGAATTAAAATAGGGAAAGGTAAAGAAAAGAGCTCTCCAACACACCAGACCAGTGGAAGGGCCTTAATCTAATTTGCAGATAGATTATACTGGATCCTTGTCAACGACCCCAGGAGGGTACAAATTATTCTTGTGGTAGGTGCTTTCACTGAATGCGTGGATGCCTTCCCAACTAAGACAAACACGGTCAACGCCATTGCAAACATTTTATTGGAAAAGGTTTTCACTCACTGGGGATTACCTCAGAGTATAGAGTCGGATTAAGGCGCACATTTTACATCCCAGATAATGCAAGATGTCATGGCACTTCTAGGGATCAAGTCTAGTGGGATTGTGGAAAGGGTGAATCGAATACTGAAAACTATGATTGTCAAAATGGTGCAGCAATATGGAACAACATGGCAGGCAGTTTTGCCTTGTATACTGATGATAATAAGGAATACAGTGGTATCATCAATATGGTTACACCCCTTATAAACGCATGACCGGAAGGGACATGAGAGGATTGGAGGACTTGATTTGATTAGACTTGTCAGAGCCTGAAATAGATGGGATTGTGTCTGAAAAGTGGGTACACTAATTGGTGGAGATAGTGAAAGAGACCAATTTTGTGACAGCCCGTCAATTTAGGAAAGACATAGCAACAAAGTAAAGCTTACTTTTTCTCAGAAGTCAGTTCCATACAATTAAACCCAGTACAGAGTGATGAATGCACCAACCCATCTCATTTTTAAATCCAAGGTTTGCAAGGGTCTATGAAATCAGAGACAAAGCAGGTCCATTAGTGTACAGGGTACTGATTTCCCTAGATAAATGGATGGTACCATATCGCCCAGTTGAAATTGGCGCTGGAGAAACAGTAATGTTATCACCAATTGATGTACATGATGATCCTGATTTTGGAGACTTGACTATCCAAATACATGGTAATCCTGATTTGGAAGATTTGGGATTGGGACAGCTGTTCCAATTAGATGCTGACAGGGATCAGATACAGACTAATCAAGTTGTTCAGAGTGCTTCACAGTTAACTGAATTCACTTAAATTTCTGATGCTCCTTCAAGATACAAAAAAAACTGATTATTGACAGCATTCACCTCATGTCTAAGGAAATGCATAAAACTGAGATCTATGCTGCATATGCCAGTTGGCTGCTTGCCATGAATAGTATGAAATTATTACAACTTGATGCACATCAAGTACCAAAGTGTGTATCAGATAAGCAACTAAAGCGATGGGTTGAGGAAAAGGTGCCCTTTCGTCATATTAGATATCTTACACTAACCAATGAAGTACTCGGTAACTGTGATTATGGTAAAGGAAGGTTTTATGTTGGTTCAGTATTCCTCATTCCCTGACATGGAAATATTTTAACCTACCCATTGAAAAGAGTTCATAAGTGGACAAATATTATGAGAAGACTTGGATATTCTTAAGTAACCCACCAACGCATTCTGTCATTGTGAATAGCACTGGGAAAGGGATAGATTCATCAAGATGTCACTGAGGGGGAACCACTGGGCTTGCCCAGAAGAGATGACATGGCAGAAACTTCTGAATTGTAGTTTCAGTACTTATGAGAATTGATCATTGTCTATTCTGCCTGTAAATAATGAGTCTTCTTAGAATAAGCATCAGTGGGACAGACATATACCAACGGCAACAATGAGTTATACCAAGGGATGGAAACATTGTCCTTGAAAGTCATAATGTTGCATTTGGGAGCGTGACTTCAGATTTGACTATTGAAGGACAAACTTTGTCTCAGCCATATAACAATTACAGCACGGAAACAGTCCATCTCAGCCCTTCTAGTCTGTGCCGAACACTTACTCTCACCCAGTCTGATCTACCTGCACTCAGCCCATAACCCTCCATTCCTTTCCTGTCCATATACCTATCCAATTTTTTTTAAATAACAAAATCGAACCTGCCTCTACCACTTCTACTAGAAGCTCGTTCCACACAGCTACCACTCTCTGAGTAAAGAAGTTCCCCCTTGTGTTACCCCTAAACTTTTGTCCCTTAACTCTCAACTCATGTCCTCTTGTTTGAATTTCCCCTACTCTCAATGGAAAAAGCCTATCCACATCAACTCTACCCATCCCCCTCATAATTTTAAATACCTCTTTCAAGTCCCCTCTCAACCTTCTACGCTCCAAAGAATAAAGACCTAACTTGTTCAACCTTTCTCTGTAACTTAGGTGCTGAAACCCAGGTAACATTCTAGTAAATCTTCTCTGTACTCTCTCTATTTTGTTGACATCTTTCCTATAATTTGGTGACCAGAACTGTACACAATACTCCAAATTTGAACTCACCAATGCCTTGTCGTAGATAGGGTAACAGAGGAGAACCTCACAATCTAATGAACTGATATGGATCGATATCTGTGGGACTATGTTGTTACCGAGTTGCCTCCTCGCTTGACTGCAGACTGGACATGAGATATGGAGGAGGCAGAGGAGATAGTATATCAATAGACTAAATATGGAAAATTAAGAGACACACTTACAAAGCAAATTAAATATTGAATGACCCATACTCTTGAGATAAGTTTTAGATTTTGGGATCAAATCTTTAAATACATCCATGGATGAAGATAGTATCGCATGCTGCTGTAGTATTAATTTTATGTCAGTTGATTATGGTATTGTTTTCTATGTCTCAGTTTAGAAGGTAGAAGGCTGAATTTATAGAAAAGGTAAAGAATGATGGTTCTGTAATACAGAGAAGACGATGGTCTGTGTACAGTGTATGAATTCAGTAAGTAAATGGTACGTTTATCTTTATATAATGTAAGTGTAGCACACCTCCTGGGGGTTTTGTTGACTATGAGTAGTTAACAGAATGAGAGGAGGATGGTGATCCTAAGATAAGTACCTTTGGATCAAAAGGAGGAAGATACTGGCCAGTGAGAACTACAGTCTACAAATTAGTGAATTCAAATGAATCAAGGATAGTGGAAGTAGACAGACCAATTGCCTTTGTTCTTGCCATGAGGTTGAGGGAGATGGAGGCTGCTATTTTGTAACATGGCTCTGCGTCCTGCATTTTGTGAACTAAAGTTGCTTGGCTTGATTAATCTTTTAAAGTGGACACAATAATGCTCCAGGTAATCTGCTGGACTAAAGATTATTTCCAAATATAAAGTTATTTGTAACATGCAGGCTTGTGAATGTTGGAGTCAGTGCTTGTCCTGAGTAATTCGAACTGGTTGCTGAAGAGAACAAAGAACCATAAATTACTATTTGTCACTTGTGGAAATAAGGGCAATAAATGGATGCTGGCTTGGACCGGTGCCAATAGGAAGTTGTTTGATGACCCATAGCCAATAACAATAAAATGCAACTTTAGAGCTGGTAAGGAATAAATATAAAAGCAGACGCTTCAAGTGTGTTGGCAGTGTTGACTCTCTAGAGACCCGTAAGACCATAGGATATTAGAGGAGAATTATGCCATTCAGCCCATCAAGTCTCTCAGCCATTCCATCATAGCCTATCCCGGATTCCACTCAACCACATACACCTGCCTTCTTGCCATATCCTTTGATACAGGACAAATCAAGAAACTATCAACTCCCTCTTTAAATATACCCATGTACTTGGCCTCCACCGCAGTCTGTGGTAGAGAATTCCACAGATTCACTACTCTTTGGCTAAAAAAAAATTCCTCCTTAGCTCTATTCT
The DNA here is from genome assembly GCF_030028105.1 of Mobula birostris. NCBI lineage: Eukaryota > Metazoa > Chordata > Chondrichthyes > Myliobatiformes > Myliobatidae > Mobula > Mobula birostris. Next base: position 29,212,537 of record NC_092390.1, on the reverse strand, counting down.
GAAAGGTTGCCCCTCAATTTTTACGACGTGCCCTCTAGTTCTGGATGCCCCTGTAGCGACCCACTTTCTGGCACCCACGAACCAGCTCACAACAGCGTGCGCAGGCAGAGGGCCGTCTCCAAAAAGGGCGCCAGGCCATCTTCACCAGCAGGGAGAAAATCCCGCACGCAGAAAGGGTCTGGGAATATGCATTCCCCACAGCAGTCCCGCCCCAGGGAGGGCGGGAACGGGAAGGCTTTAAAGCAGGCCATGAAGTTTGAATAAATCTCTTTCATCGCAACTCCAACTCACCGACTACGTGTGGTTATTTTAGCGCTGTGTGTAGCATACTGCTACAATTGGTGACCCTGACGGCCCAAATGATATTTGGACCAGAAATGACCGACGCCGCATCTGTTCACGCAGTTTCGTTAGAACTGCCAAGCTTCTGGATGCTGCGACCCCATTTATGGTTCAAACAAGCAGAAGCTCAATTCCACATTTGGCAGATAACCTCGGAGTCCACTCGCTACTACTACATGCTGAGCTCCCTCGACCAGGAGACAGCTGCACAAGTTCAGGAGTTTATACAGTTGCCCCCGGAGGATGGCAAATACACAGCATTCAAAGCCCTGCTCATAAGGACTTTCGAACTCTCATGGCGCGAACGAGCACACCGCTTAATGCACCTGGATGGTTTGGGAGACAGGCCGCCGTTGGCATTAATGAACGAAATGCTGGCCCTGGCTGAAGGACACAAACCCTGCCTCATGTTTGAGCAGGCGTTCCTAGAGCAACTGCCGGAGGACGTATACCTGCTGCTGTCCGACGCAGATTTCAGCAACCCCCGGGAGGCGGCGGCCCGAGCAGATGTGCTGTGGAATGCCAGGAAAGAGAGAGGGGCATCCGTCGCACAGATCACCAAGCCGCATGCCCAACGACAGACCAGACCAGGCCCGGGAGCAGAGCCTACAAAACTTGGCGACAGGAGTGAGGAGCGCAACGAACAATGGTGTTTCTACCACCAGCGGTGGGGCACAGAGGCCCGCCGCTGCAGACCACCCTGCAAATTCCCGGGAAACGCCAGGGCCAGCTGCCGCTGATGGCTACGGCGGCTGGCCATCAGGACAGCCTCCTATACATCTGGGACAAGCAGTCGGGACGCCGCTTTTTGGTTGACACTGGAGCGGAGATCAGCGTCTTACCTCCAACGAGTTATGATACCCGCAACAGAGAACCAGGACCCACCCTGAGGGCTGCAAATGGCAGCACAATAGGAACCTACGGCACCCGCACGGTGCGGCTACAGTTCAGCTCCAGCTGGTTCACGTGGGACTTCACACTGGCCGCCGTGGCCCAACCACTCCTGGGGGCGGATTTTCTGTGAGCCCACAGCCTGCTGGTCGACCTGCAAGGGAAGCGATTAGTCCACGCCAAGACTTTTCAAACGTTCTCCCTGGGTGAAGCACTGTTGCCAGCCCCACACCTGGACTCCATCACACTGTCCGACGACGAATTCACCATGGTCCTGGCGGATTTCCCATCAGTACTGACACCGCAGTTCACGGCAGCCATGCCCAGACACGGAGTACAGCACCACATCCCGACCCAGGGACCACCCCTCCACGCCCGTGCTCGAAGGCTTCCCCCGGACAAGCTCCGACTGGCAAAGGAGGAGATCAAGAAGATGGAAGAACTGGGGATCAGACGACTGTCTGACAGCCCATGGGCCTCCCCCTTTCACATGGTGCCCAAGGCAACGGGGGGCTGGAGACCATGCGGTGACTACCGCAGACTGAACGAGGCTACAACTCCAGACCGCTACCCTGTGCCGCATATTCAAGACTTCGCAGCAAACCTACATGGCGTAAGGATCTTTTCCAAGGTAGACTTCGTCCGGGGATACCATCAAATCCTGGTACATCCGGACGACATCCCCAAAACAGCACTTATCACCCCATTCGGACTTTACGAATTCCTCTGAATGCCGTTTGGTCTAAAGAATGCCGCACAGACTTTCCAGCGGCTAATGGACGCGGTGGGACGCGACCTGGACTTTGCATTCATCTATTTGGATGACATCCTCATAGCCAGCAGTAGTCGGCAGGAGCATCTGTCCCACCTCTGCCAGCTCTACTCCCGCCTGAGCGAATTCGGCCTTACTATCAACCCAGCCAAATGCCAGTTCGGACTCGATACCATCGACTTCCTGGGCCACAGGATTACTAAAGACGGGGTAACCCCGCTGCCCGCAACTTCCCCCGACCCAACACAATCAAAGGCCTGCAGGAATTCGTGGGTATGGTGAATTTCTACCACCGTTTCCTCCCCTCAGCAGCCTGAACCATCCGCCCCCTGTTCACTCTAATGTCCGGTAAGGGCAAGGACATTACCTGGGACGAAGAGGCCGCAGCCGCTTTCGTTAAAACCGAAGAAGCCTTGGCAAACACCGCGATGCTAGTGCACCCCAGAACGGACGTTCCTACTGCCCTCACAGTGGACGCATCCAACACAGCAGTCGGTGGAGTGCTGGAACAACTCATCGAGGGTCGCTGGCAACCCCTGGCGTTCTTCAGCAAACACCTACGACCACCTGAACTCAAATACAGTGCTTTCGACCGGGAGCTATTGGCACTATACCTGGCAATCCGGCATTTCAGGTACTTCTTAGAAGGTAGGCCCTTCACTGCGTTCACAGACCACAAACCACTTACCTTTGCGTTCATGAAGGTGTCCAACCCCTAGTCGTCCCGCCAGCAGCGACATCTGTCCTACATCTCCGAGTACACGATGGACATCCGGCATGTCTCTGGAAAGGACAACGTCGTGGTGGACGCACTATCCAGACTTACCATACAGGCCCTGTCCCAGGGGATGGACTATGCAGCGCTGGCAGAGGCACAGCAGGCAGACGCTGAGATCCCCAGTTACAGGACTGCAGTCTCCGGTTTGCAGCTCCAAGACCTCTCCGTAGGCCCAGGTGAGAGGACCCTACTATGTGACGTAGCTACCGGCCAACCCCGCCCCGTCGTCCCAGCAGCCTGGCGCTGGCGGGTTTTCGAGTCCATTCACAACTTAGCGCACCCCTCCATCAGGACAACCGTCCGGCTGGTCGCCAACAGGTTTGTGTGGCATGGACTGTGTAAACAGGTCAGTGAATGGGCCAAAACGTGCATGCAGTGCCAAACGGCCAAGGTGCAGTGGCACACCAAGGCTCCGCCGCAGCGGTTCGAACCCCCCGGCTGGAGGTTCGACCACATTCATGTGGATATCGTGGGGCCCCTGCCAGCGTCACGAAGAGTGCGGTATCTCCTAACTATGATAGACCGGTTCACCAGATGGCCAGAGGCAGTCCCGCTCACCACCTCCGAATCCTGCGCCCGAGCACTGATCGCAACCTGGGTAGCCCGCTTCGGGGTACCGGCCCACATTACCTCCGACAGGGGCGCCCAGTTCACCTCCAGCCTGTGGTCGGTTATGGCCAACCTTTTAGGATTGCAGCTACACCACACAACTGCCTACCACCCACAGTCGAACAGACTAGTGGAGTGTTTCCACCGTCACCTGAAGTTGGCTCTCATGGCCCGCCTGGAGGGGCCTAACTGGGTGGACGAACTTCCCTGGGTCCTGCTCGGGATCCGCACGGCGCCCAAAGAGGATCTGCACACCTCGTCGGCCGAGTTGGTGTACGGCACACCCCTGGTAGTCCCAGGAGATTTTATACCAGCCCCAAGAGGGCAAGAGGAAGAACCCACAACAGTCCTGGACAGACTACGGGAGAGGCTCGGTAACCTCGCCCCCATCCCCACTTCACAGCACGGACAGATCCCGACCTGCGTACCCAAAGACCTGCAGAACTGTAAGTTCCTTTTTGTATGACGGGGTGGACACCGGGCACCGCTACAGCGGCCCTACGAGGGGCCGTTTAAGGTGATCAGAAACAACGGGTCCACGTTCGTGCTGGACATTGGGGGGAGAGAGGAGGTTTTCACGGTGGACTGACTCAAACCGGCCCATGTGGACTTGGCGCAGCCAGTCCAGGCTCAGGCACCACGGCACAGGGGAAGACCTCCCAAACAGAGGCCGATCCAGACTGTGGACATTGGGAGAGGTATCGCCGGTTCTGGGGGGTGGGGTTATGTTGCGACCCACTTTCTGGCACCCACGAACCAGCTCACAACAGCACGCACAGGCAGAGGGCTGGCCCCAAAAAGGGCGCCAAGCCATCTTCACCAGCAGGGGGAGAATCCCGCGTGCGGAAAGGGTCTGGGAATATGCATTCCCCACAGCAGTCCCGCTCCAGGGAGGGCGGGAACGGGAAGGCTTTAAAGCAGGCCGCGAAGTTTGAATAAATCTCTTTCATCGCAACTCTAACTCACCGACTACGTGTGGTTATTCTAGCGCAGTGTGTAGCACACCGCTATACCCCTATCATAAGAAACATCCTCTCCACATCCACCTTATCTAGTCATTTCTACATTTGGCAGGTTTCAATGAGATCCTCCTGCATTCTTCTAAATTCCAGTGAGTACAGGCCTAAGGCTGTCAAATGCTCCTCATATGTTAACCCCTTCATTCCTGGAATCATCCTTGTGAACCTCCTCTGTACTGTCTCCAATGACAACACATTCTTTCTGAGATATGGGGCCCAAAACTGTTGACAATACTCCAAGTGAAGCCTGACCAGTGTCTTATAAAGCCTCAGAATGAACTCCTTGCTTTTATATTCTATTTCCCCTGAAATACATGCCAACATTGTATTTGCCTTCTTTACCACAGACACAACCTGTAAAATAATCTTCTGGGAGTCATGCATGAGAACTCTTAAGTCCCTTTGCACCTCTAATATTTGAGCCTTCTCCCCATTTAGATAATAGTCTGCATCTTGATTCCTTTTACCAAAATGCATTATCATACATTTCTCAACATTGTATTCCATCTGCCACTTTTTTGTCCATTCTTCCAATTTGCCTAAGTACTGCTGCAATCATATTGCTTCCTCAGCACTACCTACCCTTTCGGTTATCTTTGTATCATCCACAAACTTTGCCAGAAAGTCACTTTAGCATGAAAATGTAATGAGTTTTATTAAGAAGATTTTTATTAAGATGAGAGATTGAAAGGTGTTGAATTCAGAGGGGCCAGAGTGTTTTTGTACACAAATTATTGAAAGGTAATGTGCAGGGGCAATGAGCAAAGATTGTTTTTATTGCTAAAGGATTTAAATAAAAGAGCAGACGTGCCTTACTTCAGTTGTACAGGGTCCTGGCAAGACTGCATCTGGAGTATTGCATACAGGTCTGACTTCTGTACTTAAAGAAGGATGTACTTGCAATAAAGGGTGTGCAAAAAACATTCTCCAGGTTTATTCCTAGGATGGCTATTTTGTCATATGATGAGAGATTAAGCAGATTAGGTGTGTACTGTTCAGTTCATAAGAATGACAGGAGATCTCATTGAAATGTACAAGATTCTGGTAGTGCCTGGCACGTGGATGCATAAAACATGTTGATGATGGCTGGAGTCACAATCTCAAAATAGGGAGTCGTGAATGTGCTTTTTATGTGGTGATTTGGAATGGGACAATGAGGTGCACATTGCCAGCAGAGACCCCTTTTTACTGGTATTACCTTTTTTGTTCTTTGACTGTTCATGAAGGGTCTGGAAAACTTTGTAAGTGTGTACACAGGTACTCATTTGTGTAAATTCACATGTTCTTCCTTTGAGACAAGGAAAGTACTTGTTGGCAGTTACAGATGCCCTCTGTGCCTCCCTGACCATTATTACTAAGGGGTAGATCCTTGCAACACTGCCACTTGTTAAAAATGCTGGTTTCTTTTGCAATCTACATCATAATATACATTATAATTTCTAACCATTATTAATTTGTTAGGTACTCTTTGTGTACAGTGAAACAAATTTGAATGATCACTAATGTTAAAAGATTTATTATCATGGAAAAAAAAAGTAATTTAACTCTGACTGCATTAAAGCCCAGAAGTGTAGAACTACCATACAAGAATTTATAACCAATTATTTCAGCGTAAGCTGGAGCTTCACCTGAATATGTTGAGAAACCAAATTTTAAATGTTTACAGCCAGCTCCTTAACATTTTAGAGAACAATTGTGTTTGCCCATTCACTTTAAGCCATTTTCTCTGACTCCATTCTTACCTATCTTCTTCTTCTTTAATTGATTTTCAGCAAATAGTCCTCATGTATCCTATTGGCTTGGTATCAAGCTTGAAGCAAGTAAATTCAGTGGCGACTTTGTAAGTACTTAATAAAGTGGCCACTGAGTGTATGTTCATGGTCTTCTGCTGCTGTAGCCCATCCACTTCAAGTTTCAACGTGTTATGCATTTAGAGATGCTCTTCTGCACAGCACTGTTGTAACACATGGTTGTTTGAGTTATTGTTGCTTTCCTGTTGCTTGAACCAGTCTGGCCATTTCCTTCTGGCCTCTTCTATTTTGCCCACAGAAATGCCACTCACTAGATGTTTTTGTTTTATGCACCATTCTCTGTAACCTCTAGAGAATGTTATGTATAAAAACCCCAGGAGATCACAGTTTCTGAGATACTCAAGACATCCCATCCAGCACCAACAATCATTTTATGGTCAATATCACTTAGATCACATTTCTTCATCATTCTGATGTTTGACCTGATCGACAACTAAATCTCTTGACCATGTCTGCATACTTTTATGAATTGAGTTGAACTGAATTGACTTTATTAATTATATCCTTCATATACACAAAGAGCAAAAATCTTTACGTTACGTCTCTGTCTAAATGAGCAATGTGCTGCCACATGATTGGATGTTTAGATACTTGCGTTAATAAGCATGTGTACAGATGTACCTAATAAAGTGGTCACTGAGTGTATGTGCCTCATAGCCACTAATAAGGGTTGAAGTATCCTTAAAGACATGCTGTATTGGTACTTATACAATGGCATTTCCAAATATGATTGCATGGTCACCTGCATGGGTACAAAGCACAACCCTCCAAATGATCTTTAATTTACTTCACTAATCCCTTTGTAATAACATCGGTTATTCTGTGGAGTTAACAGCACCAATGACTGTTCTAATTGTTGGTTATTATAACACAGAATGCATTTTATCTGGCCTAACACCTCACTAATTTACAGGAGCTTGCTTTGACTAGCTGAACTTTCTGTCAGAGGCAGATGTCTGAATTTTCTTTTTTAGTTTTTCTTTGTCCCAGTACAATGCTGCTTCCATATTTGTTTTTGCTGAATAATATATTAATCATGAAATCTTGCTGCATCCCATGATTTACATTTATAGAATAAGAGATTCTGTAGATGCTGGAAATCCACCAGCAACTTTGATGTGTGTTGCTTGAATTTCCAGCATCTGCAGAATTCCTGTTGATAACATATACCAAATGCTGGAGGAACTCAGCAGGTTAGGCTGCTGATGAAGGGTCTTGGCTCAAAACATCGATTGTTCATCGTCATAGATGCTGCCTGACCTGCTGTGTGCCTCCAGCATTTTGTGTGTGCTAATTTACATTGTGGTGTAGATGCCACACAAGCCGGTTCTGTTCTCCATGGATTCACTTCAGCATCATTTACAATCCTTCTCTGCATTCTCTTATTTGAGAAATTCTCAGTGCAAGGGGATTACATTGCTAGCAGTGCTCAAGTTAGCTATCTAACACACAGTGGCCACTTTATCAGGTACACCTGCTCATTAATGCAAATATCTAATTATGTGGCAGCAACTCAAAGCATAAAAGTATGCAGACATGATCAAGAGGTTCAGTTGTTGTTCAGACCAAACGTCAGGCTGGGGAAGAAATGTGATCTAAGTGCCTTTGACTCTGGAATGATTGTTGATGCCTGACAGAATGGTTGGAACATTTTAGAAACTGTTGATCTCCTGGGATTTTCACACACAACAGTCTCCAGTCTTTACAGAGAACGGTGTGAGAAACAAAAAAATCCAGTGATTGGCAGTTCTATGGGTGAAAATGTCTCGTTAGTGAGAGAGGTCAGAGGAGAATGACCAGGCTGGTTCAAGCTGACAGGAAAGCGATAGCAGGTCAAATAACCATACACCGCAACAATGGTGTGCAGAAGAGCATCTCTGAATGCATTACATATCCACCACAGAATATAGAACATAGAAATCTACAGCACATTACATATCCACCACAGAATATGCAAACGTTTGTAGAACATAGAAATCTACAGCACATCACATATCCACCACAGAATACAGAACATAGAAATCTACAGCACATTACATATCCATTACAGAATACAGAACCTAGAAATATACAGCACATTACACATCCAACTCAGAATATAGAACATAGAAATCTACAGCACATTACAGGCTCTTCAGCCCATGATGTTATGCCAACCATGTAACCTACTCTAGAAACTGCCTAGAATTTCTCTAGCGCATAGCTCTCTATTTTTCTAAGCTCCATGTACCCATCTGAGTCTCTTAAAAGACCCTATTGTATCTGCCTCTACCACTTTCGCTGGGAGTGCAATCCATGCTCCACCACCCTCTGTGTGAAAAACTTACCTCTGCAATCTCCCTTGTATCTACTTCCAAACACCTTAAAACCATGACCTATCATGTTAGCCATTTCAACCCTGGGTAAAAGCCTCTGGCTATGTACTCAAACAATGCCTCTCATCATCTTATACACCTCTATCAGGTCATCTTTCATCCTCCGTCACTTCAAGGAGAAAAGGCCAAGTTCACTGAACCTATTCTCATAAGGCAAGCTCTCCAATCCAGACAACATCCTTGTCAATCTCCTCTGCACTCTCCTATAGTCTCCACGTCCTTCCTGTACCAGAACTGAACACAATATTCCAAGTGGGGTCTAACTAAGGTCTTATATAGGTGTAACATTACTTCACAGCTCTTGAACTCAATCCCATGGTTGATGAATGCCATCACACCATATGCCTTCTTAACAACACTGTAAACCTGCGCAGCAGCTTTGAGTATCCTATGGACACAGACCCCAAGATCTCGCTGATCCTCCACACTGCCAAGGGTCTTCCCATTAATATTATATTCTGTCTTCAAATTTGACCTACCGAAATGAACCTCTTCACACTTATCTGGTTTGAATTCCTTCTGCCACTTCTCAGCCCAGTTCTGCATCCTATCAATGTTACATTGTAACCTCTGATAACCGTCCAGACTATCCACAACACCCCCAACTTTTGTGTCATCAGCAAACTTACTAACCCACCTTTCTACTTACTCATCCAAGTCATTTATAAAAAATCAGAAACAGGAGGGGTCCCAGAACAGATCCTTGCGAACACCACTGGTCACCGTCCTCCATGCAGAACGCGAACCATCTGCAACCACCTTTTGCCTACTGTTGGAAAGCCAATTCTGGATCCACAGAGCAAGATCTCCTTGGATCCCATGCCTCATTACTTTCTGAATGAGCCTCACGTGGGAAACCTTATCAAATGCCTTACTGAAACCCATATACACTAACATCCACTGCTCTACCTTCATCAATAAATTCTGTCACATCCTCAAAAAATTCAATCAGGTTCATAAGGCATGACTGACTTGAAGTGGGTGGTCTACAGCAGCAGAAGACCATGAACATACAGTCAATGGCCACTTTATTAGGTACAGGAGGTGTTTTTCTGTATTTCGCTTCTTGTGGTATCTGACGGGTACTGAATGGCTGCAGTGCCATTTGCAGCCAGGAGTTGCATCATCTGCACCCTTGTAATGCAAATTCTGATTCAGGAATTGAGCCTTTACTGTTATCTCTCATCTCAAAGCTGCAACTATATTTGTGCCTGATGATGTACAAAATTCCAGGCATTGTTTTTTGCTACCATTTCCACTGAGAATACAAGTTTCTGAAGCAGGTCAAACGTAAGATTCTGTGTGGTTAATGATTTTGCTGCTGAAATCACAACAAATCCTTTTGTGCAACAATAAACTCATTGAATATTTTCCTGTTCTTTAATTTCTCTTGCCAAGTTTGTCATATTTTACCATTTCAAGTGCTTGTGAATTGAAATCATCCTTCAAATTCTGCACAGCTTCAGTCGAAGAAACATCTTAGGCTTTCTGTGGGGCTTCAAATTAAGAAATATGCAGAATGTCAGAGCTAACCCCCTTTGATAAAATAACGTTTTACATTCATCCACAGCAACGGTCTTGCCTCACATTTTCAATATGATTCTGGATTTCCAGAAAATTTTTGCAATGGAGAGCACTTACATCTTTCTCCATATAGGTTGTAAGAGGCTGACATGCTTGACTATATACTCCCAAGTAGTCTAGGTAGTCTATATTGTATATCTTGTCTGTGCTAATGCTGCAATTTCAACCCCTTTCCATCTTTGATGCTGATGCACTCAACATATGTCAATACTGTTCAGTTCTCCTGTGCTTAACCTTTCTTCTTTTCAGGATACCTCTGCCTCTTTGGTCACTGCCTAATATTGCTTTTTATGGTTGCCATTGCCTCAACACTTTAACATGGGTTTACTAACACACTGTGCACCAATGGTCAACAAAACTTTGATGTCCCAGACATTTTCTCTATCCCATTATTGAATTTTCAACTCAGCATTCAGCCTGTTAATTACCAATCCTTGTTGGATTCTGTAAACAGCTTCTTCAAATAGACCCTTTCTTCCCCAGACCCAATATGTAGAATTGATTTTGCCTTAACTTTGTTCATTGTCAGTTATTATGTATTGAAAGTTTGTCTCAGTGAAACCATGCTACAGGTGTTAAGTCGGTTAAGTAAATGTTAGAAAACACCTAGATATTGGTGTTGGTTCATTCTGATCAAATGTACCAAGGTACGTTTGAGAAGTTTGTCTTGCATATTGTTTACATGGATCAAATCCACATAAACGCATTGCTTTAAGGTAGAATAAGATAAAACAATAATAAAGCAGAAGTAAGTGTAATGACTATTGAAAGAGTGCAGTGTAGGTGAATGATAAAGTGGGAGATAATAATGAGGTAGATTGTGAGGTTAATAGTCCATTTTATCATACAGGAGGGAGTATTTGAAAGCGAAGATGAGGCAATTGGCTGACAAGGAGAGTATATAGTCCAGCAAAAAAGGGTAAATTAGAGGATTGGGAACTTTTAAAAATCAACAAAAAGCAACTAAAAAAACTGTAAGGAGAGAAAAGATGAAATATGAATGTAAGCTAGCTAATAATATATAAAGGGATACAATAAGTTATTTCAGATATATAAGAAGTGAGAGTGGATATTGGCCCGCTGCAAAATGACGCTGAAGAAGTAGTAATCAAAGAAATGGTGGAAGAACTTAATATAAAATGGTAGACGAACTCAGCAGGCCAGGCAGCATCTGTTGAAAAGAGTGCAGTCGACATTTCGGGCCGAGACCCTTCATCAGAACTCAGCCTGAAATGTCGACTGTACTCTTTTCCATAGATGCTGCCTGGCTTTCTGAGTTCCTTCAGCATTTTGTGTGTGTTGCTTGGATTTTGAGCATCTGCAGATTTTTGTGGAAGAACCTAATAAGTGTTTTGCATCAGTCCTCTGTGGAACACACCAACAGTATGCCCGAAATTTGAGAGTATCAGGGGGCCTAGCTGTATGTAGCTGCTATTACTAAGGAGAAGGTGCTTGAGAAGCTGAAAGGTCTGAAGGTAGGTAAGTCACCTGGGTCGGGTGGACTGTACCCCAGGGGTCTGAACGAAGTACCTAAAGAGATTGTGGAGGCATTAGTAATGATTTTCCAATAATCATTAGATACTGGAATGGTTCCAAAGGACAGGAAATTGCAAATGTCAGTCCATCCTTTAAGAAGGGAAGGAGGGAGAAGAAAAGAAATTATATGCCAGTTAACATGACATCAGTAGTTGAAAAGATGTGGGATTCCATTATTAAGGATGAAGTTTTGAGGTACTTGGAGGCACATGATAAAGTAGGCCAAAGTCAGAATGGTTTCCTTAAGGGGAAATCTTACCTGAAAAATCTGGGAATTTTTTGAGGAAGTAGTAGGCAGTATAGTCAGTGGATGTTGTTCACTTGAACTTTCAGAAGTCTATTCACAAGGTGCTTCACATAAGGCTGCATAACAAGATAAGAGCCCATGGTATTACAGGAAAGATACTGCATGGATAGAGCATTGGCTGGCTGGCAGGAGACAAAGAATGGGAATAAAGGGAGCAGGGAGCCCGAAGAAGTACTTAGACAGATTGGGAGCATGGGCAAAGAAGTGGCAGATGGAATTTAGTGTTGGGAACTGTATGATCATGCACTTTGGTAGAAGGAATAAAGGCATAGACTATTTTCTAAACGGGGAGAAAATTCAAAAATCAGAGGTGTAAAGGTTGTGCAGGGTTTCCTAAAGGTTAACTTGCAGGTGGAGCCTGTGGTAAGGAACCGCAATACACTACTGTGCCGCCCTAACTTTAATAGGTTCAACTTTGCTGTTGGTCACAATTTCAGTGGCGAGTGCTCCACTCGTGTAATTACAACTGTCCACTGCTATCTAGTTGTTATTGCATATGATTATACAACATCTAGTCATTCCAAGGAGAGGGGAGAATATTATGCTTGGGTGATCAAATACTTCTGTTAAGTAACCGCTGGCGTGTGGTCAGACTGCACTAAATGAAACTAAGAAAAGATTTCGTCAATCTGAGGCTTTATAAGGCATCGGTCAGGCTGCATCTGGAGGATTGTGAGCAGTTTTGGGTCGCATATCTAAGAAATGATGTGCTGGCATTGGAGAGGGTCCAGAGGAGGTTCATGAGAATGATCCTGGGAATGAAAGTGTTAAGGAATAGGAGGAGTGCTTGATGGCTTTGGGCCTGTACTTGCTGAAGTTTAGAAGACTGAAGGGGAATCTCAGTGAAACCTATTGCATATTGATAAGCCAAGGTAGATTGGACATGGAGAAGATGTCTCTTATAGTGTGGGAATCCAGGAACAGAGCGAACAGCTTTATAATAGAAGGACTTTCCTTTCGAACAGAGATGAGGAAGAATTTCTTTAGCCAGAGGGTGATGAATCTGTGGAAGTCATTCCCATTGATGGCTGTAGAGGCCAAGTCATTGGGCATGTTTAAAGAAGTTGATAGGTTCTTGATTAGTAAGGTCATCAAAGATTATGAGGAAAAGGCAGGAGAATAAGGTTGAAAGGGATAATAAATCAGCATGATGGAATGGCAGAGCAAACTTGATTGGTGAATCGACTGTTTCTGTTCCAATGTCTCATGGTCTTATGTGTAAAGTGCACACAGCAGTGCTGAGTGTGCTTGGGTGAAGTCAAGCATTTAAATGTTAGGCACAGGTTCTAATTAATAGTGAAATTCTGCTGTGTAAACAATGATGGTATTATGAGCTGATCAGTGCCCAAGTCATGTGGCCTAGTTGTTTGAACATAACGTTTGAAGGTGCATTTATTTTATGTGACACGTGCATAAGATACAGTATCTGTAGGTTTATCTGTTTGCTGCTTATTAAGGCAAATACCAGAGGTAAAGTTACTTTCCTTGAGGTGCACTGACAATGATATGATTGTGAGAGATCAGTGAACTCCTTGTATCGAATCCAGGTGCTTTAGTCTTGACTCCTGCCATTGACTGCCACAGCTTTTGTGTCCCGTTGAGAATATCTGTCAAAACCCTTTTGATTTATGGCAGGAAAAGATATCTTGCTAACTTTGCACTTCCTTCACCAGCTTCTTCAGTTCACCTTTGGAACACTTGGAACACTTGGAACCTATTTAGTCCCATGTTGTTTTCTGAATGTATCTCTTGTAACAATAAATTCAGGAGTGCCTACCAGCACACGTTCTAGCCATAGAACATCTCCCCTTAAAGAGATGCAAAGTAGCTTTAAGAAATACCAGCCGTTTCTGAATTTTGCCTTTCTTCGGAAGCAAAACAATAGTATGAATAATAATAAGACAAGAAGATCTGCAGATGCTGGAAATCCAAGAAACACACACAGGATGCTGGAGGAATGCAGCAGGCCAGGCAGCATCTAGGGAAAAGAGTAAACAGTCAACGTTTCGGACCAAGACCCTTCATCCTGAAATGTCGACCGTTTACTCTTTTCCATAGATGCTGCCTGGGCTGCTGAGTTCCTCCAGCATTGTGTGTGTGTCATTCGGCAGAAAACTTATCAATAAAAATGCAGTCCAAATCAAATTTAAGTTCAAGTTTATTTTCATCTGTCTGTACAATGAAATGGAACAATGATTCTTTGAACCATAGTGCACCCACAAAGCATATATCACACACGGCACATACAACAAAATATTACCAGAAATACAGCAAGTTAATAACATATAATTCGAACTGCATGCAGTGTGCAGCACAGGTAAACAGTAAACTGTAAACAGCTTATTGTCCAGGTGACGAGATCTCGGTGGTTGCAGGGTATTCATTATTCTCACAGCCTGAGGGAAGAAGCTGTTACCCAGTCTGGCAGTCCTAGTCCTAATGCTTTTGTACTTCCTTCCTGATGGTAGTAAATCAAAAAGATTGTTGGATGAGTGGTAGGGATCCTCAACAATGCTTTGGACCCTCAATCTACAATATCCCTGGTAAATGTCACGAATAGTAGGGAGGGTGACCCCAATGATCCTCTTGGAGGTTTTTACTATCCTTTGAAGAGTCTTGCAGCTTCTGAATGCTGCAGCCAGACAAGACACTCTCGATGGTGCTCTTGAAGAAAGTTGTTAGAATGGGGGCGGGGAGCCTTGAATGCTTCAATCTCCTTGGAAAGTGCAGACACTCAGTGTCTTCTTGACTAGGTATGGGAGGTCCTGGTTATGTTGTCTGTCATGTGCACATCAAAGAAATTTGTGCTCTTCACTCTCTCCATGGCAGAGCCACTGATGTGCATTGGGGAGTTGTCGACTTGCACCCTCTGAAGTTCAAAATCATCTCTTTTGTCTTGTTCACATTGAGGCTTAGGTTGTTGTTCTGGTATCATCTGACAAGCCTCTCTACCTTCTCTGATGAGGCCAGCCACCGTTGTGTCATCAGCAAACTTGAGGATGCAATTGAGCTGGATCTGGCAGTGCAGTCATGAGTCAGCAGCATGAACAGCAGAGGTCTAAGCACACACACAGCCCTGGGGAGTGCCAGTGTTCAGTGAGATGAAGCTTGCAAGGTTGCTGCCTACTTGGACTGACTAAGGTCTTTCTGTCAAGAAGCCTAAGGTTCAATCACAGAGAAGGGACAACAAGGACAATTTACCCACAAGCCTCTGAGGGATGATTGTGTTAAACACCAAGCTGAAGTTGATGAACAACATCCTGGCATATGAAGCATTAGACCAGTCTGAACGGTAGGTGAACTGGAAAGGAGTGTTCTTCTATTGAAAGCAAATTGCACATTCCAGTGTTTGCTCCATCAGGCTGGACATGTTATTGATATGGGGTGAACAGCCTCCTGAGCTAAAATTTCTTTGTTGCTGCTTCCATTTTTATTTCCATAAATATAATGAGTTAAAGAAAATTTGGAAGTGAGAAGAAGCTGACATTAGCTTACATATTTCTGATTAGTAGTGTGAGGTCATTAGGCCAAATAGTATGATAGTTAATAGGAAGGACACTGAAAATGTATCTCACCCCATCTCACCTAAAAACCTTTGGGAACCAAAACTTTGGAAAGGATGCAGGGTAATTTACAGCTTCAGAACACATCAATTCTGCAAGACTTTCTAATTTTGGATTGCCAGAAATCTTGTACAAAGATCTCAGTTACATTAGGCACTCACCATCATTTATAATGGATCACCCCAGACATTGCTGTTAATCTAAGTGTGTCTTGATTAACTGATCTCCTCAGTCTGTTGCTTTATTCTGTGGCATGACACAATGAAGTGGGTAGTAGCAGATAAAAATAACTTGCAGTAGGAAAAAAAAAGTTCTTACTGTCATAAAGAAGAGAGTTATTTTCCAAAATACTCTGATAATGTTAGGTCACAACCAACACTATCCAATGTATCAATCAGCAAAAATGAAGCAGTAGGTCTTGCCTCACTGTGTGTGGAGTATTCCCTAAAGTAATAAGTCCAGTCTACAAGCTGCTACAATTGCTTTGGAGTCCTATCTAAGAACAAGAGTCAGACAGACAAATCAAAGATCACTTATCTGTGATATCCATTTACGTGCATTAGGAATTTGCTATGGTGTGTTGGAAAGGCATGCAACAAAAACCAGCACTCAACAATTATAAAGAATAAAGCATTATCTCAAAATAAAATTGGAAGTATGAACATAGAATAAAATATCTATGAATACTGTACATAAATATCAGCATGTACTTATAACGTAAAACATTATAAAAAGTGATTTAAAGCATTTATGGTGCAGTTCAGTGACTAAAGTATTAGATAAAGAGTGGCTAAATAGAATGGTTGATCAGTTTAACTGCCTGGGGGAAGAAAGTTTTAAGATGGTGTTAAGGTTTTGTTTTTAATAGCCCTGTGGCGCTTTCCTGAAGGGAGCTTTTGGAAAAGGCAGTTTTCAATAGTAATGAGATGGCCAGCTTAGCCACCCAGTATTAATTTCACAATGGGATGGTATTGGAACAGGGAAAAAAAAACTGCTCAAGTTTAATTCCTATTGCAATTCTCAGCTGGAAGAGATGAAGAAAATGCACTATGGTTAAGGTACTGTGCATCTTGGGTGTTGCCAGGAACTGCTAATCAGACGTTCATCTTGTTAGGCGGTAATTTATTTTGCTGTAAATGACTCAGAAAATATTTTTATGCTAATATGTTGGTTATAATGAAGTTTGTCTCGATGTTACACTGTATGTTATTTCAGAACAACTCTAGCAATGACAGTTGCATTCCCAAGTGAACAATCATTTTAGGATTTAATTAAAGAGGATTTCAATGCAACCAGTCAGCCAAACAGTATAGTGTATGAAGTTCAATTACAATTCCTTTCTCTGAAATGTTGGCACTGGATGGTCAGAATTGAGCTCTGAATTCCCATGGGTGGGTGGGATTGAGAAATACAAAAAAGAACAACCAGTTCTTGTATTTATTTAGGCTTGACCCTGAAATTGCCTTTCAAGGTGTCTACTGTGACAGTCAACAAGAGTTACTGCATTTTATATTCAAAGTAGATATTTTACTGTGACATGGACGTTTACATTGAAGTGCAAAAAAAAAGCTTGAAATACACAGCAGTTAATTCAACAAGCATTGCAAAAGTATTCAAGAACATCCAATTAGTATTTTCTAAAGACCAAAGACGGCAGGGTAATCTGCGTGAGGTATTTAACATAATTCTCTTTGCGTGGCACAGTGATGCAGCTAGGAGATTTGATGCTTCACCGCTCCAGCAATCTAGCTTTAATCCCTAACTCCCTTGGTAGAGTTTGCATATTTTTCCTGTGACACTGTTTATCCTGGGAAATCTAGTTTCCTCCAACATCCCAAAGGTATGTGCATTGGTTGTTTAATTCGCCTGTGTACGTTGCCCTGAGTTTGAAGATGAGTGCAGAATGTGGGAATTTGCTTATTATGTCTTATGTCAATCAAGAAGAAGCATTCATGAGAAAAGGACAATAAAAATAACTCAAGTGCAAGCAGAGCCGCTATTCTTTTGAGTGTGCCAGGGTTTAGAGTGGCTTTGGCTCATCAGGCTTAGGTGAGATCAGGCTTGGGTGAGGTAAAGTATTTGGTAGTTTCTCTGTTTCTGTTCTTATTTGTTCATTCCTCATCTGTTAGGGCATAGTAGTTCAGTGAGAGTGGCTCCAGGGACAGTGTTTGTACTGTGTGTGGGAAGTGGGAATTCTAGGAGACTTCCAGTCTGCCAGACAAACACATCTGCACCAGGTGCACCGAGTTACAACTCCTGAGAGAATGTATTAATGATCTGGAGCTGCAGCTTGATGACCTTCAACTCATATGAGAGAATGGGAGGTGATAGACAGGAGATGCGGGGGGGGGGGGGGGCGCGGGGTAATCATCCCCAGATAGCAGGAGACAGGTAACTGGGTGACTGTCTGGAGAAGGGTGGGAAATGCATAACCACTGCAGAGTACACCTGTGTCCGTTCCCCTTAATAATACGCATACAACATTAGATACTATTGAGAGGGATAACTTACCAGGGGTGAGACATGGTCTCTGGCACTGAGTCTAGTGCTATGGCTCAGAAGAACAGCGAGGTGAAGAAGACTGCACTGTAGATATAATGTTCCATAGTCAGAGAAACAGAGACAAGATTCTGTGGGTACGATAGAGACACTCGGATGGTATGTTGCCTCCTAGGTGCCATGGTTAGGGATGTCTCGGATTGGGTCCATGGCATTCTCAAGGGCGAGGGTGAGCAGCTGGAAGTCTTGGTACATATTGGTACCAATAACATAGGAGACAAGGTGAAGAGGTCCTGAAGAGAGATTTTAGGGGGCTGGGTTGAAAGCTGAAAAAAGAAGACCTCCAGGGGAGTAATCTCTGGATTGCTGCCTGTGTGGCAGTAAGGATAGGAATAGAATGATTTGGCAGGTGAATGTGTGACTGAGGAAATGGTGCAGAGGGCAGGGGTTCAGATTTCTGGATCATTGAGATCTCTTCTGGGGAAGGTACGACCTGTCCAAAAAGGATGGGTTACACCTGAACCCAAGGGAGACCAATATCTTTGTGGACAGTTAGCTAGGGTTTTTAGGGAGGGATTAAACTAATTTGGCTGGGGACAGGAACTGGAGTGATAGTGCTGAAGATGAGGTAGTTGGTTTACAAACTGAGGCAATATGTAGTGAGACTGCTAGCAAGGAGAGGCTGTTGATGGGGCAAAATTACAGTCAACAGGATGAGTTGCAATGTAAAAGGCGGACAAAATCGAAAAGGGCGAATATAGGAATGAAGGTGTTATATTTGAATGGCACAGTATATGGAATAAGGTAGATGAACTTGTAGCACAGTTACGAATTGGCATGTATGATGTTGTAGGCATCACTGAATAATGGCTAAAAGAAGGTTACAGCTGAGAGCTTAATAGGATACCAATTGTATTGAAAGGACAGGCAGGAAGGCTGAGGTGGTGGCATCGTCTGTTGGTAAAAAATTAAAGTAAATCATTCGAAAGAGGTGATATATGGTCAGAAGGTGTTGAATTGCTGTGGGTAGAGCTAAGGAACTGCAAGGGTAAATAGACCCATTTGGCAATTGTATACAGACCCCTCAACAGTACTAAGGATGTGGTCTACAAATTACAATAAGAGATAGGAAATGCATGCCAAAAGGACAATGTTACAATAGATATGGGGGATTTCAATATGCAGGTAGATTGGGAAAATCAGATTTGTGCTCAATCCCAAGAGGGGGAATTTCTAGAATGCCTACAAGATGGATTTTGAGAGTAGCTGGTGGTTAAGCTCACCAGGGAGATCAGCAATTCTGGATTGGGAGTTGTGAAATGAAAGGGAATTGATTAGAGAGATGAAGGTAAAATATCTCTTAGGGGAAACTGATCATAATATGATCAAATTTACCCTGAAATTTGAGAAGAAGTTAAAGTCAGATGAAATGGTAATGCAGTGGAGCAAATGGAATTACAGAAGCATGAGAAAGGAGTGGGCCAGAATTGATTGGAAAAGAACTCCGGCAGGGATGACGGCAATGCAGCAATGGCTGGAATTTCTGGAGGCAATTCAGAAGGCACAGGATATGTATACATCCCAAAGAGGAAGAAGTATACTAAAGGTAATACGTCATAACTGTGGTGAACAAGAGAAGTCAAAGCCAACATTAAAGCCAAAGGAGGGCATATAATAGACCAAGAATTAGTGGGAAGTTAGCGGATTGGGAAGCTTTTAAAAGGCAACAGAAGGCAACTAAAGAAATGATTATGAAGGAAAAGATGGAATATGAAAGTAAACTAGCCAATTATATTAAAAAGGGTACCACAAGTTTCTTCAGACACATTAAATATAAAAGAATCAATATCAGACCACTGGAAAACAATGCTGGAGAGGTAGAAGTGGGGGCAAGGAAATGGCAGATGAACTAAATAAGTATTTTGTATCAGTCTTCACTGTGGAAGACACCAGTAGTATGGTAGAAGTTCCAGGTGTCAGGAGTCATAAAGTGTGTGAAGTTATCATTACTAGAGAGAAAATTCTTGGAAAACTGAATCGTCTGAAGGCAGATAGGTCACCTGGACCATATAGTGTATACCCCAGGGTTTTGAGAGAGATCGCTGAAGAGATTGTGGAGGCATTAGGGATCACTAAATTCTGAAATGGTTCCGAATGGCTGGAAAATTGCAATTATCAAGTAAGGAGACAGCCAGAATAAAGGAACTTGGAGTCCAGTTAGCTTGACTTCAGTGGTTGGGAAGATGTTGGAATCCACTGTTTAGGATGTGGTTTCCGGATACTTGGAGGCACATGATAGAATTGACCATAGTCAGCATGGTTTCCTCAGGGGAAAATTGCCTGACAAATCTGTTGGAATTCTTCGAGGAAATAACAAGCAGGATAGACAAAGGAGAATTGGCTGATGTCATGCACTTGGATTTTCAGAAGACCCTTGACAAAGTTCCATACATAAGGCTACTTAATAAGTTAAGAGCCTATGGTATTACAGGAAAGATTCCAGCATGGATAAAGCAGTGCCTGATTGACAGGAGGCAAAAAGTGGGAATAAGGGGAGCCTTTTCTATTTGGGTTTTGGTGACTAGTGATGTTCCACAGGGGTCTGTGTTGGGATCAGTTTTTTTACATTATATGTCAATGATTGGATGATGAAATTGATGGTTTTGTTGCAATGTTTGCAGATGATACGAAGAGGTCAGGTAGTTTTGAGGAAGTAGGGAGGCTACAGAGGGACGGACAGGTTAAGAGATTAGGAAAAGAAGTGGCAGATGGAGTACAATGTCAGGAAGTGTATGGTCATGCACTTTGGTAGAAGAAATGAAATGGTAGACTGTTTTCAAAATGGAGAGAAAATACAAAAATCTGAGGTGCAAAGGGCCTTGGGAGTCCTTGTGCAGAATTCCCTGAAAGTTAATTTGCAGGATGAGTCTGTGGTGAGGAAGGCAAATGTGATGTTCACATTCATTTCAATAGAACTGGAATATAAAAGCAAGGATGTAATGTTGAGACTTTATAAAGGACTGGTGAGACCAAACTGGAGTATTGTGAGCAGTTTTGAGCTCCTTATCTTAGAAAAGACATTCTGAAACTGGAGAGGGTTCAAAGGATGTTCATGAAAACTATTCCAGGATTGAACAGCTTGTCATACAAAGAGCATTTGATGACTCTGGGCCTGTATTCACTAGAATTCAGAAAAATGAGGGGTGACCTCATTGAAACCTATCGAATATTGAAAGGCCTTGATAGAATTGATGTGGAGAGGATGTTTCCTATGATGCGAGAGTCTAAGACCAGAGGACACAAACTCAGAATAGAGGAGGAATTTCTTTAGCCAGAGCGTGGTGAATCTGTGGAATGTGTTGCCACAGGCAGCTGTGGAGGACAAGTCGTTATGTATAATTAAGGCAGAGGTTGACAGATTCTTGATTGATCAGGGCATGAAGGGATAGGGGGGCAAAGCAGGAGATTGAGGCTGAGAGGAAAATTAGATCAGCCAATTGAAATGGTGGAGCAGACTCGATGGGTCAAATGGCCTAATCCTGCACCTATATCTTATTGTCTTAATGCCTTATGTACTGAGGTACAGTGAAGAGCTTGTCTTGCATTCTGTACATACAGATCAAATTATTACATAGTGTGTTGAGGTAGAACAAGGTTAAATTTTGACAATGCAGATTAAAATGTAACAGCTACAGAGAAAGTGCAGTGCAGGGAAATAATGTGAAAAGTCATAGAAAGGTGGATTTCGAGGTCAAGAATTCAACTTATACTGGGAAGTTTTTATATAATCTTATAACAGCAGGGTAGAAGCTGTTCTCGAACCTGTGGTATGTGCTTTCAGATTTTGGACTTTCCAACCAATGGAAGAAAGGAGAAGAAAGAATGTCTAAGGTGGCTGAGGTCTTTGAATATGCTGCGTGCTTTACTGATGCAGTGAAAAGTATAGACCAAGTCCTTAGAGGAGAGGCTGGTTACCCTGATGTGCTGGGCTGTGTCCACAACATTCTGCAGTTTCTTGCAGTTTAGGGCAGAGCAGTTCCCCTACGAAGCTATGATGCATCCAGATAGGATGCTTTTTATGGCATAGCGATAAAAATTGGTAAGAATTCACAGCGATATGCCAAATTTCTTTATCCTCCTGAGGATGTAGAGGTGTTGGTGAGGAAATCTGATCTTCAGTCCTTGAATCTTGAAGCTCTCAACCTCAGCACCATTGATGTAGACCGGTGGTCCCCAACTACCAGGCTGCAAAGCATGTGCTGCTGGGCCGCGAGGAAACGATATGATTTGGCGATATGAGTCAGCTGCACCTTTCCTCATTTCCTGTCACACGCACTGTTGAGCTTGAACGCACGCGAGGTCATTACCCGCGCTTCATCCATGTCAGCGCGGGAAGGAGATCAACTCCTCGAGCTTGCAAATGACGGCGGGCTGAAAAGTATGTTTGACATAGCATCTCTGCCGGCATTACGGATCAAAGTCAAGGCTAAATATCTTGAGATAGCCACGAAAGCGCTGAAAACATTGCTTCCATTTCCAACTTATCTCTGCAATGAATGCAATGAAAACTAAATTGCGGAATAGACTGGACATAAGGAACCCCCTTCGAGTATTGCTGTCTCCCATCACTCCTCGGTAGGACCATCTTGTTGCAGGGAAACAAGTATTCAGCCCAGGGCTCCCACTGATTCAGCGATATTGGTGTGTTGCAATGATTTTCTATGTTCATATGGGGAAAATATGTGCTGTATGTTTAATATCCAAACGATACTTAAAATGTTATGATGCTATTGACTTATAAGTGACTTATATAACCATATAACAATTACAACATGGAAACATGCCATCTCTGCCCTTCTAGTCCGTGCCGAATGCTACTCTCACCTAGTTCCACCGACCTGCACTCAGCCCATAACCCTCCATTCCTTTCCTGTCCATATACCTATCTAATTTTTCTTTAAATGATAATATTGAACCTGGCTCTAGAACTTCTACAGGAAGTTCATTCAACACTTACGTCAAGCTCCCCTGTCCTCCCCTGATAATTGACTTATCACTATATTCATGTGAGGAAAATATGCGCTGTGTGTTTAATATTAAATTCGTTAGAGAAACCCTTTTAGAAACAAAATTGAGTGTATTAGCCACTTATCACCTATATTCCGGTCGTGATTAACACTCTCTCTGCCCCCTCCCCGGAGCAGAATCGCCAAAAAAGATTTGTAGAAAAAAATCGGTATGTACACGCATGCGCACTGATGCTTGCGCAAGGCTTCATGGTCATTGTAGTCTTTCTCGGGGTAAACACAACGTATTTGACTGCTACTTTTGTCTGTTGGCAACCCTACCCCCCCCCCCCCCCCCCCCCGGGTTGGCTGGTCCGCAGTGCAAAAAAAGGTTGGGGACCGCTGATGTAGACAGAAGCATTTCGCTACCCCTTCCAGGAGTCAATGACCAGCACTTTTGTGCTGACTGTGACGGAAAGGTTGTTGTCATGACACCTTTTTATTCGGCTCTCTATCTCCCTTCTGTAATCTAACTCATCATTATTTGAGATTATTTGACATGGAGGTATCATCTGCAAACCTGAAGATGGAGTTAGGACAGAATTTGGCCACGTAGTCAAGAGTGTGCAGGGAGTAGAGCAGGGGGCGGAGAAAGCAAACTTTTGAAAAAGCAGTGTTTAAAATAATCGTGGTGGATGTGTGGCTACCTATCCTTATCTATTGCAGTCTGTCAGTCAGGAAGTCAAGGATTTAATTGCAGGGAGAGGTTTTGATTCCCAGAGTCTGGATTGTGATGATGTGTTTGCTTGGAATTTTTGTACTGAAGGCAGAGCTGTAGTCAATAAACAATAGTTTGACATAGGTATCTATTGACCAATTGCTCCAGAGATGAGAGTAGGGTTAGGGAGATGGCATCTGTGGTAGACCAGTTTCAGTGGTAGGTGAATTGCAGCGGGGTTGAGGCTGTCAGGAAGGCTGAAGTTAATGTATGCCATGACCAGCCTGTCAAACATTTTTACGAGTATAGATGTCAATGCCATTGGGCCAAGGTCACTTAGGCACATTATTATGTTTTTCTTAGGTACACGGATGATAGGGGTACCGGGAAGTAGATGGGAATGTGGAAGAAAAGACTATAGGGAACATTAGTAGGAAAATGGAATTGCTCTGTGAGCCAGCATAAACTTGATGTGTTGCGATGGTGTTCTTCTCCATCATGAGGAAATACAGAAAATGTAAAAAATATTCACTTGGTACATGAACAATGAATGAAAGGATATGATATCAGAGCTTGAAAATTAAAAAAAAACTCTTCATACAAAGTGAAGAAGAAACCTGAATCACAATCAGGTTTCGTATCAATGACCTATGTCATGAAATTTGTTGATTTGTGGTGGCAGTAGTACATTGCAATATATCAGAAAATCATATAATAAGAAAACATATATAATGTTACACCTGGAGAAATTTGCTGGAGTCTTTGGTGACATACCAAATCTCCTCAAACTCCAAATGAAATATACTGTTGTTGCTGACTTGCCTTCTTTGTAATTGCAATTTTCAATAGGAAAAGACACATTAACTCTCTAGTACAGTAAGCTAGAAAACGTACAGACTTCCACTTGAACTTGCACCTGCATGTTGTGGAGTCAGCATAGAATCTACAGGACCTTTCATGATTCCTGAAGCAATAATGAGGCCTCTTACTTGCGTATGTAAAAGTGCCACAACTTGTTTGAGAGCCTCTGGCCAAGTTTGGTGAACAAAAGTTACACATGCTGACACCAATCAATAATTGTTTCAACTGTAAAGTCAAATTAGTGATGACCAACATTCCACCACTTCCCATAACCATTTTTGCTCCTCATGGACCTGACATCAATATCATCAAATCACAGTCTCCTTCCCTCCTGTTGTACACCTGATCTCCCCAATATTATTCTCCAAGCTTTCAGAGATCTTTAAATTCAATTTCACCCCCCAACCACTATCCAGATCCTAACCCTGATCTTGTAGAGTAACTTACTGAAGGCAAACTTGGCTTTAACACATTATGTGGGTGTTATCTCTAGCTCTATTGAAATCAAATCCATTATCTGAGCTTTGAGCTTCACAGTTTACAGTAAGGGAGTGCAGTGGGGAGTGGGGTGGAGGCTTGTTAGAAAGGAGCAACTTATGCACAGTACTCAGTAAAGTTGATGCACTTATATTTATGACCAATGACTTGAAGCAAAAGGAAAGTTTCACAGAACTGAACATGTCCTTATAGACAAAAAGATTAAGGGAAATATTACTCACATAGATAAAATGAAGAGAGTAAGGCATAATGTAGATTTAAGAAGGTTATTTAACTTAGAATGTGATTGCAGATTGGGAGATGCAAATGCAAACTTAATCATGTTCAAACTAGTCCAGAGATTAGATGAAACTGCCTCATCTCTGAACACAGACTAGGAGAAATGCAAAACAAACTCTCTGCAGAAGTAGTTAATGCTATGTCAATCAAGTCCTTTAAAAGTGCTGCATAAATCAAGAGCAGGGGGAATACGATGGAAATTAAAGGGAGGTAGAAATAGAAAACTGGTACCAGCTACAGTAAAGGGTCTGTCTAAAGGAAGTGTAGGCAAAGGATTTTGCTGAGACACTGCCTGGCTGATTTTTCCAAACATTCATTGAATTATTTAGAGATTCAGACAAGTTCCAGGGATTACTCTCACTTCAATACTCCTCCATAAATTCTATCTACAAAGTTATACAATGTCACAAGAAAATAATGCTTCTTAATCTAACTTGTAAGATTAGGTAAGAATTATGAGGAATCATACAGCTCACTTTGATTTAAGGGTCTGAAGAAACCTCATTGACCTTTGCACAAGAGATGAATGGTCAATGTGATGTAATTCTCCTCAATATCAATCTTCTCTTTAGCGTATCCATTGCTACAATATTGTTCATTTATTTATCACGTGTATATGGAAGTGTACAGTGAAATGCATTGTTTATGTTAACAACCTAAGGATGTGCTGAGGGGAGCCCATAAATGTTGCCACACATTTTGGTGCCAAATAACATGTCCACAATACTCAGCAGAACAACACAGAACAAAACACAACAAGCAACAAATTATCATCGAACAAGCCTCTTTCCTCCTCCCTCCCCCTCCCTCCCCACCCCTCCCCCACACACAAACAGTCCTCTAACCCTAGGACAAGACTTCAGGCCTCTGACCCCTAGTGAGCTTCAAACTTTGGCCTGGGTCTTTGGCCATCGAGCTTCAGCTTCTGGACTTTGTTCTTCAGTATCAACCCCAGGGCAAGATAATGGCAGGGCCCAAGCTCCAAGCCTCAAATTCTGGACTTGTTGATTTCAGGACCCTGATCATAATTTGACAGAATTCATTGGTGTTTCAGAGAGGTCCCAGTGGGTTGGAAAACCTCTATTGTTGAAGAGGAGTGGAAGGGAAAAAAGAATGTAACTTCTGTACTGTAGAGCTCACATCTGTTTTTGGCAAGGTGCTGGGGTCAGTGATTTCTCCCTGGGCAAGGCAGGAAGAGAAGAAGCTGATGTCCACAGTGGAGGCATAGTTAGACCCACCAGACTCTTATCAGGCTACGCTCAGATCCATATGGCAACGGTAGAGAGAAGGGAGCAGTTTGTCTGATACAGTTGCCACCTTGTCCATCTCATCTCATCAATATCCTTCTCAGGCTCAGCCCTCCTCCCCTCCATTAGAATCGCCAACCATACTAGCCTGTTAAGGAATGTGCCAATAAGACCATAAGACATAGAAGCAGAATTAGGTCAAATTGCCTATGGAGTCTTCCCCCCCATTTGATCGTGGCTGATTTATTTCCCCTCAACTCCATTCTGCTGTCTTCTCCCCAATATTTTTGATGTTCTTTCAGGATCATTTTGTAAACCTCCTCTGGACCCTCTCCAATGTCTGCACATCCTTCCTTAGATATGGGGCCCAAAACTGCTCACAATACTCCAAATATAGTCAGACCCCATTAGTACTTCTGTAGCATCATTTTTGAGCAGTCCAATGTTCACTATTGCCTCTCTTTTATTCTATATATCTGAAAAATATTTTATTACCTTATTTTGTATTATTGACCAGCTTACCTTCATATTTCTTTATTTTTTTCTTCTTATTGATTTTTTAGTTGTTTTCTGTTGGATTTTAAAAGTTTCCAAATCCGCTAGCTTTCCACTAATTTTTACTAGTTTGTATATTTTTTACTGTTTGCTTTTATGGTGCCTTTGATCTCCTTCACATAGCCCACAATGTTGTGCTGACCCTCAAATCCTGCCTCCCATATAACCCCCCACCTTAAATTCCTCTATATACCTGTCTAGTAGTCTCTTAAACTTCACTAGTGCATCTCCCTCCACCACTGACTCAGGCAGTGCATTCCATGCACCAACCACTCTCTGAGTAAAAAACCTTCCTCTAATATCCCCCTTGAACTTCCCACCCCTTACCTTAAAGCCATGTCCTCTTGTATTGAGCAGTGGTGCCCTGGGGAAGAGGCGCTGGCTATCCACTCTATCTATTCCTCTTAATATCTTGTACACCTCTATCATGTCTCCTCTCATCCTCCTTCTCTCCAAAGAGTAAAGCCCTAGCTCCCTTAATCTTTGATCATAATGCATACTTTCCAAACCAGGCAGCATCCTGGTAAATCTCCTCTGTACCCTTTCCAATGCTTCCACATCCTTCCTATAGTGAGGCGACCAGAACTGGACACAGTACTCCTAGTGTGGCCTAACCAGTGTTTTATAGAGCTGCATCATAACATCACGACTCTTAAATGCTATCCCTCGACTTATGAAAGCTAACACCCCATAAGCAGTCTTAACTACCCTATCCACCTGTGAGGCAACTTTCAGGGATCTGTGGACACATACCCCCAGATCTCTCTGCTCCTCCACACTACCAAGTATCCTGCCATTTACTTTGTACTCTGCCTTGGAGTTTGTCCTTCCAAAGCGTACCACCTCACACTTCTGTGGGTTGAACTCCATCTGCCACTTCTCAGCCCACTTCTACATCCTATCAATGTCTCTCTGCAATCTTCGACAATCCTCTACACTATGTACAACACCACCAAACTTTGTGTCATCTGCAAACTTGCCAACCCACCCTTCTACCCCAACCTCCAGGTCGTTAATAAAAATCATGAAAATTAGAGGTGCCAGAACAGATCCTTGTGGGACACCACTAGTCACAACCTTCCAATCCAAATGTACTCCCTCCACCATGACCCTCTGCCTTCTGCAGGCAAGCCAATTCTGAATCCACCTGGCCAAACTTCCCTGGATCCCAAGCCTTCTGACTTTCTGAATAAGCCTACCGTGTGGAACCTTGTCAAATGCCTTACTAGAATCCATGTAGATCACATCCACTGCACTACCCTCATCTATATGCCTGGTCACCTCCTCAGAGAACTCTATCGGGCTTGTTAGACATGATCTGCCCTTCACAAAGCCATGCTGACTGTCCCTGATCAGACCATGATTCTCTAAATGCCCATAAATCCTATCTCTAAGAATCTTTTCCAACAGCTTTCCCACCACAGACGTAAGGCTCACTGGTCTATAATCACCTGGACTATCCCTACTACCTTTTTTGAACAAGGGGACAATATTCGCCTCCCTCCAATCCTCTGGTACCATTCCCGTGGAAAACGAGGACATAAAGATCCTAGCCAGAGGCTCAGCAATCTCTTCCCTCGCCTCGTGGAGCAGCCTGGAAATATTCCGTCAGGTCCCTGGGACTTATCCGTCCTAATGTATTTTGACAACTCCAACACCTCCTCTCCCTTGATATCAACATGCTCCAGAACATCAGCTTCACTCATATTATCCTCACCATCATCAAGTTTCCTCTCATTGGTGAATACCGAAGAGAAGTATTCATTGAGGACCTTGCTTACTTTCACAGCCTCCAGGCACATCTTCCCACCTTTATCTCTAATCAGTCCTACCTTCACTCATGTCGTCCTTTTGTTCTTCACATAATTGAAGAATGCCTTGGGGTTTTCCTTTAACCTACTCGCCAAGGCCTTCTCATGCCCCCTTCTTGCTCTTCTCAGCCCCTTCTTAAGCTCCTTTCTTGCTTCCCTATATTCCTCAGTAGACCCATCTGATCCTTGCTTCCTAAACCTCATGTATGCTGCCTTCTTCCACCTGACTAGATTTTCCACCTCACTTGTCACCCATGGTTCCTTCACCCTACCATTCTTTATCTTCTTCACCAGGACAAATTTATCCCTAACATCCTGCAAGAGATCTCTAAACATTGACTACATGTCCATAGTACATTTCCCTGCAAAAGCATCATCCCAATTCACACCCGCAGGTTCTAGCCTTATACCCTCATAAATTGCCCTTCCCCAATTAAAAATTTTCCTGTCCTCTTTGATTCTACCCTTTTCCATGATAATGCTAAAGGCCAGGGAGTGGTGGTCACTGTCCCCCAGATGCTTACTCACTGAGAGATACGTGACCTGACCTGATTCGTTACCTAGTACTAGATCTAGTATGGCATTCTCCCTTGTCGGCCTGTCAACATACTGTGACAGGAATCCGTCCTGGACACACTTAACAAACTTTGCCCCATCTAAACCCTTGGAACTAATCCTTTGTCAGCCATAGTTAGAACATAGAACATAGAAAACCTACAGCACAATACAGGCACTTCAGCCTTCAATGCTGTGCCGAACATGTACTTTAGAAATTACCTAGGGTTACACATAGCCCTCTATTTTTCTAAGTTCTATGTACCTATCCAGGAGTCTCTTAAAAGACCCTATCGTATCTGCCTCCACCACTATCACCAGCAGCCCATTCCACACACTCACCACTCTGTTTGGAAAAACTTACCCCTGACATGTCCTGTCCACCTACTTCCAAGCACCTTAAAACTGTGCCCTCTTGTGATAGCCATTTCAGCCTTGGGAAAAAACCTCTGACTACCCACATGATCAATGCCTCTCATCATCTTGTACACCTCTATCAGGTCATCGCTCCAAGGAGAAAAGGCCAAGTTCACTCCACCCATTCTCATAAGGCATGCTCCCCAATCCAGGCAATATCCTTGTAAATCTCCTCTGCACTCTTTCTATAGTTTTCACATCCTTCCTGTAGTGAGGTGATCAGAATTGAGCACAGTACTCCAAGTAGGGCCTGACCAGGGTCCTATATAGCTGTAACATTACCCTTTACCCCTTAAACTCAATCCCACGGTTGATGAAGGCCAATGCACCATATGCCTTCTTAACCACAGAGTCAACCTGCACAGCAGCTTTGAGTGTCCTATGGACTCGGACCCCAAGATTCCTCTGATCCTCCACACTGCCAAGAGGCCTACCATTAATACTATATTGTGCCATCATATTTGACCTAGCAAAATGAACCACTTCGTAGTTATGTGGGTTGAACTCCATCTGCCACTTCTCAGTCCAGTTTTGCATCCTATCAATGTTCCGCTGTAACCTCTGACAGCCCTCCATATTATCAACAACACCTCCCAACCTTTGTGTCATCAGCAAATTTACTAACCCATTCCTCCACTTCCTTATCCAGGTCATTTATAAAAATCACAAAGAGTAGGGGTCCCAGAACAGATCCCTGAGGCACACCACTGGTCACCAACCTCCATGCAGAACATGCCCTGTCTACAACCACTCTTTGCCTTCTGTGGGCAAGCCAATTCTGGATCCACAAAGCAAGGTCCCCTTGGATCCCATGCCTCCTTACTTTCTCAATAAGCCTTGCATGGGGTACCTTATCAAATCCATATGCACTACATCTACTGCTCTGCCTTCATCAATGTGTTTAGTCACATCCTCAAAAAATTCAGTCAGGCTTGTAAGACACAACCTGCCTTTGATAAAGCTATGCTGACTATTCCTAATTATATTATGCTTCTCCAAATGTTTATAAATCTTGCCTCTCAGGATCTTTTCCATCAACTTGCCAACCACTGAAGTAAGACTCACTGGTCTATATAAGATAGACTCACTTGCCTTATCTTTGCTTTAAATGCTTCTTTTTCTTTGGATGAACTGATCCTGTGTCTTCCAAATTGCTCCCAGAAATTTCAACCATTGTTGCTCTACCCTCATCCTGATAGTGTCCCCTTCTAAACAACTTTTGCCAGCTCCTGTCCCATGCCTTTGTAGTTTCCACTACTCCAGTATAATACCACACATTTGATTTAAGCCTCTCTCTCTGAAACTGCAAGGATGAATTCTATCATATTATGATCACTGCCTCCTAAGGGTTCTATTACGTTTAGCTGCCTAATCAAATCTGATTGATTGCACAACACCAAATCCAGAAATCCCTTTTTTCTTGTGGTGCAAGTCATTGAAGTCAGGTAGCATCTATGGAAGGGAATAAATAGTTGATGCTTTGGTCTAAGACCACTGCTTCCCTTCAGGCAGACACCCTGCTTCTTCAATACTATCTACTGCTCCACCTATCTTTGTATCATTCACAAGCTTCACCACAAAACCATCAATTCCATTTTCTAGGTCATCAACATATAACTTGAAAAGTGGTGGACCCAACACCAGTGCCTGTGGAACACCATCAGTCATTAGCTGCCAACCGGAAAAGGCCCTATTTATTCCCACTTATTGCCTTCTACCAGATGGATAATCTTCTGATCCGTACTGCTGTCTTTCGTGTAATGCTATGGGCTCTTTATGAGCCTCGTGTATGGCATCTTGTCAAAGGCTTTCTGAAAATAAGACCACTCGCCTACACACTTGGGGCAGTTTAAGGCAGTCACTTAACCCACTGACCTGCATGTGTTTGGCGTGTGGGAGGACAGTGCAACACCAGGGAGGAATCAGGTAGAATGTGCAAACTCCACCTCGGCAGCACCTGAGGGCAGCATTGAAACTGGGTCTCTTGAGTTGTGAGCCAGATGTTCGAACAGCTCAGCCACTGTGCCACCCAAGATGGCTGTTAATAAATGCAACAGGTAATCAAAAAAAATAAGCTTTTCTACTGAGAGATATTGTTCTGCGCAAGTACAAAATTAAAAAAGCTCCGTAGCCAATCATACCTGATCTGAACCCAGGGGCCGGTAATTTTAACAACATCTGACTTGGCTACTGTTGTAAATGCTGTTGTCCAGAGAATCTGGTCCCAGGCCGTACACTGTGGGTTTGCTTTCCCTGCATTGGAGTCAGGACGTACTGTGGCTGGCCTATTATTAGGCCATGTACATACGCCCTTTTTATTGCTGTTTCTGTCTGAAGACAAACAATCAGTCCAGCCAGGCTAGAAATGGGTGATTAAACTCTAGCCAGAAAGAACTAATACTATAGAACTTGTGTCTGAGCTACGGAGGTAAATGACATAGAATAGTACAGCACAGTACAGGCCGTTTGGCCCACAATGTTGTGCTGACCCTTAAACCCTACCTCCCATACTACCCCACCTTAAATTGCTCCATATACCTGTCTAGAAGTCTATTAAATTTCACTAGTGTATCTGCCTCCGCCACTGACTCAGGCAGTGCATTCTGCGCACCAACCACTTGCTGAGTATTAAACCTTCCTCTAAAATCCCTCTTGAAATTCCAACCCCTTACCTTAAAACCATGTCCTATTGTACTGAGCAGTGGTGCCCTGGGGAAGAGGCGCCGGCTGTTCACTCTATCTATCCCTCTTAATGTCCTGAATACCTCTATCATGTCTCCTCTCATCCTCCTTCTCTCCAAAGAGTAACGCCCTAGCTCCCTTAATCTCTGATCATAATCCATACTCTCTAAACCAGGCAGCATCCTGGTAAATCTCCTCTGTACCCTTTCCAATGCTTCCACATCCTTCCTATAGTGAGGCGACCAGAACTGGACACAGTACTCCAAGTGTGGCCTAACCAGAGTTTTATAGAGCTGCATCATTACATCGCGACTCTTAAACTCTGTCCCTTGACTTATGAAAGCTAACACCCCATAAGCTTTCTCAACTACCCTATCTACCTGTGAGGCAACTTTCAGGGATCTGTGGACATGTACCCCTAGATCCCTCTGCTCCTCCACACTACCAAGTATCCTGCCATTTACTTTGTACTCTGCCTTGGAGTTTGTCCTTCCAAAGTATACCACCTCACACTTCTGTGGGTTGAACTCCATCTGCTACTTCTCAGCCCACTTCTGCATCCTATCAATGTCTCTCTGCAATCTTCGACAATCCTCTACAGTATCCACAACACCACCAACCTTTGTGTGGTCTGCAAACTTGCCAACCCATCCTTCTACCTCCACATCCAGGTCGTTAATAAAAATCATGAAAAGCAGAGGTCTGAGAACCGATCCTTGTGGGACACCACGAGTCACATCCCTCCAATTCAAATGTACTCCCTCCAACACAACCCTCTGCTTTCTGCAGGCGAGCTAATTCTGAATCCACCTGGCTGAACTTCCCTGGATCCCATGCCTTCTGACTTTCTGAATAAGCCTACCGTATGGAACCTTGTCAAGTGCCTTACTAGAATCCATGTAGATCACATCCACTGCACTACCCTCATCTATATGCCTGATCACCTCCTCAAAGAACTCTATCAGGCTTGTTGGACACGATCTGCCCTTCACAAAGCCATGCTGACTGTCCCTGATCAGACCGTGATTCTCTAAATGCTCATGGATCATATCTCTAAGAATCTTTTCCAACAGCTTTCCCACCACAGGCGTAAGGCTCACTGGTCTATAATTACCCGGACTATCCCTACTACCTTATTTGAACAAGGGGACAACACTCGCCTCCCTCCAATCCTCTGGTACCATTCCCGTGGACAACGAGGAGATGAAGATCCTAGCCAGAGGCTCAGCAATCTCTTCCCTCGCCTCCTAGAGCAGCCTGGGGAATATTCCGTCAGGGCCCGGGGACTTATCCGTCCTAATGTATTTTAACAACTCCAACACCTCCTCTCCCTTAATATCAACATGCTCCAGTACATCAACCTCACTCATATTGTCCCTCAAGTTCCCTCTTATTGGTGACTACTGAAGAGAAGTATTCATTGAGGACCTCGCTCACTTCCACAGCCTCCAGGCACATCTTCCCACCTTTATCTCTAATTGGTCCTACCTTCACTCCTGTCATCCTTTTGTTCTTCACATAATTGAAGAATGCCTTGGGGTTTTCCTTTACCCTGCTCGCCAAGGCCTTCTCATGCCCCCTTCTTGCTCTCCTCAGCCCTTTCTTAAGCTCCTTTCTTGCTACCCAATATTCCTCAATAGACCCAGCTGATCCTTGCTTCCTAAACCTCATGTATGCTGCCTTCTTCCACCTGACTAGATTTTCCACCTCACTTGTCACCTATGGTTCCTTCACCCTAACATTCTTTCTCTTCCTTACCGGGACAAATTTATCCCTAACATCCAGCAGAGATCTCTAAACATCGACCACATGTCCATAGTACGTTTCCCTGCAAAAACATCATCCTAATTCACACCTGTAAGTTCTACCTTTACAGCCTCATAATTTGCCCTTCCCCAATTAAAAATTTTCCTGTCCTCTCTGATTCTGTCCTTTTCCATGATAATGTTAAAGGCTAGGGAGTGGTGGTCACTGTCCCCCAGATGCTGCCCCACTGAGAGATCTGTGACCTGACCCAGTTCGTTACCTAATACTAGATCTAGTATGGCATTCTCCCTAGTCGGCCTGTCAACATATTGTGACAGGAATCCATCCTGGACACACTTAACAAACTCTGCCCCGTCTAAATCCTTGGAACTAATCAGGTGCCAATCAATATTAGGGAAGTTAAAGTCACCCATGATAACAACCCTCTTATTTTTGCCCCTTTCCAAAAACTGCCTCCCAGTCTGCTCCTTGGTATCTCTGCTGCTACCAGGGGACCTATAGAATACTCCCAATAGAGTAACTGCTCCCTTCCTGTCCCTGACTTCTACCCATACTGACTCAAGAGGATCCTGTTACATTACCGACCCTTTCTGTAGCTGTAATAGTATCCCTGACCAGTAATGCCACCCCTCTTCCCCCCCCCGCTCTATCCCTTTTAAAGCATTGAATTCCTGAAATATTGAGAATCCATTCTTGCACTGGTGCCAGTCAAGTCTCTGTAATGGCCACTACATCATAATTCCATTTATGTATCCAAGCTCTCAGTTCATCACCTTTGTTCCTGATGCTTCTTGTATTGAAGTACACACACTTTAGCCCTTCTACCTTACTACCTTTACACCCTTTATTCTGCTTCTCTTTCCTCAAAGCCTCTTTATATATTAGATCTGGCTTTACTCCATGCACTATACTTGCAGTTCTCACATGACCTTTGTCCTCCTCCACCTCACTATCTGCTCTAACACTCTGGTTCCCCTCCCCCTGCAAATCTAGTTTAAACCTCCTGGAACTGCACTAGCAAACCTTCCCGCAAGGATGTTAGTCCCCCTCCAGTTCAGGTGCAACCTGTCCTGTCGGAACAGGTCCTAACTTCCCTGGAACAAGGCCCAATTGTCCAGAAACATGAATCCCTCCCTCCTGCACCAACTCCACATGCAAGGTGAAGTTAGATAAACCCCTAATAGAGACAGAGAGAAGGCAGCAAGATGAAGCAGTAGGAGTCTCTTGTAGAGCTTGAATTACTAATGTAAATTATTTGGGCTAATTAACTTCCTTCTGTGTGATTTAGTAGATGATCAAATGGCAGAGCAGTCTCAATGGGCCAAATAGCCTAATTCTGCTCCTACATCTCGTGGTTTTATGTAACTCCACATACGGTACATCTCTGGAGTGAGTCTCATAGCTGGGAACGCTATGAAATGAATCATACTGTTATCGCAAAGCTCTGTTTACCATGGTTTGCTTGTTCAGAGAATATTGAATTCAGAACTGCAGGCCCAGATGATTCAAGCATGTCTCACCCACATCTACATTTCACATCACAACTCTTGTGTGCTAGAAAAGGTTATTGACCTCAGTAATCAGAAACCTGCTTTTTTCAGAGAAAAGAGCACATAGAGTTCAACAGAGTGGAAAAAATGTAATTAAATGGGAAAATAAAAGAGCAACAGCAAAATGGTTTGCATTTTCAATCATCCTAATACAGATAACGTGAATTAATCATGACAGAAATTCTAGGACAATAGGAATCAAATGAAACTCCTTGCATTATATGATTGCTTTTATTTTGTGGGTGGGATGGGGTGGTGGAAGGTATGGTTTGGAATAAACTTCAGCAGAAAATGCTGTTGAATCCTGGCTCTGAATTATTTATTCATGATAAGAGCATCTGTGTGTAGAGATCATGGCCACAGCATTTCCTCACACCCAACTTTTGGATGCCAATTTGCTTCTTGTTTGGCTTGTGGTGAGTGTGAGCACATTTGCAGTGTGGTTTGGAAAGACAGCCACACTAAGAAGGGTGTGAGAGTTTGTGATGCTGTTGGATGTCAGGACTGGTCAGAGTGAGTTGATTATGTCATCAGTGCGTAATGCTGAATTAATGGTGACTGCCATGCATTTAGTACCTATTGAGAAATTGTCTTTTAGCAGGAAGAAGGACTTTGTCCCACTCTTCACTTGTTTTCACTACCACAGACACACAGACCACATGTACACACAGACACATACCAAAACTCATACGAGTGCACACTTACAACCATACAACCTCATACTGTGGGGAATATTGACTTTCCAAGGCCTGAGAGGTTTATTGCAAACCTCAGCTTTCTAGCACAACAGCATGACCTTTCTAAAGAGTCAGAGTTGTTTTTGACAAAGTTAAATTTTTAACAAATATTCTTTGCTCATCTTCTTGTTGTAAATAAGTAAACAGTTAGGCCTGTAGGACCATGTTTAATCAACATTAAACAATGGGGTTATAGTAATTGGCCTGCATCAAACCAGACAACACTGGCTAACTTATTTACAGCATACAACAGGAATTCTGCAGATGCCGGCAATTCAAGCAACACACATCAAAGTTGCTGGTGAACGCAGCAGGCCAGGCAGCATCTCTAGGAAGAGGTACAGTCGACGTTTCAGGCCGAGAAGAAGGGTCTTCCTAGAGATGCTGCCTGGCCTGCTGCGTTCACCAGCAACTTTGATGTGTGTTGCTTATTTACAGCATTGTGACTGAGTTTAATGAGGCTTGTAGACCAGATTACTTTTGTCACAGTACATCGAACATGGTCACAGGTATAGTTGATGAATCAATAGTTGGGATATTTGTGTACTCAGAGAATCAGCCCACACAGCAATAATTTTGGGAACTTGGGATCTCTTTCCCCAGAAGCTAATTGACCATAACTTTGTCCCAGCAAAAAAAAAATCACATACAGATAATGTCAGCAAGCAGCAAAGCAGCATAACTGTTAAAAGCATTGGGGATTGTTGGGAATGACAAGTAGAATGACAGAAAGAATAACTAGAAATTCACAGAAATTCATAATAACTAGAAACACAGCTTTCAGTTTCTGCGATCAATGATTTGTTCATCTGCATCTTGTTGGTATGTTCTTTTGGTTCATTAGAATTGTACCTATGTTTGGGAATCCGTTGTAATTTATAAGTCTTTTGAATTCAGACATATTCTATAAATCTGAAATCCTCTGTGAGTTTTAAATATTTGTGAATGACTATATTAAAAATTTTAATTGTGTATCATTAAGAAATCAAATGAACTGTGTTTGAGCTATTTGTTAACTGGAAGTATCTCCTCCTTGGTAGGGAGGGGGACCCACCACTCAAGCAGTGGGTATTGGCAACTAGACCTCGCTGCTGAAACTAGACAGGAAAGCATAATTAGTTTTTGAAGTGTAGTTTGATACAAAATAACCTCCCTATAGTGAGGGTATTCGTAGATAACTATTTTGGATAGGGCATAGAATCTTTCGCATCTGATAGGGCTTTGTGGACAGTGAACCCAGTACCATCACAATACACATGCACACTTATATCAACAAAGAGACAGGCATACATATTCATAGAAGCACAAACAGACATGCCAGAACACACAGATGCATGCATATTAAAGCAAAGACACAAACACACACACAAACACTCCAACATATAGCACACACTTTTCTCCTTAGGGATTGGAATATCGTGTTCAGTTCTGATCGCCTCATTATAACTAGGATGTGGAAGCTTTAAAGAGGGTGAACAGGAAGGAGATTTACCAGGATGTTGCATGGATTAGAGAGCATGTCTTATGAGGATAGGTTGAGCAAGCTATGGCTTTTATCTTTGGAGCAAAGGAGCATAAGAGGTGACTTGAGAGAGGTGTACAAGATGATAAGAGGTACAGATCAAGAGGAGAGCCAGAGACCTTTTCCTAAGGAGGAAATGGCTAATACCAGGAGGCATAATTTTAGGGTGATTGAAAGAAAGTATAGGGGGGTTATCAGAGGTAGTTATGTTTTTAAATAGAGTGGTGGGTGTGTTGAAACACTCTGCCAGAGATGGTGGTAGAGGCAGATACATTAGGGACATTTAAAAAATTCTTAGATAGACACATGGATGATAGAACAATTGAGGTCTATGGAGGAGGAAAGAGTTAGCTTGATCTTAGAGTAGGTTAAAACTTTGACACAACATCATGCGTTGAAGGGCCTGTTCTGCGCTACAGTGTTCTATGTTCTATGTGCATATAAAGACACAACTTGTGAATTATTGGAAACACTCAGCAAGTCAGGCAGCATCTGTGAACAGAGAAACAGAATTAATGTTTCAATTTGTGATGTCTTATATTGTGATTTTGCTTTCAGCAAACCCAATTTATTCTAGACACAGGTGCTTTGGTGATTATTCCCTATTGTGATAAAGAAAATGAGTAAAATATTAAATTATATTTAATTAAAGTCTGAAAGATGAGGGAAGTGAAATTGGGGAACTGGTTAGCTAAACCCTCAACAGGAAGACCAACCAGGGATATTCTAAAACTAACCCTACTTTCTCCTTCATGCATTTGAACTTTAGAAAGATTTGGACAAGAACAGGCCATTCGGCCCAACAAATCTTGAATACTTCTATCATGTCTCCTTTTATTCTACATCTTCTTCGGCTAAAAAGATTTAATTCTTTCTATCTTTTATATTGAATTGAATTGACTTTATTTCTTATATTCATCACATACACGAGGAGTAAAAACCTTTGCATTACGTCTCTGTCTAAATGTGCAACGTGCAATCATAGTAATTTATAATAAATAAAACAGTCATTGTAATATAGAGTACACTCAAATCAGTGTGAGTTAATCAGTTTGAGGGCTTGGTGGAAGAAACTGTCCCGGATCCTGTTGGTCCTGGCTTTTTTGCTGTGGTACCATTTCCCGGATAGTAGCAGCTGGAATAGATTGTGGTTGGGATGACTTGGGTCTCCAATGATCTTATGGGCCCTTTTTACACACCTGTCCTTGTAAATGCCCTGAATCATGTGCTGGGCTGTCCACACCACTCTCTACAGAGTCCTGTGATTAAGGGAGGTACTGTTCCCATACCAGGCAGTGATGCAGCCAGTCAGGATGCTCTCAATTTTGCCTCTTTAGAAATTCTTAGGATTCTTCATGGTTCAAAACCTGCAGATCTGAAATGAGTCTCGTCACCCTTCTCTGAACTTTCTCTGCTGTCTTCATATCCCTCAATTGTACCAAAATTGTACACAGTACTCAAGCTGTGGCCTCACAAGCACATTATACAACTTAAGGGGAATGTTTCTTGACTTGAACTCCACTGAGCACATTATATAGCCCAACATTCTGTTAGCCTTCTTAATCGCTTCTGTGCATTGTCTAGATAATAATAGTAATGAGTTTACCAGGATGCCCACATCCTTCTCATACAGTACACTTTCTATCTCAAGACCCCCCTCCGTTGTATATTTACATCTAATATTTCTACTTCCTATATGTAATATTTTACATTTACTTAAAATAAATTTCATCTGCCGATTATCTGTCCACATCTGGATTTTGTTTAGATCTAACTGTATTTACTCTGCTGCCTGGATGTGGTCAGTCTGTCCCCCTAATTTTGCATCATCTGCAAACTTTACTAGTTTATTTGTTATGCGCTTATTCAAATCATTAATATAAATTAAAAACAGCAGCAGTCCCAAAACTCATCCCTGCGGAACCCCACTTTTAACATCTTCTAGGTGTGAAATTGATTAATTAAGGAAGCTAATGAATTAAAGAACTCATTGGGTTCCTTAATCACAGAAATATATGTCGTACTTAATTCATTAAAGAATTACTGAAAAATGGCATATGCTACATCCATAAAAAATTAAGCAATTAAAATGTTGTTCTCCGTTTCTGGACTTTTCTCCTGAACACCTAGTCAGAGTTTCTTCAACCTCCATTTTAAAGTTTATTCAGCTGGGAATATATTTGTCCAAAAGATTGCAAATTGCTATTCTCAAGCAATTGGAAAGGATTGACTAGGATCTAACTTCCAGATGCACATATATTTGTATCAGGTAATTAATGAAAATAAAGGTGCAAATTATGGCCACTCAATTGCCCAAAAGGCCTTATTTATGCTCTTAGATTTATCGTTCCAATTTCAACATCCATTTGATTTACTAACTCCTTGCTGGTTATTAAATGCAGGTTTACAGTGTTTGAAAGAACTATTTATTAATTAATCATTTAAATTTTAGAATTAAGTGCTGCCCAATATATAAATATATACTAAGTGGTGGAAAATTTGTTGCTTCGTAAATCAAATAAAAAACAGCTGTCAATTGTTAAGTGCTTTGTGAATTTATAAAGGAGCAGAGTAGCAGTGCCACTGATAAATTACCTTGCTGCAATGTTTTGTAACTGCTTCAGGTTAACACCATACTAAATTCTTTTGATTATACACTCAGTGGCCACTTTATTAAGTACCTCCTGCATCTAGTAAATTGACAATTGAATGTATGTCTGTGGTCTTTTGTTGTTGGAACCTATTCACTTCAAGGTCCAATGTGTTGTGCATTCAGAGATGCTCTTCTGCACACTGCTGTTGTAACACCTGGTTATTTGAGTGCCTGCCTCCTGTCTGTCAGCTTGAACCAGTCTAGCCATTCTGCTCTGACCTCTCTGGTTAAAAAGCAGTTTTGCCCTAAAATACTGCTGCTCACTGGAAGCATTTTTGTTTTTTTTGCTCCATTCCCAGTAAACTCTAGAGACTCCTGTGCATGTAAGCCCCAGGAGATAGCAGTTTCTGAGCTACTCAGACCACCCTGTCTGGCACCAACAGTTGCTCCACAGTCGACATTATTTAGATCACATTTCTTCCCCATTCTGATGTTTGGTTTGAACAACAACTGAACTTCTTGACCATGTCTGCATGCGTTTATGGATTGAGTTGCTGCCACATG
The DNA here is from genome assembly GCF_030028105.1 of Mobula birostris. Taxonomy (NCBI): domain Eukaryota; kingdom Metazoa; phylum Chordata; class Chondrichthyes; order Myliobatiformes; family Myliobatidae; genus Mobula; species Mobula birostris. The sequence goes on along the minus strand of NC_092390.1, from coordinate 29,171,089 downwards.
ATTGGCTGTTTAGATATTTGCATTGATGAGCAGGTGTACAGGTGCACCTAATAAGGTGGCCACTGAGTGTATGTCTTGGTGCTATCAACACGTTCAAACAAGTCGAAACACTACCTATCACTGAACATTCGATATTGGTCAGAATAAAAAACAAAACATATGATTGTCACAAGTATGGATCTACCAATATCGATTACCTAGCATCCAAAAGGTCCTATTTAAATCAGAGGTTCCCAACCTTTTTCAAGTTGTGGACCAATACCATTAAGCAAGGGGTCTGTGGGCCCCAGGATGGGAACCCCTGATCTAAATTAAAATTTCACTACCCATTCATTACAAAGAACAAATAAAATAATATTTATATACAGCAATGTGCAAAAAAGAACATAAAATTATATTAATTGTTTTGTTCTTTCAGGAAACTTTCCAATTGACCATAAAAGTACCGAACATAGCTGGCCATCTTTCAGTGAAGTATTCCGAATTCCTACCCAAAGAACAAAATGAAAGTGGTGATTTTGGCTGTTTACGAACTCCAGGACATTCATACAAAACTTGAAAATGATGTAGGTTGAAGATAAAAGATTGCCCGCAAGTTTTGACAGTATAAAGCCGTTTTGGTCCAATAATTTTGGACATGTCCCAATGTTTGCCAATTACAGGAATCCCACCAGTTGTGCTGCCCCCTATGTCTTGCAGCCTCATTGCTTTGGCTATTCTGTGAGCACGAGCAGTCCATGCCAAGGAAACAGTGCTGAAATCAGAGAGCCATGCCTAATCTTCTGACAAAGTGTCCTGTCATAAATATTCTGTATTCTTTATAAATATCTCTGCTGATGTGCAGGGAAAAGAAAATGAGTACCCCTGAAATTGTTAAGTCTTGTATTGTGTCCTACAAGCTGCAGTGTGTTCAGATGAAAGATGAGATGCTGTTTCTTAAGCTCATGTTGAGCATCATTGGCATAGTGGTGGAAGTGAAAGACAGTGAAGTCAGAGTGGGCATGAGACAGTGAAAGAAAAGTGACAAGTTCAGGAAATCAGTTTTTTTCCCTCTTGATATATCATGCTGGGAATATGATGGAGAGCTATGTTGGAGGAAAAGTTAGATTGATAGAGAGTAGTTTAAGAGGACGACACAACGTTGTGGGCCAAAGGGCCCATACTGTGCTGCAGAATTCCGTGGTCTAAAAAATTTAATTTTAAAATGTTTTCTGGTTTTCTTAACTGCAAGCACACATATCATAGAATCATAGAAACACACAACAAAGAAATTGACCCCTTTGGCTAACTTCATCCATCCAGACTGCAATGCCCATTAATTTTAGTCCCATCTGTCTGCCTTAAGCCTGCAGTCCTCTGCACCTTTTTTATCCCAGTACCTGCCCAAATGCCTTTAAAACATTGTAGTTGTATGCATCTCTTCTGTAGTGTATTTAATATTTCAATAATATCTGAGTAATATTGTAAATATATTGTTTGGTACCTGTGGCTGCAAAATAATCTCAGGCTCTGGAGCCTCCTCCGTGATGGTTGTAGGAGTTGACTCTGGGACTGTAGGAAGTGGTTCTGGAAGCTCTGGACTCCTTTCTTCTCAAAAAATTGGACTCTGACCTCCTCAGCTGATCAACATGTTGTCACCAGATGACATCAGGTGGAATCTCCACTGTGTGTAGGAGAGTGGTCCAGTTCAGTCCTTAATCTTTCCAAGCACCTACCTTTCATCACCTATGTAGTCCCTTGCCAGGATTGTATGTCCAGGAGTTAAACATCGAAACTCCTTGTTTGAGGAACCCTCAATTTGTCTCAGTTGTCTATCCTGCATACTCATTCTGAAATTGGATTTGAGAAGATCCAAGCATGAGTGCAAGGGATGACCCAAGAACAATATAGCTGGCGAGTTGTTGGTTGTGGAGTGTACAGCATGGTGATATGCAAGGAGGAAATTGACAAGCTTCTGATTCAGTGTTAGTATAGTGTGTTCTGCTGACATTGCCTGAGGTGCATTCTTTGGAATCTTGTCAAACCTTTCTGCCAAGCTATTTGTGGCTAGGATATCACTTAGCCATATCAGGCTATCTGCACCATATCAGGTGCAGATGTCGTATGTCTTATTCCATTTGTTTTCTAGGATGACTGAAACTGTTCCACAAAAAGCCGTAGTCCATTGTCACTGACTAAGTGTTCTGGAATACCTGTCCTTGAGAAGATGCTTCTCAAGTGTGTGAGGTTGTAGTGAAAGCTATTGAAAACTCTTCTGGCCACTTTGTAACTGCATCCATTAATACCGAGAAGTTTGTGCCTGTCAATGGTCTGGTAAAGTCCAAATGAATCCCCTGCTAGGGTAATGCAGGCCACTTCCAGGGATGAAAAGGTGTTCCTCTTGGCATCTTCTGGATGTGTAGACATCTCAAACAGTGCATGGCGAGCTGCTCAGTCTGTTGATCTATCCCATGCACCAGACAAGACTTCATGCCAAAACTTTCACCTTGTTAACACCAAGATGACCAGCATATAGCTCCTTCAAGAATTGTTCAGCCTGCATGTGATCTAGCTCACTGGCTACTTTATCATGGATGGTATAAGGAACTAAATGGGTTTTGTAAAACTTAGGTGTAGCATTTTGTTTAACACCATTTTACCCTGGATATTTTTGAGTTTTCCAATGCCATCCCTAAACACCGCAGTGGTATCATCCAGCACCCTTCTTAATCTTCTTTCAGTTGACTCTATTGCAGGCGATGTGGCATGCAAATGGTGGACGGATCGCCAATCAAGTTGTAGTTGTCTCAGCCAATCACAGCCCCACACTTCTGTTTTTATCATATCCAAGTCCAATGGGGCTTATTGTTTGTTGTACTTCACTGTTATGAGTGTCATTGCCATAGAAATTATCTTTTCTCCAGTGTAATTCTTAGTTGGATATCTGCAGGCTTCAATTTAGTATCTTTGAAGTGACATTCAAACTCATTTTGTGGAATGACTGACACAGCTGAACCAGGGTCCAGTTCCATTTTAATTAATTTTCTGTTCAATTCTGGTGTAAGCCACATTGTTTTCTGTTGTTAGTTTTCACAATGTCAACCTCAAGGCTACCGAGTCCTGTGTCATTCTCATCATTATCAGATTTTTCATCAACAGCATGTAGATTAGTGCTCTTCTTGGAACTACAACTTGAGTTTTTATCGTTATCTCTTCCCTGTGTAGTCCATTGCTTTTGTCTGCCTGACATGCTCGTTGTATGTGGCATACTTTGTTGCATTTTCTCCAAGTTCTGCATTTAAACCAGCATTGGTCTGGTGTATGTGAGCCCTTGCCACAGTGGTAACACAGTTTATTCAGCCAGGTAGGTTTCTGTTTAGACGTTGCAGTTTTGTTCACACTCACTTTCATTCCTGAATTATCTCATGCTGCTGTTTCCATTGATACCATAATTTCAACTGCTCTTTTCAATGTGAGCTGTGCTTCAGTTAGGAGCTGTTTTTGAATGTTTTCTTGTAAGATTCCACAAACTAAATAATTTCTCAATCCATCATTAAGCTCATCACTGAACTGACACCTGTTCAGAGGTCCCTGCTGCACCTCTGTGATCTCTGTCTCAGAGGCTGATGTTAGGCTGTCTTTAAAGAGAGTGAACCCTTCCAAGGTGGAAGGTCCCGATGGAGTACCTGGTAAGGCTCTGAAAACCTGTGCCAACCAACTATTGAGAGTATTCAAGGACATTTTCAACCTCTCACTGCTACGGGTGGGAGTACCCACTTGCTTCAAAAAGGCAACAATTATACCAGTGCCTAAGAAGAATAATGTGACCTGCCTTAATGACAATTGCCCGGTAGCACTCACATCTATAGTGATGAAATGCTTTGAGAGGTTGGGCATGATTAGATTGAATTCCTGCCTCAGCAAGGACCTGGACCCATTGCAATTTGCCTATCGCCACAATAGGTCAACAGCAGATGCAATCACAATGGCTCTCCACAAGGCTTTAGACCACCTGGACTACACAAACACTTACGTCAGGATGCTGTTCATTGACTATAGCTCAGCATTTAATACCATTGTTCCCACAATCCTGATTGAGAAGTTGCAGAACATGGGCCTCTGTACCTCCCTCTGCAATTGGATTCTTGACTTCCTAACAGGAAGACCACAATCTGTGCAAATCGATGATAACATATTCTCCTCACTGACAATCAACACTGGCGCACCTCAGGGGTATGTGCTTAGCCCACTGCTCTACTCTCTACATACACATGACTCTGTGGCTAGGCATAGCTCAAATACCATCTATAAATTTAGTGACGATACAACCACTGTTGGTAGAATCTCAGATGGTGACGAGGGGGCGTACAGGAGTGAGATTTGCCAACTAGTGGAGTGGTGCCAGAGCAACAACCTGGCACTCAACATCACTAAGATGAAAGAGATGATTGTGGACTTCAAGAAGGGTAAGATGAAGGAACACATACCAATCCTCATAGAGGGATTAGAAGTGGAGAGAGTATGCAGTTTCAAGTTTCTAGGTGTCAAGATCTCTGAGGATCTAACCTGGTCCCAACTTATTGATGTAGTTAGAAAAAAGGCAAGACAGCGGCTATACTTTATTAGTAGTTTGAAAAGATTTGGCATGTCAACAAATACACTCAAAAACTTCTATAGTTGTATCGTGGAGAGCATTCTGACAGGCTGCATCACTGTCTGGTATGGGGTGGCTACTGCACAGGACTGAAAGAAGCTGCAGAGGGTTGTAAATCAAGTCAGCTCCATCTTGGGTACGAGTCTATGAAATACCCAGGACATCTTCAGGGAGCGATACCTCAGAAAGGCAGCATCCATTATTAAGGACCTCCAGCACCCAAGGCATGCCCTCCTCTCACTTTTACCATTAGGTAGCAGGTACAGAAGCCTGAAGACACACACTCAGTGATTCAGGAACAGCTTCTTCCCCTCTGCCATCCGATTCCTAAATGGACATTGAATCTTTGGACACTACCGCATTTAAAAAAAAATATATAGTATTTCTGTTTTTGCATGTTTTTAAAAATCTATTCAATATACATAATTGATTTACTTTTTTTATTATTATATTTTTTCTCTCTGCTAGATTATGTATTGCATTGAACTGCTGCTGTTAAGTTAAGAAATTTCGTGTCAGATGCCAGTGATAATAAACCTGATTCTGATTCTGGTATGGCAACTTCTCTGAATGCAACTACAGAGAGTTATGGTCACAGCTCAGCCCATCACAGAAACTAGCTTCCCCTCTTCTCACTGCATCAGTAAAGCAGACAGCATAATCAAAGACACCACCCACCCTGGACACTCTGTCTTCTCTCTTCTTCCATCAGGCAGAACATACAAAAGCCTGAAAGAATTATAACTTCTACCCTGCTATTATAAGACTATTAAATAAATCCTTTGTATAAGTTGGACTCTTGACATCGCAATTTACCTTGTTACGATTTTGTACCTTATTGTTGATCTGTACTCCATTTTCTCCGTAAATGTTACATTTTCTTCTGCATTGTTAATGTTTTACCTTGTTCGACTTCAATGCATTGTGTAATGATTTGATTCGTATGAACAATATGCAAGCAAGCTTTTCACTCTTACGTTGGTACATATGACAATAATAAAACAATTTCAATTCCTCAGCCTCTTGTGTTCCATTGAAAGTTAACCTAGCCTATCCAATCTCTCCTCAGAGTTTGCCCTCCACTCCAGGCAACATGCTGGTTAATCTATTCTGCACTCCCTTTATTGCCATCATGTCCTTCCTGCAGTGTGGCATCTAGAACTGTACAAAATATTTCAAAGTAATGTTTACTTTGATAGCTTTGTTTTTCATTTTGCCTGATTTTTCTGAAGGACCATTGTTCGGAAACATTAACTGTTTCCATCTGCGTAGATGCATCTACCTACTGAGTTCATCCACTAATTTCTATTTTCTTTCAGCTTTCCAACACCTGCAGTGTTTTGTTCCTGCTCATTCAATTTGATGTGCAGTGCAAGCCATCCTTAGCCATGTCTCTTTGAGGAAGATGGCTAGGCAGGTTAAACGGGAAATGATGGAATTGAACAGGAATCACAGAAGGCATAAGAAAAATAAACACTCTACTACACGCTTATGGTGAAAAATTATAAGGTATTTATGAAACAGTATTACCATAACACATAGGAGCAATAACTGCACAGTCTGCATATTTCATTCCATCGAAGAACCTGGTGTAAGGGAATAACATTTCACTGCATAAGGCCAGAAGAAAAAGGAATTCATGTCTAAGGTAATTTTCTCCAAATTGTGAATTTTCTGATCTTTAGCAAGTGCTGAAAATGCAGATCATTAATATGAATGTATCTTTGACAGAAAGCCCTTGAAAAGGATATCAAAGACTCCAAAATGCTTGAGTTAGTAAGATCATTCTCACTTTCAGAGATAAGAGCAGTTGATGAAAGACCACAAGATACTGCTTGGAATAGAATATGAGGACAGAATTTATTACTCAAAGCTGTCAACAGAGAACAATTGCCAATATCTGTAAGCGAAGCAAAACTAGAAATACTATGACGGCAAATGGCTGTACAAAGCAGTATGTCTTACTAAGAGAAAGCAGCATACTTTGTATGGAAAACTCAACCATTTTGTTATTGTTTAGAGAATGCCAAATGTCGGAACTCAAAGAAAATAGTGAGTTTTGACTCCATTACAGAGACCAAGACTAATTTTGATGATGCACATTTATTGGAACACTTATCCATAGGTTCAAAGTATTGAAGTCATGGTGTTAATACAATGAGCAGACAAATGTTCATCCATCTTCCTTTAGAAAATGGCAATAGTGCAATCCTTACAGCCATAGTACAATTTTGATCATTTCTAATAATTCAAAGATTATCCTCTGACAATTCTTCCAGTAGTTCTCCTGAAAATACAACTTTGATAATTCTAATACAAAAATTATCCTCTGATAATTCTTCCAATAATTCTCCTGAGAGTTCTCCTGACAATATAACTTTGATAATTCTGAGATATTTAGAGGTATAGAATAGTACAGCACTGTACAGGCCCTTCGGCCCACAATGTTATGCCAACCCTCAAATCCTGCCTCCCATATAAGCCCCCACCTTAAATTCCTCTGTCTAGTAGTCTCTTAAACTTCACTAGTGTATCTGCCTCCACCACTGACTCAGGCAGTGCATTCCATGCACCAACCACTCTCTGAGTAAAAAACCTTCCTCTAATATCCCCCTTGAACTTCCCACCCCTTACCTTAAAGCCATGTCCTCTTGTATTGAGCAGTAGTGCCCTGGGGAATCGGCGCTGGCTATCCACTCTATCTATTCCTCTTACTATCTTGTACACCTCTATCATGTCTCCTCTCATCCTCCTCTCCAAAGAGTAAAGCCCTAGCTCCCTTAATCTCTGATCATAATGCATACTTTCTAAACCAGGCAGCATCCTGGTAAATCTCCTCTGTACCCTTTCCAATGCTTCCACATCCTTCCTATAGTGAGGTGACCAGAACTGGACACAGTACTCCAAGTGTGGCCTAACCAGAGTTTTATAGAGCTGCATCCATAAAGCTAACACCCCATAAGCTTTCTTAACTACCCTATCCACCTGTGAGGCAACTTTCAGGGATCTGAGGACACATACCCCCAGATCCCTCTGCTCCTCCACACTACCAAGTATCCTGCCATTTACTTTGTACTCTGCCTTGGAGCTTGTCCTTCCAAAGTGTACCACCTCACACTTCTGTGGGTTGAACTCCATCTGCCACTTCCCAGCCCACTTCTACATCCTATCAATGTCTCTCTGCAATCTTCGACAATCCTCTACACTATCTACAACACCACCAAACTTTGTGTCGTCTGCAAACTTGCCAACCCACCCTTCTACCCCAACATCCAGGTCGTTAATAAAAATCACGAAAAGTAGAGGTCCCAGAACAGATCCCTGTGGGACACCACTAGTCACAATCCTCCAATCTGAATGTACTCCATCCACCACCACCCTCTGCCTTCTGCAGGCAAGCCAATTCTGAATCCACCTGGCCAAACTTCCCTGGATCCCATGCCTTCTAACTTTCTGAATAAGCCTACCATGTGGAACCTTGTCAAATGCCTTACTAAAATCCATATAGATCACATCCACTGCACTACCCTCATCCATATGACTGGTCACCTCCTCAAAGAACTCTATCAGGCTTGTTAGACACGATCTGCCCTTCACAAAGCCATGCTGACTGTCCTTGATCAGACCATGATTCTCTAAATGCCTATAGATCCTATCTCTAAGAATCTTTTCCAACAGCTTTCCCACCGCAGACGTAAGGCTCACTGGTGTATAATTACCCGGACTATCCTCCGATACCTTTCCCATGGACAACGAGGACATAAAGATCCTAGCCAGAGGCTCAGCAATCCCTTTGCTCGCCTCGTGGAGCAGCCTGGGGAATATTCCGTCAGGCCCCTGGGACTTATCTGTCCTAATGTATTTTAACAAATCCAACACCTCCTCTCCCTTAATATCAACATGCTGCAGAACATCAACCTCACTCATATTGTCCTCACCATCATCAAGTTCCCTCTCATTGGTGAATACCGAAGAGAAGTATTCATTGAGGACCTCGCTCACTTCCACAGCCTCCAGGCACATCTTCCCACCTTTATCTCTAATCGGTCCTACCTTCACTCCTGTCATTCTTATTTTCTTCACATAATTGAAGAATGCCTTGGGGTTTTCCTTTACCCTACTCGCCAAGGCCTTCTCATACCCCCTTCTTGCTCTTCTCAGCCCCTTCTTAAGCTCCTTTCTTGCTTCTCTATATTCCTCAATAGACCCATCTGATCCTTGCTTCCTAAACCTCATGTATGCTGCCTTCCTCCACCTGACTAGATTTTCCACCTCACTTGTCACCCATGGTTCCTTCACCCTACCATTCTTTATCTTCCTCATCGGGACAAATTTATCCCTAACATCCCGCAACAGATCTCTAAACATGGACCACATGTCCATAGTACATTTCCCTGCAAAAACATCATCCCAACTCACACCAGCAAGTTCTAGCCTTATAGCCTCATAATTTGCCTTTCCCCAGTTAAAAATTTTCCTGTCCTCTCTGATTCTATCCTTTTCCATGATAATGCTAAAGACCAGGGAGTGGTGGTCACTGCCCCCCAGATGCTCACCCACTGAGAGATCTGTGACCTGACCCGGTTCATTACCTAGTACTAGATCTAGTATGGCATTCCCCCTGGTCGGCCTGTTCACATACTGTGACAGGAATCCATCCTGGATACACTTAACAAACTCTGCCCCATCTAAACCCTTGGAACTAATCAGGTGCCAATCAATATTAGGGAAGTTAAAGTCACCCATGATAACAACCCTGTTATTTTTGCACCTTTCCAAAATCTGCCTCCCAGTCTGCTCCTCTGTATCTCTGCTGCTACCAGGGGGCCTATAGAATACCCCCAGTAGAGTAACTGCTCCCTTCCTGTTCCTGACTTCCACCCATATTGACTCAAAAGAGGATCCTGCTACATTAGCTGTAATAGTATCCCTGACCATATTTGCATTACAAATAAATTTCAAGAGACTTCACTCAATGTTCTTTCTATGTAGTCTCGAGTGACTATGTTTCTCTTGAGTTAGATTACTCTATTAGCACTCCACGTTGTAGCCATCATATATGGAATGTCTGCATTTTTTCTACATCAGATTTGCAGATCACTTTACATGCATGGAATGCAGAAGGTTATCAAGGGCAGTTTTGCATAGCGTAACAGTTAGTGCAACAGTATTACAGCACGAACCATCACCAGTTGGGGTTCAATTCTTGTTGCTGCCCGGAGGGAGTTTGTACATTCTCCCCGTTTTCTTCTGGGTGCTCCAGTTTCCTCCCATATTTCAAAGTATGGTTAGGGTTAGAGAGTTGTGGGCTTGCTGTTTTGGAGCCGGAAGTGTGACGACACTTGCCAGATGTCCAGCACAATCCTCTCTGCAGCACACGCAAAATGCTGGAGGAACTCAGCAGGCCAGGTAGCAGCTATGGAAAAGAGTAAACAGTCAATGTTTTGGGCTGAGACCCTTCAGCAGGACTCACAGATGCTGCCTGGTCTGCTGAGTTCCTCCAGCATTTTGTGTGTCTTGCTTAGATTTCCAGCATCTGCAGATTTCTTTTTGTGTTTACAATCCTCCCTGATCTGATTGATACAAAACATTTCACTGTATGTCTTCAAGTTTCAATGCATGTGACAAATTAAGCTAATCTTTAGGGAAAAAAATCTTTAATCTTTCCTTTCCAAATTCATAAGCAATCAGTGAAAATACATGTGGGTTCCTTAGGTAATTGAAAGGGATAGAAGTGAGATAATTCTGCTTGTCTTAATAATAATTTAAGTTGTTTTGAAAAGCTAAACTGGATTAACCATTGAAACCCTGCTGGTTTCCTTGGCTGGGGAATACACAGAAAGATCACTATATTAGCACTGAAACCACTATTTCCCAGGGTGTTACACATGTGTGCTCCCAGTCAGGTGATCAAATGTGAGCTTCATGTAATATCTATAATTGATGTAATTATAGCAGAAGTTAATGAGTCCAGGCATTTTACAAAATTGGACTTAAGTATCAGGTATCATCAGACTCATCTGGTGGAAGAATCCCTCTATCCATCACAGAATCGACATTTCGGATTCAAGTGGATCATCTCAAAGCTTAAATATTTCACAAATTTATAGAATCTGATCTGCAAGGACCTGAAGGCACCCTGAAGATCAAGGATGACATAACTTTCTATGGTTGTGCAGAGAGTAAGTCTCAACTGTGACTTGAAACATTTTTGTAGTAAATTAGAAACTGCAGCTTCACATTGAGCAGTAAGAAATGCTGGCTCAATAAGCTTAGTGATGGGCTTTTCAGTCATGTATTCAGCTAGATTCAATGTGCCTTCAAGCCATTGTTGCAGAAATAACTAATGTACATCAATTGCACAGGTTATTCAGACTGATCATCTTGCAAACTTCTGCCCTGAATGACCACAGGAAATCTTTGTTCTCAGAGGGTCTTTGGAACTCTCCCCCTCAAAGGGCAGTGACTGCAGAGTCTTTGAATGAATTCTAGGGCAGAAATAGCTACACAAGGAAATGAAAGGTTATGGTGGGGTGGTAGGGAAGGTGGAGCTCTGGTTTCAATTACATGATGTATGAATCTGATTCTGAGGAAGAGGCTCACGTTTCTGAGCGGCCATCTCAGAATTAGGATCAGGTTAAAAATCACTAAAATATCTCATGAAATTTGTTGTTTTTTGCTACCAGCACAGTGCAAGACATAAAAATTACCGTAAGTTACAAGAAGTAAATAAATAGTGCAGAAAAGGACTAGCAAGGCTGTCCATGGGCTGACAGGCCATTCAGAAATCTGTTGGTGGAAGGCAAGAAGCTGTTACTGGAATGCTGGGTACTCAGGCCCCTGTACTTCCTCCCTGATGGTAATATTGAGAAGGTGGCATGCATTTGGATTGTTATGGTGGTACGATAGCATAGTGGTTAGCACAATGCTTTACAGTACCAGCGACTAGGGTTCAATTCCCACCACTGCCCGTAAAGAGCTTGTATGTTCTCCCCATGATCGCTTGTGTTTCTTCAGGGTGCTCTGGTTTCCTCCCACAGTCCAAAGGTGCACCAGTTGGTAGGTTAATTGGCATTGTAAATGTCCTGTGATTGGGGTAGGATGGCATGGTTCGAAGGGCCAGAAGGGTCTATTATGCACTGTATCTAAATGAATAAAGCTTCTGATTTAGCTGCGTTGTTGGCTCTCTGCACGTTCTAACTTAAAGCTTGAGATATTTAAGCTGTAATGATTACCTTGTCTCATATCAGGCAGGGAAATAAACTCTGGCAGATTGCCTATCTCATCATCCTTTGTCCTAAACCATCCCTACTAATTGGATTAAAAAAAAATCACAGATCAGCAGGTGAATGCAGTGCCCGAAACACTGATACAGATCTGAATCAAAGTAATCGCTACCAAGTAAGGTGTACTCATGTAAGGCAACAAATCAGTCATATAAATAGAAACTCATCGCGGAAATGGCTCCTTCTCATGATGACACACATTCATGGCAAGAAACACACGTGAAATTAAAATTGCACTTAACCCACATCTTGTGTTATACAATTACTGCTTTGCTAAGTGTTACAGTCACTACTCACAGAGGTCATCAAGACATTGCAGATGTTTAACAATTGTTATAAGAGAAATATGCTCCCAGTCATAGACTATCTGATACAACACAAAATCAACAAATACCTCATGTGTCAAACAACCTGCAATGTCATATCTTCAAGAATCAATCCAAGTGTTGGAGTTGCAAAATGACCATTGGCTACAGGTTGGGCTGATTTTGTGTATTCACTCCCTTGTTATTCAATTATCTTTGTCAGCATCCATTGTGGATTTGAGAAGTTATCAGTTTTGTATCCACAAAAACTACCATCCCAAAGCCAGAGCCTGGTCCTGATGTCCAAAAGCCCAAAAGTCAACGGTTTAAGATCAGAAGATGTAGGGGCTGAATTAGTCCATTTGACCCATCAGGTCTCTTCTGCCATTTCATCATGGCTGATTTATTGTCCCTCTCAACGCAGGGGTAGGAATCGCTATGACAGAACTGAGGATGAGCCAGCAGGTTTACAAGCAGATGATGGATGCAGCATGAATGTAAGGAAAGACAAGCCAATGATTGGGTACAAATGCAGACAGAGCAAAGAGCTAAATTGTACCACAGAGGCAAAATTCAAAAGGGTGAAAAATGCAGGACTGAAGGTGCCGTATTTAAATGCGCATAGCATTCGGAATAAGGTGGATGAACTTGTGGTGCAATTTGAGATTGGTTGGTATGATGTTGTGGGCATTCTTGAGTCATGGCTGAAAGAAGGCCATAGTTGGGAGCTTAACATCAAAGGATATACTTTGCATGGAAAGGACAGGCAGGAAGGCATACGCGGTGGTGTGGCTCTGTCAGTAGGAGGTGGAATTACATTTTTAGAAAGAGCTTACACAGGGTCAGAGAATGTTGAATATTTATGGATGGAGAAACTGCAAGGGTGAAGAAAACCAAGATGGAAATCATATGCATGAAAGAGCATATTGTTATTCATGTGGTGAAAAAAATTGCAGCATTGGAAGTGCTTATGCATGAATCACAAAAGGTTCGTTTGCAGGTGCAGCAGGCTATCAGGAAGGCAAATGGAATGTTGGCCTTCATTGCTAGAGAGGTTGAACTTAAAAGCAGAGAGTTTATGCTGTAACTATACAGGGTAATGGTGAGGCTGTACCTGGAGTACTGTGTGAAATTCTGGTCTCCTTACTAGAAAAAGGATACTTTAAGGGGACTTTACTCGCTGGAATTCAGAAGAATGAGAGGACATCTTATAAAAACATAAAATTATGAAAGGGATAGATAAGATAGAGGCAGGAAAGTTGTTTCCACTGGTAGGTGAGACTAGAACTAGGGGACGTAGCCTCAAGATTCGGAAGAGTAGATTTAGGACGGAGATGAGGAGAAACCGCTTTTCCCAGAGAGTGGTGAATCTGTGGAATTCTCTGCCCAATGAAGCAGTGGAGGCTACCTCATATTTAAGACAAGGTTGGATAGATTTTTGCATAGTAAGGGAATTAAGGGTCATGGGGGAAAAGGCAGGTAGGTGGAGTTGAGTCCATGGCCAGATCAGCCATGATCTTATTGAATGGCGGAGCAGGTTCAGTGGGCCAGATGGCCTACTCCTGCTCCTATTTCTTATGTTCTTATAGGCCTTCAAATAGTAGCCAAGACATGGGGTTGAGATTGCAAGGGAGCTGGAAAAAGTAATATCACAATTGTAATAGCGGACTTCAATATATAAGGGGATTGGAAAAATCAGGTTGTTGTCAGATTGCAGGAGAAAGAATGTGTTGAATGCCTATGAAATGGCTTTTTGGTCATAGTCATAGCCATAGTCATAGTCATACTTTATTGATCCCGGGGGAAATTGGTTTTCGTTACAGTTGCACCATAAATAATTAAATAGTAATAAAACCATAAATAGTTAAATAGTAATATGTAAATTATGCCAGGAAATAAGTCCAGGACCAGCCTATTGGCTCAGGGTGTCTGACCCTCCAGGGGAGGAGTTGTAAAGTTTGATGGCTACAGGCAGGAATGACTTCCTATGATGCTCTGTGTTGCATTTCGGTGGAATGAGTCTCTGGCTGAATGTACTCCTGTGCCCAACCAGTACATTATGTAGTGGATGGGAGACATTGTCCAAGATGGTATGCAACTTGGACAGCATCCTCTTTTCAGACACCACTGTGAGAGGGTCCAGTTCCATCCCCACAACGTCACTGGCCTTACGAATGAGTTTGTTGATTCTGTTGGTGTCTGCTACCCTCAGCCTGCTGCCCCAGCACACAACAGCAAACATGATCGCACTGGTCATCACAGACTCGTAGAACATCCTCAGCATCGTCCGGCCTATGTTAAAGGACCTCAGTCTCCTCAGGAAATAGAGATGGCTCTGACCCTTCTTGTAGACAGCCTCAGTGTTCTTTGACCAGTCCAGTTTATTGTCACTTCGTATCCCCAGACATTTGTAATCCTCCTCCATGTCCACACTGAACCCCTGGATGGAAACGGGTCACCGGTGCCTTAGCTCTCCTCAGGTCTACCACCAGCTCCTTAGTCTTTTTCACATTAAGCTGCAGATAATTCTGCTTACACCATGTGACAACGTTTCCTACCGTAGCCCTGTACTCAGCCTCATCTCCCTTGCTGATGCATCCAACTATGGCAGAGTCATCAGAAAACTTCTGAAGATGACAAGACTCTGTACAGTAGTTGAAGTCCAAGGTGTAAATGGTGAAGAGAAAGGGAGACAGGACAGTTCCCTGTGGAGCCCCAGTGCTGCTGATCACTCTGTCGGACACACAGAGTTGCAAGCACACGTACTGTGGTCTGCCAGTCAGGTAATCAAGAATCCATGACACCAGAAAAGCACCCATCTGCATCGCTGTCAGCTTCTCTTCCAGGAGAGCAGGGCGGATGGTGTTGAACGCACTGGAGAAGTCAAAAAACATGACCCTCACAGTGCTCGCTGGCTTGTCCAGGTGGGCGTAGACACGGTTCAGCAGGTAGACGATGGCATCCTCAACTCCTAGTCGGGGCTGGTAGGCGAACTGGAGGGGATCTAAGTGTGGCCTGACCATAGGCCGGAGCAGCTCCAGAACATATCTCTCCAGCTTGTGCTTGAGCCTACTCGGGAAAGGATATCTTAGACTGGGTGTTGTATAATAACCTAGATCTTATTATTGATCTTAATGTAAAGGGATCCTTAGGAGACAGTGATCATAATATGATTGAATTTATACTGCAATTTGAGAGAGAGAAGCATAAGTCACATGTATTAGTGTCACAATGGAATAAAGGGAATTACAGAGGTATGAGAGAGAAGCTTGCCCAGGTGTATAAGAGGAGGGTACTGTTGGGGATGACGGCAGAGCAAAGATGACTGAAATTTCTGGGAATAGTTCACAAGGTGCAGGATAGATATGTCCCACAGAGAAAGAAGTTCTCAAATGGCAGGGATAGGCAGCCATAGCTGACAAGTGAAGTTAAAAGGTCTGTGGTGGCCAGTGCTATCATGTTTGCTGTTGTGTGCTGGGGCAGCAGGCTGAGGGTAGCAGACACCAACAGAATCAACAAACTCATTCGTAAGGCCAGTCATGTTGTGGGGATGGAATTGGACTCTCTGACGGTGGTGTCTGAAAAGAGGATGCTGTCTAAGTTGCATGCCATCTTGGACAATGTCTCCCATCCACTACATAATGTACCGGTTGGGCACAGGTGTACATTCAGCCAGAGACCCATTCTACCAAGGTGCAACACTGAGCATCATAGGAAGTCATTCCTGCCTGTGGCCATCAAACTTTACAACTCCTCCCTAGGAGGGTCCGACGCCCTGAGCCAATAGGCTGGTCCTGAACTTATTTCCTGGAATAATTTACATATTACTATTTAGTTATTTATGGTTTTATTACTATTTAATTATTTATGGTGCAACTCTAACGAAAACCAATTTCCCTTAGGATTAATAAAGTATGACTATGACTAAAAATCAAGGAAAGGGCATATAAGGCAGCAAAAGTGAGTGGAAAATTAGATGACTGGGAAGCTTTTAAAATCCAACAAAAGGTAACTAAAAAAGCTATAAGAAGGGAAAAGATGAAATATGAGGGCAAAATAGCCAATAATATAAAGCAGGATAGTAAAAGATTTTTCAGTTATATAAACAGTAAAAGGGAGTTAAGAGTTGATATTGGACCATTGGAAAATTTTGCTGGTAGTAATGGGGGACAAAGAAATGGCAGATGAACTTAATGGGTACTTAGCATAAATATTCACTGTGGAAGCCACTAGCAGTGAGACAGAGGTCTGTGAGTGTTAGGGAGCAGGAATGAGTGCCATTGCTATTACGAAAGAAAAAGTGCTAGGTAAACTCAAAAGTCTTAAGGTGGATTAGTCACCTGGACCGGATGGATTACATCCCAGAGTTCTGAGAGAGATTGCTGAAGGTATAATGGATGCATTGGTCATGATCTTTCAAGAGTCACTTGATTCTGGGATGGTCCCAGTAGACTGTAAGATTGTAAATGTCACTCTGCTCTTTAAGAGGGGAGGAAGGCAAAAGAAAGGAAATTATAGGCCAGTTAGTCCAACCTCAGTGGTTGGGAAAGTGTTGGAGTCTACTATTAAAGATGAGGTACAGAGGGACTTAAGAGTTCTCGTGCAAGACTTCCAAAAGGTTAATTTTCAGGTTGAGTCTGTGTTTAAGAAGCCAAATACATTGTTGATATTTATTTCAAGAAGAATAGAACATAAAAGCAAAGGGATAATGCTAAGGCTTTATAAGACACTAGTCAGGCTGCACTTGGAGTATTGTCAACAGTTTTGTGCACCATATCTCAGAAATGATGTGTTATCATTGGAGGGAGTCCAGAGGAATTTCACAAGGATGATTCTGGGAATGCAGGGGCTAGCATATGAGGAGTGTTTGGCAGCTGTGGGCCTGTACTTAATGGAATTTAGAAAAATGCAGCGAGGGATCTCATTGAAGCCTATGGAATATTGATAGGGACTAGATAAAGAAGATATGGGGAGAGGATGCTTCCTATGGTGGGGGTGTCCAGAACTAAAGGGCACAGCCTCAAAATTGAGAGGTGATCCTTGAGAGCAGTGGTAAAGAGGAAATTTTTTAGTCAGAGTAGTGAGTCTGTGGGATGCTCTGCTACAGACTACAGTGGAGGCCAAGTCCGTGGGTATATTTAAAGCAGAAGTTGATAGTTTCTTGATTGGTTAGGGCATCAAAGGATATGTTGAGAAGGCAGATGCATGGGGTTGAGTGGGAAACAGGATCAACCATGATGGAATGGCAGAGTAGACTGGATGGGCTGAATGGCCTAATTCTGCTCCTATGTCTTATGGTCTCAATCAAATTCTCCAGCCTTCGCCTTGTAATCTTTGACTAATCAAGAACCTATTAACCTCCACTTTGAGTATCCCCAATGACTTGGCCCCCATAGCCATCTGTAACAATGAATTCCATAGGAAGTTCTCCTCACCTCTGGCTAAAGAAAATTCTCCTTACCTCTGTTCTAAAGGAATATCCTTGTATTCTGAAACTGTGCCCCCTGGTCCTAGACTCCCCACTATCTGAAACATCCTCTCCACATCCAATCTATGTAGGCTTTTCAATATTCAATGGGTTTCAATGAGATCCCTCCTCATTCTTCTAAACTCAAGCTAGTACAGGCCTTGAGCCATCAAATACTCCTTATACATTAACCCTTTCATTCCTGGGATCACACTCATGAACCTCTTCTGGACTTACTCCAAGCTAGCACATCCCTTGTTATATAAGTAGCCCAAAACTGTTCACAATACTCCAGGTGTGTTCTAACCAATGGCTTATAAAGCCTCAGTATTACATCCTTAAATTCATCCCCCCCCCCCAATAGATGCTGCCTGACTTGCTGAGTTTTGTGCTTTTTGTGTAATTTTGTGCTGTTCAGTTTCCTGCAATGATTAATGATCCACCATTTGACAGTGATGACTTCTGGGAGTTCATGAATCTGGGTCTCTGAGACTGCAAAAATCACACCTGACTGGTGAAACACAAGCAATGAAGATGTTTAGGCAATTGCTGAGTCATCCATATTGCTCATCCCAAAGGGAAATAATGGAAACAAGAACCTTACAAAACTACAGAGCAATTCTGCATCCAAGAACAGAAATGTCACCCTCTGCAGCCTGTACATACTGTATGTTTCTTTCATTACTGCCACAGAGTGTGGATGATCACTGATTTACTGAGGGAAATTGGCAAATTGCTTTATTATTTTCCTCTGTACTGAGGGACAGTGAAAAACATTTCTTGCACACCATCCATACAGATCAATTCCTTACAACAGTACATTTAGGTAGGTTAAGGGTAAAACAATAACAGAATGCAGATTAAAGTGTTACACTACAGCGAAAGTTCATTACCAGTAGACAGTAAGGTGCAAGGTCATGTTTAATCCTGGTGATTTACATTCCAGAGGGTTGGATGTCAAGAATGAGGTATAAAATTCAGCCTCAGAACACAAGGACATCCCTCCAGAACAGAAATGAGGAGGAATTTGTTTAGCGAGAAGGTGGTGAATCTGTGAAATTCATTGCCACAGAAGGATGTGGAGGCCTAATCATTGGGTATAGTGAAGGCGAAGTTTGATAGGTTCTTGAATAGTGGGACCGTCAAAGGTTATGGAGGAAAAGCAGATGAATGGGGTTGAAATGGATAGTAAATAATGATGGAATGGCAGAGTAGACTTAATGGGCTGAATAGCCTATGTTTTATGCTCTAAAACGTGGTGGTTACAACTGTTTAATTAAGCGTTACAAGAAAAAAGAACGAAGAAAGAGAAGAAGCTTATGAATTCCTTGCTTTTATTAGTCGAGGCATTGATTTCTAAAGTCAAGAAGTTCTGTTGAAACTTAATTCTGATTAGGCCACATCTGGAAGACAGGTGTTCCCTGCTTTTCGAACGTTCGCTTTACGAAACCTCACTGTTGCGAAAGACCTATATTAGTACCCTATCAGAAGGTGTTTTCACTGTTACGAAAAAAAAAATCAGCTCGCGATAAAAGGCAGCATGCCCCGAGCAGCTGCTCTGCCCCGGATTCGGAACTGCTTTGCTTTAACACGTGCCTGTGAGCAGCCATTTGCAAGATGAGTTCTATGGTATTGGAAAAGCCTGAAAGAGCTCGTAAGGGTGTTACACTTAGGGTAAAGCTAGACATAATTAAGCGTTTTGATCAGGACAACGTGAGTTTGGCTTGTGGAAGCTGATGAACATGATGTTGAAGAGGTTTTGGCATCCCATCACCAAGAACTGACAGATGAAGAGCTGATGCAATTGGAAGAAAAAAAGATAATAGTCGAAACCGAATGAGTAATGATAAAGTACGACTTTAATTTTGAAAGGGTACCTCGATTTAGGGGATATTTTCAGGATGGTTTGAGTCCTTATTAAAGAACTGTGTGATAGAAAAATGCGTGAGGCGCAGCAGTCAAGTAAGCCTTCCACATCAGCCACAGCAGGCGACAAACCTCAACCTTCGACATCGAGGCAGGCAGAGATAGAAGAAGGTGAGCTGCCTGCTCTAATGGAAGCAGGCGACGAGATGACACCCCAGTGTCCCACCACCCCAACACCCAAGCCACGGACAGATACTGTACTGATTGGCGGAGAATGCAAAGGTAGCTGGGAGGTACACAGCACATCTTTAAGAAAAAAGCCGAAATAAACATGCTAATTAATTAGGTGCCGCCAACACGTAATTGTCGGCCCAGATCAGAGACGACGCAATCGGAAATCGGCACTGATCTGGGCCGACAATTACGGGCGGCACCTAATTAATTAGCATGTTTGTTTCGGCTTTTTTCTTAAAGATGTGCTGTGTACCTCCCGGCTACCGCTGGACCCCTGCGTTCTTCGCGGCAATGTATCGCTCGGCGGCTTGGAGGGTGGGAGGCCACTGCACCAGCCAACTTGTGACGACTCAGTCTGACACACCATCATCAGTGTGCTCGGTGCTGTTTTCCCAATTCCAGTAAGTGATACTACACTGTACATACATTATTTCTACTCTATATCGGCTGTGTATTTTTATGTGTTATTTGGTATGATTTGGCAGCTTCGTAGCTTAAAGGTTACTGGAGAGCGCTTACGTGTGTTTTTGCCAGCAACGTTTGCGTGAGATTTTCTGCCGATGGCGCTTGCGTGCGATTTTCGCTACAGAGAACAGTGCAGTAATGATTGTGGAAAAGTATTTCTACTTTATATAGGCTGTGTGTTTATCATATCATTCCTGCTTTTACTATGTGTTACTGTTAGTTTAGGTTTTATGTGTTGTTTGGCATGATTTGGTAGGTTATTTTTGGGTCTGTGAACGCTCACAAAATTTTCCCATATAAATAAATGGTAATTGCTTCTTCGCTTTACAACATTTCGGCTTACGAACCATTTCATAGGAACGCTCTACCTTCAGATGGCGGGGGAAACCTGTATTGCATACATTTCTGGTTTCCCCATTATAGGAAGTGAGGGGGCCAGTGAAGGGGTGGAGCTTTGAGGCTTTGATCGAGAGATTCTGGCAGTTGGGCTGTGCAACTGAGTCAATCAAGATTTGAATAGCTCAGCAGAAAGCAGTTGATTAGACAATCAAGATTTGAATAGCTCAGACTCAGCAGAAAGCAGCTGATTGGGCAATCGAGGTCAGGTGACCAAGCAGTTTGAAAAGCTCAAACAAATAAATAGAGGGGTAGCTCAAGTGGAGTGGCCAGTGAGTGAGTGGGCCAGTGAAGGAGTGGAGCTTTGAGGCTTCGACTCGAGAGGCTTCGATGAGAAGAGGTGGAGGACGAGCTTGCTCCCAGTTAGGTTTTACAATGTCTCCTGAGATGGTGATGTGCCTCTCATCTGAGATGTGGCAGTCTTGGGGGAACTCCCCTCTCCCGCAGAGTCACATCTGCCAGAAGTGAATGCGGCTGGGCGAGATGGAAGACTGTAAGGAATCTGGAGCAGCAGCTGGATGACTTTTGACTCATAAGGGAGAATGAGGCCGTCATAGATGAGAGCTACAGGGAGGTAGTCACACCTAGGCTGCCGGAAGTAGGTTGTTGGGTGACAGTCAGAGGGGGGAAAGCGAAGGTGAGTAGACAGGTAGTGCAGAGCACCCCTGTAGCCATTCCCCTGAATAATGTTTACTGTCCTGGATACTGTTGGCGGGGACAACCGACCAGGTGTGAGCCACGGTGACAGGGCCTCTGGCACTGAGTCTGACCCGGTAGTGCAGAAGTGTGGGACAGAGAAGAGGAGAGCTGTTGTCATTGGAGATTCTATAGTCAGGGGAGCAGACAGGAGATTTTGTGCACGTGAGAAGGACACCCGCATGGTTTGTTGCCTCCCGGGTGCCAGGGTCCATGATGTCTCTGACCAGGTGCACGACATCCTGGTACGAGAGGGAAAGCAACCACAAGTCGTGATACATGTTGGGACCAACGACATAGGCAGGAAGAGGGATGAGGTCCTGAAGTGTGTGTTTCAGGAACTAGGCAGAAGGCTGAAGAACAGGACCTCAAGGGTGGCGTTCTCAGGATTGCTGCCAGTGCTACGTGATAATGATGGTAAGAATTGGAGGAGATGACAGTTGAATACATGGCTGAGGAATTGGTGCAGGGTGCAGGGTTTTAGATTTTTGGATTATTGGGATCTCTTCTGGGGAAGGTGGGACCTGTACAGATTGGATGGGTTGCGTCTGAACTCGAGGCGGAGCAATATCCTTGCAGGTAGGTTCGCTGGCATGGTTTGGGAGGGTTTAAACTAATTTGCAAGGGGGATGGGACCCGGAGCGATAGAGCAGTGGAAGAAATGCATGGAGTAAAGCCAGATCTAACATATAAAGAGGCTTTGAGGAAAGAGAAGCAGAATAAAGGGTGTAAAGGTAGTAAAGTAGAAGGGCTAAAGTGCATGTACTTCAATGCAAGACGCATCAGGAACAAAGGTTGATGAACTGAGAGCTTGGAATTATGATGTAGTGGCCATTACAGAGACTTGGCTGGCACCAGGGCAGGAATGGATTCTCAATATTCCTGGATTTCAGTGCTTTAAAAGGGATAGAGGGGGGGAAGGGGAGAAGGGGTGGCATTACTGGTCAGGGATACTATTATAGTTACAGAAAGTGTGGGTAATGTAACAGGATCCTCTTTTGAGTCAGTATGGATAGAAGTCAGGAACAGGAAGGGAGCAGTTACTCTATTGGGAATATTCTATAGGCCCCCTGGTAACAGCAGAGATACCGAGGAGCAGATTGGGAGGCAGATTTTGGAAAGGTGCAAAAATAAGAGGGTTGTTATCATGGGTGACTTTAACTTCCCTAATATTGATTGGCACCTGATTAGTTCCAGTGGTTTAGACGGGGCAGAGTTTAAGTGTGTCTAGTTTAGTGATGCTATGTCTTAGTTTGGAGAAAATTAGAAGTCAAACCTTTGAAACTTTATTTGATTTTGAGAAAAGATGGGGCTCATTTGTTCGTTATTATCATTTGAGCTAAGTGATAGATTTTTTCCACGATCTAATTGTAAATTTTTTGGTATACTTTCTTTTCTTGCTGGCGGTTTGATGTTTATTTTTAGAAGCTTTTTGTATGACGCATGGCTCCGGGGTTGTATACCTAATGGGTTTTCTTTTCTCACTTTTTCTGCTTAGTAGGTTTTTTTTGTTATCACAAATTTTTTCCAATCTTTAAGATAATGTCTTTTTGGAGACATTGTAAGTGTTGTTACTTAAATGTACTCGTGTTATTTCTTTTGTATAATATAACAATAAAAAGATTTGAAAAGAAAGAATGTGTGCCTAGGACGGATTCCTGTCACAGAATGTTGACAGGCCGACTAGGGGGAATGCCATACTAGATCTAGTATTAGGCAATGAACCGGGTCAGGTCACAGATCTCTCAGTGGGTGAGCATCTCGGGGACAGTGACCACCGCTCCCTGGCCTTTAGCATTATCATGGAAAAGGATGGAATCAGACAGGACAGGAAAATTTTTAATTGGGGAAGGGCAAATTATGAGGCTATAAGGCTAGAACCTGCGGGTGTGAATTGGGATGATGTTTTGCAGGGAAGTGTGCTATGGACATATGGTCGATGTTTAGAGATCTCTTGCAGGATGTTAGGGATAAATTTGTCCCGGTGAGGAAGATAAAGAATGGTAGAGTGAAGGAACCATGGGTGACAAGTGAGGTGGAAAATCTAGTCAGGTGGAAGAAGGCAGCATACATGAGGTTTAGGAAGCAAGGATCAGATGGGTCTATTGAGGAATATAGGGAAGCAAGAAAGGAGCTTAAGAAGGGGCTGAGGAGAGCGAGTAAGGGGGGATGAGAAGGCCTTGGTGAGTAGAGTAAAGGAAAACCCCAAGGCATTCTTCAATTATGTGAAGAACAAAAGGATGACAGGAGTGAAGGTAGGACCGATTAGAGATAAAGGTGGGAAGATGTGCCTGGAGGCTGTGGAAGTGAGCGAGGTCCTCAATGAATGCTTCTCTTCAATATTCACCAATGAGAGGGAAGTTGATAATGGTGAGGACAACATGAGTGAGGTTGATGTTCTGGAGCATGTTGATATTAAGGAAGAGGAGGTGTTGGAGTCGTCAAAATACATTAGGACGGATACGTCCCCGGGGCCTGATGGAATATTCCCCAGGCTGCACCACGAGGCGAGGGAAGAGATTGCTGAGCCTCTGACTAGGATCTTTATGTTCTCGTTGTCCATGGGAATAGTATTGGAGGATTGGAGGGAGGCAAATATTGTCCCCTTGTTCAAAACAGGTAATAGGAATAGTCTGGGTAATTGTAGACCAGTGAGCCTTACATCTGTGGTGGGAAAGCTGTTGGAAAAGATTCTTAGAGGTAGGATCTATGGGGATTTAGAAAATAATGGTCTGATCAGGGACAGTCAGCATTGCTTTGTGAAGGGCAGATCGTGTCTCACAAGCCTGTAGAGTTCTTTGAGGAGGTGAGCAGGCATATAGATGAGGGTAGTGCAGTGGATGTGATCTACATGGATTTTAGTAAGGTATTTGACAAGGTTCCACACGGTAGGCTTATTCAGAACGTCAGAAGGCATGGGATCCAGGGAAGTTTGGCCAGGTGGATTCAGAATTGGCTCGCCTGCAGAAAGCAGAGGGTCATGGTGGAGGGAGTACATTTGGATTAGAGGGATGTGACTAGTGATGTCCCACAAGGATCGGTCTGGGACCTCTACTTTTCGTGATTTTTATTAACGACCTAGATGTGGGGTAAAAGGGTGGGTTGGCAAGTTTGCAGATGACACAAAGGTTGGTGGTGTTGTGGATAGCGTAGAGAATTGTCGAAGATTGCAGAGAGACATTGATAGGATGCAGAAGTGGGCTGAGAAGTGGCAGATGGAGTTCAACCCGGAGAAGTGTGTGTTGGTACACTTTAGAAGGACAAACTCGAAGGCAGAGTACAAAGTAAATGGCAGGATACTTGGTAGTGAGGAGGAACAGAGGGATCTGGGGGTATATTTCCACCGATCCCTGAAAGTTTCCTCACAGGTAGGTAGGGTAGTTAAGAAAGCTTATGGGGTGTTAGCTTTCATAAGTCAAGGGACAGGGTTTAAGAGTCGCGATGTGATGATGGAGCTGTATAAAACTCTGGTTAGGCCACACTTGGAGTACTGTGTCCAGTTCTGGTTGCCTCACTATAGGAAGGATGTGGAAGCATTGGCAAGGGTACAGAGGAGATTTACCAGGATGCTGCTTGGTATAGAGAGTATGCATTTTGATCAGAGATTAAGGGAGCTAGGGCTTTATTCTTTGGAGAGAAGGAGGATGAGCGGAGATATGATAGAGGTGTACAAGATATTAAGAGGAAAGGAATAGATAGAGTGGACAGCCAGCGCCTCTTCCCCAGGGCACCACTGCTCAATACAAGAGGACATGGTTTTAAGGTAAGGGGTGGGAAGTTCAAGGGAGATATTAGAGGAAGGTTTTTTACTCAGTGGTTGGTGCATGGAATGCACTGCCTGAGTCAGTGGTGGTTACAGATACACTAGTGAAATTTAAGGGACTACTAGACAGGTATATGGGGGAATTTAAGTTGGGGGTTATATGGGAGGCAGGGTTTAAGGGTCGGCATAACATTGTGGGATGAGGGGTCTGTACTGTGCTGTACTATTCTATGTTGAGGCTTTGGGGAGGGTGCAGAAGAGGTTTACCAGGATGCTGCCTGGTTTAGAAGGCATGTGCTGTCATGAGAGGCTGGATAAACTTAGGCTGCTTTCTCTGGAGTGCTGGAGGCCGAGGGGAGATCTGATAGAGGTTTACAAGATTATCAGAGGTATAGAGTATCTGTTTCCCAGGGTTGAAATGTCTTCTACCAGAGGGAATTCATTGAAGGTTAAGAGGGGGTAAATTCAAGGGGTATGTGTGTGGTAAGTGTTTTATTCAGAGTGGTGGTTGACTGGAATGTGCTGCCTGGTGTGGTGGTAGGGGCAAATATATCGGAGGCTTTTAAGAAACGTTTGGATAGGCACGTGGCTTTAAGGAAGATGGAAGGTTATAGACATGGTTAGGGTAGGAGGGATCAGTGTTTAGGTGTGTTTGAGTTGCTTTTTAGCTGGTTCGGCACAACTTTGTAGGCCAAATGGCCTGTGATGTACTGTTCTCTGTTCTACGTCATAGAACAAGGAAATCATCATCACCTTCAACAAAAACTAGCTCTGACTAAAAGGATAACAACATTCCAGTTGTAAAATTTAACCTAATTCAAGTGGTGTGAAAACTGCAATGGTTCTCAAAAAATACAGGAGAATATCACAATTACTGGAATATTCATTGAACTATTACATGCATTTAGAAGGTTATGTAAAAATATAAGCATGCATAGGACAGTTCGACTTGAATGAAAGTACAAAAAATAGCAATTCTGCACCCTAATCCACAGTCACAACAAGGTAGGTTGTGAGCTCGAGTGCATCTTATCCATCTTTTCATTCCAGGGATGATTCAATAGACATACTGTAGTGGGATAGAAGCTGTCCTTTATTCTGGTGGTACGTGCTTTTGGGTTTTTGTATCTTTTGCCTGATGCAAGGGATAGAAAAAAGAATGTCCATGGGAGCTGGGGTCTTTGATTATGATGGTTGCTTTACTAAGGCAGCAATGCATTAGCTGTCTGTTGCTTTGTCTTGAAGTGACATGAAATATGTCTGGATGGTCTGATTGGAATTAAATAGTTGGCAGTTTGTGAAAGCTGATGTGTGGATGTGAGATGTTTTCATGGTATGGGTGTGAATGGGTGGGGATCCAAGCCCCTGACTGATGGAGACTGTAGTCGGTGAATGATGGTAGTCTATTGCGCTGTTTCAGGAGAGTAGCCAACATCGTCAAAGAACCTTCCCACACTGATTCTTCTCCCTTCTTCCATTGAACTGAAGAAATAAAAAGTTGAAAATATGTCCCGTTGGGCTCAAGGACAGCTTGTATTCTGCTGTTGTAAGACTCATGAATGGCCCTCTTTTATGATAAAGATGAACTCTTGATCTTTTATTCTACCTTGTCATGTTCACTGTACCCTATTTGTTTACCAGCACTGCAGTTTCTCTGAATTCTAATGCTATATTCAGAATACTGTTATGGTATTTTTCTATTGTACTATTTCAATGTCCTTACACGTGGAATGATGTGTCTGGTAGGAATGCAAACAAAAGTTTTCACTGTAATAGAGTACATGTGATAGTAATAACCCAATTGCCAGTTAGAAGATGCCCCTTGCCTTTTTAGTCTGAAGCTTCCATGTTACATTAGAAGATTGTAGGCGATGCTGTCTATGCAATGAACATTCAGAAATTGGACTGAATGAACACTGAATTTTCAAATTTAATGTCACCCACAGTCCTCAGACTTTAGATACAATGCTGAGTCATGTCATCTGCAGAAATTCTCAGATGACTCAGCAATAGTTGGGTGTATAAAGGGAGGACAGGAGGATGAATACAGAGTCCTGGCGCAGGACGTTGTCAGATGGTGCAAGCGGAATCATCTGCAGCTGAACATCAGTAAGACAAAGGAGTTGGTGATAGACCTTAGGAAGACTAAGCCTGCATTACTCCCTATAACTATTGATGGTGAGTATGTGGAGGTGGTGAAAACCTACAAGTACCTGGGGGTGCACCTGGATGACAGACTTGAGTCGAGCACCAATAGAAGGCTGTTTACAAGAAGGGTCAGAGTCGCCTCTCCTTTCTGAGGAGACTGAGGTCCTATGGAGTATGCAGGCCTCTTATTTCACATGTTCTACCGGTCTGTTGTTGCCAGTACAATCGTTTATGCAGTGGTGTGTTGGGGCAATGGCATCAACACAGGTGATGCCAACAGGCTCAATAAACTGATTAGAAAGGATGGCTCTGTGACAGGAGTCAAAGTGGACCTTCTGGAGGCTGTGGTAGAACATAGGACCCTACGGAAAAACCAGGCAACTCTGGACAATGTTTCTCACCCAATGCATGCCACCTTAGCTGAACAGATGAGCACTTTTAGTAATAGGCTAAGACAAGGACACTGTTCCAAAGAGTGCTATATGAGGTTATTCGTACCATCAGCCATTAGGCTCTATAATGAGTCAACCTATAGCCAGGGAAATGATGACCCCTTGTTAGACTGTTTGAGGTAATTTATTTTTCGTTCTTTCTTACTTCCCTTCTAGTATTTGTATATCTGTGCACTTGTAATGCTACTGTGACACTGTAATTTCCTTTGGGATCAACAAAGTTCCTATCTATGTAATCCCAGTGTTCATCTCCCATATACACATGTCCACCTAGTTTTCTTCTTGGATTGATCACCTTTCCCATCCTTCCCTCACACTGTTCTAAACCAGCGACTTTCCTCTTCCCTCTCAGTCTAGATGCAACTTCTCAACCCAAGACATCTGCTTATACCTTTCACTTCCACGGATGCTGTTCGACTTGCTGTGCTCTTCCAGCATTCTATTTCTTTGTTCCAGTGTGAGTGGTTTCTTTTGAATTAATGCCCCTTTTGTGTTGTTACTTGGAGCCATCTTATCAGAGGTCAATCATATGAGCCCAAGAACATCACAACAGAAGTTCCTCAGGGCAGTGTCATAGGACTAAGTATTATTAGGTGCTTCTTTGGTGATCTCCCTCCTATCATAAGGTCAGAAATGGGGATATTCACTAATGACTACAATATGTTCAGTACTGTTTGCTATTCCTCAGAAAATGACACATCATGCCTTCATGCAACAAGACTGAGGTAACATTCAGGAATATACTGTAAATGGAAATAAAGGTGACATTTGCTTCACAGAAGTACCAGGCAATAAACATCTCCAACAAAAGAGAATCTAACAATCTTACCTTGACATCTAACCATCTCTCCCTAACAGCACTGTTGGTGTACCTGCACCTCAGGGACCGCAGTGGTTCAAGAAGGCAGCTCATCACGACCTTCTCAAGGGCAACTAGGGATGGGCAATAAATGCTGAGTTAGCTAGTGATGTTCACATTCCGTAAATGAATAAATAAATCGAACATTCAATGGCATTACCATCACTGACATCTCTACCGTCAATATCCCAAGTCACTATTGACTAGAAGCTCAAACACAACAGCCACAAATTACAGTAGCTATAAGAGCAAGTCATGGGCTAGGTTTCCTGCTGTGATAACTCACCACTTGACATGCTAAAGCATTTCCACCATCTACAAGGCACATGGCAGGAACAAGTTGGAACACTCTCCACTTTCCTGGATGAATACAACACCATCAAATCTCAAGAATCTTGACGCCATCTTGCATCTGGTAATTATTAGGATTTTAAAAATAAGATAGGGAGAGTTCAGAGCCAACATGTCCTTTTAGAGTGAAGAGCAAGGCTGGCAAGGTTAGGGATCCCTGGTTGAAGCCAAATGCTGAGGCTTTGGTCAGGAAAAAGGATTAGGCTTGTGCCAGGTACATGCACTTTAGATCAGTTGAATCCCTTGAGAGGTTTAATGGAAATAGGAATACACTTCAGAAGGAAATTAGGAAGGCAAAAGAAGGGGAAATTAGATATCATTTGTAGATATGGTAAAGGAAAATGCCAAAAAGATTGTATAAGTACATAAAAAAGCAAACTAGAGAGGGAACAGACCCTCTTAAGGATCAGAGTGGTTGTCCATTTGTGGAACCTTGGGAGATGAACAGGATTTGATGTGATGAATAGCTGTTAGGTGTTTTTATTGTTGAGAAGATCATTGAAGCCACTGAGTTCAGCGAAGAGAGCAGTAATGCCCTGAAACATGATGATATTCTGAAAACAAAAGTGTTGGCATCTTGAGGTACATAAAGGTGGCTGAAGCCCTGGGACCAGACCAGGCATCTCTTGGGGTGTTATGGGAAGCAAAGTACATGTAATCCATGTCAGCTGTTGTGCCTTCATCCATTTTCTTAGTCACCTCCTCAAAAACCTCAGATTTGTAGGATACACCATCTCAGATTTGCGGGATAGGAACTCCCCTGAAATACACCATCTCAGATTTGTGGGATAAAAACTCCCCTGCAATACACCATCTCAGATTTGTGGGATAGGAACTTCCCTGCAATACATTATCTCAGATTTGTGGGATCGGAAATTCCCTGCAATATATTATCTCAGATTAGTGGGACGGATATTCCCCTGCAATTCACTATCTGACTCCTAATCAAACCTCCAGCAAGTTGGCCCACTGGTTTCTCCAGCCCGTGGTCTTTTCATCCTTTTGTATTCTTTTGTAATGTTCCTCTTGCATTCTTTCCATTCTAGCATCTGTGTTAGCTTTTCACCTCTTGGTTTGATTTTGTCCAAGTGTTTTAATTGGAGTAGCAGCGAGCAGATTTATGAAGGTGGCCCTGCATGATTCACCTTCTATATTTCTCCTTCCTCTATTCACACCAGGATTTGAAAATACCAGAATTCTGCCGGGCTCCAACCCAGTGACTCACATAAAAACTTGAACTTGGCATGTATAACGAAGGTGCTGAGACTGATTTCAAAACATTTCAGAACAAATTTCGGCATTATTTTAAACTTGCACTGGACTGCAGAACTTTCACTCAAAAAATTATCTTTACATTGGCTATAGCTGGTGCACTGTTGTATGAGGGTGATGGGGGTTAGGATATGGAGGGCTAGAAGTACAACTGTGAAGGTGGGAAACTCTAGAGGGGACGAAGCATGACATTGTGAGTGGAGAAAAACCAATGATTATATAAAAAAGGTGCATCAAAGTTATCAGATTTTGTGATACAGACCAGGAAATCTCATACAAGGTTAGAAGGATATTTAGGAGAATAGGGGGGGATACAGCCATTGTAATCCATTTTGTGACAAACTACCTGGGAAACAGTAAACAAAAGTGCCTATCTAGAGAGTCAAAAAGAAAAGACTGCAGAAGTTGGAAATCTGAACTAAAATGGAAAATGCTGCAAATACACATTAGGCATCTGGTGGACAGAGAACGTTAGCAATTTGGGTCAAAGACCCTTTATTGAAACGGGTCAGTAAAAAAATCAATTGGTTTCAAGATGCATGATCATTAGAATAAGGTAGGCAATAGGGAGGGAATTCAGAATAAACTTGATCCAAAGAGCAATGCAATGCAGATGCTGTTACCATGGGCATAGTGTGAGCTCAGTTAAATGAAGATTAGCCAAGCATAGTGAGAAGTGAATTGAAGGTTATGTAGAACAATTTAGCTGAGCAAACATAGAAAGAGGCTTGGGTGGACCATAAACATACACAGGTTGGAAGAAATAATTTGTTTTTGTATCATTTATCCTATATGATCTACATTACACTTTGCGATTACTAAAAATGATTTCTAGCTAGTTGAGACTGGGAACTGAATAGACCGTATATAGAAAGGAGAGTGGAAAATGAAGAGGTGTAGGTGATTAGGGACAATATTATTTCAGTGATGAGAGGATCTTCAAATATTCATGTTTTTGCTAAATGAGACTAATCTTAATGTTCTTGAAGGAGAGTTTTCAAAAGTAAGTCAAATTATATATTCAATTTAATAAATATGTAGTTAATTGTAAATTAACACTCTACCAAATGATGATTTAGTTGAGAATCAAACTTTTTAAGGCAGATTTTAAATGCAATGGAAGGAAATGCCTCATCTTGCTGATTAGAAACATCTCTTTGCAATCATCTCAGGCGCTGCAGCTGTGCTACAGTACATTCTAAACCTTTAGTAAATGATGTATTTTGTTTTGCTGCTCCTTAGTAGGTTAATCAGATCATATTAGAAAGCTAATTCCAGACCAGCCATTTCCCCTCTCAAAACCAGCTTGTGCTATAAATA
The DNA here is from genome assembly GCF_030028105.1 of Mobula birostris. Taxonomy (NCBI): domain Eukaryota; kingdom Metazoa; phylum Chordata; class Chondrichthyes; order Myliobatiformes; family Myliobatidae; genus Mobula; species Mobula birostris. The sequence continues at coordinate 29,139,576 of NC_092390.1, read as the reverse complement.
ATCCTGCCCAGGCAATCACAAAAACTCAAACTGAAAACTTAGCATTCCTATGTAACTATAGAACACACAATTTTTTTTAATCAACAATTTTACTTGCCTCCAGGGAGTCATGCTGTTATCTTGAAATATATTTATCACCTTCCTGGAGAAAATGTATATTGCCTCCCTGCTACCAGAGTGAAGATTAGAGATTAGCTTTATTTGTCACATGTACATGGAAACATGGAAATATACAGTGAAGAGTGTTATTTGTGTCTAATAAGATCAGCATGGATTCTGCTGGGGAAAGCCTGCAAGTGTTGCCATCCTTCAGTGCCAACACAGCATGCCCACAATTTACTAATCCTAGCCCTAGTCTTCGGAATATGGGAGGAAACCCACGTGGTCATCCAAACTCCTTACAGGCAATGGTAGGAATTGCACCTTGATCAGTGATTGCTGGCATTGTATTCTTGCCAGAAGTTGCAGTGCAGGTTGCAACTGAGGAAATAAAGAGGGGGACACCTGAAGCTCTTCAGTCAGAATTCCAGGAACTGTGAGGAAATTAAAGTGATTCCAAAAAAGTACAGAACGCTGGGTGAACTCAGTGCCAAATTTGAGAGAGTAGAAACGGAAGGATAGAGACAAACTGCAGGAGGAAAGCTTTCAGAGTTTTGGGAAATTAATGCATATTCTGTGACAGTGGAACTGGTTCACAGTGCTTTGCGATATTACATCTGATAGAATGGCCAACTAATCGCTGTTAACAGAGTTGAATATTGTGGGCGCACGTGGCTAGGAAAAGTAATTTGATATTATCAGTGAACTCAAAAAGAGCTCTGCTTGGTTTGGATTGTAAGTGTGCCAATGATGTATGGGCATAAATATCCATATGGTAGTAACTTACAATGACAGCAATTGAAACCTAGCTCTTCAAAGGGGATGATTGAATGCTTAAGATTCCTGACAGCAAGATGTTCCTGAGAGCAAAATATCGATAAAAAGAAGGAAAGAATGCGCGGCATTTTGCTTAAATGGAATATTAATTTGAGTGGAAGAATGCTCAAAAATAGAATTCATTGTTTAGAGTTCCTTTAGTAATGTTAACAGTAACAATAGCCATTTTATTAATTGTTGTATCTGATTGGAAATGTAATGGAAGAAGAGTGATATAGAAGCACATTTTCAAATAGATTTCTGAGAGATAGAAAACAATAAAAAGTGACCTTGCACTATTCCAATACAGAGTGGTTCACAGTTTATTTATGGGTGGTGAAAGGCTAGAAACTTTGAGCAAGTTCAGAATAATTTTCCTTCAAAACAACCTCCTGCTTAAAGATAAAGGAGGTAGTTCTGATCTGGTCTTGAGAAACTAAGTGTGTCAGATACAGTATGTGAAGATTGGACTGTCGTAGGAATTCCGAAGTTAAAGTCCAGTAAATAGAAACCTAAAGCTGCATTGGAACTCTTTATAGAGTACATGATTCACAAGCTGGAGCAGTGCATCATGTGTATGATGGAAAGTAGTAAGGAATATAAGAAAGCATCATTGAAATGGCTGCCAGAGTGAGATAAGCATCTGCATAAATGCAGTTCAGTTTTCAATAGCTCGTGATATTACCTGACCACAGATTGAAGGGAAAATTTGATCAATTAATTTGTTAAATATTTCTCAAAATGCTGTTCTCAAATTTCCCCTGCTTTTGGGGACCCCTGGCAACAACAAATAAAGGGTATTTCCTCTGTTCTAATCCTTGACATTGCTCACAAATTCAGTCCAGAGGTGATGCTCACTTAATCAATGAAAAGCTTCTTTTATGTACATGATTGAATACTTTCCTGCCATGTGACAAGTCAATTCAAATCACACGACAGATCACTATAGCAACCAGCCTTAATTAATAAAGTGGCCACTGAGTGTATGTTCATGGTCTTCATAGCCCATCCACTTCAAGGTTCAATGTTTTGTATGTCTGGAGATGCTCTTCTGCACACCACTGTTGTAATGTGTGATTATTTGATTTACTGACACCTTCCTGTCAGCTTGAACCAGTCTGGCCATTCTCCTCTGACCTCTTTCATTAACAAGGTACAGTATTTTCATCCACAAAACTACTGATCTCTGGATTTTTTTGTTTTTCACACCAATCTCTGTAAACTCTAGAAACTGTTGCGTGCGAAAACCCGAGGAGATCAGCATTTTCGGAGATACTCAAACCTCCCTGTCAGGCACCAACAATCATTGTATGGTCAAAATTCTTCAAATTGTACTTCTTCCCCATTCTGATGTTTGGTCTGAAAAACAACTGTACCTGTTGACCATGTCAGTATTCTTTCATGCATTGAGTTGCTGCCTCATGATTTCCCATGGTAGGGGAGTCTAGGACAAGAGGGCAGGACTTCAGGATTGAAGGACGTCCATTTAGATCAGAGATGCGGAGAAATTACTTTAGTCAGTGGGTGGCAAATCTATGGAATTTGTTGCCACGAGTGGCTGTAGAGGCCAAGTCATTGGGTGCATTTAAGGCAGCGATAGATAGGTTCTTGATCAGCCAGGGTATCAAAGGGTATGGGGAGAAGGCAGGGGAATGGGAATGACTAGAAGAATTGGATCAGTCCATGATTGAATGGCGGAGCAGATACAATGGGCCAAATGGCCTACTTCTGCTCCTATATCTTATGGTCTTATGATTGGCTGATTAGATATTTGCGTTAACAAGCAGGTGTACATGCATGCTTAATAAAGTGGCCACAGAGCATATATTGTTCCAAACTACTGTATAGTGTTTATCAGATAAAAAAATAGAATAGGAAATTTTGGATCAATTTCTCTAGGGGAATTATTTGTATACTCTTAACTGATGCCATAATTTCTTTATAGTCTGTCATTGCCTGTTGTTTGGTCAGAAGGCGAATTCCTTTGGTACCTTTTGTACTATTTTTTGTTTCTTTTTTAACCACATAATTTGCACAAAACTACTATTTTGTCAGACTTCCACCAAACTTAAACTTCATGTAAGAGAACCCTGGGATACTGAAACCAAACACATCCTCCCAGTAAATTTTCTCTGTAGTTTTCAAAACCTGAATCATCCTGAATTTAGCAGAAACAATATGGTTCAGCCTATCACATCCTGCCATTTTGAGAGAGCTGTCTAATTTGTCATACCTTCCTGGTGTTCCCCATAGATCAACAAACAAACTCCCTATAACTGTTATTCCTCTTTTGAATATTATTGTTGACTCTGCTTTTACTACCTCTGCAGGCAGTAGATTACTGAACATAATAACACACTGAGCAATTTTGTTTTCCATCTTGGCACTTCTTGTTTTTTGCCAGGCACTTCAAATCTGTGTTCCCTGTTTACTGATGCTCAGCTCCTCATGTCAAAGCTCTTCATGTATGTGAATACCATATTTTCATCTCCCATTATTCTTCTGTGGAGAACAACCCAACCTCTGCAGTTCTCCGTGGTACCATTGTAGTAATGTATTTCTGCACTGCCACGGTCCCAACACAACATTTCAAAAGGCTCTGTAAAGGTTAAAAGTTAGCAGAACTCTTGTATATTTGAACCATTTTATGGTATAAAGGCCTTTGAACAGCATCTTCAGAAATAATAGGCTATAGCTTTATCCCTTTGTTTTTACCTCATTCTTCTGATCAGAGTGAGCCCTGCTGGGATGTGATTCAATTGGTGTGTGGTATCCAGCTGAGCCTCAGTCAACCGGTGTTTCTTTTTGTGTAAGCAAATTCAGCAATGTCAATCCATAATCCCTACGTTCCAGCAGGAATCTTGAAGCCAAAATTGGAGGAAGAAGCTATTGATGATGTTCACATCCCTCTCTGAGACCAATTATATTTGCGTCAACTGAGATCAATAAGTCGTCATAGCAGAAACCTTAAAACCTGATGGCTTCTTACAGCAATCAACAATGCACTAACCACAGTGTAATAAAGGTATGTTTACAGGATGAAATTAAGGCATCCATATGCTGTGAAGGTAATCAAAAATGAGGGAGATTGCACAGATTTAAGAATACACAAACACAGTAAGCCAGCCTTTAGTGTTTACTGTTCACTTCAATTGATGTTTCCAAGAGGCAAACAAAAAGCCTAGAAACAGGAATGCAGGGCTGATTTTTGAAGAATGAGATCAGTCTTACCTGTAGCAGATGTTATTATCAAGTGGAAATGCATTAGTTGTGAAACCAGATGAAATTCAGGCATGATCTGCAAGAGCACCTGATATCTTCTCAAAGTCAGGCAGGGACAGAATGATGCTGCTCGCTGAGCACTGCATGGTTTTGTCTGCACCAATATAAACTTTCTCAAATCTGCACTCAACAATGCTATAGTGTCAGTAGAACAAGGAGCAGAGTGTGCTACACTCTGGTTTTCCTTGTTATTTAAAGCAACACACTTCTGACAGTGGGACACCTGACTGGGCAGCCTCAGGTCTGACTGCAAGCTACACAGACACTTTCCAAAGTTTGCAGAATGGATTAAGCCTAACAGAGGATTTTGTTTAGTGTCCTCTGCAGCTACCTAGTGAGCGCAGGTGCTCAGTGATGCAGCAGTTAATGCTGATAGCCCAAAATAGCATGGACCTAGTTTTGCTGTCAACACAAGTATTGTAAGAGCAGAACACATCTGGAAGAAGAAACATCATGTTGGAGGCCCTAATCAATCACTGAATGACATACACCTATGAAATCACTCAAATTAGTTCAGTCATATGATGTGCTGCAAAAATTATTCTGAATCCCTCACTGTGTAATAGCTCATCATTTTTTTGAGAATAACGGCATAAAGTGCAAGACATTAGTAGCTTTTTAAATTAAAGCATTTCAGGATATCAGCAATGCTAGCAGCTGTCACATCCGTGAGGCTTATCTCAGCACAAAGAAGAATGCAATGCTCCCCAAACAAGAATACATTTGAACATGACTGTTGTCCAGAGAATCACTGATTATAAAGAAAAATCGCAAAATATATAAGTGAAATATATAAGCAATATATATATATATATATATATATATATCTTTTCTACTAAGTTAAGTACCTTGGCACCTTCCCTGTTTGACTAACTAGTACATTAAGTTCAGTGTTTTAGCACTAGACTGTAATGTCTACTGCATAGTAGAGGCCTGGGGGCTAGGAGGCTATATCTACTCTAGCTGCTTGGATTAAGACTGCTGACCCACTATGGAATGGCCAGCTGTGGGTCTTGAGAGAGTCTTTGTCCTGAGAGACTATGAATGGGTTTGAAATAGTGTCCTTGTGAAGGGAGACATCAGACTCATGAACCTTTGATTCAAAGGACTGAGCAGACAATGCTGAAGGCATCTGTCAGCATCCAGGCCACTCTGCCATTAGTTCAACCTTCACGAAGGCAGTCATCTGATTATGAGCTGCATTTCTCTGCTCAGGCTGCTCCTTGATAAAATATTGCTGTTTTGAAGAGCTGCTGGCTGCTCCTGTTTGGCAGGGACCAACCTGTGGAAATTACAGCAAAGCAAAGGTTAAAATGGTGTGCTAACAGAACAGAGTGCAGATGCTTTGTATAGCCTTTCTATGTGTTGAAGTTCACTAAGGCAACAGTCAAGATGATAAACTGACAAAGATAGTGTGCAGACATGATGCAGTCACCCAGGCTGAACATGGCCCTTGAAAGCCATGTACATTTGTAACTCTTGTACATCCTTTCTGTTCAAGCCAGGCAACCAAGGTGACCGAGCATACCAAGACAAGATAAAGATGCTAAAGAAGGATTCTAGGACAACACTTTCTATTGGACAGTTATTTTACTAATTCCCAAAAATTATTGCCCTTTAATGTGTTGATTTAATTGGTTATTAACACCAAAAATAAATATGCAAATAATAGGATTCAGAAGTGCACGAAGTTTCTATTGAATCAATATTTGAATACAGCTAGCTAATTTCTGTGTAGAAATGGCACTTATTTGTTCATACTTCAGATCAATGTGGATGACAGGGGCCAGGCTCTTCTCCGTGTGCACAAGTCAGTCAAGTGTGGTTGAGGGATGAGAGCAAGTTGCCAGAGTCTGGTAAATCATCGATGTCAAAGCCTCACAACTGGATTAGGATGGGACTGTGTAAAAACAGGAAGACTTTGTGTGTCACTGTCTGTACCTCCAGAACCAGTGGGTGCTACCTGACAAGATTGTCCTCCAGCCTTTGCAAAGGCATACACATCACAATCTTCTACCTCCCCCAACCACTTGTAAGATCTTAGAGAAGGATTTCTCCATGTTGCCTGCCATCCCCTATACTCAGTCAGGCAGGCCTGCCAACTACCTAACAAGGACAGTTTCTTTTTTGTGTATCCCAATCATAGTCCTTTTAAGTTAGCACCAATAAATACGCACTACACAACAGAAAACTCTTACATGTTGCTAAAATGTGTCTTCCTTGTGTCTGGTGTATCTCCCCAAGAAGTATATTTTTCTAACCTTTCCAGCTCATCCCCTTCTGATGCAGTCTCTTATGTATTGTGGGGTATTGTATTGTGACTTTTTGATTCACACTGATTGTCATCATTGTCATCATCATATCCCATCCTTCTCCTGTCTCTCCATTTCCTTCCCACTCCCCCATTCATCACATCTTCTTGTGCATCTCCCGCTTAATCCCCTGATGTTGAGGGGTGGGAATTAGGTGACAAATGAGAAATTATTCAAAGGATGTGAAGTACATTTATGATCAAAGTATGTATGCAATATACAACCCTGAAATTTGTCTTCCCCACAGACAGGCACAAAACAAAGAAAGCCATGGTACCCATTCAGAGAAAGAATATCAAACCTCCATAAGCAAAAAACAAATTGTGCAAATGGCAGCAAGAAACTGAGTGAAAACAGAAAATCAAAAGAATTCATATTCACTTCAGCTCAGTTTTCATTACCCGCAGGTGGCCCCGATTCAAAGTTGCCCAAAATAGCAAAATAGCAACAGAAAAAGGATCGACCAGGAACAGCAGTCCAATCCACAGATCTCAGACCCAGAACTTCAGTACCATCCTATGAAAGCATTGAGAGACAGAGAGAGGTCCATTCAGGAATCGGATAGCAGAGGGGAAGAAGCTGTTCCTGAAATGCTGAGTGTGTGCCTTCAGGCTTCTGTATCTCCTACCTGATAGTAACAGTGAGAAAAGGGCATGTCCTGGGTGCTGGAGGTCTTTAATAATGGACATTGCCTTTCTAAGACACCGCTCCCTAAAGATGTCCTGGGTACTTTGTAGGCTGGTACCCGACATGGAGCGGACTAGATTTACAACCTTCTGCAGCTTCTTTCGGTCCTGTGCAGTAGCCCCTCCATACCAGACAGTGATGCAGCCTGTCAGAATGCTGTCCACAGTACATCTATAGAAGTTTTTGAGTGTATTTGTTGACATGCCAAATTGCTTCAAACTCCTAATAAAGTACAGCCGCTGTCTTGCCTTCTTTATGACTACATCAATGTGTTGGGACCAGGTTAGATCCTCAGAGATCTTGACACCCAGGAACTTGAAGCTGCTCACTCTCTCCTCTTCTGATCCCTCTATGAGGATTGGTATGTGTTCCTTCGTCTTACCTTTCCTGAAGTTTAATATACGGTATTTCTGTTTTTGCACATTTTTTAATAATCTGTTCAATATACATAATCGATTTACTTGTTTATTTGTTTTATTTTATTTATTATTATTATTTTTTTCTCTCTCTGCTAGATTATGTATTGCATTGAACTGCTGCTGCTAAGTTAAGAAATTTCACATCATATGCTGGTGATAATAAACCTGATTCTGATTGTGAATGCAGGGCCTTCCCTTGGGAGCAGCTAGTGAGAGGGAGACAGAGACTGTCACACACAGACACCTTCCTCCAGCAGCAGTGAGTGAGATGCTGGTAAACGCCGCTCATCCTCTGCACTCACCTCGACGTTTTCAATCTTCCTTGACGCTATAATTGGCGAGAAATAGAAACAATCATGGGCTCGCAGCCCATCTCTAAGCTTCTTGGCCTTGAGGCGGCTCACCTCCCGGAACCTTCTTGGAGACAGCAAGGCGCCAGATCACTCAATCGGCCCTAGAACATACCATCAAACTGTAGGTCACAGACTCCAACTGTACGAGAACCACATCTAAAAGAAAAAGAAGGCGTAAAAAAAGTGAAAGAAACAGTTTCGGGGAACACTTGGAGAACACCATCCATGGTAGCATTGTTCACTGGCACCACCTTCTTCTGGCATATTCATGCGTCTAGACCGCATCCAAAATGCCTTCCTGGTGATTGAGCATAATGAGATTCCTTATTTCAGTGTTATAGATTGGAGAAGCGGTCTGAGTGAATATAGGTACAGAGGGAACAATAGAAATTATGACTTAATTTGTTGGCACTGATGCCAATCATCATGAAGTGCTTTGAACGGCTGATAATGACACATCAAAAACTCCATTCCTGCCACATTGGCACCCAATATTGAGCTTACTGACAGAACTGAGGCCATAGCATCAGCCATGCACTTGACCCTGACACACCTGGAAAACAAGGGCCCTTATGTCAGAATACTGCTTACTGGAGTTCAGTTCTGTATTGTCCCACAGACATCGGTGAACAAACTTCTACTGCTCGGTCTAAATACACCACTGTTCAACTGTGTGTTGGATTTCCTAATGAACAGACCTCAGATAGTCAGGAAGCACAACTACTCCTCCTTCCCCATCATCCTCAACATGGGAACCCCACCATGGCTGTGTGCTAAGCCCAATGCTGTACACTCTGCTCGCACATGACTACACAACTAAACTCCGGAGCAATCACATTGTCAGGTTTGCCGATGACATGACAGTGCTGGTGTTAGGCCTGCACAGGCAGGCACTTCCAGTCTCCACCCAGCTAAAGGAGTCACCTGCCACTAGTTTCTAAGCCATCACCTGCAGCCTATTTAAACCCAGCTCTCATCCTCGATCCTTTTTCACTCATATGAACCAGCCAGCCTCAACCAGTTGCCCCAAGCCTTCAGTTACCTTGTTGCCTTGTCGTGTTACGTATCTGCTGTCTCTTGTTTTGTGCCCCCTCATGGCTTGTTATTTTGCAGTTTATTAGTAAAATATTGTTTACTGCTAAATCTCCTCTGCTGTTTTGCTTTTGGATCAAGCATTTTTAACGGGATGAGTGAACCACCGACTGACCCAGCAGAAAACTCTCACCTAAAGGAATTTGTTTATCGACAGCAGCACACAATCCCAAAGCAGCAGGAAACCATTGACCATCTGCTCACCACTCTCAACCACCTCTTCATCTTGATACAGCAGTCCCGTCCCTCTGAGCCCCAAATTCCAGTGCCTGAATGCTTTGACGCATCCACAACATGATCCTCCTATGTTCTGTCCCAATGTATCTTGCACTTCAAGTTCCAGCCATCTCTGTATGTTATGAAATGAGCCAAAATTGCCTTTGTCATTTTTCTCCTGACTGGGCAAGCTCTGACCTGGGATGTCATTTACTGGGACAATAAAACCACCATTTACAATAAAGATGAAGATTTTGCTGCTGAGATATGCTGGGTTTCCGACTATCCGGGAAGTGGATGGGATGCAGCAAATTGGATACTTCGCCTACATCAAGGCTCCCAGTCAGTGCTGGATGACACCATGAATGCAGGACATTTATTGCAGGATGTAGCTGGAATGCAGAAGGTTTCCTGGCCCAATACTATCACATCCTCTCCAAGTGCTTGAAGGACGAGCTGTCCACCCAGTAGATGCCCATCAGCCTCAAAAGCCTCTTCACTCTGGTCCTCTGAATTGACCAGTATCTTATAGAGTGACCCAAAAGATCATCAGTCAGAACCCCAGTCCATTCCCAGACAGTTTCAAGCTGTATGACCCTCATCACAAATGCCTCCATTAGTTAGGCAGAGCTCCTCACTTCACCTGGTCATCAAGCTCACTGCTGAGTTGGGGACCCACCTGCCTGCAACCTCAACTGACTTCATCTAGTGAATCTGTGGAGATAGAGGAATCTCTCAACCTCATCAAACTCTCACAGGAATACGACAACTTAGCCATCCCTGCAGTAAAAGGGAAGCCACTACCCTGCTGCCTCAAAGACTACACAGCTGTGCAATTGACCTTCTCGCTGAGGTTGTCTGTTCTCCTTCTCCTGTCCTGAGACCCAAGCCATGAATGACAATATTGCCAAAGCGCTATAGCACAGTTTCATTCAGCTGTCCCATTCACTGGCCAGTGCAGGATTCCTCATTGTCAAGAAGAAAGTTGGGGGTATTTGTCCCTGCATCGACTTTTGTGGACTCAGCAAAATCACCATTAAGAATCTCTACACTCTGCCCTTGATGGATGGAACATTTGAAGCACTCCCTGGAGCCCAGATCTTCTCAAAACTAGATCTATGGAGCGTGTCCAGCTTGATCCACATCCTCCAAGGGTTTGAGTGGAATACAGCATACATAACACCACTGGCCACTACAAATACCTGCTGATGCTTTTTGGACTTTCCAATTGTCCACCGTTTTCCAAGCCTTAATCAATGAGATACTGTGAGATATGCTACACATGGATGTGTTCATCTACCTCAACGACATTCTTATCTTCTCCAAGGACTTCCAAGACCACGTTTTTCATGTCTGTTCAGACCTTCAGCATCTCCTTGAAAATCAACTCCACTGCAAGTTAGAGAAATGCCAATTCCACACCCCAGTTATTTCCCTCCTGAGTTATGTCCCTTCACCCCAAGGCATAACCATGTATCCAGAACGAGTGCTCACCATCATTGAATTGCCCCAGCTATGCTTCCTCAAATAGCTATAGCACTTCTTGGTTTTCTCTAACTGCCACCACCATTTCATTAGGAACTACAGTCGAATCGCTGCTCTTCTCACCTCCTTCACCAAATCACCTACCTCACAGATAGCCTGGTCTGATGAGGAGCAAGGGATCCTTCACCACCACTCCTGCTCTCCACCTTTCGAACCCCTCTAGACCCTTTGTGGTGGAGGTGGACCTTCGAAAGGGGCCATGGTAATCATGACAGCCGAGGACCGGTTCTCCAAGGTGGCCCACTTCATTGCTCTACCCGAACATGCGCCAGACCAGGACCTACAATTCATCTCCAGCTTTTGGTAAGCCTTCTGCTCTCTCCTCCGAACCTCTGTGAGTTCGTCTTCTGGCTGTCGTCCACAGACCAATCCACGGTCAGAAAGAGCCATTTAGCAAGTGGAGATGTTTCTGCATGGAAGTAGTATCTGCTCTGGGCCGAAGTGTCTCACATCTACACACCCCCTCTTCCATGGGTATACCACCCTTTGAAGTGCCCATGGCTACCAAACCCTGTTGTTCCCCTCAGAGGAGTCAACAGTAGATGCCCCATCTGTCAGGGCCCTAGTTCGCCATTGCCAAATGCTTAGAAGAGAGCATGGAGGGCCATCCTAGCTGTCAGCCATGCCCACTGCCACCAGGCTAACTGCCATTGCTGCCCAGTCAGACTACGCTGGACTGGAGACTATGTCTGGCTGTCCATTGAAATCTACCCCTGTGCACTGATTCCCACAAGCTCTTGCTCTGGTTAGTTGATCCCCTTTAGATTAACCATCATATCAACCTAGCGTTTCCAGCTGCTACTGTCCTACCTTCCATGTGCCCTGCCTTAAGTCCATTGTCCACGGACCACTCAACCCAGCTGAGCCTGTACCTCTGGAACCAAGGATGGTGGAAGGTGGTCTAGTGTACACGCTTTGCTGGTTGATGGATTCACATCGTCGAGAACGGGGTGTGCAGTATCAGGTCAACTGGGAAGATTACAACCTGGAGGGGAAGTCTTGGATGACATCCACTTTTATCTTGTGTCCATTGCTCAAAGAGTTCCACCATACCCATCCAGGTTGCCCTGGGCCATTGGGTGCTGGTGTAGGAGAGGGGTCCTGTCAGGCCTACATTAACAAGCACCTCCCAATTCCATCTAACTAACAGGAGTCACCTGCCACTCATTTCCAAATCATCACCTGCGGTCTATTCAAACCCAGATCACATCCACGATCCTTGTTCACTCATACGAACCAGTGAGCCTCAACTAGTTTCTCCTAACCTTGTTGCTTTGTCATGTTAATTATCTGCTCTGTCTTATTTTGTGGCACCTCATTGCTTGATATTTTGCAGTTTCATCATTTCATAGCTTGTCACACCAGACAGTCAGCCATTCTTGTCTAGTGCATAATGTCAGGATTGGTCTCCTTTCGGATTAACCGGGTCACTGTATGAACGTTCCTGACTCGACCCTTGTTTTTTTTTATGAGGCCGAGTGGCTAGCTCGATGCTCAACCCGGCAAGGATGGAAAGCACGTCCGGGAGGGGGTGACTGGATTTGAACTCGGGAGCCTTCGCTCCGAAGTCCAGCACTGATGCCATTGCGCCACCAGCCATCCATTTTGCAGTTTATAAGTTAAGTATCATTTATTGTTAAATTGTCTCCGCTGCTCTGCTTTTGAGTCAAGCCTCCTCTACATTTCCTAACAGGTGGCAATTATCACCAACAATGACAAGGCAGTCTACAGAGAGAAGGTGAAAGAGCTCGGGGCCTGGTGCCAGCCAAATAATCTCTTCCTAATGTCAACAAAGCAGATGGGATTGACTTCAGGAGAGCTCGCACCACTCACACCCCCCCTCACATCGGCAGCACAGCAGTGGAAACGGTGAGCAGTTTTAAACTCCTGGGAGTGCACATCTTGCACAACTTCTCATAGTCCCAGAACACATTCTACACAATCTGAGAAGCTCACCAAAGCCCTTACTTTCTGAGTAGGCTGAAGAGAGTTGGATTTTGCACATCAATACTCATGCCCTTCTACAGATGTGCAGTGGAGAGCTTCTTAACAAGCAGCATCACTGTTTGGTACGGTATTTGCACTGCGGCGGTCAGGAAGGCTCTACAAAGGGTAATCAAAACTGCCCAATGCACCACCAGCACCAGACCAGTTGTCATCGGGGACATATTAACAGGTGAGTGCTGGAAAAGGGCCAGTGACATCACGAAGGATCCCACCCACCCTATTCATGGACTATTTGTTCCACTTCCATCAGGATTATCCATGCCAGGACAACCAGACTCAAAAACAGTTACTTTCCCCAAGCAGTAAGGCTCATCAACACCTCCACCCACCTACTCCACCACTACTTCATTATTCCCCGTCAGTCACCTTAGCCTAGTGTCACTTTATGGACATAAAATCAATCTATGTATATAAGTTACCTTACGTATTTATATTTATGTTTTTTATAGTATTATTGTGTTCTTTATCTTCTGTGTTTTTTGTGTTGTATTAGATCAGAGCAACAATTATTTCATTCTCCTTTGCACTTGTGCACAGGAAATGACATTAAACAATCTTGAATTTGTGTAGAGACAATAAAGTGCCCACTTTGAAGTAATTAAGAACTGCATAGTGAGTTGCCTAACCTGGGTCAGTTGGTGATAGGTCAACATGTTGACTGTAGATCAATTCAAAGGAGATGTATGTAGTAATTATAATAAAGCATTGTTAAGGAACATGCCTGGCAAGTTTCATAGAACCACTGTGGAAGAGTTACTTTGCAGCTCTGTCCATGAGGAGATTTATCATGTCATAAACATGGAAGAATCGTCCTTCTATTTGAGTAACCTTCTCACATAGATGTGAGTTCCTTTGCATGACCTAACAGCTGCACGCACTCATTTCAATATACTTTCGTGAAAGGGTTACCTACATTTACTTTACCTTTACTCAAACCACCCTTGTATGGAAGCCTTGCTTTCAATGAATCAAGCAAATTTTGAATTTTGCTGCAAATTCTGCTTGGTACTCATTTTAATGACTTTAAGCAAGAGTGGTGATGACTGGAGAGTCAGTGTCAGCCCGGAGAGACGGCAACCAGGGCAGAACGGGCTGGCAACCCAATCTGTGTCCTCTGAGAGGAGGATCCCCACAAAAGCTACAAAGAATCTAAGGAAAAGATACCCCCAGGGGTGCCCGAGAGGGGGGGAGGATGAGCACCCCAGTCGGATGGACACAACGACATCAGACCCAGGCAATGAACAAACGACGATGAGGAAGCAGTGTGCATGTGGCAAAATCTGCAAGAACGATCGCAGCTTGAAGATCCACCAAGCGAGGATGAAGTGTTTGGCGGGAGCAGGAGCAGCACCACGCGCAGGTGTCCAACCTGGTGAGACGAAGGAGGGACCAGGCCCGGAGTCACCCCATAGTGCCCGGAACCTCCAAGTGTTGCAAACTAATCCCTCGAACATGAAGTCTAACAGGAGGTAGAGCAAATGGCCTGCAGCTAACATGACTTCACTGTGGAAGCAGTTTGATGATGATGTTAACCAAATTCTGGAGGCAACGGCGAAGGGAGGGGTGGATAGGAAGCTGCAAGCCATGACAACAATTATTGTCAGTATCGCAGCTGAACGGTTCGGAGAAGAGGACAAGGAAGGCTCCAAAACATCTTACTCGAAGAACCAAAGAGCATTGAGGATCCACAACATCAGGCAGGAGATGAAAGCGCTGAAGTCCCAATACAAGGAGGCAGGAGAGGAGGAGCGCGTTGGCTTGGCCCAGCTGATGTGCATACTACAAAAGAAGATCAGGGTCCTCCACCGGGCAGAGTGGCATTGGAGGCGGTGTCGTGAAAGGGCTCGAAAACGTGCTGCCTTTATCGCCAACCCCTTCAAGTTCACCAAGGAGTTGCTGGGGGAGAAGCGCAGTGGGAAACTGGCCTGTTCGCAGGAAGACAGAGACCAACATCTGAAGAAGATATATAATGATCCTGAAAGAGAGCAGGAGTTGGGAGAGTGCGACATCCTAATAGACCACCTGAACCGGATGTGCAGTTCAACATGTCAGAGCTGTAACTAAAGGAAGTCAGAGAGGTCATCTGCAAAGCAAGGGCGAGCTCGGCTCCAGGACCAAGCAACACCTCGTACAAAGTGTACACGAACTGCCCCAAACTCCTGCTGCGTCTGTGGAAGATCCTGAGAGTCTTCTGGAGAAGGGGGAAGATCCCAGCACAGTGGAGAGTTGCTGAAGGGGTGTGGGTCCCGAAGGAGGAAAATGCCACCCAGATAGATCAGTTTCGCATCATCTCCCTGCTGTGTGTCGAGGCGAAGATCTTCAGTGCCGTTTCTAACCGGCTGTGCACCTTCCTAGCCAAGAACACCTATATTGATACATCAGTCCAGAAGGGTGGCATTTCAGGAATGCCGGGCTGTCTGGAGCACATCGGTATGGTGACACAGCTCATCAGGGAGGCCAGGGAGAACAAGGGCAACCTGTCAGTGTTGTGGCTCGACCTGGCAAATGCATATGGCTCCATTCCGCACAAGCTGGTGCAGCTCACACTGACAAAATATCACGTCCCCAGCAGAGTCAGGGACCTTATCGCTGATTATTACAGCAACTTCAGGATGAGGGTCTCTTCAGGAGCAATTACATCAACCTGGCACAAGGTGGAGGTCGGCATCATCACAGGGTGCACTATCTCAGTGACACTGTTCTCCCTAGCCATGAACATGCTCACTAAGTCTGCTGAACCAGAGTGCAGAGGGCCCAGAATGAATTCCGCTCAACGGCAACCACCTATCAGGGCACTCATGGATGACCTCACAGTCACCACAGAATCAGTCCCAGGCTGCCGGTGGATTCTGCAAGGGCTCGAAAAGCTGGTGGAGTAGGCCCGGATGCGTTTCAAACCAGCCAAATCAAGATCGATGGTGCTGAGGAAAGGGAAGGTGGAGAACAAGTTCCGGTTCAGCATCGCAGGCACAGCCATCCCAACCATCACAGAAAAGCCAGTCAAGAGCTTAGGCAAAGTTTTTGACAGCTCTTTAATGGACACAACATCCATTCAGGCAACCTGCATCGAGTTGGATGGCTGGCTGAAATCTGTGGACAAGTCTGGCCTACCTGGGAAGTTTAAAGCCTGGGTGTATCAGCATGGCATTCTTCCCAGAATCCTGTGGCCCCTCCTCGTCTATGCAGTTCCGATCTTGACAGTTGAAACCTTAGAGAGGAGGGTTAGCAACCACCTCAGGAGATGGCTGGGGCTGCCAAAGAGCCTGAGCAGCATCGCACTCTATGGACACCACAACAAACTGCAACTGCCCTTCAAATCCTTGGAGGAAGAATTCAAGGTAACTAGAGCCAGAGAAGTGCTACAGTATAGGGACTCAAGTGACCCGAAGGTGGCTAGAGCAGGGATCCAAGTAAGTACTGGCAGGAAGTGGAGGGCAGAGGAAGCTGTTCAGGAGGCAGAGGCGAGGCTGCGTCACAGGAGGCTGGTGGGAGTGGTCACACAAGGCCGAGCTGGGCTAGGATCCTTTCCAACTCCCCAAATGGACACCAGAGGGAAGGAAGGGTGTCGTCTAGTTCAGGAGGAGGTGAGAGCGGTAGTGGAGGAGATGAGAGCCTGCAAGGCAGTGGGAATGAAGCAACAGGGAGCTTGGACAAGACGGGAGAATGCGGTTGAGAGGAAAGTGACCTGGGCTGATCTTTGCGCCGAACCACACCGCATCCAATTTCTCATCCAGGCAGTGTACGATGTGCTTCCAAGCCCATCAAACCTGCACACGTGGGGCAAGGCAGAGTCATCTGCGTGCCCACTGTGCTCCAAGCGAGGAACCCTGGAGCATATCCTCAGCGGCTGTGTGCAAGGGCACTTGGTGAGGGACGGTACAGGTGGAGGCATGATCAGGTCCTGAAGACCATCGCTGAAGCTGTCAACGCAGGAGTTGAGTGGGCGAAGCGTTCCCGACCCTCCAAGCAGACCATTGCCTTTGTCAGAGCTGGGGAGCAGCCAATACCTGCCAAAAGAACATCTGCAGGCATTCTGACCTCTGCAAGAGACTGGCAGCTGTTGGTGGACCTCGAAGGGCAGCTGAAATTCCCCAACCATATCGCAGCCACCACCCTGCAACCAGACATTGTACTAGCGTCTGAGTCTACTAAGCAGGTGGTACTGCTGGAGCTGACAGTCCCATGGGAAGATAGCTTGGAGGAGGCCTTTGAAAGGAAGCTCTCCAAGTACGCAGGACTGGTCAGCAACTGTCAGCAGGCTGGATGGAGAGCGAGGTGTCTCCCAATGGAGGTTGGTTGTAGGGGATTCGTAGCCCGTTCTTTAGTTAGAGCCTTCAGCATTTTGGGCATCGAGGGAGAGAGGAAGGGGAGAGCCATCCGCAGTACCACGGATGCGGCAGAGAGGGCCTCAAGATGGCTGTGGCTCAAAAGAGGGGAGCCATGGAGTCATAAGTAGCTAGCCATCTGGACACAAGCTGAGGTCTGATCAGCCCCATCTGGGTCACCTGGAGGAGGTTGTATGATGTTGAAAGACCCGAAACACCGGATGATTCCAGGAACATCACTGAAGATGCGTCCAGAAGCATCAGTAGGTGTGTGTACACAGCATTCTCATTATGTGGAGTCCTCAACATTGGGATTTAACATCAAAGATGAGGATTGCTTGGTGGAGTTTCTGAAAATTTGGATACTCCCAGTTTTGACCTTTCTGTTCGCAACCTCGTAAGCTGAAGGCACCTCACATTCACACCAAGCACGTTACATCTCTCCAGTCTCCACAATATCAGGTGACAAGCATTTTGTAGCGCTTTCTGTTTCTATTCAAGTGAATCATATGAGATTTGTTAGATTGACATCATGGTCAATGCAAACATGATGGGCTGAAAGGTCCTGTTGTACTGTCCCATGTTCTAGCTCATCTTCTTGGGTAATCCCTTGTGGATGATTTACCTCTTCTAAGTTTTGTGGGCTGTGGGGTGGCTGATTCAGCTAATGTGGGCTCTGCAAATCCCACCATGGGTAAGGCAGGCAGTGTCAACAGGGTGAGGATTGGGTGCTTTCTGAGGTGATACTGCTTGCCATGTATTTCTGGATATTCCTGGCACTGAGGGAATACAGGTTTCCCCCGCCATCTGAAGGTAGTGCGTTCCTATGAAACGGTTCGTAAGCCGGAATGTCGTAAAACAAAGAAGCAATTATCATTTAATTATATGGGAAAATTTTGTGAGCGTTCGCAGACCCAGAAATAACCTACCAAATCATGCCAAATAACATATAAAACCTAAAATAACAGTAACATATAATAAAAGCAGGAATTATATGATAAATACACAGCTTATATAAAGTAGAAATACTTTTCCACAATCATTGCCTGAACTGTTCTCCGTAGCAAAAATCTTATGCAAGCGCCGTCAGCAAAAACATGCGCAAGCGCTCTCCAGTAACCTTTAAGCAATGGAGCTGCCAAATCATACTGAATAACACGTAAAAATACACAGCCTATATAAAGTAGAAATAATGTATGTACAGCATAGGATCACTTACTGGAATTGGGACAGCGCAGAGTACATTGATGATGGTGCGTTAGGCTGAGTCATCGGAGTTCGGGTCGCAGGTTGGGGTGGTGCAGTGGTCCCCACTCTCCGGGCAGTGAACTGATACCGATCCGCGAAGCATGCAGGGGTACAGCGGTAGCCAGGACGCACATCGCCTCTGATCTGGGCCGACAATTACGTGCCGGGCGGCACCTAATTAATTAGCATGTTTATTTCAGCTTTTTTCTTCAAGATGTGCTGTGTGTCTCCCGGCTACCGCTGCGTTCTCTGCGAATCGGTACAGTATCTGTCCGCGGCCTGGGGGTTGGGGTGGTGGGACACTGGGGTGTCATCTCATCGTCGTCTGTTTCCATTAGAGCAGGCAGCTCATCTTCTCCTATGACTGCCTGCCTCGATGTCGAAGGTCAAGGTTCGTCATCTGCTGTGGCTGATGTGGAAGGCTTGCTTGACTGCTGAGCCTCGCGCATTTTTCTATCATACAATTCTTTGTAAGCACTCAAACCATCCTGCAAATATGCCCTAAACCTACGTACCCTTTCAAAATTAAAGTCGTACTTTATCATTACTCATTTGGTTTCGATTGTTATCCTTTCCTCTTCCAACTGTATCAGCTCTTCATCTATCAGTTCTTGGTCCATGGGATGCCAAAACCTCTTCAACATCATCTTCGTCAGCTTCCACAAGCCAAACTCACTTAGTCCTTACTTCGTTCACCACGATCAAAATGCTTAATTATGTCTAGTTTTACCCTAAGTGTAACACCCTTACGAGCTCTTTCAGGCTTTACCGATACCTTAGAACTCATCTTGCAAACGGCTGCTCACAGGCACGTGTTTAAGCAAAGCTGGCGAGAATGCTGTTCCGAATCTGGGGGAGAGCGGTTGCTTGGGGTGCGCGCTGATTTTTTTCGCGCACTGCTTTTCTCGTAACAGTGAAAACACCTTCTGTTAGTGAAAACAGGGTACTAATGTAGGTCTTTCGTAACAGTGAGGTTTCGTAAAGCGAACGTTCGAAAAGCGGGGGACATCTGTATTGATGACGACAAGGTTATCAATACCATCCTGAGTGCTTCTTCTCCCCTTTGAATGGCCAAGGTCCAGAGCGTTCTATGAATTTGTGGCATGTTACAATTTGTTAAATAGGCTTCGAGAATAATTTGGAATATTTTCCTCCGTCTGTGGTAACTTCTTTCTTTGAATAAATTGTCACATTCAAAGATTGGCATTAAGCACACCAAACAAAGTGGCCCACTCAGCAGAACCCACTGAATAGAGTTCAGGCCTCATTGTTGGAGCAGTCAGCCTTGGAGAGCTTATGCTGCCAGTAGATTTGGAGGATTTTCTGGAGGCGGTGTAGGTGTTATTTCTCCTGTGCTTAGAGGTGCCTACCGTCCGAATTTCAGAAGCATACCTGATGGCAGAGAGCATTACAGTTCAGTCTGCCATCTGCTTTATGACGGATACGCCTCAGACTTCAAACGTTATTTTCCTTACGAAAAAGCAGCAGAAAATTGCCAACTCAGCCAGCTCCATTATGGGCACTAGTCTCCCCAGTACTGAGAGCACCTTCAAAAGGTGATGCCTCAAAAAGGCAGTATCTGTCATTTAGGACCACCCTCATCCAGGACGTACCCTCTTCTCATTGCTACCATCAAGGAGGAGGTACATGAGCCTGAAGATACACACTCAACATTCCAGGAACAGCTTCTCCCCATTGCCATCAGATTTCCGAATGGACAATGAACCCATGTACACAACCTCACTCTTTTCCCCTTTTTCTTGCTTTCTTTTTGCAGTACTTAATTATATACATATAATTATAATTATATTTTATTATATATATATTCTTGTAAATTGTTTTTAAATTATGTATTTCTATATACTGCTGTCACAAAACAACAAATTTCACGACATATGTCAGTGATATTAAACCTGATACTGAGTGTGGAACAGTGTGACTGTTAACTCCTGCTCTGGAGGTGATGTATTCCTAAAATAATTCTGTCCCATTTCAGTTTACGTCATTATGAAAGTCATAGTCATAGTCATACTTTATTGATAGTCCAAATGCTTTGGACTGTCTTCTTATTTGCCTTTTGTTGTATTACTATTTTTTGTAACTTAAAGTAAATTTTATATGTAGCTGCTACAAAACAATAAATTTCATGACACACACTCAGAGGTCACTTCATTAGGTACAGCTAACAATAACTTGTTAATGCAGATATCTGATCAGTCAATCATGTGGCAGCAACTCAATGCAAACAGTCAAAGCATGAAGACGTGGTGAAGAGATTCAGTTGTTGTTCAGACCAAAGATCAGGATGGGAAAGAAACGTGATCTAAGTGACTTTGATCATGGAATGACTGTTGGTGCCAGATGAAGTAAATTGAGTATCTCACAATCTGCTGATCTCCTGGATTTTCACACACAACAGTTTCTGGGGTTTATAGAGTGTGGTGTGAGAAACAAAATACAATCCAGTGATCAGTTGTTCTGTGGATAAAACTGCCTTATTAATGAGAGAGGTAAGAGGAGAGTGGCCAGATTGGTTCAAGCTGAGAGGAAGGCAACAGTAACTCAAATAAACATGTGTTACAATAATGGTGTGCAGAAGAGCACAACACATTGAACCTTGAAGCAGTTGGGCTACAGGAGCATAAAACCATGAGCACAGATTCAGTGGCCACTTTATTAGTTAGTTAGATGGAGATACTGCGTGGAATATGCCCTTCCCCCTTCGAGCTGCACAACCAGGAACCTCTGATTTAACCTTAGCCTAACAGGATAATTTGAAATGACCAATTAACCTACTAACTGGTATGCCTTTGGACTGTAGGAGGAAATCAGAGGACCTGGAGAAAACCCACGCATTCCATGGGGAGGATCATGAGACCATAATACATAGGAGCAGAATTAGGCCATTCGGCCCATCCAGGATCCCACTCAACCCCACACACCCGCCATCTTGCCACATCCTTTGATGCCCTGACCAATCAGGAAATGACCAACATCCGCCTTAAATATCCCCACGGACTTGACCTCCACTGCAGCCTGTGGCAGAGGATTCCACAGATTCACTACCCTCTGGCTAAAAAAATTCCTCCTTATCTGTGTTCTAGAAGGTCGCCCCTCAGTTGATACCCCCTAGGAAACATCCTCTCCACATCCACCCTATCAAGTCCTTTCAACATTTGGAAGGTTTCAATGAGATCCCCCCACACTTTTCTAAGTTCCTGTGAGTACAGGCCCAAAGCTGCCAAATGCTCCTCATATGTTAATCCCTTCATTCCTGGAATCATCCTCGTGAACCTCTTCTGGACTCTCTCCAATGAGAACACATCCTTTCTGAGGTATGGGGCCCAAAATTGTTGGCATACAGACTCCTCACAGATGAAGGAATTGAACTCCGAACTCCAACGTTCTGAGCTGTAATAGCACCATGCTAATCACTATGTTACTGTAGCACCCAGGGGGCACCTAATAAAGTGGCCACTGAGTGTATGTCAGTGATAATAAACCTGATTCTGATTCAAATGCCGCACCAAGCTCTGACACGGCATTCTCACAGTACTACCTGAAATGTCAGTCTAGATATCTGCTTAAATCCTAGATGAAGGGCTGAATCCATAACCTCCTGAATCAAAGGATAAAGTCAAACTATTGAAGTGAAGTGGCAATTATTATGGATCACTTAGTGGCAAACTAATTTCTCAGAGATGATTATCGTTAGTTGGCTTTAAAGTGCTTAAGTAATGCAGGAATGCAAATAGATGATCACTTAGCCAATGCATCTTCATGATTTGCTTTGCTGAGCTTTGTATTTTCATATCTTTTCTCTGCTCTGAAGAAGCATTTGATGCAACGAGGAATAAGCTCTGCATTTATTGTGCTACATATACAGCCTGACCATAGGAACAAAGATTAAACAGTTTATAAATAGGGTAAACTGCAAAAAGTACTGAATTTGTGTGTTCTGGACAAAATTGTCTCAACAGAGCTAAATAGCAGGATTTCTTCAATAAGTGAGATTATACTGATAAATAATATATAGTGCTGCAAAGGTATGATATGCTCTTGGAACTGAGTTATATTATTTGAAGGTCACCCTGTAATTTAACATAACATTGTAGGAAAGCTATACAAAATCAATTTAATTTATTCAGTATATTGAAGTTCAATGTTTAAAAAAAAACCTGCGTGTGAATCAAGAGTGGACTAATAACCCTTCGTAGTTATGGTAATCCGTAGGAGATTGGTGAACATTGGCAGCTTTTAGATGAGCATAAATTGTGAAAATTGTGTAGGGGTGAGGGAGGAGGGGAGAAATTGATCTTTGATCGCCAGCACCAAATATGGGCAACAGTATCTGCCACTGGATGTACTCAGCTCTTTGATGTTGAAATGAATTGAACAGAATGTGCTACTTCACTAATTTATTAATTGATATAAACAGGGCAAAAAAAATCAGTTGGTGAATATCGAGAAAAGTGGTGGGGAGTACTGTGAGGCAGAGAGTTCTTGGGTAACTGCATGATTTTTTTGATGATTTTTCGCATACAAACCAAATGGATAATTATAAAAAAGAACACTAAAGTCTGAGGTATGTAGTTGGGAAATATATATGGGATTAATTATATAAAGGCCCTTTCTCTGACTCTTCTTCCTATTAGCACTTGATCACATTCCCTCATTCTCTCAAACTCTACACAAATAGCACTTTACAGAGCTGAATCTCTGAGATATTTTCCATTTTCTTCACCCAGGGATTCACCTCCATCAGAGTCGATGTGGCCTTTCATTATGCCCATACTATTTCCAGCACATTTGTTTACTTCTGTTCTCCTCTCCCCCAGAATCAGGAGAGCATTCTCTTGGTCCTCAAGTTCCACTCTGTCAATTTCCACATACATTGGATCATCCTTTATGATCTTTGAAAACTCCACCATGATGCTACCACCAAATATACTTTCCCCTATCTCCCTCAAACCATCTGCACTCAGAAGAGACCGTTCTCCCTGAGCCATACTGGGTAATTGCGCCACCTTCCACATGGCAATCCATTCAAAGTCAAGGTAAATTTGCAGAGCAGGCTCGATGGGTCAAATGGCCTAATTCTAATCCTGTATCTTATGGTCTTAAATTTATTATTGAAGTATATATATATATCTCAAGTACCTTGAGATTTCATTTTTTGTAAGTATTTATAATAAAATTTATGAGAAACTATACATAAATTTTAAAAAATCTCACAAGCAAAAGAAAACAAAGAAGACAAGTTGTGCAAGTAAAAAAGAACATACGTTGTAGAGTCCTTGAAAGTGAGACTGTAGGTTGTGGAATCAGTTCAGAGCTGAGGTGTGTTAAGTTATTACACTACGACTGTTAGGCTTCTGAACCAGCTTCTGAGTAACGTTATCTGTGCTGGTTCAGAAGCCTGATGGCTGTAGGGTAATAACTGTTCCTGAACCTGGTGGTGTGTGCCCTAAGCTTTCTATACCTTCTACCCAATGGTAGTAGTGAGAAGAGAACATGGCCTGGATGGTAGGGGTCCTTGATGATGGATGAAAAAACACGACTTAAGTGAAGCGATAGGCAATCTGCTGGAGGAACTGAGTGGAGCAGCATTTGGGAGCCGAAAGGGATTGTCAACGTTTTGGCTTGAAACCTTGCATCAGGACATTGATAATTCTCTTTGTCCCCCCACAGATGCTGCTTGACCTGCCAAGTTCCTCCAGCAGATTGTTTGTTGCTCCAGATTTCAGCATCTGTAGTCTCTTGTGTTTCTAATGACTTAATAGTATTGCTTACAGTTCAGTGGATTGTATCCACTGCCCATAATGCATTGGATGTATCATCAGAGATTTGATGATTGCTTTGTGGAATTTCTCCACAGGTCAGAACTCTGAGCTCTAATTGCTGCAACTTCAATTCCCTGTATACTCTCTTATTCTGAGCTTTCAATTCCCAACCTTCTACAGTGTTTCAGCGAAGCTCATTGCAAGTTCAACGCTCAAAGAACAGGGGCTCATTTTCTCACGAAGCACACCACATTGCCACTTCTGGATCCAATAATATCAGGTGATAAGCTTTGGCAGCATTTCTATTTTTATTTGATATTGTCAGCTTCAGAATCGGAATTAGAATCCTTTATTATCGCCAAGTATGTGGACACATACAGGGAATTTGATGCCGGTATTCTGTAGTATTTTCCTTTGGTAATTTCAAATCACAAATTCTTCAGCTCCCATGCATTCCTCCTCTTGACCGTTCTTTTCTTAATTACCTCTCTATCTTTTGTTTTACATAATCATTGCTCTTTATAATTTGACTCCCTGGCTTTCCACCCTTCTTTTATTTTCTTTTCATTCTTTTACTTTTTTCTGCATTTTAGTGCTTTCCATTAAAAAGGTGGTCATTATGAAACGTTAACTCCATCTTCCCTTCACAGATGTTGCATAGTTTGCAAAGTAATTCTGGGCATTTCTGATTTCATTACTTTCATCTTTTTGTTATGTGATCAAAGTACAGGCATAGCACAATTTCTAGCGCCTCCAATCCTGAGTAACTGTCATTCTGGTGTATTTAACCCTTGTGTCCTAATGAGGGACCTTAGCCCGAAATGTCCACTGCTTATTCCTCTCCATAGATGCTGCCTGATCTGCTGAATTCCTCCGGCATTTTGTGTGATTTGGTCTCATTTCCAGCAACTGCAGAACCTCTTGTTTATATTTAATCCTAAATTGGGTGGAACAGATAGGCTATTTGCACCATATGAATGATTAGATTAATTACAGGTGTTTAAAAGTTCATTAGCTGTGCTTTGTTTCAAGTTGCTGCTTTATTACTGTATTCATCTATCACTGTGTACAACAGCTGAAACTTGACCTCCACTTATAGATAAACTGAAGGTACAGAAGATGTGGATGCTGGGTTTGGGATCACAAATCAAACTGCTGGAGGAACTCAGTAGATGAGACAGTATCTGTGGACAGAAAGGAATTGTGGATTCCAGACCCTGCATTAGAACTGGGAGTATAGAGGGAGGATAGGCAGTACAAGGAGGTAAGAGGAAAGGGTGAGAGAGAGGCTGGTAGGTGATTAGTGGAAATGGATGCTGTGGGGGATGATGGAGCCAGGTGCAGAAAGGGAATGGGAATAGAGACAGAGACTGGGAGGTGATATGTGAAACCAGATCGGGGAAGGATGATGAGCAGATTGATTCAGGTGGGTGAGGGGTAGGGAAGGTAGACTAAAACAGAAGAAACCTCGGTGGACAGGGGTAGTGGTGATGGGCAGCTGGTACTCTGGGAGGGGTTGATAATGGATTTAGATAATGAGAGGGGGGAGGAAGGAAAGGTGAACAAAGGGGGAGAGAACCTAGGTGAACTGGAAAAGAAACACGGGGGGGGAGTGGGTTATCTGTCATCAAAAAATTCAGTCTACATTGCATTGGGCTGTAGGCTATGCATGTAGAACACAAGGTGCTGTTCGTCTGGTTTGCTTTTGGTCTCACTGAAGTGGTGGAGAAAGCTGAGGACAGACAGGATGGTGTGGGAAAGGGAAGCAGAGCTGAAATTACATCCAGATGGAAGCTTAAGATGGCCACTGTAGACAGAGTGCAGGAATACTCTGCAAGATCATCAACTTGTCCACACTTGGTCTCAGCAATGTAGAGGAGGCCACATCGGGAACATCAAATGCATTGGACCAGGCTGGGGAAGCTGGATGTGAATTCTGAACTAAATTCTAGTGAAGGGTCTTGGACTTAAACATTAATTCTCTTTCTTTTTGCACAGATTGATGACAGTACTTTCAGCTATATTGCTGATTTCTAGTGTTTACTGTTTTTTGATGTTCATCTATATTTTATGGAAGTTTATTTATATCCCTTCATTAAGTTCTCTTCCCCTTTACAAATGTCATTTGATTACCATTCCATTTCCATGGTGTTCATCTTTATAAAGTTGAAACATATAAAGTCACTGAGTTATATAGCATGCAAGCAAATCCCTTGGCCCAACCAGTCCATGTCATCCAAGTTACCAATCAAAGCTTTTGACCTATATCCCTTGAAAACATATACATTTTCTATACATTTTACCTGTTCAAGTGTCTTTGCCTCAACTACTTCCTCAGGCAGCTCATTCCACAAGCAGATAATCCTTGGATAAAGAAGTTGCTCCGAAGGGTCCTATTGAATCATCCCCCTCTCAGCTTAATCTTATGAATCCTAGTTGTAGATTCCACAATCCTCAAAGAAAGACTAGTGCATTTACCCTATCTATACCTCCCATGCATTCTCCTGTGTTCCAACAAATTAAGTCCTAGCCTGATCAACCTGTCTCTATAACTCTGTCAAGTTCTGGCAACATTCTTGTAATTCTATACTGCATTCTTTCCAGCTTAATGGTTTCATTCCTGTAGCAGAATGAACAAAAGTGAACATAATATTCCAGACGTGACCTCACTAACATCTTGTACAACTGCAACATGACATCCCAGCTTCTATACTCAGTTCCCTGGTTGATGAAGACCAGCATGCCAAAAGCCTTCTTCACCATCCTGCCTGCTTATGACACCACTTTCAGGGAACCATGTATTGGTACTCTTAGGCCAACAGGGCTCTATGTTCACTGTAAAAGTCCTACCTTGATCTATTATTCAATAACACAATTGTGTGGTTATAATTTATTCTTAACATGACATACAATCTGCAATATCAATTACTGCCAGTGTTACTCCCAGTGGGTCATACCTTGCACCAATCTTACGAACAAATGCTCTACATCATACAACACAGCATGTATTATTTGGCTTTCTAAGGTGCAGCTTTCCTTTTTCATCAATTTTTTTATGCGTTTCTACAATAGAGCTACTGAAAAAACAACAAAATGGAGATTTATACAGTGCAAAACAAACAAGTCCAATATATAATTCATAACAATAAGAAAAGCACCCAAAATAAAATCATGTAAGATTAGTATCCACCCCAACCTCCCACTGGGAAAAAAAAACCCAGGCCAACCATTTCTGTGCATAAAAGAAAAAAAAATTAATCGGAGCATTCAACCCCACAGAGCTGTAAATATATATAAGAAAAAAGGAAGTATAATGCCGACTACCAAAACTATAATGTAATTCACAACAAAAAACCTTAAAACTTACAGAAAAAAAGCTGTAAGTAAGAGATTGTAGCATACAAAAAAAAGGATAAAGTTAACCTAAAGAGGGGTTATGAAAATATTCAAGAAAGGGTCCCCACATCTTATGAAACTTTATGTCCAAATTAAGATGTGAATAATGAATCTTTTCAAGGTCTAAACAGGACATAATATCACTGAGGCTACGTCTACACTAGACCGGATAATTTTGAAAGCGCCAGTTTCGAGTAAAAAGGACAGGCGTCCATACTAGGCGTTTTTCAAAATACCTCTGTCCATATTAAAATGGATATTCGGGCGAACCTACTCCTACTGGGCATACGCAGACACATCTACTGAAAACAAGCGAAGAGGAAATGGTATAATATTTACGTTTCCACGGTGGCGTTGTGCTATTTCCATTGGTCAAAAACTAGAGTACCAACAACAACAGCGAAAGAAAGTTTTCAACCAATGTCTTCGAGGAATACAAAGAAAACCTCTGCTGGAAAAAGCAGACCGGACTTCTTTGTTTAGACAGACAATGAAGTCGAGCTGTTTCTGCGAGTTACAAACGACTACAAAGTCAGCAAAGCCTTCAAAGTCCTCTACCCAAGATCAATAAGAGAGTGGCATCTCCTGCCGCCAGACCTGCGCAGTATTTCTGACGTTAATATTTTTAAAGATAGACTCAATCAAATCAACTTAGGGGATCTAGTCAAAAAAGCTCGCTTTACAATTTAACTCTCACGCCGTTCACACTGACTGCGCGTTATAACAGCCGTCCGGCAGTGCTTACGCAGTACCAAGCAGAAGCAGAAAAAGCATTGTTGTTGTGGTGTTGTCATGACAGCATTTTTAAATATCTCAGTTTACTCCTTCCACAATGCGCAACAATCGTTTTCAAATTTACACACTCTAGAGAGTGTCTTAGAAAAGCTCCATTTTCGGGGGATGAAAATGCCGTTTCAATGTGGATGGAGAGTCAAAACGAAGAGAAAAAGCTTTGTTTTCAAAATTATCCAGCGTAGTGTGGACATAGTGTAAGCCATTAAGCGTGAGTGTGTGGGGCAGCATCTTTTCACCTAAGAGGAACTAGCCATCTAGCCAAGAGAGCGGCAAAAGATAATGTTCGATGTTTAGTCGGACTCAAGTGCATATCTACTTCACCCAAGGTGCCAAAAAGAGCAACCAGAGGGTTAGGTTCGATGTGGCAATTAAGAATATGAGATAGGGTTGAAAAACTTTCTTTCCAGAATTTCTCAAGACTAGGACAGGCCCAGTACATATGGATAAGAGAAGCCTCAGCCCCTTTACACTTATCACAAACGGGACTAATGTCAGGGTAAAATCGCGATAATTTAGTTTTAGACATATTAGCCCTGTGTACAACCTTAAACTGCAAAAGGCAGTATCAAGCACATAAAGAGGTTGAGTTAACTGACTTAAGAATTCCTACCTTCCTACCTTCTACGCGGGATTCAACATTTTATGATTGGCATAGAAAAGGTATTAGATGCTTTGAAGATCTTTTTATAGATGGTTGTTTTGCAACTTTTCAACAACTGTCCGTAAAGTTTAACCAACCTAATACTCATTTCTTTAGATATCTTCAAATTAGACATTTCATTAACCCTTTAATGTCAAACTTTCCTGAGATGCCTGAGAAAAATGTTCTGGATCTGTTTCTTTGTATCAATCCATTGGGTAAAGGTTTAATATCTGCTATTCAGGATAAGTTAGTGATTTTGAGGCGTGCCCCCTTCAATAAAATTAGAACTGCCTGGGAATATGATCTAAATATCTACCTCCTTATCTGATGTGGTTTGGGATTCAATGCTTTCTTTCACTTAGTTATCATTTAAAATGCTAGAAGTTTAAGTATATGATTTAAAGGGTATTTTTTGCTTGTAAGAGAGGTTTTCCTTTAAACTGGCACTTGCTTGTGAATTCCAAGTTCCAAGTTAGAATGATGAATCTGGAAACAGTTTTATTTCTTTCTATTTGATTTTGAAAACTGGACGTTTTAAATGCAAACTGTGTATAGAAAAAGTCTCAAAATCTATAGAGTTTAACAGTTCTTGTATAATGATGGTCATGCTATTCGTCATGCTATAACTTAATTGTACACTTTCATTAGCTGATCTATTGATCTGTTCACTGTATGTTCTGGCCACTTCTTTCCATAATGCTTAACTTTTAACTTCTCATTCTCATTTTTCATTTCTTACATTAAAACTAACTCCCATGCTTTGGTCACTATTTCCTTATTGTTCCTATATTCTCATATTGGTTGTAACTTCCCAGGAAGAAAGCACTGATTGAAAAAGATTTACATGTATTGAAAATGATCTTTCTTCAGTTAAACTGGTTTAATTCAGTTTGGCCAGCTTGGTATAGCAGTCATTACTCAGTCGTTACTTATACTATAAATGGTCCCTTTGTGTATACAAGTTCTGAACATCTTGATTACATAAAATATTCCATGATGTAAATACTTTCAACTAAAATTTGTTCCTAGCGTTTTACAAACACTCAACAATCAATATGTTTTATGAATTATGCATCATTTGTAGATTAAACTTGGACTTCTTGTATTGATGTTATTGGTTTAATATGACTACAGTCTTATAACAGTATGTGATGCACAATGGAGAAATGTTTGTCTGTATTTGTCTTGTCCATACTATTACTACTGACAAATACTTGCCTTTTATGAGTTTTTCAGACTTGAATTAATATGCAGTTTCTGTTTGGCATTGATTTTAGTACTTTGAAAGGACCTCACCTCTTAATGATTTGGTTTATGTCTTCTTTTTAATTGGTCGTTTAAGATATTTATCCAAATTATTTAAAGACGCATATAAAATTTTAACTAGGAGATAGATAATGAATTATTAGAAGCTATAATATAAAACAATACTCTAGTTAGCTAAAGATCTGTTGAACACAATCACTAAAAACAAAATAATGTTTGGAATCTACTGTAATTCATATTTTGGACATGGCTGCATTCTAAAATACAAAAGTGAAAGTGGGACGTAAAGAATTGATTAGCCATTTTCCAAACAGGGTATGTAATGAGTTATCATTTAGCTGTCGGCCACTGAGTAATAATTTCCAAACTGGATGTCAAGGTTTAACATTTTACATCAAAAAACATAGTTTGCAATTCAATGAGGTATTGCCAGCAGTATATAGTAATATTTAATTATTCCTGGAGGTATAAGTGCAAAAATAGATGCCCTGCTTATGGCAATAAAATGTTCAATTACTGATAAATTGCATGGAGCTGACTTGTAGAATAGTGGCACTGAACCAGGAGTTAACATGTGAAGCTTGTTGTAGTTGAAGTGCAGCATATCTTCAGTTAATGTTCAGCACAGTGAATCGTTTACTAAATAAAACTGCATTTTTGTCTAGAGCCAACTATTGAATCTTGAATACATTCCTCAGTGGATGACTGGCTTGCCTTCTAAGAATGCCATTAATCTCGCATGCCATACTGATTCCTCATTTACAGTTAGTTTATTGACTTTGACTTTGCTGAGCCCTATATTGGATTCTTGGATTCTGCTGTAGATAGGACATCAGGTGCTTGAAGGGCTGACGATAGGTTCTGTGGGAAGTTCTCTACACCTTTCATTACCTGACAAATGATTCAGGGATCTCAATGCCCTCCTGGATGTTCTCTCATTCTCTCTTTTGACATTGGTTTGCTCATCTAGTAGACCTGGAGGACGTTGTGGGCATGTTATTAGTGGTATCGCTCCAATTTTAGTGGTATTGCTCCAACCTTCTCAAGGTTGACTAACAGATTCTGGGCCAACAACAGACGCACCATGAACACCAAATTCCAGGTGTACACAGCCTGTGTGCTGAGCACTTTGCTCTACACCAGCGAAACTGGGACCCTGCACACAAAACAAGAGCAGCAACTCAATGCTTTCCATATGCGCTGCCTCAAACACATACTTGGTATCACCTGGGAAGACAAGGTTACCAACAGCACAGTGATCGAGGGAGCAGGCAGCATCTCCATGTTCACCATCCTCAAACAGAGGTATATGCGTTGGCTAGGCCATGTCTTATACATGGCAGATGGGCGCATACCGAAGGACTTTCTCTTTGGGGAGCTGGAGTCTGGAAAGTGGCCAACAGGAAGACCTGCAAGCATGACCTCAAGGCCCTTGGTATTAGCACCAACGCATGGCAGTCACTCACCCCAGACAGGTGTGCCTGGAAGCAGGAGGTGAAAAAGGGTCTCTTGAGGTACAAGATCACTCTGATGCAGCAAGCAGAGGAAAAGAGAGCCCGCCAAAAGCTCTGTGCCCAAGAATGTGGCAAGAATTGTCACTCCCGCATTGGACTCCACAGTCACAGCAGTGTTGCTTAACCCAATCTACCAGAGGCGCAAACCCATGATCCCTTGGGATCGACGGCTGCCTATACTTATATTATTGGCTAGCTTACTTTCATATATCATCCTTATCACTTCTCATGCCTTTCTAGTTACCTTCTCTTGGTTTTTAAAAGCTTCCCAATCCTCTATCTTTGCACAAATTTTTTGCTATATGATATGCCATTTCTTTTGCTTTTATGCTGCCTTTGACTTCTCTTGTCTACTGCAGTTGCCTCATCCTCCTTTTAGAATATTTCTTCATCTTTGGGATGTATCTATTCTGTGTTTATGAATTTCCCCCAAAAACTTCAGCCGTTGCTGTTCTGATGTCATCCCCAACGGTGTCCCCTTCCAATCAACTTTAACCAGCTCCTCTGTCATGCCTCTTTAATTTCCTTTGCTCCACTGTAATACTGATCATCTTCCTCCTAAACTGCAAGGTAAAATCTATCATATTATGTTCATTGCCTCTTAAGGGTTCCTTTACCTTAAGCTCCCCAATCAAATCTGATTTATTACACAACACCCAATCCAGAATTGCCTTTCCCTTCTTGAGCTCAACCACAAGGTGCTCTAAAAGTCCACCTTGTTGGCGTTCTACAAATTCCTTCTCTTGGGATCCTGCGCCAACCTGATTTTCCCAATCCACCTGCATATTGAAATTCCCCATGACTTTTCAAACATTGTCTTTTTTACATGACTTTTCTATCTCCCATTATAATTTATATCCTGTATTCTGGCGACTGTTCAGGGGCCTATATGTAACTCCCATAAGCGTTTTTTTACCCTTGCAGTTTCTCAACTTTAGCCACAAGGATTCTAAGTCTTCTGATCACAGAGCCATAGTTCTAGAACACTACAGTTACAGAAACAGGCCCTTCAGCCCATCTACTCTATGCTGAACCATTAATCTGCCTCGGATCATTGGCCTGTAGATAAATAGAGGTAGACCATGGGGTTGTATTGAATTAAGTAGGGTATGAGGCTGGTACTGCAGTTGGTAGCAAGTAGCATTTGAAAAATAATTCGCTCGTGCTAGCAATTCATGCCAAGCTACTTCCTGCACTTCATTTACATCCTGAGCCAATATTTGTAGCATGAACAACATCACGATTTCATCTTAGTGTGTTCTGAGTTATGTCTTGTTGGTATTGGTGTCAACAGTACCAGAAGTATACATGATTACTCTCCTTGTCACCTCTTTCATCCAAATCTCCTCAAGTCTTGGTTCCTACTCTCTTGCCTCCTCGGCCAATGCTCGAAGTAACACCCCGAGAATGATTCCTGGACAAATTGTCTCCACTTCTTGCAACCTCACATTTGAAAAGTGTAAGAAACAGAAAATACTGGAGGAACTCAGAAGGTGAGGTAGTATCTATGGAGAGGACTAAACAGGTGATGTTTTTGACCTAGACCCTTCATCAGGATTGGAAGGGAAGTGTTTAGAAACCAGAATAAGAAGGTAGCAGAGCGGATGGAGTACAACCTGGCAACTGATAGGTGAAACCAGGTGAGCAGCTGCTGTAAGTTTTCCCGAGAGACGTAGAGTAGTGCAGCATGGATACAGGACCTGTCGCTCAATGAGTCTATACTGACCATGCTGCTCATTCAGCTACGCCAATTTCCTGAGTTCAGCATATATCCCGCTGAGCCCCTCCACGTAGCTACCCAATTGTTTCTTACATGTATGTGTAAGTGGTAGAACCTGGAGGAGTTGAGGAGAATGTGCGATTTATAAGTTAGCAACCCACTTGCCTTTGGGGTGTGGAAGGAAATCAGATCATTCAGGAGGAACCCATGCAGTCACAGGGAGAATCCCACAGCTTCTGAGGTCAGGATTGAACCCAGATCTCTGGCACTGTGAGACAGCAACTCCAGCCGTTGCACCACCGTGCAGGGGTGATTTACAGTACATGTGGTGCAGGAAATACAATAAAGCTCTGCTAATCCAGTACAATCAGGACTTTAGTGGCACTGGATTGACAGTTTCCCTGGATCACTGAATGCAAACCCAATTTTAATTCAATTTTTGTGGATGTTGTACTGTATCATCATAAATTTGCCAATGAATCTAGTGAGTTCCAATTTGCTTACTGTCACACAGGTCAACAGCTGATTGACTCTTCACTCAGCTCTGGAACATCTGGACCATGAAGATGCATACATCAGAATGCTCTTCATTAACTCCAGCCCAACATTCAACATTATCATCTCCTTGAAACTAATCACTGAGTTCAACTAATCGCCTTGTCCTCAACTGGTGTGGGTAACACTCACCTCAACTCAGAACTTATTCCGGAATCTATGGACTTACTGTTGCTCACTCTACAACTCATGTTTTCAGTATTATTTTTTTATTTGCACATTGGTTGTTTGTCAGCCTACGTTTATGTGTAGTTTTTCATTGTATTTCTTTGTCTTCCTGTTAATACTTTAAGAAAATGAATCTCAAAATAGTATATATGTACTTTGATAATAAATTTACTTTGAACTTTGAGTCTGAAGGGAGCTGAGGAGCTGGGGTCCCAGAGAGTTTGAATGGAGAGCACAGACCAAAGGTTCTGTTTCAAAGCAGCATGGGAAGCAGATCCCGATGGGTTTCCAGGAATCATTAACTGGTGAGACAGATATCAAATACGTGGGTTTTCTGAGTGGTTGGACAGTGGATTAACGTAGTTTTGAAAGAATGGGTGGATAATAGGTATGAGATGGACCTGGTGTCTCCAGGATGGCTTTAAGATGTGAATGAAACCAAATTGCCCAGCCGAAATCCAACACGGTTACGGGGAGGAGGTGCAAACTCCACACAGACAGCTCCTGAGATCAAGATTAAACCCAGGATCCATGGATCACTAGCTCTTGCCCCACTATGCGATGCTTAATGGTGCTTTCTGGGAATGGATTGCAGAAGCAACAATGAATGTGGCTGAATTGCCAAGATATCAGCCTTCCCACAAACCTCGTCCCTACTCCCCTTGCATCCTCTGTGTTAATACCTGACCCCGAAAATATTAGCACCAAATTAAAGTTTTAACCTTTAACCAACTATTGAGCAAGATGTATACTTACGGCATATCAAACTCACATCAAACCGTTGTTCTTGTTGCACTGAGCACTTTACATTATATCCACTCATGATCACTGCAGACTGCTATTGATGGATTTAATTTTCTCACCACCCTTCACAAAAAGGTCTCTGTACCACATTTGACAGGCAGGCAGGAGCACTGGTCTTGACTTATGTAAAATAAAACAATGTGTCACCTAAGGGAGACCAGCTGTCTGGAGCGATATCAGATAGAACTGGCAAATATTTGCCTTGAGATATGTAGAAGAACTCAATGCAAGCCATTTTAAACTGTCAAGAATTTTTTTTAACTGCTGGTACCTTCGCAGATTGATCCATTTTGAATCACATTTAAGTAGAAACATGTTCAGCTACACCAGAAGAACATGTTTGTAAAAATGAAGTGTAACACATCAGGTGATAAATTTAATCTGGATCCTTCATCTGTCTGCTAATTATTTCATGAATCCTAAGTAATTGCTTGCTATTGAACTTTAAAATACTTTAAGATATGTTGGCTGTTCCAGAGATCTTCAGTATCTTTCCACAGATAAGTGAACATGATAATATATAATCAGTTATTTCAGAGTTTTATTAAAATTACAGGCTCACTTTTTGACTATTTAACTTCCTTGAGACCAATTTTTTTTATTTTTTAAGACAAGAATGATTCTCTTGTTTTACCATAATTATTAATTTTTCAAAATCATTTTTATTAACTATTTTTCTTCTTGGAAAACTAAATGTTACAGATCAATTTTGCAGCCATTTAAATGTTCATTTAAAAAAAATAAGAACTGCAAAAGAACTCCAAATCTTCCTCATATTTCCTCATGTTGTACAATGAATCTTATTTTACACAGTATTGTCCACCTGGCCTGCACAGACCCCTTTGCATTTTCCTGTTCCCATCCAAACAACTGAAATAGAATTATTTTGGAAGTGTAGAATGGAAAGCTTGTGCTTGTTTTCAACTACTATAGTGAAAGGCCCCAAACATTACGTTAGATAGCTGTTCCTCCATTAGCTTAACTAGTAAACAGATGGCAGCAACACAAAGGCTTGCCAAAAAGAACTATTTTTGGTTCTTAGACATGGAAGAGCAGTCTACATAATCTGGTTGGTAAGTCATATCAGGCAGGTTTGTGTTTTCATAACACTGGATAATTTTACATTTCACACAGAAGTGTGGCAGCTAAACAA
Organism: Mobula birostris; assembly: GCF_030028105.1. Lineage (NCBI taxonomy): Eukaryota > Metazoa > Chordata > Chondrichthyes > Myliobatiformes > Myliobatidae > Mobula > Mobula birostris. Next base: position 29,103,378 of record NC_092390.1, on the reverse strand, counting down.
AAACAGAAAGAGCTACTTTGTTTGCTTCTATTCATAAAAAAAATGTTTTTGGAAATGATTTGTGGGGCTGAAAATATATTGCTGTTGGTACCTATTGAATAGAATAACTCAATTGAAAAGATCAAGGCAACTCAAATGCTAAGTAAGCAATTTGATTGGATGACAGAAAGTCTATCCATTTCAAGTGATCGCCTAATCAAAAAAAAATTGACTCCTTGAGTAATTGAAATCCATAAGCAGCAACTGGACTCTCCCATTCAATGAAAAAAATATGATTTTCTTCACTTGCCATATTGAATTACTACTGTATTACTCTTTAAAAAATTGCATTTTGAATGCAAACACTTTTGAACAAAATCACAAGCTCACCAAGTGAATCATTCGTAAAGAAACGACTCCAGTCCCCATTTTCCTCAAAGGTTAGCTTCATCCTATCCTTATCATGAGGTTTGAGTAATGTGCCATCCTTGTAATGCATGGTAGCACAGTGAAGCATTCATCTGGGCAAGTCAAAAACAACTCTTCCAATCCTCACTTGTCCTTCTATTCTAATATGCCTTCATTTTGTATTCCTCTTTCTTGTCCTCTAAACCTCAAAGGGTCACAACTGCCCCTCAGTGCCAACTTGCTTGACTTCTTGCTCCCAGTTATATGCCTTTCTGTTTTGTCCATGCTACTTTTATTGATGTTAAAAATATATATTGAAGCTATTCCCCTGCTGTGCTCTGGGTTATAATAGGCCATGAGCTGCTGGAATCTGCTGATCTATTTGGGAATTATTGTTTTCCTTTGTCATCTCTCTTTTATTACCAGAGTGCCTCGGATTGTCACCCCTGGGAAGGATATGATTGCAGACTGGAATATAGGGCATACCTGTGATATCTGCGGAGCTTTATTTTGTTTTAACTAGCAATACCAGTGGACATTTCCCCTGTAGCTGTTTTATTTGCAGAAACAATTGTCCCTTATAAAAATAAACTGCAGGAAACTGAGTTAATTTTTTGGATTATCTATTACCTCTGGGGAAATTTTTATATATAAAGTTTTTAAAACTTGAAAATTGCATTACCTTGTAATGTACAATTTTGCTTTCAAGTATGGGTCTGAGGAATAATAAGCTGGAGGCAGTGTATCAGTGCTCAGGAAAGTCACAGATTACTGCGGACTTCATCCTGAAATGATTTTTGAATTTTAAGTGGCATTTCGACTGGATTGCAGAAAAATACCATAAAAACATAAGACATAGGAGCAGAATTAGGCCATTCGGCCCACCGGCCTCCTCCATTCCATCATGACTGATTTATTACTCCTCTCAATACCATACTCCTGCCTCCTCCCCATAACTTTTGATGCCCTTACTACCCAAGAACCTTTCAACCTCTATTGTAAGCACAATGGATTCTGGTTAATTGGGCCATCAGTTAACTGGGGCTGCTGCTTATTTGGAATAACTCTTAAAGAACAAAAACAAATTGAGAAAATACTAGGGATTCCCTTTGTTTATTTGGGACACTATGCTGCTTAATTGGGACAGGATGCTGAACAGTTTCTAACTAGCATCAGTCATGTGTACTGGTGTGCTCTTAGGCACTGCATCATGCTTACAGCAAACAGTTTTTAAATAGTGTCAGTTGAGTGTGTTTTTATTCAAAAAGCAATGATCCTTGTGACTAACTGTTGATGATAAATAAGCATTAAGACAATTCAGAACTGTTTTGCTCACTGTAGTTTTAAGCATTCAGGTTTGGAGATGCCAGAAATGGCCAGGAATGAAAATGAAAGGATCTCACTACTTCAACAAATTAGGAACTTAATAGAATTTGAAGGTATTGACAATCATTTTAAACATTACAATGAAAATGAAGATTTGGAGGATGCAATGTTGAAATCATTGTATGAAGACAGTCCCTTATCTGCATTAGGTACCTGTGCTGACTTTGTTCATTTACAGGTCAATCAAAAGTAGATGTTGCATACATTGGATGTATTCCTCCACCGATAAAAATTCAAAACTAATACACAGTTTTATAGCACTGTTAATAGTATTTGTAGTGTTCTAATTTGTTCGGTATTTCATTTAAATACATAATTTGTTACTCAGTTATACCTTTTTAACTATTTCCATGAAACCAGCTATTGGACCAGCTGCTTATTTGGGCCAAAGTGTACTGGTCCTGATATTTCCATAGGATCATAAGACCTTAAGACATAGGAGCAGAATTAGGCCATTTGTTCCATTGAATCTGCTCCGCCATTCAATTATGACTGATCCTTTTTTTTTTAAATCTCCTCCTCAACCCCAGTTCCCAGCCCTCTCCCCATAACCTTTGATGCCATGTCCAATCAAGAACCTATCAATCTCTGCCTTAAATACACCCAACAACCTGGCCTCCACAGCTGTTTGTGGCAACAAATTCCACAAATTCACCACCCTTTGTCCAAAGAAATTTCTCTACATCTCTATTTTGAAAGGACACCCCTCTATCCTGAGGCTGTGCCCTCTTGTCCTAGACTCTCCCACCATGGGAAACATCTTTTCCATATCTACTTTGACTAGGCCTTTCAACATTCGAAATGTTTCAGTGAGATCCCCCCCTCATCCTTCTGAATTCCAGTGAGTACAAAACCAGAGCCATGAAACGTTCCTCGTATGATAACCCTTTCATTCCTGGGATCATCCTTGTGAACCTCCTCTGGACCCTCTCCAATGCCAGTACATCTGTTCTAAGGTGAGGGGCCCAAAGCTGTTCATAATACTCAAAGTGAGGCCTCACCAATGTCTTATTAAGACTCAGCATCATATCCTTGCTCTAGTATTCTAGACCTCTTGAACTGAATGCTAACATGGCCAATGACTTGGCCTCACAGCCAAGTGAATCCACTATATACCCAATGACTTGGCCTCATAGCTGTCTGTGGGAATGAATTTCACAGATTAATCACCCTCTGTCTAAAAGAAATTCCTCTTCATCTCTGTTCTAAAGGGACATCATTGCATTCTGAGGCTATGCCCTCTGGTCCGAGACTCCCCCACTATTGGAAACATTCTCTCCATGTACACTCTGTCTAGGCCTTTCACTAATCAACAGGTTACAATGAGATTCCCACTCATTCTTCTAAACTCCAACGATTACAAGCCCACAGTCATCAAATGCACCTCATACGTTAACCCTTTCATTCCTGATATCAGTTGAGTGAACCTTGTCTGGACCCTCCAATGCCAACACATCCTTTCTCAGATAGGGGACCCAAAACTGCTCACAATACTCTGTGCAGTCTGAGCAATGCCTCATAAAGCGTCAACTTTATAAAGCTTGACTTTGGTTTCATTTAACCAAGAAATATTGTTCCAAACATTTTCTTTGGACCTGTGCTCCTACTGTAGGCAGCATACCTGACAGCAGACTTAGTTTTTAAAAATGTATGTGATGGTCCATACAGTTTTGTGGGAAATAGCATGGTGCAGCATTTATTAGTACCAGAAAGCAACCTTTGCAACCCTCATATACCTAGTAGATAGAGGAAAAGATCTGCAAAGCCAGGAGTTGAAATTCCCAGCAGAGGTTCTGATGTAATCTTGTTACAGTAATTTAGTGTGAGTCACTCTGGGTACATGATGATCTGTTAGAAGTTGAAAGCAAGGAGTATACCACAGCAGCGCTCTTCGACATCAAGAAAAAATGGTTAGATTTCCTGTCTTTGGAGATGATCATCCACTGGCACTTGAAGGCATAAATATACCAAAACCCAAAGTAAAACTAAATTTATTATCAAATATGTATAAGTCACCATACGTTACTTTGAGATTCATATTCATGCAGGCACTTACAGAAAAATTAAATAATATGATAGAATTTATGAAAAATTATACATAAACAAAGATTGACAAACAGCCAATATATAAAAGACAACAACTGTGCAAATAATTAATACTGAGAACATGAGTTGTAGAATCCTTGAAAGTGAGTCTGTAGGTTATGGAATATGTTCAGAGTCGAAGTGAGTGAAGTTGTCCACTGATGGCTGTAACGAGAATAGTGAAGGTCTTTAATGATCAAGGCACCAGCTCTTGAAGATGCCCTCAATGGTGGGAAGCCTTGTGCATGTGATGAAGCTGGCTGAGTGTACAACTCTCTATAATCTTTATGTTGTTACGCTATACATTGTTCCTCAAACAGGGACGATAGTGTTCTTGCCTTTGGAAGACATTTAGAAGATTAGCATTCCTGGACCAAGCACTCTTCTCCCTGCTTCTTAGCAGGTCTTGAAAACATGATGTTTAAAAAGAGCTTGGAGCCTTTCAGAATTTTCGTTGGGCTGCGATCTTAACAATCTCAGGCAACTGGCAGGAGCCAATAAAAAGAAGCAAGGTGTAAGCGGAGTGGCCAGTGTTAGAATGGACAGGCTTTTGGCTCAACAGGCTAGAGTGAGAACAGTAACTGGTTAGAACTTAAGCTTGAGAACTTAGAAGTATAACAAGTGTAGGCAGGATGGTAGATAAGACATTGAAATGTTGCTTCTGTGAGATATTGGATTTCAGTTTACCTAATGGTCTTCCTGATGACTACATCTGCAGGAAGTGTACCCAACTTAAGCTCCTGACTGATAAGGTCAAGGAACTGGAGCTGGAGCAGAATATACTCAGGGCCATCTGGGAGACTGAAAACCTCATAGATGAGACTTTTACTGAAGTGGCTGACTATAGGAGAAGTAAGGGGAGTAAGCAGTCAATACAGGATTGTCCTCAGCCCTGTCTAGTGTTCTTTGGATACCACTGGGGGAGGGGGATGACCTAGCTAGGCACAGCAGCAGCAGCCAGACCAGTGACACTGTGCTGGCTCTGAAGCTCAGCAGGGAACGGAAAATTCAGGCAGATTGATAGTGATAGAGGATTTAATAGTTCGGGGAATGGACAGGAGACTCTGTGGCTGTGGAAGTGAAGCCAGGATGGTGTGTTGCCTCTCAGGTGTCCAGGAAGCCTCAGAGCAGATGCAGAAGATTCTCAAGAGGGAGGATGAGCAGCCTGAAGATATAGTGCAAATTGGCATCAATGTCATAGGTAGAAAGGGGGAAGAGGTCCTCTGCAGTGAGTATAGAGAGGTAGGGAAGAGACTGAAGATAGGACCTCCAAGATAGCAATCTTTGGATTACTCCCAGTGCCACATGCTAGACAGGGCAAGAATAAGATGATAGTGCAGATGAATGTGTGACTGAGGAAGTGGTACAGGGGGCAGGGTTTCAGATTTCTGGATCATTGTGATCTCTTATGGGGAAGGTCTACCCTCTACAAAAGGGATGGGTTACAAAGGGGAAACAATATCCTTGTGAGGAGATTTGCTAGAGCTGTTGGGAAGGGTTTAAAACTAATTTTGCAGGAGGTTTGGAACCAGAGTGATAGGGTTGAGGATGGAGCAGTTGGTATAAAAGTTCTGCATTGTGTAGTGAGACTGTGAGGATGGACAGACAGCTGACACTTCTGTCTGTCATAATATGAACAAATTCACGCTGAAATTTGAGAAAGAGAAGCTAAAGTCAGATGCATCAGTATTACAGTGGAGTAAAGGGAATTACAGAGGTATGAGAGAGGAGATGGCTAAGATTGATTGGAAGAGAACACTAGCAGGGGTGGCAGCAGAGCTGCAGTTCAGAAGGCACAGGATAAATCCCAAAGAGGAAGAAGTATTCTAAAGGGAAGATGTCACAACTATGGCTAACAGAAGAAGTCAAAGCCAACATAAAATCCAAAGAGAGGGCATATGATAGAGCAAAAATTAGTCAGAAGTTAGAGGATTGGGAAGCTTTTAAAAACCAACAGAAGGCAACAAAAAAAGTCATTAAGAAAGAAAAGAATGGAATATAAAAGTAAGTTAGCCAATAATATTAAAGAGGATACTCCAAAAATTTCTTCAGATACATAAAGTGTAAAAGAGAGGCCGGAGTGGATATTGAACTGCTGAAAAATGATGCTGGACAGGTTGTAATAGGGATCAAGGGAATAGTGGACAAACAGAATAAGTATTTCGCATCGGTCTTCTCTGTGGAAGACACTAGCAGTACGGTGGAAGTTCCAGAGTGTCAGGAGTCCAAAGTGTGTGAAGTTGCCATTACTAAGGAGAAGGTTCTTGGGAAATTGAAAGGTCTGAAGGTAGATAAGTCACCTACCTGGACCAGATGATGTATGTGCCAGTGTTCTGAAAGAGGTGACTTAAGAGATTGTGGAGGTACTAATAATGATCTTTCAAGAATCCCTAGATTCTGGAATGCTTCCGAAAGACTGAAAAATTGCAAATGTCACTCCATTCTTCAAAAAGGGAGAGAGGCAGAAGAGTGGAAATTATATGCCAGTCAGTCTGACCTCAGTGGTTGGGAAGATATTGTAGTCGATTATTAAGGGCATGATTTCAGGGTACTTGGAGGCACATAATAAAATAGGCTGTAGTTTGCATGGTTTCCTCAAGGGAAAATCTTGCTTGACAAATCTCTTGGAATTCTTCGAAGAAATAACAAAGCAAGATAGAAAGAGTAGAATCGGCTGATGTTGTGTACTTGGATTTTCAGAAGGCCTTTGACAAGGTGTGATTCATAAGGCTGCTTAACAAGTTAAGAGCCCATGGCATTACGGGGAAGATACTGGCATGAGGTTGATTGGCAGGAGGCAAAGAGTAGGAATAAAGGGAGCCTTTTTTGTTTGGCTGCTGGTTACTAGTGGTGTTCCACAGGTGTCCGTGTTGGGACCGCTTTTTAAGTTATATGTCAGTAACTTTGATGACAGAATTGATGGCTTTCTTGCAAAGTTTGCAGACAATATTAAGTTAGGTGGGGGGGGAGTGGGACAGGTAGTTTTGAGGACTTAGATTAGGAGAATGTACAAAGAAATGGCAGGTGGAATACGGTGTTGGGAAGTGTATGGTCATGCACGTTGGCAGAAGAAATGAAAGAGTTGACCATTTTCTAAATGTAGAGTAATTTCAAAAATATGAGGTGCAAAGGGACTTGGGAGTCCTTATGTAGGAATCTCTAAAGGTTAATTTGCAGTTTGAGTCAGTGGTGAGGAAAGCAAATGTGATGTTAACATTCATTTCAAGAGGACTAAAATATAAAAGCAAGGATGTAATATTGAGGCTTTATAAATCACTGGTGAGGCCTCACTTGGAGTATTGTGAACTATTCTGGCCCCCTTATCTTTGTGCTGAAACTGGAGAGTGTTCAAAGGAGGGTCATGAAAATGATCAAAGCAAATGCTGGTGAATGCGGAAGGCCAGGCAGCATCTATAGGAAGAGGTACAGTCGACGTTTCAGGCTGAGACCCTTCATCAGGACTAACTGAAAGAAGAGATAGTAAGAGATTTGAAAGTGGGAGGGGGAGGGGGAGGGGGAGATCCGAAATGATAGGAGAAGACAGGAGGGGGAGGGATGGAGCTAAGAGCTGGAAAGTTGATTGGCAAAAGGGATATGAGGCTGGAGAAGGGAGAGAATCATGGGATGGGAGGCCTGGGAGAAAGAAAGGGGGAGGGTGGGAAGCCCAGAGGATGGGCAAGGAGTTATAGTGAGAGGGACAGAGGGAGAAAAAGGAGAGAGAGGAAAAAAATTAATAATAATAATAAATAAATAAAGGATGGGGTACGAAGGGGAGGTGGGGCATTAACGGAAGTTAGAGAAGTCAATGTACAAGCCATCAGGTGGGAGGCTACCCAGATGGAATATAAGGTGTTGTTCCTCCAACTTAATGGCATGAACATTGACTTCTCTAACTTCCATTAATGCCCCACCTCCCCTTCGTATCCCATCCCTTATTTATTTATTTATTTGTTTGTTTTTCCTTTTCCCTTTTTTCCCCTTTTCGCTCCCTCTGCCCCTCTCACTATAACTCCTTTCCCATCCTCTGGGCTTCCCCCCTGCTTTCTTTCACCCTAGGCCTCCCATCCCATGATCCTCTCCCTTCTCCAGACTCATATCCCTTTTGCCAATCACCTGTCCAGCTCTTAGCTCCATGCCTCCCTCTCCTGTCTTCTCCTATCATTTAGGATCTTCCCCTCCCCCTCCCCCTTTCAAATCTCTTACTATCTCTTCTTTCAGTTAGTCCTCACAAAGAGTCTCGGCCCGAAACGTCGACTGTACCTCTTCCTATAGATGCTGCCTGGCCTGCTGCGTTCACCAGCATTTTTTATGTGTGTTGCTTGGATTTCCAGCATCTGCAGGTTTCCTCGTGTTCACGAAAATGATTCCAGAATTGAATGAATTGTCATATGAAGAGCATTTGGTGATTCTAGCCTTGTATTCACTAGAATTCATGAGAATGAGGGGTGGCCGAATTGAAACCTATTGAATGTTGAAAGGCCTTGATTAAATGGATGTGGAGAGGACATTTCCTACGGTGGGAGAGTCTAAGACCAGAGGACACAGCCTCAGCATAGAGGGGCGCCCTTTTTACAATGGCGATGAGGAGGAATTTCTTAAACTAGAGAGTAGTGAATCTGTGGAATTTTTTGCCACTTTTTGGTGTGGGGACCAAGTCTTTATATATATTTAAGGCAGAGGTCGATAGATTCTTGATTGGGCATGAAGGGATATGGGGAGAAGGCAGGAGGTTGGGGCTGAGATGAAAAAATAGATCAGCCATGATGAAATGAAGGAGCAGACTTGATGAACCAAATTCTGCTCCTATATCTTATGGTCTTATGATAGGATAAAATTGCAGTCAGTGGTATGAGCTGAAGTGTAACGTGGAGGCAAAATTGAAAAGGGTGATGAATATAGTACTGAAGGTGTTATATCTGAATGCACACAGACGGAATAAGGTGTATGATCTTGCAGCAGAGTTAGAGATTGGCAGATATGATGTTATAGGCGTCACTGAGTTGTGGATGAAAGAAAGATCATAGCTTGGAGCTTGACATCCAAGTATACACATTGTTTCTATCAAAAGGACAGGCAGGTAGGCCAAGGGGATGAGATTGCTCTGTCAGTAAAAAATGAAATCAAATCCTTAGGAAGGGGTCACAGAGGATGATAGTGCCATTAGTTTCAAGGTAATTTTGGAAAAGGATTAGTTTGGTCCTCGTGTTGAAATTCTAAATTGGACAGTTTCTAGTTTTGATGGTGTCAGAAAGGATCTGGCAAGTGTGGATTGGGACAGCTTGTTTTCTGGCAAAAGTGAACTTGGTAAGTGGGAGGCCTTCAAAAGGTAAATTTTGAGAGTACAGAATTTGTACTTATGTACCTGACAGAATAAAAGACAAGAACAACAGATTTAGTGAACCTTGGTTTTGGAGAGAGTTTGAGCCCCTGGTTAAGATAAAGAAGGAGGTGCATAGCAGGTATAGGTAGGTAGAAACAATTAAGGTACTTGAGGAGTATAAGAAATGCAAGAGAACTTTTAAGGTGAAAATAGGAAGGCAAAGAGAAGGCATGAGGTTGTTCTAGTAGACAAGGCGAAGGAGAATCTTAAGGGCTTCTGCAGATACAGTATATTAAGAGCAAAAGGATAGCAAGGGACAAAATTGGTCTTGTGGAAGATCAGAGTAGTAATCTACACATAGAGCCAAAAAAGATGGTGGAGACCTTAAATGAAATTTTTGCATCTGCACTTACTTGGGAGATGGACACAGATTCTGTAGAAGCAAAGCAAGGCAGCAGAGAGGTCATAGACCATATACAGATTACAGAGGAGGAGGTGTTTGCTGTCTTCAGGCAATTTAGGATGGATAAGTTCCCAGGGCCTGGCAAGGTGTTCCCTTGGACCATGTGAGATGCTAGTGCAGGCATTACAGGGGCCTTAGAAGAGATATTTAAAACATCCTTCGTCATGGGTGTTGGAGGATTGGAGGACAGTGAAAGTTGTTCTGATGTTTGAGAAAGTCTTTAAAAATAAGCCGGGAAATTATAGGCTGGTGAGCCTGACATCAATAGTGGGAAAGCTTTTGAAAGGTATTCTTAGGAACTGGATATATAAATATTTGGATGGACAGGGACTGATTAGGGATAGTCAACATGGCTGAATGCGTGGTAGGTCGTATCTAACCGATCTTAATGAGTTTTTCAAGGAAGCTACCAGGAATGTTGTGAGAGCAAAGCAGTGATGTTGCCTACATGAACTTTAACAAGGCCTTCGACAAGGTCCCATATGGGAGGTTGATTAAAAAAGTTCTCTCGTTTGGCATTCAAGATGAGGTTGTAAATTTGATTAGATGTTGGCTTTGCAGGAGAAGCCGGAGAGTGGTCATAGATGGTTGTCTGTCTGACAGGAAGTCTGTAACTAGTGGTGTGCCACAGGGATGGGTCCTGGACCCATTGTTGTTTGTCATCTATATCAACAATCTAGATGATAACTGTGGTAAACTGGAACAACAAATTTGCAGATGATACCAAGATTGAGGGTAGTAGGCAGTGAGGAAGAATATCAAAGCTTACAGTGGGATCTGGACCAGCTGGGAAAAAGGCCTGAAAAATGGCAGTTGGAATTTAATGCAGACAAGTGTGAGGTGTTGCACCTTGGGAGGGCCAACCAGGACAAGTCTTACATGGCATTACATGGTGAGTGGTAGTGCACTGATGAGTGTGGAGAACAGTGCAGGAGGATACAGGTCTGTAATTTCTTGAAAGTGGCATCACAGGTAGATAGGGCTGTAAAGAAAGCTTTTGGCACATTGGCCTTCAAAAAGTCAATGTAATGAGTATAGGAGTTGGGATGTAATGCTGAAATTTTAGAAGATATTTTTGAGGCCTAAAATAGTGTGCAGCTTTGGTCAGTTACCTACAGGAAAGATATAAATAAGATTGAAAGAGTGAAAAGAAAATTTACAAGGATGTTGCCAGGACTTGAGGATCTGAGTTGTAGGAAAAGGTTGAAGAAATTATGACTTTATTCCCTCGAACATAGAAAATTGAGGGGAAATTTGATAGAGGTTGTGACGAGAATACACATAAAATTAAGATGTTTGCTGGCCTGGGTTAGCATCAGTGGCATCAGCAGTTGGTCTGCCACCTGTCCTCAGGGGAAGGAGAGATAAGGAACAATGAAGCAGAATCTGGAGATGTGTAATGAAGGGACGGGAGAGAGAGCTGTCTGGAGCGGCTCCCCCTTTGAACCCTGAACTGTTTGAAGTGATGGACAGGCGATACCCCAGCAGGGGGATAAAAAGGGACAGGTTCGCTAAGGCAGGACACATACGACACCCGAGGTAACGAGACCCTGGAAGCGGTGCGCCTCTCACGAGTCGGTGGGAAGTACCGGACCTTAAACGCGCAGGGTGGAAAGGTACGATCAGCGGGAACCCGGTGTGTGTCCACCCTCGCTCGGGTGCCGGGTTCACTGCAGAGGATCGACCGCATCTGGAGGAGGGGTCACAGTCGGTGACCTCAGGTGACATCACAAAGGACCCCCCCGGAAGCTGCTTGTGAGCAATATCGCCGGTCTGTGAGTGGAAGCCGTTCTGAATGATCAGTCGTTCCCGTTCTCTCTCTCTCCCTCCCCCCATGTTGTCCATCGCCAGGGCAACGATTACTGCGAACTGAACTATTAGATCGAACTGGATTTTTGTGTCACTTTGAAATTGGTCATTTACCCCTAGACAATACAATGATAGAGCTTGATTGATGCTGTTATCTTAATTCTGTGCACATGTGTTTATCATTGCTGAACTGTTGCATTTATTATCCTTTCGATTACTGTGTTGCTTGTTTCTTTAATAAAACTTTCTTAGTTCTAGTAATCCAGACCCCAACTGAGTGATCCATTTCTGCTGGTTTGGCAACCCAGTTACGGGGTACGTAACAAGGTATACAAAATTATGAGGGTATAGATAGCAGGCTTTTTCCACTGGGATTGGCTGAGACTATAACTAGAGGGTTGTAGTCGTGCTGAAGGGTTTTGGCCTGAAACGTCAACTGTACTTTTTTTCATAGATGCTGCCTGGCTTGCTGAGTTCCATTAGCATTTTGTGTGTGTTGCTCAGATTTCCAGCATCTGCAAATTTTCTCTTGTTTGTGATTTGATTACAACTAGAGGTCATGGATTAAGGGCGAAAGGTGAAAATTTTAAGGGGAACATGAGGGAGAGTGTGTAACGAGATGCCAGCACGTGAAGTATGTGGGTCTGATTTCAACATTTAAGAAAAACTTGGATAAGTATATGGATGGGAGCTGTATGGAGGGCTATGGTCCGGGTGCAGGTTGATGGGCCAAGGCAAATTAAATTGTTTGGCACAAACTAGTTGGGCTAATGGGTCTATCTCTGTGCTGTAGTATTCTATGACTATGACTCTATGATCAAAGGATGGGAGTTATATATAGTCCTCCAAACAGTAGCCAGGATGTGGGATATAAATTACAATGGGAGATAGAAAAGGGATGTTAAAAGGGCAATATTATGATAGTCATGAGGGATTTCAATATCCTGGTATATTGGGAAAACCAGGTTTCTGCTGTTTCCCAAGAGAAGGAATTTGTAGAATACCAATGACATGGCTCTTTAGAATAGCTTGTAGCTGAACACAGTAGGGGAAAAGTAATTCTGGATTGGTATTGTATAATAAACCAGATTTGATTCAGGAGCTTAAAGTAACAGAATCCTTAGAAGACAGGAATCATAATTTGAAAGAATTCACCTTGCAGTTTGAGAGGAAGAAGATCAACTCAGATGTATCAGCATTGCAGTGGAGTAGATGGAACTACAGAAGCAAGACCCACTCTCAGGGCCTCACGAGCAGCCACTTTTCGATATGCCAAGGATGCAGCCTGGAATACTAGTGCACCTTCAGGGTGCCAGATTTTCATGGCTCTGGAGTTGGGCTGATCCAAGGCTGATGTTATTGCCGCCGACTGATGCGTAGTGGGAGTACACGGAAGATCGGAAGCAATGAGCTGACTGCTGGCTGCGTGCCCAGAGACCTGGGCACAGAGCTCGGAAAAAGTGGCGCAACAGACTTTTAACACCATAAATCAGCGAGTTGTTTTGTTATGTCTCCCCTCTCACTGGGAAACAGCGACACTTCTTTTTCCCTTATTAGGGAGAGAGAGAGAGCCTGTGGCATGTCAGATACCGGGTGAACGAGTAGTCTTTGGGGTGGTGCAAGTCTGTGTCTTTATTGATGCTTTGCTGCACGATTGAGTGCATGGTGGGGAACGCCGATGCTTTTTGCTGTGGGGGGGGGGGGGTGTTCATTACTTTGCTGCTGCTTATGCGTGGGGGGGGGAGTCGGGAGGGGCTTTGGGTTTCTAATGTTACGCACCCCGTAACTGGGTTGCCAAACCAGCAGAAATGGACCACTTAGTTGGAGTCTGGTTTAACAGAACTAATAAAGTTTTATTAAAGAAATAAATAACACAGTACTCTAATTGTAAGGATATAAATGCAACAAGTTAGCAATGATAGAACACACATGTACACAGAACTAGGGTAATAGGAATCAAACAAGCTCTATTGCAGTCTAGGGGTAAAATGATCAGTCTCAAGTGACGCAGAGTTCAGTTCAGCTTAGTACAGTTCGCAGTAATCGCTGTTGTGCCGTTGGAGAGAGAGAGAGATAATATGCAAATCTGATTCAGACAGACTTTTGTTCTTTCGGGCGAACCCTTTTAATGTCTTCTGTGGTCACCGACTGTGACCCCTCCGTTCCGGATACGACCATTCTTCCGTGGTGAACCCGGCACCCAGGCAAGGGCGGACACACACACCAGGTTCCCGCCGATCGTACCTTTTCACCCTGTGTGTCTATGGTCGTTTCCCGCGACCAGACCTCCAAACTCTCACCAACTTGTGGGGGCACACCGCTCTTCCAGGGTCTCATTATCACGTGATCTCGTGGTGTGTCGTGCCTTAGTTAACCTGTTCTTTTTATCCCCCTGCTGGGGTATCGCCTGTCCATCAAACTTCAAACAGTTCAGGTTCAAAGCAACCGATCTGTCAATACTCGGACTGGTGTCTCTTTTCATTATCTCTCTCTCCTCTCTCATTAACATTTTGAACGTTTCTCCATTTGTCTCCCTTATCTCTCTCATCAGCATCAATCTTCTGATAACTTGGTTTGTCGTCACACTAACATTTAACTGTCGTTCATTCTTTGGGGCATTCCTCTGTTTTTGTGGATGTTTGTGAAGAAAAAGAATTTCAGGATGTATATTGTATACATTTCTCTGACATTAAATGTACCTGTTAAACTTACTGAAGAGTGAGGGTCTGGCCGAAGTTGATTGGAACAGGACACTATCTGGTGTGCGGCACAACTAGCAGGTATGTTTACCGACATTTTTAATCTTTCTCTCTCCCAGTGTAGAGTGCCCTCCTGCTTCAAAACATTCACCATTGTTCCTGTTCCTAAAAGGACCAAGCTAACATGCCTGAATGACTGGCGTCCTGTCGCACTCACTTCAGTAATAAGCAAATGCTTTGAGAGGCTGGTCAAGGACTACACCTACAGCATACTGCCACCCACGCTGGACCCCCTACAATTCACCTACCGACACAACCGTTCAACAGATGGTGCAATAGCCACACTATCCTTACATATCTGGAGAAGGATGCTTTTGTGAGAATGCTGTCCTTAGGCAATAGTTCAGTATTCAACACCATAATTCCTTTCAGGCCTTGACCCTGCCTTGTGTAGCTTGACCCTGGATTTCCTGTCAGGTTGCTGGCAGGTGGTAAGAGTGGGTTCCCTCACCTCTGCCCCTCTGACCCTCAACACAGGTGCCCTTCAGGGCTGTGTCCTAAGCCCCCTCCTTTACTCTCTGTATACCCATTACTGTGTCGCCACCACAGCTCCAAACTGCTAAATTTGCCGATGACACTACAGCTAATTTAAATTTGCCGATGACACTACACTAATTGGCCTGATCTCAAATAATAATGAGGCAGCCTACAGAGATGAAGTCATCACCCTGACACAGTGATGTCAAGAAAATAACCTCTCCCTCAATGTTGCAAAAACAAAGAAGCTGGTTGTGGACTACAGGAGGAATGGAGACAGGCTAGCCGCTATTGAGGTCAATGGATCTGGGGTTGAAAGGGTGAACAGCTTTAAGTTCCTTGGCATACACATCACCAAGGATCTCACGTGGTCTGTACATACTGGCTGTGTGGTGAAAATGCACAACAGCTCCTCTTTCACTTCAGACAGTTGAAGTAGTTTGGTATGGGCCACCAAATTCTAAGAACTTTCTACAGGGGCACAATTGAGAGCATCCTGATTGGCTGCATCACAGTCTGGTATGGGAACTGTACTTCCCTGAATCACAGTACTCTGCAGAGAGTGGTGCGGACAGCCCAGCGCATCTGTAGATGTGAACTTACCACTATTCAGGACATTTACAAAGGCAGGTGTGTAAAAACGGCTCAAAGAATCATTGGGGACCCGAGTCACTCCAACCACAAACTGTTCCAGCTGCACCATCTGGGAAATGGTACTGTAGTATAAAGGCCAGGACCAATAGGCTCTGAGTCAGCCTCTTCCACCAGGCTATCAGACTGATTAATTCATACTGATATAATTGTATTTCTATGTTATATTAACTGTCCTGTTGTATATACTATTTACTATAAATTACTCCAAATTGCACATTGCACATTTAGACGGAGACATAAAGTAAAGATTTTTACTCCTCATGAATATGAAGGATGTAAGAAATAAAGTCAATTCAATTAATCAGAACCGCAATGGCTGGAGTTTCTGGGGTAATTTGGAAGGCACAGTATAGATACATCCCATAGATGAAGAAATATTCTAAAGAGAGGATAAGGCAACTGTGGCTGACAAGGGAAGTCAAAGACAGCATAAAAGCGAAAGAGATGGCATATTATATAATAAAAAAATTAATGGAAAGTTAGAGGAGTGGGAAACTTTTAAAAACCAACAAAAGGCAAATAAAAAAGGCATAAGGAGAAAAGAGATGAAATATGAAGGTAAACTAGCCAATATTTTAAAAGAGGATACAAACATCTTTTCAAGAGTGAAAGAGGCAAGGGAGGATATTGGACTGCTGGAAAATGATACTGGAGAGAGAGTAATATGGACCAACGAAATAGCTGATGAAATTAATAGCAATATGTCAAAATTTGAGTGTGTCGGGGCAGCAGTGAATGTGGTTGCTCTTAATAAGGAGAGAGTGATTGGGAAGCTGAAAAGTCTGAAGGTAGATAAAACAACTGGAAATGATGGACTACACCTCAGGGTACAGAAAGAGGTAGCTGAAGAGATTGTGGAGGCATTAGTAATGATCTTTCAAGAATCACTAGATTCTGGAATAGTTCTGGAGGATTGGAAAAAAATTGCAAATATCACTTCACTCTTTATGAACGGAGGAAGACAAAAAAAAAGAAAAGAAATAATAGGCCAGTTTGCCTGACTTCAGTGTTTGGGAAGGGTTTGGGGTACATTATTAAGGATAAGGTTTTGGGATACTTGGAGGCCATGATAAAATAGGCCAAAGTAACCATGGTTTCTTTAAGGGGAAATTTTGCCTGACCAATCTGTTGGAATTCTTTGAGAAAATAAAAGGCAGGATAGACAAAGGAAAGTCAGTAGATGTTGTTTACTTGGATATTCAGAAGATCTTTGACAAGGTGCTGTACATGAAGCTTAACAAGGTAAGAGCCCATGGTATTACAGGAAAGATTGGCTGACTGGCAGGAGACAAAGAGTGGGGATAAAGGGTGCCTGTTCTGGTTGGCTGCTGATGACTAGTTGTGTTCCACAAAGGGCTGGTATTGGGACCGTTTCTTTTCACATTATATGAGAGTGATTTAGAAGACGTATTTGATGGCTTTATGGCAAAGTTTGCAGACAATACAAAAATAGGTGGGGGGGGGGCAGGAAGTGTTGAGGAAGCAGGGAATCTGTAGGAGAATGGGCAAAGAAGTGGCAGATGGAATACAGTGTGGGAAAGTGTATGTCATGAACTTTGGTAGAAGGAATAAAGGTGTAGAATATTTTCTAAATGGAGAAAATATTTAAAAAGTCAGAGGGGCAAAGTGAATTAACAAACCTCACAACATATGCTGGTGATATTAAGTCTGGTTCTGATTTGGAAGTCCTTGTGCAGGATTCCCTGAAGATTCAACTCATAGGTTGAGTTGGTGGTAAGGAAGACAAACTCAATGTTTGCATTGATTACAAGAGGATTAGAACAAGGATGTAATTCTGAGACTTTATACGGCATTGGTCATACTGCATTTGGATTATTGTGAGCAGTTTTGGGCCCCTAACCTAAGAAAAGATGTGCTGGCATTGGAGAGGTTCGATAAGGTGCTGCACAAGAGACCTATAAATAAGATACGGATGCATGGAGTAGGAGGAAGTGTATTGGCATGGATAGAGGATTGGTTAACCAATGGAAGGCAGAAAGTTGGTGTAAATGGGTGTTTCTCCGGTTGGCAGTCAGTGGTGAGTGGGGTGCAGCAGGGGGTCGGTGCTGGGCCCACAGCTGTTTACCATTTACATTGATGATTTGGAAGAGGGGACTGAGTGTAGCGCAGCAAAATTCGCTGATGACACTAAACTGAGTGGAAAAGCAAATTGTACGGAGGATGTGGAGAGTCTGCAGAGGGATATAGATAGGTTAAGTGAGCAGGCCAAGGTCTGGCAGATGGAATACAACGTTGGTAAATGCGAGATCATCCACTTTGGAAGGAATAATAGAAGAGCAGATTATTATTTAAATGATGAAAGATTGCAGCATGCTGTTGTGCAGAGGGACTTGGGAGTGTTTGTGTATGAATCACAAAAGGTTGGCTTGCAGGTACAACAGATTATTAAGAAGGCAAATGGAATGTTAGCCTTCATTGCTAGAGGGATTGAATTCAAGAGCAGGGGTGTCATGCTGCAACTATACAGGGTACTGGTGAGGCCGCACCTGGAGTACTGTGTGCAGTTCTGGTCTCCATACTTGAGGAAGGATATACTGGCTTTGGAGGCAGTATAGAGGAGGTTCACCAGGTTAATTCCAGAGATAAAGGGGTTAACCTATGAGGAGAGATTGAGTCACCTGGGACTATACTCTCAGGAGTTCAGAAGAATGAGAGGGGATCTTATAGAAACATACAAAATTTTGAAAGGGATAGGTAAGATAGAAGTAATAATGTTGTTTCCATTGGCAGGTGAGACTGGAACTAGGGGATATCGCCTCAAGATTCAGGGGAGAAGATTTAGGACAGAGATGAGGAGAAACTCTTTTCCCAGAGAGGGGTGAATCTGTGGAATTTTCTGCCCGGGGAAGCAGCTGAGGCTTCTTCACTAAATATATTTAAGAAACGGTTAGGTAGGTTTTTACATAGTAAGGGAATTAAGGGTTATTGGGAAAAGGCAAGTAGATGGAGCTGAGTTTACGGACAGATCAGCCATGATCTGATTGAATGGCAGGGCAGGCTCAATGGGCCGGATGGCCTACTCCTGCTCCTATTTCTTATGTTCTTAATTATGTTCTTAAGAGTTTCATAAAACTGATTCCGGGAAAGAAAGTGCTAACGTATGAGGAGAATTTGATGGCTGTAGGCCTGTACTCACTGGAGTTTAGAACACTGAGGGAGGACCTCATTGAAAACTATCAATCTTGATAGACCGAGATAGAGTGGAGGTGGAGAGGTTGTTTCTTACCGTGGATGAGTCTAGGATCAGAGGGCACAGCCTCAGAATATAGCACGAGTTGTAGAATCCTTGAATGTGAATCCACAGCTTGATTTATTTTCAAGGACTGTACAACTCGTGTGCTCAATATTATTTATCTATTTATTCATTATTATTATTTCAGTTTATTTTGCATTTGCACTCTCTTTCACTTTTGCACATTGGTTGTTTGTCAGTCTTTGTTTGTTTGTAGTTTTTTATTGATTCTGTTGTATTTCTTTAGTCTACAATGAATGCCTGAAAGAAAATGAATGAAAACAC
Source organism: Mobula birostris (assembly GCF_030028105.1). Taxonomy (NCBI): domain Eukaryota; kingdom Metazoa; phylum Chordata; class Chondrichthyes; order Myliobatiformes; family Myliobatidae; genus Mobula; species Mobula birostris. Next base: position 29,084,500 of record NC_092390.1, on the reverse strand, counting down.
ACACACACACACCACTTTCACTTTACGGCATTGTTTCTTTGAAGGGATTTCTTGTCTGATAAATCTGTTGGAGTTCTTCGAAGAAGTAAGAAGCAGGGTGGACCTAGGAGAGGCAGTGGATGTTGTTTACTTGCATTTTCAGAAGGCATTTGAAAAGGTGCCACAAATGAGGCTGCTTAACAAGATGAAATCCCATGGCATCACAGGAAAGATATTGGCATGGATAGAGGAATGGCTGACAGGCGGGAGACAGCAAGGAGGAATAGAGGGGGCTTGTTCTGATTGGGTGCCGGTAACTAGTTGTGTTCCTCAGGGTCAGTATTGGGACCGCTACTTTTCACATTGTTTGTCAATGATTTAGATAATGGAATTGATGACTTTGGGGCAAAGTTTGCGGATGATACCAAAGTAGGTGGATAGTAATTCTGCTCCTATATCTTATGTCTTATGTCTAATTGATCCACAGATTATTGGCCACACACAGGAAAGCAGTTCTGGAGAATTCATTCTAGATATTGATAAGGTTTGTGCAGGGAAGTACTACTGAGATAAAAATTTGATTCCTTATTGAATGGTTGAGATGGCATAATGGACTATTGCTGCCTCTGTTATTATGATCTTATGTTTTTATAACAAAATGAACTTCATTCATAATAAAAAATTATTTGCAAGAATAAACCATGCAATACCTTTCATTCTTATATTCATAGTCAATGCATTACATAGTGTTCTATTACATTCCTTAAAACCAAAAGGACTGTTGTTACTTATGTGGGCCCTTGGGGTGGTACACCACAACAATAATTGAGGGGCTTCCTCACCCATCCTTGCTCCTCCCTGTCCAGTAGTGGAAAAACCCTATCCTGTGGTCCATCTCCAGCAAGCTCTTGCAGTGGCTGCACCAAGCTCTGTGTATCCTTTAGCATGTATTCCTGTAACCTGGAATGTGTCAGTCAGCAGTATTCCTCCACAGACATCTCGATGTATAGGTAGACCAAACAGTGTCTTTCATCGAGTTGATGATCTGTCAGCAGCACTTAACGTCTGGTGCTAATTGTGTCCTGGTGCAGCCCATAGATCATGTTGTGTAATGCCCATGAAGTGCCAGGGTTTGAACTGGTGGGTCTGACTGTCAGATACCTTTTTCCTCTTCACTCTTAAATTCAGGCTAGATGGTACTCCTTGAGAAAGGCACAAATATATGTACATGGAGAGAGGAGGGTACTTGGTACATCCTCTGCATTATGTAAAGCATGAATGATTATGGAAGTTGGATTAATGTGGGTATCCTCATTAATTCTAGTCCAATGCTGGTTTTGGCCTTTTAGTGAACAGAGGCAGTGATCAGCAGCACTGTGATGTTATTGGGTTTGCTGACTACAAAGTTCTAAACTTAAATGAAGTTCTTCAGCCTTAAGGAATATAAATAGGCATGAGTGCTCTCACTAAAGGGAAATAATACTGTAACTATCAAATTTTCAAGGACTAGTTCACTTCTCTGTTTATGCACCATGGTGAGTTTTAGCTGCCAAAACCCACTGTTTGCATGGTGGGTCCCCCTCCCTACCAAAGAGAAGATACTTCCAGCTAACAAAGTAGTTTAAACATAGTTTATTTATTTTCAGTGATGCATATTTAAATCCAAACAACACTTTTAAAACATATTTAAAACTTGCAGAGGATTTCTGTCTTATAAATCATTTCTAAATTACAAGCCATTTCTAAAACACAAAGCATTTCTTAAACACAAAGCACGAAGTATTTCCAAAACACAGGTATAATTCCTATAAACTAAAAATACATACCACATTGCAGAAATCAAAGCTGGAGGAATGGGTTCTAGTCACCACATCTTTCTGTTATTCTTCTTGATGTTCTTCAACCACTCCTAATAAGCCTGAACTGCTTATATCCTTTTTCTCCACTGGGATGACTTTCACATGTACACAATATTTCCTCATTTATGCTTTCAACACAAACGGTCTGAAAGCTGTTTTGGAGACATAGACCTCAGTTAATGCTGTAATGCTGTAAATGCTGTAAAGCTAACTTACTTGAGCACATAAAACCTTTCAACTATAAACACATCAATTATTGATATACTAAATGATGTTACCCATTTGCTCTGCAGGCTTACTTGAACTAAGCAACTTAAGAGTTAGCTTGTCTGTTTGAAACAACCCAAATTAAACAACCCATTGTCTTATACTACACCTCTAAATATCAATAAAACAGGTGCAGTGAGCTTCCTCAGACAGAACTTCTATATAGAGAACTACAGCATTTTCACAACTGTTCTATAGCAAGTATTTTTTAAACTTCAAGCTGATTACTGTTTGTCATTTACCTTTAAAGAACTGAAGACTGGCTTCATCTTACTGTTGCAAGGACATGGCTGCAGGGGGAACCCAAGTACTGGACACAGGCATGGAAGCAGGATCAAGAGGCGTTAGAACAGTCGTGAGCATGGAATAGGTTTTCAGGAGAGTCTTTACACAGAGCCAAGGTTCACATAGAGAATCCAGGAAAACGCTGCAGATTCTTAGAACAGCTTGTACTGGAGCCTACCAGAGAGAATGCAATTCTAGATTTAGTGTTGTGCAATGAACTGGATTTGATCAGGGACCTCGAGGTAAAGGAGCCATTAGGAGATAGTGACCATAATATGATGTTTTAACCTACAATTTGAGAAGGAGAAGGAAAACTCAGAAGTGTCAGTATTACAGTTGAACAAAGGGAACTATGGTTCTATGAGGGAGGAGCTGGCCAAAGTTCAATGGAACAATACCCTAGCAGGGATGACACTGGAACAGCAATGGCAAGTGTTTCTGGGAATAATGCGGAAGGTGCAGGATCAGTTCATTCCAAAGAGGAAGAAAGATCCTAAGGGGAGTAAGGGGAGGCCGTGGCTGACAAGGGAAGTAATGGACAGTATAAAAATAAAAGAGAAGTATAACATAGCAAAGACGAGTGGGAAGCCGGAGGATTGGGAAACTTTTAAAGAGCAACAGAAGGTAACTAAAAAGGCAATACGCAGAGAAAAAAATGAGGTACGAAAGTAAACTAGCCAAGAATATAAAGGAGGATAGTAAAAGCTTCTTTAGGTATGTGAAAAGGAAAAAAATAGTTAAGACCAAAATTGGCCCTTGAAGACAGAAGCGGGTGAATTTATTATGGGGAACAAGGAAATGGGAGATGAGTTGAACAGGTACTTTGGATCTGTCTTCACTAGGGAAGACACAAACAATCTCCCAGATGTAATAGTGGCCAAAGGACCTTGGGTAATGGATGAATTGAAGGAAATTTATATTAGGCAGGAAATGGTGTTGGATAGGCTGTTGGGTCTGAAGGCTGATAGGTCCCCGGGACTTGATGGTCTGTATCCCAGGGTGCTTAAGGAGATGGCTTTAGAAATCGTGGACACATTGGTAATCATTTTCCAATGTTCTATAGATTCAGAATCAGTTCCTGTGGATTGGAGGGTGGCTAATGTTGTCCCTCTCTTCAAGAAGGGAGGAAGAGAGAAAACGAGGAATTATAGACCGGTTAGCCTGACATCGGTGGTGGGAAAGATGCTGGAGTCAATTATAAAAGATGAAATTACAACACATCTGGATAGCAGTAACAGGATTGGTCTGAGTCAGCATGGATTTACGAAGGGAAAATCGTGCTTGACTAATCTTCTGGAATTTTTTGAGGATGTAACTATGAAAATGGACAAGGGAGAGCCAGTGAATGTAGTGTACCTAGACTTTCAGAAAGCCTTTGATAAAATCCCACATAGGAGATTAGTGGGCAAAATTAGGGCACATGGTATTGGGGGCAGAGTACTGACATGGATTGAAAATTGGCTGGCTGACAGAAAACAGAGTAGCGATTAACGGGTCCCTTTCGGAATGGCAGGCGGTGACCAATGGGGTACCGCAGGGTTCAGTGCTGGGACCGCAGCTGTTTACAATATATATTAATGATTTAGATGAGGGAATTAAAAGTAACATTAGCAAATTTGCTAATGATGCAAAGCTGGGTGGCAGTGTGAAATGTGAGGAGGATGTTATGAGAATGCAGTGTGACTTGGACAGGCTGGGTAAGTGGGCAGATGCATGGCAGATGCAGTTTAATGTGGATAAATGTGAGGTTATCCACTTTGGTAGTAAGAACGGGAAGGCAGATTATTATCTAAATGGAGTATTATCTAAATGGGGAAGCACAACGAGATCTAGGTGTTCTTGTACATCAGTCACAGAAAGCAAGCATGCAAGTACAGCAGGCAGTGAAGAAAGCTAATGGCATGCTGGCCTTCATAACAAGGAGAATTGAGTATAGGAGCAAAGAGGTCCTTCTGCAGCTGTACAGGGCCCCGGTGAGACCACACCTAGAGTACTGTGTGCAGTTTTGGTCTCCAAATTTGAGGAAGGACATTCTTGCTATTGAGGGAGTGCAGCGTAGGTTCACAAGGTTAATTCCCAGGATGTCGGGACTGTCATATGTTGAAAAATTGGAGCAACTGGGCTTGTATACTTTGGAATTTAGAAGGCTGAGAGGGGATCTGATTGAAACATATAAGATTATTAAGGGATTGGACACGCTGGAGGCAGGAAGCATGTTCCTGCTGATGGGTGAGTCCAGAACCAGAGGCCGCAGTTTAAGAATAAGGGGTAGGCCATTTAGAATGGAGTTGAGGAAAACTTTTTCACCCAGAGTGGTGGATATATGGAATGCTCTGCCCCAGAAGGCTGTGGAGGCCAAGTCTCTGGATGCTTTCAAGAAAGAGATGGATAGAGCTCTTAAAGATAGCAGAATCAAAGGTTACAGGGATAAGGCAGGAACTGGGTACTGATTGTGGATGATCAGCCATGATCACAGTGAATGGTGGTGCTGGCTCAAAGGGCCAAATGGCCTACTCCTGCACCTATTGTCTATTGGAACTTAGAACTGACAGTCCTGAAGAACCATGAAACAAGGTTACTCATACAAAAGTTGACCAATGAACTGGCAACTCCTTGTTGTGATTACAGGGTTTTTATCTTTTATTTACTGATGGAAGGCAGGTGTGTATAATTAATAGAACTGGGAATGATTGGAAATTAGATGAGGGGATTGAGGCCTGATTACTGAGGTAATAGCAAGGTGGGGAATTGCCAGGTGGGACCATGACACTTACGACCAGAAGTTAAGCAAACTGTTAGTTGGAAGTTTACTTACAATTGTTTTTGATCTTTCAAATGGCAGCTGCTGTTGTTTACAAAGCAAGCTTAGCAAACATGAGACCTCACACCACCCACTCACACACTTGTCCAGCCCCAGGAGAGATTGTGCAGAAATTCACTGCAGGTGTCCAACATTTCTGATAGGACTGGAGTGAGTGTAACTAGCTTACTCACACAGAGAGAATTTCACTATTATGTGTCTGAGAGTAATAGAGACACAATATTGATTCTAGCTGTTGGCTCATCCCATCCATGTCACACCCTTATGTTGTCAATGTTTACCAGGATACAGCCTGGATTAAAGACCATTCTTTATGAAGGTAAGGCTTTCCTCTTTGGAGCAAAGGAGGATGAGAGGTGACTTGATAGAGGTGTACAAGATGATAAAGGGCATAGATTGAGTGGAAATCCAGAGACTTTTTTCCAGGACAGAACTGGCTTCTAAGAGGGGGCATAATTTTCAGGTGATTGGAGGAATATTTATTTATTTAGAGACGCAGTGCAGAACAGGCCTTTCTGGATGCACCATCCAGTGATCCATCTATTTAACACTAGCCTAATCACAGGACAATTTACATTGACCGATTACTGTAACTTACTAACTGGTACATCTTTGGACTGTGGGAGGAAAACGGAGCACCTGGAGGAAACCCATGTGGTTTGTGGGGAGAATGTACAAAGTCCTTGTAGATGGCTCTGGAGTTGAACTCTGAACTCCAGCTCGCCTGAGCTGTAGTAGCACTGTGCTACCTGCTATGCTACAGTAGTGCCCAAAAGGGGAACGTCAGAGGGAGTTTACTTATGCAGAGAGTGGTGTGTGCATGGAATGCCTTGCCAGGGGTGGTGGTAGAAGCAGACACATTCAGGACATTTAAGAAACTCTTAGATAGTGATATGGATGACAGAAAAATGGGGGGGGTTGCTACATAAAAGAAAAAGTTAGATTGATCTTAGAGTAAGTTAAAAGATTGGCACAACATTATGGGCCAAAGGGCCTGTACCGTGTTGTAATGTTTCCCAAGTTGTGCATTGGCTTCCAGGTGCTCAACTCCTCTTAAACAGGGGGAGGCACGTGGAATGAATTGGATCTGGCTGGCTTTACAAGGTGTTTGGGTTTCCTGAAATTGTTCATATATAATGGAGTTATGGGTAATATATGAAAAAGGCATCAAGTCTCTGAACAAGTTAAAGCCAAGAAAACCGTGCATGAATAGTAACAGGGTTAACAGCATTTTTTAAAAAATGCGCATGAATCTGTAGGCAATGTTATTTAGTGTTATATGGCCTGGAGTAAGGTAAATAAAGACATCCATCTTGAGGAAGAAGAAGGTGCAGGCATGATGCTTTAAATCATTGGAATTCTGAGTTTAACAAATGGCACTCAGATCATACTGAACTGGTACTTCAATAAACCACACATTATTTTCTATTCATGAAAGGGCTCTTTCTCTCTTTAACAGGCTGTTCCTCAGGATTGAAGATGACTTACTTTCATTCTAGTTCTGAGGACCAGGACAGAGTTCTAAGGACTAGAATGATTCGATAGAGGTATACAAAATGATGAGGTGTTAGATATGGTAAATGCAAGCAAGCTTTTTCCACTGAGGTCAGGTGGGACTAGAACTAGAGGTGAGTTAATGATGAAAGGTGAAATGTTTAAGGGGAATGTGAAGGGCAGTTTCTTCATTCAGAGGGTAGTGAAAGTATGGAAAGAGCCGTCAGCGGAAGTGGAAGATGTGTGTTCGGTTTCAACACTTAAGAGAAGTGTGTATAGGTACATGGATGGTAGGGTTATGGAGGGCTATGGTCCAGGTGCAGGTCAATGGGACTAGGCAGAATAATAATTTAGCATAGATTAGATAGGCTGAAGGGCTTGTTTCTGTGCTGTGGTCTGTGAATCTATGGATCTAGGACTCTGAGGTGGCTGATGAGGTCATTGTGGTACCCACAGGTTCTGCCACTGGTGCCCAGTGGGTGGTTGGATGGATGGTTTTGGAGGTGGTGTGCTCTTTTTCACACTGCACTTGTTTTGTTCTCACAAATGGAACCCAGGTTCTCAGTGGCATCCCAACTGCTCCTTCTCTGTTCAGCACAGAAACTGGCCTTTGCCTCACTGGTCCATGCCAACCAAGGTTCCCATTTAAGCTTGTGCCATTTCCTGCACTTCACCCATATTCCTCAAAACATTTTCTCTCAATGTTCCTAACAAGCACCTTTTAAATGTTGTTAATGTACCTGTTTTGACCACTTCATCTGGCAGCTCATTCCCTTAACTGACCATCCTCTGGGTGAATAATTTGTCCCTTAGTTTCCGATTAAATCTCTCCCCTGTCGCCCTAAACTTATGTACTTGATTCTTGGGAAAGGACAGTGCGCATACTAAATTGAGTGGAAAAGCAAATTGTACAGAAGATATGGAGAGTCTGCAGAGAGATATAGTTCAGTAAAGTGAGTAGGAAAGGGTCTGGCAGGTGGAATACAATTTTGGTAAATGCGAGGTCATCCACTTTGGAAGGAAAAATGAAAGAGCAAGTTATTATTGAAATGGTAAAAAAATTGTAGCATGCTGCTGTGTAGAAGGACTTGGGAGTGCTTGTGCATGAATCACGAAAGGTTGGTTTGCGGGTGAAGCAGGCTATCAAGAAGGCAAATGGAACGTTGGCCTTCATTGCCAGAGGGATTGGATTTTAGAGCAGGGAGGTTATGTTGCAACTGTGCAGGGTACTGGTGAGGCCGCACCTGGACTACTGCATGCACATATAGTCTCCTTACTTGAAGAAGGATATACTGGCTTTGGAGGTGGTGCAGAGGAGGTTCACCAGGTTGATTGCAGAGCTGAGGGGGTTAGACTATGAGGAGAGATTGAGTCTCCTGGGACTGTACTCGCTGGAATTCAGAAGAATGAGTGGAGATCTTATAGAAACATATAAAATTATGAAAGGAATAGATAAGATAGAGGCAGGAAAGTTGTTTCTACTGGTAGGTGAGACTAGAACTAGGGGATGTAGCCTCAAGATTCGGGGGAGTAGATTTAGGACAGCGATGAGGAGGAACTGCTTTTCCCAGTGAGTGGTGAATCTGTGGAATTCTCTGCCCAATGAAGCAGTGGAGACTACCTCAGTAAATATACATCAAAGACAAGGTTGGATAGCTTTTTGCATAGTAGCGGAATTAAGGGTTATGGGGAAAAGGCAGGTAGGTGGAGATGAGTCCTTGGCCAGATCAGCCATGATCTTATTGAATGGCTAAGCAGGCTCGATGGGCCAGATAGCCTACTCCTGCTCCTATTTCTTATGTTCCTACTTTCTTACATTGATCATATCTATACCAATTAAATGATCTTGGGTCAGAGATCTCCACAATCAATGGGGATGATACACTTTCTGAAGGAGGCTTGAAATTATGTAACATGAAAGGGTTACTAATATAAGCAGAGGAAATTAACATAAAGTAATGCCAAGTGTTAAGGAGAACAAAGACTGGGAGCAGCAGTTAGGACAAATAGCTATATCGAAAGATAACTACTGTATAAGGAGAGTGGTTGGTATGGAATTGGGAAGGAGAATTAAAATTGCATGCAATTGAATGCTGCAGGTAGCTGTTGGACACAGCTGGCAGGTGCTCTGCTAAATAGTCACTCGTCTACACTTAAGTAAAGGCCACATCATGAGCACAGAATGCAGTAGACCATTTTGGAAGAGGTGCAGGTGAATGTCTGCCTCACTTAGATGGGTTGCTTAGGACCTTGTAAACCATTTCAAGTCATCCATGCGCTCACCCAGCCACCATCTAGTTCACATCTTGCTCTGTTTTATGTTCTCCCTGTGACCTCATGGATTTCCTCCCGGTGATCCACTTTCCTACCCCATTCCAAGGACTTACGGGTTAGGGTTGGTGAGTTTTGGCCATGCTCTGTTGGTGCTGGATGCACGGCACAATTCTTGTTGATTTGACTTGATGCACACAACACATTTCACTGTATGTTTTGATGTGCATGTGTCAAATAAAACTATTCTTTATCTTTATAATTTACCTTTTATCATTCACTCCCTTCCTCATACACCCAATTCTATCTGCCCAGCATCCCCTCTCTCATCTGGTTTCATTATTACCAGGAAACCCCTGCCCGCCCCTCCTTCCCTCATACAGTTATATACTGGAAATCTTTCCTCTTATCACTTAGTCCTGATGCAGGGTCTTGACTGAAACACTAATACATCTCCTTTTACCTCCAGCAATGCTGCTTGACCTTTTGAGTTCCTCTAGTGATTTCTGTTCTAGTTTTAGCTTCCAGCACCTGTAATCACTTTTGTCTTCTGTGGAGACAAGTTGATTGCACTGAGGTTGTTTAGATATTCATCACTGGTTATCAGTGCTAAACATGGAATGGAAGCAGCAATAATTCAATGATTCCAGGTTCGGGAGCAGTTGTCGCCCCGTAGCCATTAAACTCCTGGACCAGCTTCACTCGCCTCAGCACTGGTCCAACTCTGCAGCCTGTAGACTCAATTTCGGGGACTCTGCAATTTACATTCTCAGTATTATTTGTTTACTTTTTTTATTATTTGCAAGATTTATCCTCTGATGCACATTGGATGCTTATTGTTCTCTGTTATGTGTGTTTTTTCATAGATTATATTGTATTTCTTTGTTTTCCTGTTGGTGCCTGCAAGAAAATGAATCTCTAGGTTTTATATGATAAACATACTTCGATAACAAATTTACTTTGAAAGTTGAAGTCCATATCCAGAATTAAGAGGGGAGGAAATAAATTCAGTGTTTTGCTACTGCCCACCCTCCATGGTGAAATTTTGAGGTAACAATACCTATATGGAACCTTATGAGTTGCTACGGTTTGTTTACACTTTTGGTGGAGCGGAATCATTATTAGCTTGAGGTAATAATTGATGATGGCATCTGTCAGTCTCGGAGGATAATGGAGTGTGTGCTATGGGTCAGCTGGAGTGACCTCTCCAGGGCACGAGCCTGGGCGGAAGGTATGGAGTTCCTGGGATGCTCGGTTGTCAAGATCGCTCTCTCGGCCTCACCTGTGTAGTCCAAACGAAAGTGAAATGCTTGGCACCAGCTTGGCCTCAGGAGCTGCCGGAAGGATGTTCAGTGACATTCAGCCGCCTTAGGGGCTCCACTTCGAATTTTCTGTCTGCGTTTACTCCCGCAGCCTTCAGCTCTCCTGAGGCTGCCCACAAGGCAGTGGGGATATTTACCCATAGCTGGGGATCTGGTTAACGAGCGCCAGGGTGTATCCACGTGCCGGTGGACCTGAGTGCTACATGTGCAGGGGCCAGACTTCCTCCCCGTCCTCTGTAGTTTAGTCTGAGGCACTACATGAGGCTTGCTGTTGGAGAGGCTATGTGCTGGTAGAGAAAGACTTAACCATTCAGCTCTCCTTTTGCTAGCCAGCAGTGGAAGCTGAAAGTGAGAGCGACAAGCACTCTCCATTACCCTGCCACACTAGATGCATCACAACAACCATTTGACAGACAAGCTAATAATCTTTACTAGTATAACTGGTATTGAAATTATTAGTTTTGTATTTATTTCAAGACTGGTGCAAGCCCGTACACTTAAGTACAAGATTTCTTAAAAACCCATGTAGGTCAAAATCACTATCCTGCAGCAATGGGAATTAAAATTATTTAAAAGGCTTTTTTTGAACCAGAATAACTTTGCAAAATTCAACATTAGAAATTCATGGAAAACCATATGGAACTGTGGAAGGATATAAGTAAATGCACAAGTTGTCAAAAGTGTCACTGTTGTCAGAGTTAGAAAGAGCTGTGAATGTTTCAAATCGAACCACTCCACAGCAGGAGAGCTGATAAAACACATGCAAATGTACAGAGATACATCACACAGACCTTGAACTGAAAGAGAATTCAAGATAGATCTCTTGTGCTGTATTAATTACATGATCTGTCTTCCACTTATAGATTTAAATTCTACATCATTACCAAAATGATAACCAGACATATCCAAGCTAACCTGTGTCATGTCTAATGTAGATTTCAGATGGAACTTGACGTTTTTCAGTTTAATGGTTTTATTGACTGCAAAGGTATCTTGCTTTACTTTCTCTTGAAATGCAATGTCAAGACTTCCAGGTCACAGTACGATCAATGTGATACTCTAAATAACAACTGGAATTAACATGCTGTGGAGAAACTGCTCGTGTACACGAACATTATTGGGAATAAACAAGCCAACTGTCAGGAACACTTAACTGGGATGACTTCCTTCAGGCAATATTCCTCTGTCTTACACTGCCTCAGCTCATCATTCTGATTCCAAGTCAGTGGACGTAATTTTTTTTAAAGATTCAAGATTCAGGTTTATTTGCCACATGTACAGTATACCAAAGCATACAGTGAAATACATCATTTGTGTCAACAACCAACACACCCAAGGCTGTGCTGAGAGCGGTCGCCACCGCTACACACTCTAACGCCAACATAGCACGCCCACCAGGCTCAACAGAACAACATGAAACACAACGAGCCACAGGACAACAGTAAGACAAACCCCTTTCATCCGTCCCACCCACGCACATTCACAATCCCCTAACCCCAAGGTGGACTTTCTTCTTTGGTCTCAGGTTCAGATGCGGACTTGGATTCCTGCACCCCATCCATTTGGAAATGGTGCATACAGTCTGTGGCATGTCGAATACTGTACCGGGTGAAACGCAAAGTCTATGGGGTAACTGCAAGTCTGTGTCTTTGCTCACGCTTGAGCGCTCAGTGGTGGGTGCCGATGCTTTTTTTTGCCAGTGGGGTGGAGGGGGATTGTTGCTTGCTGCTGCTTATGCAGGGGAGCTGGGGGGCACTTTGGGGTTCTGACATTTAACTGTCGTTCATTCTTTGGGACACTCCTCTGTTTTCGTGGATGGTTGTGAAGAAAAAGCATTTGGGGATGTATATTGTGTACAATTCTTTAACATTAAATTGTACCTTTGAACCTTTGAACAGTAATAGCAATAACATCTGCAGTGTAGTAAAGGACCTCCAATATAAAGATGATGAAATATTTGTGACACTACTCCCATACTCATCCAGCATCATCCAGATAAATTTTTCATTGACTTAACCATGCCCTTTTGGAAAGCACAGGTGAATTTGATTCCAGTTTAACTGAGGCCCATACAGACTCAAAACTGCCAGCTACCAGTCTCATCCTCATCACTGATGGCTCATGTCAGGAAGGGGGTTTATGGGAACTTCTGACCTCCCATCTCTCCCCTGACTGACAACTTTCCAACTGCTCACAACCCACCCATTGGCTCAATCTATATGTGGCAGAAATTAGTGTTGAGGCAGGTAAATAAGACCTGAGAGTTGTAAGTCCTGGGTCCCACAGTACAGGTGAATGGATCCCTGGGCCCCACAATACACCTGAATAGATCCCTGGGACTCACCGTACAGGTAAATGGATCCCTGGGACTCACAGTACAGGTGAATGGATCCCTGGGTCTCACAGTACAGGTGAATGGATCCCTGGGTCTCACAGTACAGATAAGTGGATCCCTGGGTCCCACAATACAGGTGTATGGATCCCTGGGACTCACAGTACAGGTGAATGGATCCCTGCGTCTCACAGTACAAATGAATGTATCCCTAGGTCCCATAGTACAGATGAATGGATTCCTGGGTTTTATAGTACATGTGAATGGATCCCTGGGTCCCACGGCAGAGATGAATGGATCCCTGGGTCTCACAGTACAGAAAGGGACTAATGTAGGAGCCTATCAAGAGACCCATGACAACTCTGGAGGAGTTACAAGCTTCAGTAGCTGAGATGGGAGAGACGGCACTTACAGCAACTGTTGCCCGGGTGCTTATAGGCACTTCTGTTTGCTGCTTTCTGTTCTCAATTTGTTCGCTGAGAAACTCCATGTGAATCTTATTCAAAGTAAATTTATTATCAAAATACATCAATGTCACCATATACTATGTTGGATTTTCTTTTCTTGCAAACATTGACAGTAGAACAAAGAAGTACAACAGAATATATGAAAAACTACACATAAACAAAGGCAAAGTACAAAAGAAGACGAACTGTGCGAATAAATAAATAATACAGAGAACAAGAGTTGTAGAGTCCTTAAAAGTAAGTGCATAGCCTGTAGAATCAGTTCAGAATTGAGGAGAGTGAAGTTATCCGCGCTGGTTCAGGAGCCTAATGGTTGAAGGGTAATAACTGTTCCTGAATCTGGTGGTGAAGGACTTAAGGTTCCTGTACCTCCTTCCTGATGTCAGCAGCAAGAAGAGAGCATAGCCTGGATGGTGGGGTCTTTTCTGATGGATGTTGCTTTTCTGTGGCTTTTCCTGTAATGAACTGGGCTGTGTCCATCACTTTTTGTAGGCTTTTGTAGGCTCTTAGGCATTGGTGTTCTTGGATATTCAGTTCATCTTGCTCTCCGCTTTCTTTCAACCACAACCTCCATGTACGTTATGCATGCCATATTCTCACTCAGCCAAATTCATCTCAAGCTGTCCTGTTTCTCCTGTAATCTCAATCTCAAGAAGAGTTACATCTGATCAATTATCTATATTGATATCTACTCATATCTCCTTTCCTTTTCTAAACATACTTCTTTCTCTAATCACATCAGAAAGAAGTTCCCTCTCAATTCACTCACAGTTGCACTTACAAAATGTCAGCTGTCTGACCTTTTCTTTCATTTATTTTACATCTTCCTTTTCTTTCAAATCAAATCAAGTTTAATTGTCATTCAAAGCATACACAGATACAGCTGAACGAGACAGCGTTCCTCTGGGGCCAAGGTGGAAGACATTCAAAACGGCAAGAAAACATTAAAAAATAGTGAGTAACATAATTCAAAATATTGAGCAAAGAAGCATATTCACCGGAAATAAAAACATATATAGTCCAAGTCCCTGAGCAACAATGGCCATTAATCGATGGCACAGTCTCCCAGCAATGTATGCACACAATCTAGCCTGTCATTCCACCACTCGAACACAGGAGGGCAGCACCGAAAGGCAGGGCCAGATCCCGGCTGAGCTCAACCACGACGTAATACCCCCGAGTCTTTCAGCTGAGGCCTAGTTCTTGTTACAACTAGCTTCCATGTTGACTGTCCTTCTGCCAGACAAGGGTGACAGACCTGTGGCAACTTACATTATCACTGTCCAACAGAGTCCTGCCAACGCAAGTCAAATGTCTGAGACAAAGCGAAACGTCCGAGACAAGTGAAATGTACGAGACCAGTGAAGTGTGGTTCTGGTTCTATTGGAGCCTGTGATCTACAGTTTGATGGTGTGTTTTCAGGCCAAGTGTGCATTCTGGCGCGATGACGTCTCTGCGAAGATTCCTGGAGGTTACCGGCCTTGAGGCCAAGAAGCTTAGAGATGGGGTGCAAGCCCATGGTTGACTCCATTTCTTGCTGATCTCACTGATTAAAGAGTTGAGGAAGAATGAAAACATTGAGCCGAGCGAGTGTTCAGCGCCGTCTACCAGCCTAATGCTCACTCCTGCCAGAGGAAGTTGGCTGTGTGTGACAGTCTGTCTCTCCCTCTCACTCGATTTGTGTTTTGGTGCTTGGGGATGGGGTTGGTGTTTATCTTTGAAAGGGATCCATGGTTTTTTTTCGTTTCATGGTTGTCTGTGGGGTTGCATACATACTTTGATAATAAACGTACTCTGAATCCTTTGACCCTAAACTCCGTCTACTTACGAAATATCAACTGTCTGACTTTGACCTTAAACAGCATCTACTTATCTGCTCAATCAAAATGTGTCAACAACTTTGAAGACCTGGTCCTGCTAAAATTTCTAATTTCTCTACTATTCTGGCACATTTCCCAGTGCCACCCCACTCCAATCTGCTCCAACCCTTAAATCTACCAAGATGTCGGTGGTGTCTGGGCTTTTGAGTATCTCCAGATATCCTTTTACCCCTGAAGTGTTTACCTTTGGCTGCTAAGGCCCTGATCCCCAGCATTTCCTCTCTCAGAACCCCTTCAACTTTCTCTCTCTCGCTCTCTCTCTCTCTCTCCGCCTTTAAGCTGTGCCTCAAGTGTAACTCCTAGCCTTTGACGATCTGCTCGTCTACACTTATGAGGCTTCATGTCAATTTTTAGTTTGAGAACCTCATATGAAGTCCCTCGGGACATTTTTGTTACACTAAAGATGATGTAGAAATGAAGTTGTTATTTGTGTTTTTTTTTATAAAATCCTTTCAGAGCATTTTGGATTGAATCAAATCCAGGCTAACATTTTTTTCTTCGCTGCTTTGCTTATGATTAATTTAAAAGGGAGTTATAGTGTTGCTGTTGGTTAAAAATCATTCCCCAGGAAGCTGTCAGTTTATACATAATACATTTTAAGTCCTTTAACATAAAAATGCTCAGAAGCACGAGTGCAGCACAAAGTGCAGTTAAACGTTATATTTTCCTATCACTGTACTGAGCAGCAATATCATACAACATAGAACTTAGAACATTACAGCACAGTATAGGCCCTTTAGGCCATGATGTTGTGCTGACTTTTAACCTATTGTCAGATCAATCTAAGCCTTCCTTTCTACATAGCCACGGTAGTGTAGTGGTTAGCACGACGCTGTTACAGCTCGGGGCGTTGGAGTATGGAGTTCAGTAATGGTGTTGTCCATAAGTACATTTTCCCCGTGTACACACGGGTTTCCTCCAGGTGCTTCGGTTCCCTCCCACATTCCAAAGACATACCAGTTAGTAGGTTAATTGGTCAATTCGGAATTGTCCCGTGATTAGGCTTGGGTTAAACAGGTGGGTTGCTGGGCAATGGGGCTCGTTGGGTTGGAAGGGACTTTTGCATGATGTATCTCTAGATAAAAGATATAAATAAATAGCCCTCCATTTTTCTTTCATCCATGTTTCTATAGAAGAGTTTCTTATATGCTTGTAATGTATCTGCCTCTACCACCATCCCAGTAGGGTGTTTCATGCACCTACCTTTCTCTGTGTGGTTAAAAAAAGCTTACCTCTGATGTCCGCCCTGCCCAGCATACTTTCCTCCGATCACCTTAAAATGATGGCATCTCATATTAGCAATTTCCACCTTGGAGAAAAAGTCTCCGGCTCGCCACTCGATCTATGCCTGGAATTGTGAGTGGCAGCTCTGCAGGTTACATACATAGAACATAGAACATAGAATAGTACAGCACAGTACAGGCCCTTCGGCCCACAACGTTGTGCCGACCCTCAAACCCTGCCTCCCATATAAGCCCCCACCTTAGGTTCCTCCATATACCTGTCTAGTAGTCTCTTAAACTTCACTAGTGTATCTGCCTCCACCACTGACTCAGGCAGTGCATTCCACGCACCAACCACTCTCTGAGTAAAAAACCTTCCTCTAATATCCCCCTTGAACTTCCCACCCCTTACCTTAAAGCCATGTCCTCTTGTATTGAGCAGTGGTGCCCTGGGGAAGAGGCGCTGGCTATCCACTCTATCTATTCCTCTTATTATCTTGTACACCTCTGTCATTTCTCCTCTCATCCTCCTTCTCTCCAAAGAGTAAAGTCCTAGCTCCCTTAATCTCTGATCATAATGCATACTTTCTAAACCAGGCAGCATCCTGGTAAATCTCCTCTGTACCCTTTCCAATGCTTCCACATCCTTCCTATAGTGAGGCGGCCAGAACTGGACACAATACTCCAAGTGTGACCTAACCAGAGTTTTATAGAGCTGCATCATTACATCGCGACTCTTTTATCCCTCGACTTATGAAAGCTAACACCCCATAAGCTTTCTTAACTACCCTATCCACCTGTGAGGCAACTTTCAGGGATCTGTGGACATGTACCCCGAGATCCCTCTGCTCCTCCACACTACCAAGTATCCTGCTATTTACTTTGTACTCTGCCTTGGAGTTTGTCCTTCCAAAGTGTACCACCTCACACTTCTCTGGAATATAGAATATAGAATATTAAGTAGTACAGGCCTTTTGGCTCACAATGTTGGGCCAACCTACGGGTCACATTATCTGATCTTTGTGTAGGTTAGCCCTTTCCTATACATAGCTGTCCGTCTATTTTAATTTCATCCACGTGCCTATATAAGAGTTTCTTAAATGCCTCTAATGTACCTGACTCTACCTATCGCTAAGTTCAAATTATGTGATTTATTACTGACGTGACAATTAAGAGACAGAAATTAAAACCTGTATATCACCAATATTCCAGCGCTAATAAAATCAAGGACTTCAAAGAATTCAGATCCCTATTTAACTTTCTTCAGATCAGAACTGTAGGCTGAAAAATTGAGTTATTTACCAAACACATGCTTTTCTTCAGAGAGATCCATACTACTTTTTCTGGATTGTTTCCGTAACCTTAAAACATCTAAGGCAGAGAATGTCAATTTACCTTATACTGAGTATATTATTTTCTGGTCATATGTGATTCAATGTAGGTGGTAAAAGCTTACAATAAATGTACTTCTATGTGCTCCCATAAAAAGGTAGATTCCATAAATGAGAATATTTCCATACAATTTGAATATTGTCTGTATTTCTCAATTTCCCAAATTTTCGCATATCATTTCATTCTAATTTATGCTTCCTGCTTAAACGTTTTAGTGTAGAATTTGCAGTAAGGATTATTCTGTCTGATTGTCTGAGGCATTTTGCTCACATAAGCCACAGATTGTCTGTGGAGACCAGCAAGCTGATCAATTGTCCAAACAGAGCAAGTTTGCAACTTACCACTCATAGAAACTTTGTGCACAGTACATGCTGTTGCTTTTCTGATTACTGCAATATCCAGACCTGAGATTTACCACAAAACAGAAACTAAATCAACAGCCCACAAACTGGATAATATTCCCAAACTTTTTACTTTGCATTTTATTTTGGGCTACCTATATCCTGGGATGAGGACTCTTGCCAATGGTGAAAGTCAAACTTGTAGAGCCCAGAAATGGAAGGATGCTTAAGCAAATCGAAATAAAAGAGAGATTTGTTTTGTATCTGATATTCTTAGGAAACAGTAAGTGGCATTTTCTCACAATGCTAGTGGGTCCCATGTTGCTGCACTTGAATCGTTTTGTTTGATTAAGCTCTGATTACATTTCACTGCAATGTAATGATTGCTTACTATTGAGAAAACATTCTCAGGCCATTTTTGTGAACCAGCATTTTCAACTGGAAAGATTGAAATCAAATAGAGTAGAGCAACTTGTCTGTTGCCTCACTGCAACTACTTGGAATTTTCGATGAATGTTGCTCATAAAATAAGAATTAGAAATTGATTTGTCACTGATATCTTGTTAGGGTTCAATGTAAGTGTTCTTATTGATCATTTAATAAGAGTAATCGCATTGTCAAGTTCTCTGATGACATGGCAATAGTGGGGATCATAACCAACAATGATGAGACGGCCTACAGAGAGGAGGTGGAAGAGCTCAAGCTCTGATGCCAGGCAAATAGCCTCTTCCTTAATGTCAACAATACAAAGGAGATGGTTATCGACCTCAGGGGAACTCACACCACTCTCAACCCTCCCCCCTCCACCCCGAAACAGAAGCACAGCAGTAGAAACTGCGAGCAGCTTCAAACTTCTGGGCGTGCACATCATACGCAACCTCTCATGGTTCCAAAACATATCCTGCACAGTTAGGAAAGCTCACTTTCTGAGGAGGATGAGTAGAGTTGGACTTTGCACATCCATACTCACGGCATTCCAACAGGCTGCATCGCAGTATGGTATGGAAACGCCACAGCGGCAGTCAGAATAGTCAAAACTGTCCAAAGCATCAGTGGCACCAGCATACCCACAATCAAGGACATATTTTCAGAAGGGTGCTGAAAAAGGCCAGTAATATCTTAAAGGATCCCATCCACTCTGCCCATCTGGGAGGAAGCTACATAGCATCCACGCCAGGTTCATCAGACTCAAAAAATGGTTACTTTCTCAACCCACTAACCACCCCAACCACCACTACTTTATTATTTCCTGTCAGTCACCTTACGTATTAGACACCATTGTGCCTAGCATCACTTCATGGACACAAATCAATCTATGGATATAAGCTATCTTATGTATTTACGTTTGTACGTGTTTTTGTATTTTGTTTTATTTGTTATGTGTTTTTATTGTTATTATTGTGTTCTTTATCTTTTTTGTATCAGATCCGGTGTAACAATTATTTCATTCTCCTTTACTCTTGTGTAGAGGAAATAACATTAAACAATCTTGAACATTAATCATGAATTTTTCTAACTAAGGACAATAGCTACAAGGAAAAGTCATGATTGGCTAGTAATTAATTGAACCCATTTACTTTATAGAGCACATGTTAAGTTTCCTTAATAAAAAAAAATTCCAATAAAATATCTTCAAAATATAGAAGAAGTGCCACCACAGGGAGATGAAATCATAAATTATTAAATACAGTATTAAATATAGATCACAGTATCACATAGATAGGGAAGAATGAAGAAGGGATTTATTGTGTTACATTGGAAGCTTCAGGCAAGCTCAACTATTATACTTATTATAAATAAGAGGAACAATCTGAAACAAAATAGAAAAGTTGGTCTATGTTAGTGAAGGTATATCAAAGGCAGGAAATGAGAAAAGTGAGGCAATGGACATCTCTCTCAAGATATGGTCAAAGTAAAGTTTATGCTTTTCTTCTTTTAACCCAGTACAAATTTTAGAGCGGAGAAACCCTCAAGTGAAAGTTGGGAGATCAGAAAGAAATATAGTGATGGCAGCAGCTACGTGTATGTGAAGTGTGTCCTGCTGTAGCTCTTCTCAGACCATATCAAACAGATAGAACAGCACTCGGACTGACTGAGCATCATACAGGAGGCAGAATGAGTTATAGATAAGGGTTTCGGGACTGTAGGTCAGAACAGTTGCATCTGAACTGGAGAGGACAAACATCCTTTTAAGGAGGTTTGCTAATAGTACACAGGAGGATTTAAGCTAGTCTGCCAACTGGTAGTGTATCAGATGCGAAAGATGAAGCAAATACAGGCAGTATACTTAACACAACAAGTACAGCAAGTAGGCCAGGCAGGAGTGGAACAAAGGGATGCAGAAAGTCTGATAGGCTGAACTGCATTTACTTTAATGCAAGGAGTTTCACAAGTAAGGCAGATGAACTGGATTGGCACATAGGGTTGTGATATTATAGTCATTATAGAAACATGGTTGAGGGATTGGCAGGAGTGGTAGTTCAATGCTCCAGGTATCGATGCCTCCAGTGTGACTGAGGGGAAGGGGAGAGAGGAAGGTGGTAGGGTTGGGGTGGTGATTGCACTATTAATTAGGGAAAATATAATTGGTACACTTTGAGAGCATGTCCCAAGAAAATGTGCCCTGAGGCCATATAGATAGATATTCAAATTAGACTGTTTTTGTTATACTTGTATGCTTTCTTGAAAAATTGTGTATAATTTATGGCTAATATATGTTTTCCTTGTGAATACTGTTTACTTGATGCTACGTGCCTGTGATGCTGCTGCAAGTAAGTTTTCCATTGCATCTGTGCAAACATATATTTTGTGCCCATGAAAGTAAATTTGACAGGAACTCTCAATAGGTGATTGGGACAGGTGGTTTGTAGGCAAATGGATGTTTGGCAATTGAGAGGCTTTTATGACTGAATTAAGATTACTCCAGGGGTCAGTATGTTCCTGTTAGAGTGAAGAGAAGGGCTGCAAGATTAGGGAACCTTGGTTGATGTGGGAGATTGGAGGTCTGGTCAGGAAAAATAAGGAGGCAAATGGAACCAAGTGAGCCTCTTGAAGAGTATAAGGAATCTAGTACATATGACAAAAACTAGGAAGGCAAAAAGGAGTCATAACATATCTCTGGCAGATGGGATAAAGACAAATTCTGCAAGGTTTTTATAAGAATAATAAGAGTAAAAGGGTAGTTAAAGAGAGAGTAGGTCCCTTTAAGGATCAACCTGGTAATCTATGTGGATGTGACAGAGCCTGAGTGTTGTTGAACAAAATTCCTATTGGTAGAAGTAGATACTTCCCTGAAAATGAAAACACATGTCGTCAGAGTGATTTAGAAAGCAAATGGAATGTTGGCATTCCCTTCCAGAAGGCTAGAATGTAAAAGTGAGGATATGGTGCTGAGGCTTTATAAGACATTGGTCAGAACGCACTTAGAGTATTGTGAGTGGTTTTGGCCCCATATGAGAAGCAGAATCAGAATCAGGTTTAATACCAATGGAATATGCTGTGAAATCTGAAATTTTGTGGCAGGAGTACAGTGTAAAACATTAAAATAAACTATAAATTACACTAAGAAAAACTCGTAGACACACAGACACATATAAAACATTAAATAAATAGTGCAAATAGCAAAAATGGTGAGGTAGTGTTCATAGGTTAGTTCATTGTCAGTTTAGAAATCTGATGGTGGAGGGGAAGAGGCTGTTCCTAAGACATTGAGTATGAGTATTCAGGCTCATGTGCCTCCTCCCTGATGGTAACAATTTCATTTTAATTACTTTGCTTTTCACTTCTGGCCATATTGCTTGTCTGTGATTAGTTTTCATATTATAAATTTTAAGGCTATCCAGTCCTGTGTCACTCTCTTCATTATCAGATTTTTCATCAACTGCATGCAGATTAGTGCTCTTTTTGAAACAGCAACTTGACTTTTTATCTTTTTCTCTTCCCGGTACAGTCCATTTTCTTTTGTTTGCTTGACATGCTCTTTTTACAGTATGTGTTCCACTTCATGCATTTTCTGCAAGTTTCTCCTTTAAACCTGTTTTGGTCTGGTGTATGTGAGCCTCTGCCACAAAGGTAACACAGTTTGTTCGGTCATGCAGGTTTCTGTTTATACATTGCAATGTTATTGACATTCACATTCATTCCTGACTGCAACCTAATTGCATCTCTGGCTGTGGTTTCCATTGAAAAAGCAATTTCAACTGCTCTTTTAAATGTAAGTTGCGCCTCAGTTAGGAGCCATTTTGGATTTTATCTTGTAAGATTCCATAAACTAAACAATCTCTTAGTGATGAAGCCAATCACTGAACTGACAATGCTCAGACAACTTCTTCAATTCAGCCACGTATACTGAAATGGATTACCCTTCCTTTTGATTGGATTTATGAAACCTAAAGCATTCTACAATCAGCAATGGCTTCTGTTCTAAATGGTTCCTGCATTACTTTCACAATATCAGCAAAGCTTACTTTGGCTGGTTTGGTTGGAGCAGCTAAACGTCTAAGCAAACTGTACACCTTTAAACCCAATGCACTCAGCACAAGTGGTACTTGCTTCACATTGGCTATTTCATTTGCTTTAAAATACAGCTTAATTCGCTCAGTAAACATGAGCCTGTTTTCTTTTGTGTAATCAAACACGTCTATCTTTCCGATATAGCCACTCAGTTCTACTTCTTTAAAGTTTATGTTTATTATGATTTGGTACTCTCTGTTTATAAACCCATGATTTTGCCCATATTTTTGCCTTTCTTTAAACTTGACTGTCATCTTCCTCTCCCTTCTGAAAAGACACATGCTGTGCTGTATTTTCAAATACTTGAATGTCTTGCTGTGCTTTATTAAAAAACTTGGGCATCTTGCTGTCATCTTGGTAGTCATTTCAGATTCGTTTTAAAAATACATCATCGAACGAAAATGATGGGAGCCAGGAGATAACACTTGTGCATCTGGATCCTGGATTTCCTCACTTTTAGTTCCCAGTCGGTTTGGATTGGTAGAAACATCTCCTCTACAGTCTTCATCAGCACAGGAGCACTGCAGGGATGTGTTCTTAGCCCCAGAGCTCTACTTGCTTTACACTTCTGACTGTGTGGCTAATACACCATATACAAGTCTGCTGATGACACCACTGTTGTGGGCTGTATCAAAGGGGGTGATGAATCAATATACAGGAGGGGGTTTGAAAACTCGGCTGAGTGGTGTAATGACAACAACCTCTCACTCAATGCCAATAAGACCAAGGGACTGTAGACTTCAGGAGGGGTAAACCAGAGGTTTATGAGTAAATAATCATCTGGGGAACTGAGGTGGAGAGGGTCAGTAACTTTCAATTCTGGGTGTCACTATCTCACAGGGCCTATCCTGGAACCATCATATAAATATTAATGCGAAGTAAGTTACGGCAGTGCCTCTGCATCCTCAGCAACCTGCAAAGATTCGGCATGTCATTGAAGACCTTGGCAGGCTTCAATGGATGTATGGTAGCAAGTGTATTGACTGGCTACATTGTGGCCTGGTATAGGAATACCAATGCCTTTGAGTGAAAAATCCTACAAATGGTAGTGGATTTGGCCCAGTATATCACGGGTAAAACCGTCCTAACCATTGAGCACATCTACGTGAATTGTTGCCGTAGAAAAGCGGCATCCATCATTAAAGATCGTCATCACCTCATGATCTTTTTTTCGCTGTTGCCATCAGGTAGAAGGTACAAGTGCCTCAAGATTCACGCCACGAGGTTCAGGAATAATTACTACCCTTCCACCATCAGGCTCTTAAACAAAAGGGGATAGCTACATTCTTTTAAGGAATCTGTTATATTGTTATTTCTTGCTCGTTATTTATTGCTATTTATTTATATCTGCATTTACACAGTTTGTTTACAGCTAACAGTTCCTGATGTTTACAGTTTACAGTTATTGTACTATAGATTTGCTAAGCATGCCTGCAGAAAAGAATCTCAATATTGTATGTGGTGACATATATGTACTCCGATAATAAATTTTGCTTTCAACTTTGAACTGGGTGTCTTGATTTAGTTTTACTTTAAGCGAGACGCACACATGAAATGGTAGCATGATGACATATGCCATACACATTCTTTTACATGTAGGCCATAATGAATTATTTAAGTGAACAAAAAGCTTAATTAAACAACATACTTACAATATTACTTAAATACTAAATACCACAACAAGAACCGAGATAAGGCGGAATATCATTAGCCAGAGGGTGGCTGAACCTATGGTATTCATGCCCTGATGGTTGGGGACGTCAAGTCTTTGGGCATATTTAAAGAGGAGGTTGATAGGTTCTTGATTAGTAAGGGATTAAAAGTTTATGGTGAGAAGAGAATGTTGTTGAGAGGGAAAATAAATCTGTCATGATCGAATAGCAGAGCAAATTTGATGGGCCGAGTGGCTCATTTCAGCTCCTATAACCTATGGTTTTATGATCTTATGTTGAGGAAGATGTACAGTGTTCTTCATTAATTGATATACTGAGGATAAATCTGTGCAAAACTTTGGTTAGGCCACACTTGGAGTACTTCAGCGTGTGCAGTTCTGGTTGCTACACTGCAAGATATGGTTAAGCTAGAGAGGGTGCAGGAAGATTCACAAGGATGCTGCCTGGATTGCGCAGATTTTCTGAATGCCTTTGAGAAGGTGCCACACATGAAGCTGCTTAACAAGATAAGAACCCATAGTATTACAGGAAAGATGGTAGCATGGATAGAAGATTGGCTGACTGGCAGGAGACAAGGAGTGGGAACAAAGGGGGCCTTTTCTGGTGGCTGCCGGTGGCTAATGTTATCCCACAGGGTTTGTGTTGGGACCACTTCTTTTCATGTTACAGATCAGTGACTTGGATGATGAAGTTTGTGGCCAGGTTTGCAGACAATATGAAGATTGGTGGAGGGGCAGGTAGTGTTGAAGAAGCAGGGAATCTGGAGAAGGACTAGACAGTTTGGGAGAATGAGTTAAGAAATGGCAGTTGAATATAGTGTAAGGAAATGAATGGCCATGCAGTTTAGTAGAAGGAATAGAGGTGTAGATGTGAGAAAATTTAAAAAAATTGGAAACTGCAAAGGCACTTGAGAATCCTTGTGAAGGATTCCCTAAAGGTTAACTTGTAGGTTGAGTGAGTGGTAAAGAAGGCAAATGCAATTTCAAGATGTCCAGAACATAAAAGCAAGGATGTAATACGAAGGCTTTATAAGGTATTGGTCAGACTGCACCTGGTGTACTGTGAGCAGTTTTGGGAAAGAAAACACTTATGTAAGAGTGGCGTTTGATGGCTCTGGAACTATTCTCGCTGAAATTTAGAAAAAAATGAGGGGTTATCTCATTGAAACCCACCTAATATTGAAAGGCCTAGGTAGAACGGACATGGAGAGGATGTTTCGAATAGTGTGAGAGTGCAGGACTGGAGGGCACAGCATCTGAATAGAAAGATGTCTCTTTAGATCAGAGGTAAGGAAGAATTTCTTTAGCCGAAGGGTGGTGAATTTGTGGAATTCATTGCTGGGACAGCTGAGGAGGCCGAATGATCTAATTCTGCTTCTATATCTTATGGTCTTATTAGAGGGCTTGAATTAAAAGGAGAGATTGGATAGGTTGGGTCTGTTTTCTGGGACCAATGGAGGTTGCGTGGTGACACAGTGAAGGCATGCAAAGTTAAGTGAGGTATAGATGGAGTAGATGGCCGGAGTTGGATTTCCATGTAAGGATGTCTAAGTCTGGAGGATATAGTTTTAATATGAGAGAGAGAAGGCTTAAAGGGGATCTGAAGGGGGAATTTTTCACACCAAGCGTAGCTGGTATGTGTAGTAACAATTTTAAGAAGCCTTGAATGAGCAAGGCAGAAAACAATATGAAACTAATGGGATTAGTACAGATAGGCACGATAGTCAGCACACAGCAGATGTGGTGAGGTGAAGGTCCTGTTTCGATGCTGCACAGCATCGATCTTAAACTACAATTCAGGAACCCGAGTATACTCCTGTGAGAAGAAGCTCATCATATTTATCAGTTTTGACTAAAACACTGGAGGCAATTCCACAGTTATAATTTTTTTCCCTCAGACACAGACAAATCAACAAAATAAATTATGATTTGCTTTCCTTGTGGGCAATTGCAATATCAAAAACAACTGAAGTCAAGCAAATAATTATCACAAGTATAAAGAAACATTGCCTGCAAGTTGATAAAAAGAGCAAGATTTGTATCACTTTCAATATCAACAGATGTCACTATTTTTGATTTAAAGGATGAGATTTATTGCACTACTTTTAGCTGGCTTCAGGGTGTTTGGAATCAAAGGCAACCTGGCCTACATTTACAGGCTGACCACTGCTCTGCAAATGTCAGGTCAGAGGGAATTATGCATCAGCCCACTGCATAAAGAACAACAGGGCCAGCTTTTTCCTCACCTCTGCCTCCAGCTTGGAAAACTACACTGAAATTGAGGAGTGGAAAGCCAATCTCTTGTGGTCTTGCCAGTCTCTTGGGAGCCAGTCAGAAGACCGTCCCTGAGAGCATGTTGGTGCAAGAGTGTGTAGTGAAGGGCATATGATAGGGGGGGCTCAGGGGTCTCGACAGGCTCTGGAATTTCCACCTCAATACACCAGATCCTCAGATAGTTCTTCTCGTTGCTGGAGACTTGGTTAAGAAATGTAGGTTTTCAAAAACAGAATCAGAATCAGTGAGAATCAACTTTAATATCACTGACATATATCGTGAAACTTGTTGTGTTGTGGCAGAAGTACAGCACAATATATCATACATACCATAAATTACAATAGGAAAAATTATAAAAAATTAAATAGGTAGTTCAAAAAGAGAGGAAATAGTGAGGTAGTGTACATTGCTTCATTCAGAAACCTGATGGTTGCAAGGAAGAAGCTGTTCCTAAAACACTGAGTGTGTATCCTCAGACTCCTGTAACTTTTCTCTGAACATAGTAATAATAAGAAAGCATGACCTGGGAGTCAGCTCTATCTTGGGTACGAGCCTACAAAGTACCCAGGACATCTTCAGGCAGTGGGTTCTCAGAAAGGCAGTGTCCATTATTAAGGACCTCCAGCAACCAGGCCATGCCCTTTTCTCACTGTTAACACTCAGCAATTCAGGTACAGCTTCCTCCCCTCTGCCATCCAATTCCTAAATGGACATTGAACCTATGAACATTACCTCACCTTTTAAATATATATTATTTCTGCTTTTTGCATGATTTTTAGTCTATTCAATATGCATATACAGTAATTGATTTATTTGTTTATTTATTATTATTACTTTTTTCTTCTTCTATGTTATGTATTGCATTGAATTGCTGCTGCGAAGTTAACAAATTTCACGTCATGTGCCAATGATAATAAACCTGATTCTGGTTCTAATAATGGATGCAGCCTTTTTGAGGTGTGTGTTCCCTTGACTTCCCATTCCTGAAGTCCACAATCCTTACAGACATTGAGTGCTAGGTATTGTTGAGACTCCACTTATGTGTGCGTTTCTGATGCAGGATTATTCTGGTGAATTAACCTCTCCATAAGACATGGGGCCGAATATAATGGAGATTTAAATTTTGTGGTCTCGTTCAAACTACACTTTCCTTCCATTCCAAGTTTGAACTGAATGCAGTCAGGCACGTGGTATGGAAAGTGTTAACATTGGCAAGCAGTTGGATTTCGGTTAAATGACAGGGTGGGAGGAAAGGGAGAGAGTGAGAGGTAATCCACTTCACCAGATCATTTTCACTCCTCCTGGAAATACTTTGACTTATTGGGAGCATCCCTTGATGCATCTCAGAAACTCAAAATGTCCTTCGACTTGTCTGAATACAGTTGGGCTTCCTGACTTGATTATGGTTAAAATCTTTAAAATATTTTATTATAACGTAAGGAGGCCACATAAGTCATGGTGATACTGCCTCTGATATATGGATATCATTAACCTGCAGTTAACATTGGAAACCATGTGGAAAGCCTGAATTCATGGCAAGTGAATTCAGAATAATATCATGATGTGCCCAGTTGCCGCAGCCTCTCCGGGCCCCACAAGTAGTGCAAGTGTTTGTCTTACATGTTTTTCTTAATGATTGCAAGACCATGTTGGATATTAATAATACAAAATACTGTAAGTCTGGTTCATTAGCGAGACCAAAAGCCACCCAGAGAAGGGGGTGAGGGAAAACAGAAGAGTGGCAAGGACACTGGAATCTGTGCCACATTGAAAGCCTAAACCCTGCAGGCCAGCTCTTCCGTCAATATTGTTCTCCAATATTCGCTCCCTGGAAACAAACTGGATTACCTTCATCTGCATCTGATTGCTGTGTACTGATTCTTACAGAACTCCAGCTCCAGGCCAATGTCCCATGCACCACAGGTCATTAGACCAGACCTCCCAGTGTCGTGTGATAACATTATTTTGTGATTGTATTGTGCTTCATCATAATAATGTATGCAGTATTGCAACTATATGTGTAGTGTGTGACTATAAGTACTGTGCTTTACACTTGAGCCCCACTGGAACAATGATTTGTTTAGTCATATACATGTACAGTACTTGTGGTTGAATGCCAATAAACTTGAACTTGAACCTAACTTGAATAAACTCCTCAATTATAACAGGGTTTCCACAGGATGGCAAGAGTTAAAATCAATCCCTTGATAATGACTTTATAATTGACCTATTCAGAACTGCTGCAGCAGAATCATTGCCTGTGAAATGGTTTACCAGTTCAGAGATCAGAGAAACTTGTGAATAGAGGGAAACTGTTTAGCCATTGAGGCTAATTGACCTAGAGAACTATCTACAGTACCATAATCCTATTTCATTGCTTTTTATCACTATTGGTACATTGCAAAGCTATGATTAAACCTAACACTTATAACGATATTATTATCCTTGCAAAAAATGATAAATAGAATGGTCCAGATTTTCCTGTTAATATTCCAGCAAAGCAAGTGGCATTCAGTACTATTTGTGGATAAACCACAGTACTGTTTCAGGGTGAGGGCATTTATGTGATGTACAAAATTAGAAGTTACCTTTCTGATGGGTGTGTTGGTTGTTAACACAAATGGCTCACTTCACTGTATGTTTTGATGTATATGGGTTCTGCTGCAGAGCACTGCCCTGACTCAAGGCTCTACAATGCTCTCATAAGGATCTCAAACGTGTAGCTGGGTGTGGCCTTTAGAACTGTGATAGTGATATTTAAGCCCATTGCAATGAAACCATTCACTCATTGTGCTATTGTAGTCTAATTCCACCATGGACAGTCCCAAGCCTGGCTGCAAAAGGAGCAGGGATGGGCACAGGGTTAGTCACCCCACCCGTAAAAATCCAGACCTACAGAAATACCAACGGAAGCTCTAAAGACCTTATCCATGGGAGAGGAAGGATGGGCTACAACTGGGGACAATTTGAAAGACTGGCCCTGGATAGAGGACTCTGATGAGCTGCTGTCAACAGCCCATGCCCCAGAAAGTAAGTAGGCTATTGTCTTCTGTGAAATGGGAAAAAAGTAGGAGCTAGAGCAATACTTGCAATCACAGAAACTTGGAAACAGTTAAAACGATCACCAATACTAAGAAATAGTGGTTAGTTTTCATGTAGCCAGTATAAAGACGTACAGAATACTGTAAACCTGCTGCTTGATGAAGCTGCAGCTCAACGCTGAATCAACAGCAGAGATCATTGTCTTGAACCTCCATCAGAGAGAATAAGGATATTAATCTCAATCCACTTCCAGCCGTTTGCTTCACAAGTGGATGATGAGGAAACTTACAGAGCAATAGTGTTCATGAGCCTTAGACCAAGGAACAGATCATAAAGACTCACCCTCTCAGACCTGCTCAAAAAATTATCAGCTTCTCTATTGGGTATCACAGGAAGTCATTAAATAAAGGAAAACCTAGATATCCCAATAAGAACCTATCTTAAAAACCACTGGCAAACAATCCTGCTATACAACATTTTGTATTTCAGCTTTTGGTCGCATGTGGAGACTTTTTTAAAAACATGTATTTTTCATTTCTTATCCTTTCACCTTCCTTAACCCAAATCCTTCTTCTTATGTTCAAGAATTTTATGTGGATTCCCTATTCCAATTTGACACCTCCTTCTTCTGACAATGTTAGTTATCTTAGGATACCTCAAGCCAATTGATTAAATAAATATGCCACTTACTTGACCCGTTTACCTGGGTTCTAGATCCCCTGTGGAGATCACCACATCCTAGAAATTAAACTTCATCTATTTTTGGTGCTTTAAACTATTGCTGAATTTAGTCCAATCTTCACAATTGGATCTACTTTAAAATAAAGTTGTGAAGTTAGTCATTTGGGCTAGTATTGTGGTGCTTCACAGCCAGGAATGTATACTGATATGGAGACTGGCACATTGTAACTCAATGACACTGCTGTGGACCAAGCACAGAAGGATGCCAGCCTTAGTGGTACAGAGCCCATGGCTTATTGAGAGCAGCAAAGGATAATATTACTGCCACAGGCAAGAGGAAGTGAGATTCCACTCCCAGTGAGGAACGTAGGAGTGTTAGTAACTGAGTATAGGAGGGAAGTCAGGAAGCGCCATGAGACCTGGGAAAGGCACCATTAGAGGACTCAGCGTGAAATAACTCGAGCTGACCTCTTGAGGAGTGAGCATCTGTACCATATAGATCAATGTTGCAAAAGGTTTCATGGCCTTGCAGGGTTGATCAATATGCACTGCACCATAGTAATAATACTGCCCTCGTGTACAGGCACTCAGCCAGGCAAAAATACATGCGCTTATCTTGACACACACAAATACACATGCACAGTTGCACACATGTGCCACACTCACAGAAACATACGTGTAGAGATACTGTACATGCACGCGCACACACACAAACACACACGAAAGAAACTGATGCACACAATGCTGTTACTGCAATCCAGCCACCTCCCATTGGATATTGTGATACAACCCTAGGACATCGAAACTATTCACAAGTTGCCAAATGGGAAAGTTACTGTGCTGTGAAACTTTACAGAAAAATGAGATGTGGTATGTCCTTTTAAAATTTGACTTCTGAGGTAACATCTCCTCAGTTAAGTAACAACAGCTGTGAGAGCTTGCAACATTTCTATTGATAAAAATTTGCTAAAATGAGAGATGTCAATTCCAGGGTGATGTTGCACAGGGCAGCCTCATAATTGAAGAACTCAGTCCTTAAACATCCTTGACAAGCAATGTTAGAGTGCTCCACAATACTGCCTTAATGCCTTTAAAGATAATAATGAAACTTCCAGCCCTTGTTTTTTTATTGAGTCCTGTTGGATGAGGGTTTTATTTTTCTTGTAGTTTAACTTTCCTATGCTCATATAGTTTTATATAATACCTACGTGTCTGCAATTGTTCAGTGACTTTTCAGTAGTTATACTATAGCTAATTCTGTACTTTTCTAGAAGTTTCCCTCAGTCTGTGTCATGCCACTGAACCTATTTCATAGTTTACCTCTTATCACTGGAATGTGCTTTAGCTCTCAAGTGAGCTGATTTTTAGCTCAAGACGACCATGGCTTCTTTTGCTCTTCTTTGCTCTCCTCCTTCACCTTCTCTCTCCCTTACAGTAGAGGGTTATTTTTCATTGTTATGAACACCTAACAAAATGGCTATAATTACATGATTTACACAACACCCTTGACTTCCAAAGGATGTCTCGATCAATCTCACCAGATTCAATAGTGCTTTGCATCAGGAGCCGAGAGTAAGAATAAAAGCTTTGGGGCATTGTTTGCTATGAATAACCTCTGAGGTATTCTAAACAAATATTCTGCTAACTCGTTATGAGAACGATTCACCACCACAATGCTTATGACAAAATTACATTATTACTGTTTACTCACCTCTAATGGTGAGAGTTTGTATGATACGTGTTGAAACAACTGAGCTTTCATTATAGTTCATTCATATATCATTGTACAGTACTGCACAGTAGATGGCTAAGGATGCTGTTGCTGTAATGTTGTCAATTGATTTTCAGAACCGTTTTCTGACAGGTGTGATGTTATATTAATGTTTAAATAAATGAACCATGACAAAATAAATACTGGCATATATTTCTCTGATCTACATTAATCAATGGAATTTTACTTGTGAGTCCCTTCAATATCCTCTGGTCTATGCTTTGATTCTGGTAACAGCTTAAAGCTATATAGTTTTCATATCTACCATGATCATTAGTTTTCTTCATTAATATATGCTATGCTGCGTGATTATTCTGTAATAAAATTGTCTATTGTGTGTTGCTTGATAAATATTAATTTCATTCATTTGCTTTATTGATCTAGAAGATCTTGGAAAAACTTTCACATAGCATTTTTGCTTGCGATTATTTCCTGTATAACAATGCAAATTTCTCCTGGTATCATATCAACTGTGGGGAATTGTCGTCAAATTTGGTTCAATGGCAGGAAGCAAAGTGTAATGGTGGAAAGTTGACTTTTGGGTCTGAAAGCCTGGTAACAGTGGGGTTCCACAAAAAGAGAGAGGGAGAGAGAGAGAGATCTGGGGTGGGGGGGGGTTAAAATTTGTTTGGTGGTAGGATCCTATTGAAGATGATGGAAGCTGTGGAGAGTGATGCATTGGATATGGAGGCTCATGGGGGAGTAGGAAAGGACAAGAGGAATTCTATCCCTGTTAAGGTGGAAAGAAGATGGCGTGAGGGCAAATGTCTGGGAAATGGAGGAAACGCAGGTGAGGGCAGCATCAACGGGGGAGGAAGGGAAACTCTGTTCTTTGCCTGGAAAGGAAAGCCTCATTTTGGAAACAGATGCATGCAGACAAAGGAACTGAGAATGGAGAATTGTCAGAAAATGTTGAGGAGGCTTGATCTAAACACAGAGCAGCAGGGATGATTCAGCAGTGAGAGGTAACTAATAATAAACTGCAAAATAACAAGCTCCAAGAGGCCACAAAACAAGAGAGAACAGATACTTAACACAAGGCAGCAAGGTAACTGAAGACTAGGAGTAACTGGTTAAAGCTGGCTGTTTTGTATATATGGACAATGGTTATGGATGGGAACTGGGTTTAAATAGGCTGCAGATGATAAGTTGGAAATGAATGGCAGATGGCACCATCTGTGTATACTGGACCACCTTCCACCATCCTTGGTTCTGGATCACAGACCCGGGTGAGCTGAGGGGTCCATGGACAATGGGCTTGAGGCAGGATACATGGAAGGCAGTTGTGATCCTGAGGGATGGAGGCAGCTGCAGATGATAAGTGACTGGGTTGATGCAGTGGGTAATCTTAAAGGGACCAATGAACTTGGGAGGTTGCGGGAGTTGGTATGCGGGGGCAAATCTCAGGTGGACAGCCAGTCAGAGGCTGGAGTAGTCTGGCCGGGCACCGATAGTGGTTAGCATGGTGGCAGTCGGCACGATTGGCAGCTAGGATGGCTCTTCGTGCCCTCTTCCAAGAATTCCGGGAGCAGAGAACCAGGGCTCTGGCAGACGAGACCTCCACTGTTGGTCCCTCTGTGGGGAACAACAAGACTTGGGAGCCATGAAGCACTTCAAAGGGTGCCATACCTCTGGCAGAGGAACTGTGTACATTGTGAGACAGCTCGTCACAGGGCAGATACTTCTTCAATGTGGAAAGGTTAGAGGCAGCGAAGCATCACAGAAACTTCTCCGCTTGCTGATTAACTCTTTCTGACTGTCCATTGGTCTGTGGATGATGGCCGGAGGACAAACTCACTGAGGTGTGGAGGAGGGAGCAAGAGGCTGTCCAGAAGTGTGAGTTGAATTGTAGGCCCCAGTCTGACCCAACGTCCTGTGGGAAGCCATGGAGTCACATGTTGGAGAAACAGGCCTGCCATCTCAGCAGCTGCAGGAAGTTTGGGGACAGCAATGAAGTAGGCCTCCTTGGAGAACTGCTCCACCACTGACGCAATCACCGTGGCCCCATCGGAAGGTGGCAAACCCATGGTGAAATCCATGGTGATGTGAGACCATGGTGTGGAGGATTGGCAGGAGCCACAGGAGACTATCGAGCCACTGGTTGGAGGAATTGGGCTAGGCACATTGAGTGCAGGCAGTAACAAAATGGCCTACTAGACATCTATGATTATGATAGACACCAGAACTGGCATTGTAGAAAATCCAGGGTTGTGTATCTGCTTGGCCAGAGAGGGGTGAGGAATGAGCCCACAGAAGTGCTTCAGAGCACACGTACGCGCAGTTGTCAGGTGCACCGACTGGAGCTGTAGGTCTTGGCGGGTCTGGTTCTCAAGGTCCCAGATGATCGGGGCGAGGATCTGGGAAGATGGAATGATGGGCTGAGGGTTAACCTCTGTTTCAGTTGGGTCAAATTGTTGCAACAGGGTGTTAGTATTCTTGGAGTCTAGTTGTTAGGAGATGGTGAAGTTGAATTGCTCAGAGAAGACCTGATTTGGTCCAACCAAGCAGAGTTCACTGCCAAGAAAGCCCACCAGCGCCTTTACTTCCTGAGAAAACTAAAGAAATTTGGCCTGTCCCCTAAAACCCTCACTAATTTTTATAGATGCACCGTAGAAAGCATTCTTCTAGGGTGCATCACAACCTGGTATGGAAGTTGTCCTGTCCAAGACCGGAAGAAACTGCAGAAGATCATGAACACGGCGCAGCACATCACACAAACCAATCTTCCGTCCTTGGACTCACTTTACACCGCACGCTGTCGGGGCAGTGCTGCCAGGATAATCAAGGACACGACCCACCCAGCCAACACACTTTTCATCCCTCTTCCCTCAGGGAGAAGGCTCAGGAGCTTGAAGACTCGACTCATACGGCCAGATTTGGGAACAGCTTCTTTCCAACTGTGATAAGACTGCTGAATGGATCCTGACCCGGATCTGGGCCATACCCTCCAAATATCCGGACCTGCCTCTCGGTTTTTTTTTGCACTACCTTACTTCCCATTTTTCTATTTTCTATTTATGATTTATAATTTAAATTTATAATATTTACTAATTTTTACTATTTTTAATATTTTAAATATTTAATATTTGTAATCCAGGGAGTGGGAAGCGCAGAATCAAATATCGCTGTGATGATTGTACATTTTAGTATCAATTGTTTGGCGACAATAATGTATAAAGTATAAAGTATAAAAGAGGGCCCAGTGAGCCTGACGTCAGTGGGTCTGTTGAATGGATATGAGATTCTGGTGGTCAGTCCCCATCAGGAAGGACTCAGTGTTTCCAAGCACTGTTGCTGTTTTGTGGGAGCATGGTTAGTGCCATTCAATGACAGTGTGCATTTTCTCTGGGTCCATGGTTATAGCTTGGGGTGAGAGGACATAACTCAGTAAGGAAATGACTGGGGTGTGGAACTGGCATTTCTCTAACTTATAGTACAGTTGATTTTTGAGGACACACTGAAGGACAGAATGGATGTGACAGATGTGGTTTTGGGGGTCCTTGGAGAAGATAAGGATGTCATATCTGTGCAGCATGTCTGAGGATCTTGTTGACGAAGGCTTGGAAAACAGTTGTACTGTTGGAAAATCTGAAAGGCATCACCAGGTATTCATAGTGACCATTGGTGTTATGAATACCGTCTTCCACTCATCCCCTTGGTGGATGCAGATCAGGTTGTATGTACTCTGTAGATCCAGTTTAGTGAAGATCTGGGCCCCCTCAAATGTCTATCCATCAAGAGCAGAGGGCAATGGTTCTTAACAGTGATTTTCTTGAGTTCTCGGTAGTTGATGGAGGGACAAAAACCCCCATCTTTTTTTTGACACTGGCTGGGGACTGGAATGGGCAAATGAAGCTGTGCTGTCATGCTTTGGCAATGTAATCATTCATGGCTTTGGTTACAAGACAGGAGAGGGAGAACAGACTGTCAGGAAATGTAGCAGAGTCTTAAATCAAACACAGAGCTGTAGAGATCATTCAACAGTGAGCAATAACTGTAACAATAAACTGCAAAATAACAAGCCACGAGGGGCCACAAAACAAAAAAGAACAGACACTTAACACAACAAGGTAGCTGAAGGCCAGGAACAAATGGTTGAGGCTGGCTGGTTTGTATGAGTGAACAAGGATTGTTGATGAGAGCTCGGTTTAAATAGGCTGCCGGTGTTGAATTGGAAACAAGTGGCAGGTGACTCCTGTTAGTTGGGTAGAGATTGCATGTACAGTTCTGACAGGAATGGTATCTTTACA
Organism: Mobula birostris; assembly: GCF_030028105.1. NCBI lineage: Eukaryota > Metazoa > Chordata > Chondrichthyes > Myliobatiformes > Myliobatidae > Mobula > Mobula birostris. The sequence goes on along the minus strand of NC_092390.1, from coordinate 29,048,365 downwards.
GGTGACAGGGTAGGAACTGGTATAGTCAAGATAGCTGTGAGAGTCGGTAGATTTATAAAAGATATTGGTCAACATTTTGTCTCAGTGATGGAAACAGAGAGATCAAGAAAGATGAGAGAGGTGTCAGAAGGGCACCATATGAATTTAAGAGCAGGGAGGAATTTGGAGGCAAAGTTGATGAAATTGACAAGCTCAGCAAGGGTGCATGAAGCAGCATCAATACAGTTGTCAATGTAACACAGAAAGAGATAGGGAGTGTTACAAGTGAAAGCATGGAACATGGACTGCTCTATGTAGCCAGCAAAAATGCAGGGATAGTTAGGGCCCCTGCGGTTGCCTATAACTCTGCCTTCGGTTTGGAGAAATATTCGAGGAGCCAAAAGAGAAATTGTTGAGTGTGACGAACAGTTCTGCCAGATGGAGGAGGGTGATGGTCGAGAGGAACTGTTGGGTTTGTAGTCAAGAAAGAAATGGAGAGCTTGTTGGAGTATGGAACTATATAGAGACTGGACATCCATGGTGAAAATGAAGCCATCAGTGCCAGGAAATTGAAAGTTGTTGAAGAGATCAAGAGCATGTGAAATGTTGGATGGGACAGAGCCAAAGGGGATAAAATGGAGTCCAGGTATGCGAACACAAGTTGAGTGGCACAGGAGCAGGCAGACACAATGAGCATAAGAGGTGGGTGGCAGTAGATGACCACCAACTTTATAGTTCCCTTAACCCACACTGCTCTTTTCTACCTCCTACCCAAGATAAACAAATCTGACTGTCTGGATAAGCCTCAGAATACACGTATATCCCTTTAGAACTGAGATGAGGAGGAATTTATTTAGCCCTATGGAATTCATTACTACAGACGTCTGTGGAGGCCAAATCATCAGGTGTATTTAAAACAGAGGTTGACAGATTCATGATTAGTAAGGACGTCAAACGTTACAGGGAGAAGGCAGGAGAATGGGATTGAAAGGGGGAATAAATCAGCCATTATCAAATAGTGGAACAGACTCGATAGGCTGAATAGCCTAATTCTGTTCCATGTCTTATGGTCATATAGTCACTTTTGACTCTGGTGTGTTAACAAGTGAGCATGAGCTAAGCCTCTTTGCATCAAGGGAGCTGAGGAACAGTGGCCTTGGTGTGGGAACTGGAGCGCTCATGTGTTAGGAGGATCACAGTAAACAGGAGTCCGGTGTGTCATGAAGAAAGCACAGGAAGAAGAACTTCGGTGTGTTAAGAGGAGCACAGGAACCAGGGCTCTTTCCAGTGTTTTCAATCTTTTTCCAGAGACATGCAAAACATGATATTACTTTCACCTGTGTGATTCGCCAGAGCTGTGCTTCATAATGTCTTACACCATTACTGAGCAGTCTGCTCTTACACAAGTGATGCCAGAAATTATACTGTTGCTTAAAAAGGGTAGAATGGATAAAGTGACTAATTACAGGTTAGTTGGTTAAATTTCTATAGCAGAACATCAAGAAGGTGCTGGAGATGCACGATGATGTTTTGTGGGCTGCTCACAAAACTTCTAGATACTGTACATCATTTGAACTTCTATTGCTGTAATTTGCAGTCTGTAATTTCCCTTTAAGTAACGTACTTTTAAACCACTGTAACAAACTAGTGAATTGACAATAACCTGAAGGGCTTGGTGGTCTCAACTTTCAGGAATGCAGATATGGCACCTTTAAGCGAATGAAGGTACATCTCCATGGCCAGAAGAGAGGTAGGAGAGGAAGACTCCAAGCCAAACTGAAATGGTGGGAGGTAAGGATGTAAAATTTCTTCTACCCAGCATCTTGTTAACAAATGTATAATCACTGGAAATCAAAACAAAGGACCTAAAAGCAAGTTTTCTGTATTGGAGGGAAATAGGAGATTGCTGCATCCTCTGTTTCACAGAGACATGTCTCACCTGAGAAATACTATATATGTCAGTCAGACCTGTGGGGTTCTTGATCCACCAGATGGACTGGACTGTTGAATTGAAGAGAGCAAAAGATGGGGCACTGTGTTTCACGATAAACTCTTCATGGTGCTTGGACATAACGGGTCTTGTCGTACTCTTGTTCTCCTGACCTGAAACATCTAATTATTAAACGCTATCCAGTCTACCTACCAAGAGAGTTCTCCATGACCCTGGTCAAAGTTTACATACTTCCAAAGGCAGATTTTAAGGAGCCATTTAACGTATTGAGTGTCGTGATTAGCAAACAAGAAACAGCCTACCCCAAAGTCTTTGCTGGGGACTTCAGTCAAGCTGGCCTGAAGAAATCTCTTCCCAATTATCACCAAGATATCACCTGCAGCACCAGGGGTCCCAAAGCACTTAAGCACTGTGACACCACCATAAGGAATGCCTACCATTCTACACCTAGAACGCTTTTTAGGAAATCTGATCATCGAGCTATCCTCCTCCTACCTGCATACAGGCAGAGGCTAAAGAGCAAGGTTCAGAGGTAAAGATTATGAAGAGGTGGCCATGAAAGGCAGAGGAGTGACTATCGGATTGCTTTGACTCAGTAGACTGGGCCATGTTCAAGGACTAATCAGAGGATCTGATCAAATACACCACAGTTGTCATGGAATTTATAAAGTCAGTTGTGGACGAGTGTGTCCCCACAAAATCATTTAGTGTTCCCAACCAGACCCCCTAGATCAGTGATTCCCAGTGGGGGCGGTAACATGTCCTAAAGGGTGTTAGGGGAAATAGAGTCATCGGGTGGGGTGGTGTTCAAGATGCTTAGGGGTGGGGTGGTAAGTGGCACCCTAACTTGAGGCTCGAGACCTGACTGACCACTAGTACAGCAGGCACCTCCAAAAAAAAAGGATGAGGCACTGGAACACAGGAAGAACCAAGGCTCTGCAGCTGGTGAGCATTTGTCATCGGAATGTGTCTGAAACTCAGCAATCTCATCCGACCTTACCAACCAAACAAACATTATTGAGGATGCAGAAATTAGCAACCAGGGTGCCCAACAGTTCCCCTTGACTTGCGGCATGGAACGAGTTCACGCAATTTAATAGTTGGTAAGGCAAGTACACCCTCTCTACTTTCTCTGCAGATCTACAAAAAAACAGGTCGCACATTGATACAATGCTGGCCAGAACCAAATGGTGAAATAGAGCCAATCAGTGAACCTGCCAAGCCTGAAGATTCCTCCTGAGTTGTTCAAAATGATCTCGGATTCATATGTGCGGTCAAGAGCCATCTTTGGGGTTTATGAGACCTTACATGATCACAGAAATTACATCACTACAATGTTACATACCTGGAATATGGTTTTATTTCACTCCTGTCAGATCAGTGACGCCCCATTTATCTTATTTGTAATGCGGTACTGTCTATTGAAGCCAGGAAACCATCAAGATTGCAGGAACACTTCCGTAAAAGACACCACGTAAAGACTACTTATAGTATTATTCAGTTCCAGAAGATGAAAGAAGCATTTGAAGAGCATTGAATACTCAAGTTATTTGTCAAAAAAGCTAAAAATGACCTTTGAAAGTGATCTTATTGCTTCTTGTTACACTTCCAAAGTGATAGCAAAGTGTGGAAAATCTCATACAATTGGTAAAAGATTAATAATGCCTGCTGTATCAGAGGTACTCACCACTGTTATCAAAATGGATACCAGTATTTTTAAGTCAGTTGATCTGAGTAAAAAAGAAGTTCCAGGTCTGTTTGTAATCCATTGTGTAATTCAACTTCAACATCTTGCAGCCAAAAGCATCAGACAACGACTTTTTTCAAGCAACACACATAAAAGTTGCTGGCGAATGCAGCAGGCCAGGCAGCATCTGTAGGAAGAGGTGCAGTCGACGTTTCAGGCCGAGACCCTTCGTCAGGACTAACTGAAAGAAGAGCTAGTAAGAGATTTGAAAGTGAGAGGGGGAGGGGGAGATCCAAAATGATAGGAGAAGACAGGAGGGGGAGAGATGGAGCCAAGAGCTGGACAGTTGATTGGCAAAAGGGATATGAGAGGATCATGGGACAGGAGGCCTAGGGAGAAAGAAGAGGGGGAGGGGGGAAAAAGCCCAGAGGATGGGCAAGGGGTGTAGTGAGGGAGACAGAGGGAGAAAAAGGAGAGAGAGAAAAAGAATGTGTGTATATAAATAAATAAAGGATGGGGTATGAGGGGGAGGTGGGGCATTAGCGGAAGTTAGAGAAGTCAATGTTCATGCCATCAGGTTGGAGGCTACCCAGACGGAATATAAGGTGTTGTTCCTTCAACCTGAGAGTGGCTTCATCTTTACAGTAGAGGAGGCCATGGATAGACAACAGCGAAACAATACTTTTTTCAAGCATGCTTTTGCTATATCTGCTATCAACAAAATTAAAGCTCATTCATTAAATAGCAGAATATTTCACCAGTTAAACCAAAATAACGATGAAGAGTTTGAATGCTTGCTTCCTCACATTGAAGATTGTTGGCTGTCAAAAGGTTGCTGCTTAAAAGATTTCTTTGATCTTTTTGACACTGAAGTTGAATTTTTGCTCAAAGTTGACAAGAGCTTGGGCAACAAGATTGAACTTCTACGTGGAGATGTGGCATACCTAGCCAATCTGTATGACAAAATGAACATTCTAAATATGAAATTGCAGGGTGAGAATTTCAATTTGATTTTCAGGATCAATTTAAGGATTTGAATGATCTGGAAATTCTTGATTGGGTAATTAACCCATTTCTTTGCAAGGTGGAAGAATAGGAAGAGAGCTTGCAAGAAGAAAGTGTCGAAATTCAGAACGATGAAGAAGCAAAAGTACTTCTCAGAAATGTCCACTTTTGTGGTATGTGGCTACACTGTCCTATGAAGTTTCCTGGTCTTTGGAGAAGAGCAATATACTCATCATTGCATTTCTATCCTCATTGTTGAAAGAGGCTTCAGCGTAGTGAACCATATACTCACAAAAAACAGAAACCGTTTGGACATTGTTACACGTAGTGGCTTTTGCTGTCACAACTTGAACCAGATATTTCAACTCTTGCTTAAAACCATCAAGCTCAGGGATCACATTAATATCAAAATTGACATACAGAACACAGGTAAGCTAGGTTTAAAGACAAATAAAAATTTAAAGCAGAATCATTTTTCTCATGTTAGCATGTGGTAGACATGTTTTTACACTATGGGGGCATTGGCAAGTATGAAGATGCTTTAGGAGGGCGTTGTAAGTATGAAGGTGCTATAGAGGGGCATTGGGCTAAAAAATGTTGGGAAACACTGCCCGAGATGAGCCAAATAATTCACAATTTGCTGAGGGCTAGATCGGTGGTGTTCAGATCTGTCAACCAAGTACAATACAAGAGGTCCAGGAACGATCACCAGAAAGCCATTTCACATGCGAGATGTCAGTTTTGGACCAAATTTGAATCACAGAAGTATGCCTGACAACTGAGGCAGGTCTTAAATTCTATCACCTTCTACAAAGTAAAACCAAGTGACATAGGTGACAACAAGGTTTCACTCTCAGATGAGCTCAATGCCTTCTGCTTGGTTTGACTGACAGAACTTCACAAACTCCCACAGTCCCCAATGAACCTGTAATTTCAGTCTCTGAGGTTGGACTGAGAGCCTCCTTCAGGAGGCTGAACCCATGGAAAGCACCTGGCCCAAACAGGGTACCTGGCCGGTTACTGAAAACCTGTGCTGATTAACTGGCTGGAGTGTTCACTGAGATCTTTATCATCTCACACCAGCAGTCTGAAACACCCTCCTGCTGCAATCAGGCCACAATTATATAGTATCCAAGAAAAATGTAGTAACTTGCCTCAATGACTATTGTCCAGTATCATTGACATCCACTGCGATGAAGTACTTTCAGAGGCTGGTGATGAAGCATATCAACTCCTGCCTGAGAAGTGACTTAGCTCTGCTCCAATTTGCCTACCGTCACAAGTCTACAGCAGCTACTATTTCATTGCCTCTTCACTCAACCTTGCAACATCTGGACAGTGAAGATACATACATCAGGATACATGCATACACCAAATTACTGGTCTTTCAACTGAAGCTACAAGCATTCTTCAAATCCTTCCCTATCTTTCATTCTTCAGTCCTGACGAAGGGTTCCGGCCCAAAACGTCGACTCATTGTTTCTAACTGATGCTGCCTAACCTGCTGAGTTCATCCAGCGTACTGAAAGTGTTGCCTCCATACATCAGGATGTTCTTCATTGAATACAGCTCTGCATTCAATACTGTCATCCCCTCAAAATTAATCAATAATCCAAGACCTAAGCCTCAATACCTCTTTGTGCAACTGAATCCTCAATTTTCTCACTTGCAGACTGCAGCCAGTTTGTATTGGCAACAACATCTCCTCCACGATCTCCATCAGTACAGATGCACCATAAGGCTGTGTGCTTAGCCCTCTGCTCTATTCACTTTATACTTATGACTGTGAGGCTAAGCACAGCCCAATGCCATATGAAAGTTTGCTGACAACACCAACTGGTGTCGGCTGAATTAAAGGTGGCGATGAATTAGCATATAGGAGTGAGATTGAAAATCTATCTGAGTGGTGCCACAACAAAAACCTCTCACTCAACGTCAGCAAAACCACAGAACGGATTATTGAGTACAAGAGGAAGAAACTGGAGGTCCATGAACCAGTCATCATCAAGGGATCAGAGGTAGAGGAGGTCAGCAACTTTAAATTCTTTGGTTTTATCTTTTCAGAGGATCTGTCTTGGGTTCAGCATGTACAGTAAGTACCTTTACAAAGAAGACACAACAGTACCTCTACTTTCTTAGAAGTTTGTGAAGACTCAACATTTCATCTAAAACTTTAACAAATTTCTATAGATGCACTGAAGGGTCACATAATGGTTTGGTATGGAAGCAACGATGCCCTCAAATGGAAAAGCGTACAAAAATTGTTGATACAGCCTAGTCCAACATGAGTAAAGCCTTCCCCACCAATAAGCACATCTACAGAGAACACAGTCATGGGAAAGCAGCATCCATTCATCATCAAGGACCTCCACCATTCAAGCCATGCTCTCTTCTCGCTGCTGCAATCATGATGGAGATACAGGAGTCTTAAGGCCCACATGACCAGGTTCAGGAACAGATATTACCACTCATTAATCAGAGGGGAGAACTTCACTCAACGACACTCACCTCAACACTGAACTGTTTCCACAACCTACAGACTGGCTTTCAATGGCTCTCCACTTACGTTCTCAATACTTATTGCTAATTAATTATTCTGGTTATTTTGCTGGATTTTATTTTGTTTTTTCTTTTGGTATTTGCATAGGTTTTTTTTGCACTGGTTGTTTGTCTTCTGTGTGATTTTTCATTAATCCAGTTGTGTTTGTTTGTGGTTCCTTATGGTTGTCATAGCCGGGGAAGATAATGGGAATAAGCTCCCACTACAAATTAAATTCTCCCAATGGCTTGCCTCTCAAATAGCCTCTGACAAGCAAGTCCATCTCCTGGACTTTACGTGTGGCTCAGCTACTAAACCCTGTAGAACCATTTCTACTGACAGGAGAAGGGGTAAAGGTGGGTTAGTGGTGCCTTAAAACCAGTCGCTTTGAGCAGATGGGGTTCATCAGCCGTGGTTGGTAGCACATCTATGAGAAGGAAAACTCTGATCTCAAAGCTCAGCTGCCTTGCAGCTATTCCCGAAGACTTCAGGAGTAAACCTGGAGGAAAACTCTGGAGCTAGAGTTCCTAAGGTAGTCCTACACTGAGTTCGAAGCCGACTGGCAACACTTGCGATGCCGCTTCTGCCAAGCTGTATTGGTCTCTGCCATTCCTTTGGATTCATCAGCTGCATGGAAAGGGGGAGCATGCTGGATGGGCAACAGCTTGCTCTCCATGTCCTGATGTCCTGGCTTGCGTATCACATAGACAGCTACAACCCCATATCCATGGTCGACTCTGACCGATGGGGGCACTCATTGTGTTTCTTAGTACTTACTGTGATTGCCCGCAAGAAAATGAATCTCAGGGTAGTATATGGTGACATATGTGTGCATTGATAATAAATTTATTTTGAACTTTAAACTTTGAATCTTTGACAAATTATTCGCATCAAATCTGATGGACCGTATAACATAAAACTCTGTTGGAGTTTTATCCAGGACAGTCTCCAAGGATTTGTTCAGGGAAGTTATGTTGGTTAAATTAACTATTTTTTTTCTTTTGTAAGTTTTGAGGAGGCTGATATGGACGGTCCATTTAATGCAGTCGACTTGAAATAAGGTGGTTGACAAGGTCCGTAGAACTTTCGTGATGGGATGAATAGCCCCAATCTTTGATTCTTGGTCCTCGTCTCTGGTTGTGGATCTTCAGAGCTACTGATAAACCAAAAACTCTCCAGAAGCAAGGTGAGCAGAATCTCAGGAGTTGAACTATAGTATGTTTGTGCGCACATAGAGCCAAGTTCCACGCCGTCACTGGCTCAGTCACTGAAGAGTAGAAGAGGATGAAATTTACAGTTGACATTGGCAAGACATAGATCCTCTACCAACCTGCCCCTGCTGCACTACTCTGCCCTCTGACAGCGAGACCCAAAAACTTGAACCACTTCCCTTACCTTCGGAGCTACCTCTCGGTGAAAGGAGATATCAATGCTGCTGATACTCCCCATCACCTCCACTGTGCCAACACAGCCTTTTGTTCGGTTGACTGAAGGAGTGTTTGAAGATCAAAGCTTCGGACGTGAAACAAAATGCATGGCCCACTGGCCAGCAGTGATCCCCACCTCCTTTTGGCTCTGAGTCTTCAGGCTCCTGAAGCAAAATGGATAACTGCACTCATCTCAATGCTGAACTGACTCCACAACCTATTGAGTCACTTTCAAGGATTCTTATTCTCAGTATTATCTATTTACTTTTTGTGTTACTTGCACAATTAGTTTTCCTTTGCACATTAGTTGCTTGTCAGTCTTTCTTTGTGTATAGCTTTTCATATATTCCATTGTATATCTTTATTTCCCTATAATTCCCTACGAGAAAAGGAATCTCAAGATAGTATACAGTGACATATGTACTTTGATAAAAGGAGGAGGAGAAGATGGCGGCGCAATACAGTTTGCAGAATGATATCTGTAATCTGTCAAGTAGGGTGCCATGCACAATCCTGATTTGATGGAGACAGACGTGAGAGAACGGAGGAACATCTGGAGAAACTTCTGAAATGCCTTTTTCGCTGCCACTGCCACTGTGTGATCCAGAATCTCCTGAGGGGAAGGCCCTGAGTCCTTGGTTTTGCTTGTTGCTCGGTGGTCGGGACGGGGTCGAAGCGCTTGGCAGAGATGGTGCTCGGTGCTCGGTGTCAAAAGGCTGTTGGAGGCTTGAAGTTTTCGGACGGACTCAGAGTCGGCTGTGGTCAGGTGCTTCCAATGCATCGACAATTGTCAGCGCCTGGAGGTTTATGGCAGGGAGAGTTTTCTCCTTCTGCTGCCTGATATCAGGGACTATTGGGAGTCGGTCGGAACTTTGAGACTTTTTTTTTACTGTGCCCATGGTCTGCTCTTTATCAAATTATGGTATTGCTTTGCACTGCTGTAACTATATGTTATAATTATGTGGTCTTGTCAGTGTTGGTCTTTGGTTTGTCCTGTTTTTTTGTGATATCACTCTGGAGGAACATTGTATTATTTCTTAATGCATGCATGCATTTCTAAATGCCAATAAGCGAGGATTGAGTGTTCTCATAATCTAATCTAATTTACTTTGACTTTGAGACTCGGGTTACCTACATTAGGGATCTTAAGATATTCAATAGAGCCATAGAGTTACAGAAGGCAGAAACAGGCCTTTTGGCCCATCAGGTTTATGCTGTCCATCAAGCACCCCTCTCCATTAATCTCATTTCATTCTCATTATATTCTCAACATCTTACTCTGCTGTCCACCTCTGTCCCCAACAGACTACCACTCACCTACGCACAACAGAGGCAAATTAGTTTACAAATCTGCACCTCTTCTGGGTATGGGAGGAATCAGAGCACCGGGAAACAATGCCCACATGAACAGGATTGAACCCAGAGGTCGGGATCGACCTTGGGTCACTGGATCTACGAGGCATCAGCCATATTGACTGCAGTAATAATATTGCCAATACTGGCTCTGCAAGAGCCTGCGAATCTGCTGCAATGAGGTGAACCTATGTCAGTGTCCCATCCCCAGGGTAGTATCCCTGGGACTGAGGCCCAAATTACACTCAGCCTGTTACATTGGGATGGCCCTGCCTGACTCCAGGCTCCTGAGACATGCTGTCTCTTCTGAGCTCGGCCAAGGGAAGGGACTACCGAGGACAAGATTCAAGATGTGCATTATCTGTGGATGTTGGCATGTATAGTTTCACTCACCACAACTCTAAACTGATTCCACAACCTACAGACTCACTTTCTAGGCCTCTGCAAATCATGTTCTCAGTATTATTTATTTATTTGCTCCATTTCTCTTCTTTTGCACATTGATTTTTCATTAGTAGTTGTTTAGTCATGTTTAGTTTTTATAAATTGTATTTCTTTACTTCCCTGTAAATGCCCCTAAGAAGATGGCCCTCAGGGTAGTATATAGTAACATATACAAACTTTGATAGTAAATCTACTTGGAATTTGACATCCTCGCTGACTCCTGAAACACCTGGACCACTACTGCTCACAATTTAGAAGGAGTAGTATGAAGTGGGACTGAGGACTTTGAGTCCTCACATCGGGGCCAAACAGAATCCCTGTTGGCAGAGGAAAGAACACACCAGAATACAAACCCCCTGTCCACCTACCCGGTCAGCAGCTTCCTGCCCCTTCCATGGGAGAGTCTGTAGTCCTCGCAGTGGCCTTATTACTTACCCCGGAACCCTCACTATTAAAGTGAAGCACGTCACTCTTAGGGACTGCCTAAGCCGAAGAATTATTCACTTTTCTTGTCATCGACGATTAACTAGACTCTGAAAACTTGCATTCATTTCTCAATCAAACTTTATTTACATGTGCACAGGGAGAACAGCCTGGTCTCTGTCACCAAACTGTTCTAACGTTGAACAAAGAAGTGCCATTTTTACACAGAAATTGACTTGCTGGATACAGATATTGACCTATTGAAAAAGTTGTGTGTGTTCAAATTCCTCGTTTTCATCATAAATCACCATCACACTACAGCAATGGAGCTGTTAATAGCCAATAGAATCTATGTGTTAAAGTCTAATAATTTTTAAGAATTTGTAAAATAAATATCTAATAGTAAATGTCATCCAAGAATCCTTCGTTTGCATCCTTAGCTTGCCTCAGTATACCCCTAGATGCACGAGTTGACGAGAGCAGAGTTGAGGCCTAGTGTTTGGGGTCTTGTCATTGATGAGTCCAGAGTGCAAGGCTTGGTGTTCAAGATCCTCATTCATCATCACAGGCACATCCTGGGGTTAATACTGCAGGTTAGTGCCCAGAGGCTGATCAGAAGTCTGGAATTCAAGGCCTGATGACTGGAGCCCTGGAACTGCACCTAATGCCTGCCAGAGGCTGGAGGCCGGAGACAACCTGCCTTGGGTTTGGATGACTGTGTGTGTGCATGGGCAGGACAATGGGCAGGGTCTTGTTTAGCTGTTGCATTTTGTTACTTGTCGTTTTCTGCGGAGCTCTGTTGGTGCTGAAATGTGTGGCACTTACAGGCTGCTCCAGCACATTCTTAAATTGCTAATGTAAATGACATTCACTGACTGTATGCTTCAGTGTGCATATGATAATTAAATGCATTTAAATCTGAAACGGCTCTGGTCCCCATGCTGTGCTCTCAAGGTCCTTTCTTGTCTGGGTTGACTGTACATTTTCTGTAAGCTATCCTGGTCTACATGTTCCCTTTGCCCCTGCCCCTGAGCATCCATGCTTTGAAATGGTCACCAGGTGAATATTACTTCTCTCTTATTTACACAAGGAGCATCAAACAAAATACATCTCTTTACTGTGGCAGTTTGTCTTCACCTGCAGCTGTAAGCTGGCTGCAGCAATAATTCAGTAATTAATCGCATGACTTAGACCTTGAAATGATAGTGAGCTTACTATCCTTCAAGAAACCTCACAGCTTTTAAATAGAAACCACGGCGACTTCGGGTCATGGAGGTCAATGTCCTTGTCTAAGACAACAGCAGCTTTATCATGTTGGAATCATCTTCCAAGCCAGATTTATTTTAGAGTGTATTAGGACAGTAAGTACAACTTTGTCATGGCATGTGAAAGACTTAGGGTTCAGATGCAGGCGAGGAAACAAACTAACTACTACTATCGAGACAAATTTTGTCATACTGAAGCAGCACTATTACTGTCCATATCAGAATCAGAAACAGGTTTATTATCACTGACGTATGTTGTGAGATTTGTTGTTTTGAGGCAGCCGTAGAATGCAATACAGAAAATATACTATAAATTATAATTAGAAATATAAAATACAATTATAATGCCCTGGTTCATGTTGTTACTGTTATGTATTTCATTTTGGCAGTTCTGTACGATCAGTCTGTTCTGTTTTCATACTTGTTTGGGTTACTGTTGAAGAGAAGAGAGAGGACAAATGTGTGCCATCCAATTAGGATGGTGGGATTAAGGGGTTGTTTCTCTGGGTGAGCGGCACTAAGGTTAGGCTTGGGGCTATTGTTCGAAGGGAGATGGAGAGACAAGACGCTGGGGAGAACCAGTCGTAGCGTACAATCCACTGGGAGACCTATTTGTTTGAGATGGATTATGAGCAACGTCCGGAAGGTGGTGTGTGCTTTCACGTTGACTGAGGGGCCAGTGTGTGAGTGACAGGGAAGTTCAAGATGAACTCCAACTTGTGCACATTTGATTGTTTAATTAGAATGGGCCCTTTTAGAACCATAGAACATTATAGCACAGAAAAAGGCCTTTTGGTCCTTCTTGGCTGTGCCGGACCATTTTTCTGCATAGTCCCACTGACCTGCACTTGGACCATATCCCTCCATACACCTCTCATCCATGTATCTGTACAATTTATTCTTAAATGTTAAAAAAGAACCCGCATTTACGACCTCGTCTGGCAGCTCATTCCACACTCCCATCACTCTCTGTGTGAAGAAGCCCCCCCTAATGTTCCCTTTAAACTTTTCCCCCTTCACCCTTAACCCATGTCCTCTGTTTTTTCCTCCCTTAGCCTCAGTGGAAAAAGCCCGCTTGCATTCACTCTATCTGTACCTATCATAATTTTATATACTTCTATCAAATCTCCCCTCATTCTTCTACACTCCAGGGAATAAAGTCCTAACCTATTCAACCTTTTTCCGTAACCCAGTTTCTCAAGTTCTGGCAACATCCTTGTAAACCTTCTCTGTACTCTTTCAACCTTATTAATATTCTTCCTGTAATTTGGTGACCAAAACTGTAAACAATATTTCAAATTCGGCCTCACCAATGCCTTATACAACCTCACCATAACATTCCAACTCTTATACTCAATACTTTGATTTATAAAGGCCAATGTACCAAAAGCTCTCTTTACGACTCTATCTACGCCACTTTTAGGGAACTTTGTATTTGTATTCCCAGATCCCTCTGTTCTACTGTACTCCTCAGTGCCCTACCATTTACCTTGTATGTTCTACCTTGGTTTGTCCTTCCAAAGTGCAAACCTCACACTTGTCTGTATTAAACTCCATCTGCCATTTTTCAGTCCATTTTTCCAGCTGGTCCAAATCCCTCTGCAAGCTTTGAAAACCTTTTTCACTGTCCACTACACCTCCAATCTTTGTATCATCAGCAAATTTGCTGACCCAATTTACCACTTTATCATCCAGATCATTGATACAGATGCCAAATAACAATGGACCCAGCATTGATCCCTGTGGCACACCACTAGTCACAGGCCTCCACTCAGAGAATCAATCCTCCACTCTACTCTCTGGCTTCTTCCATTGAGCCAATGTCTAATCAAGTTTACTACCTCTCCATGTATACCTAGCGACTGAATCTTCCTAACTAACCTCCCATGTGGGACCTTGTCAAAGGCCTTACTGAAGTCCATGTAGACAACATCCACTGCCTTCCCTTCATCCACTTTCCTGGTAACCTCCTCGAAAGATTCTAATAGATTGGTTAAACATGACCTACCACGCACAAAGCCATATTGACTCTCCCTAATAAGTCCCTGTCTATCCAAATACTTGTAGATCCTATCTCTTAGTACTCCTTCCAATAATTTACCTACTGCCGACGTCTTTCCCGGATTACTTTTAGAGCCTTTTTTAAATAACGGAACAACATGAGCTATCCTCCAATCCTCCGGCACCTCACGAGTAGATACCGACATTTTAAATATATCTGCCAGGGCCCCTGCAATTTCAACACTAGTCTCCTTCAAGGTCTGAGGGAATACCCTGTCAGGTCCTGGAGATTTATCTACTCTGATTTGCTTCAAGATAGCAAGCACTCCCTCCTCCGCAATCTGTATAGGTTCCATGACCTCACTACTTGTTTGCCTTATTTCCGTTGACTCCATGCCAGTTTCCTTAGTAAATACAGATGCAAAAAACCCATTTAAGATCTCCCCCATTTCATTTGGTTCCATACATAGCCGGCCACTCTGATCTTCAAGAGGATCAATTTTATCCCTTACTGTCCTTTTGCTCTTAATATATCTGTAGAAGCTCTTTGGATTATCCTTTACCTTGACTGCCAAAGCAACCTCATGTCTTCTTTTAGCCCTCCTGATTTCCTCTTAAGTATTTTTTTGCACTTTTTATACTCCTCAAGCACCTTATTTGCTCCCTGTTTCCTATACATGTCATACATCTCTCTTCTTCTTTATCAGAATTCCAATATCCCTTGAGAACCAAGGTTCCTTATTCTTATTCACTTTGCCTTTAATCCTGACAGGAACTCTGCACTCTCAAAATTTCTCCTCTGACGGCCTCCCACTTACCAATCACATCCTTGCCAGAGAATAACCTGTCCCAATCCGCACTTTTTAGATCCTTTCTCATTTCTCATTTCTTCAAATTTAGCCTTTTTCCAGTTTAGAACCTCAACCCGAGGACCAGATCTATCTTTATCCATGATCAAGTTGAAACTAATCGTGTTATGATCACTGGAACCGAAGTGTTGCCCTACACACACTTCCATCACCTGTCCTAACTCGTTTCCTAGTAGGAGATCTAATATTGCATCCTCTCTAGTTGGTACCTCTATATACTGATCTAGAAAACTTCCCTGAACGCATTTTACAAACTCTAACCCGTCTAGACCTTTAACAGTATGGGAATCCCAATCAATATGTGGAAAATTAAAATCCCCTACTATCACAACTTTGTTTCCTGCAGTTGTCTGTTATCCCTCTGCTGATTTGCTCCTCCGATTCTCACGGACTATTGGGTGATCTATAAAACAAACCCATTAATGTGGTCATACCTTTCCTGTTTCTCAGCTCCACCCATATGGCCTCGGTAGACAAGCCCTCTAATCTGTCCTGCCTGAGCACTGCTGTAACATTTTCCCCGACTAGCAATGCCACCCCACCCCCACCTTTCATTCCTCTGCCTCTATCACGTCTGAAACATTGGAACCCTGGAACATTAAGCTTCCAGTCCTGCCCCTCCTGCAGCCAAATTTCACTTTTTGTTATTTTTTACTAACCCTTTAGTTAAGATTCATAAATATAATTCCTATAATCATATGCCGTGTTCTGTCTGTTATTTCGAGGCATTAATTTGTAACAGGGTAGCAAATGACACAGCATCCACACAAACTGGGGTTTGGGGGTTGGATCGAGTGCTCCTCAATCTCACAAGTTTGGCCGGGCCAGAGGTTGTCTTCCCGAGAATTATGCAGCCGAGGAAACCAGGGTGTTTTACAATATATATAAATATCAATTTAAATAAGTAGTGCAAAAATACTGAGGTAGTGTTTTGGATTCATTGTCTGTTCAGAAGATTGATGGTGGAGGGGAAGAAGTTGTTCCTAAAATGTTGTGTGTGTGTGTCTTCAGTCTTCTGTACCTCCTCTCTGATAGTAGCAATGTGAAGAGGAAATGTCCTGGGTGGTGCGATCCTTAATGATGGATGCTGCTATTTTAAGGCATTGCCTTTTGAAATGTCTTCAATGGAGCTGGCTGAGTTTACAATTCTGCAGCTTTTTCAGATCCTGTGCAGTGGCCCATCCATACCAGATGGAGATGTGATCAGTGAGAACGCTCTCCATGGTACATCTGTAGAATTTTGCTGCAATCTTTGATGACATACCAAATCTCCTCAAGTTATTATCAAATCAAAATATCATCAAGTTGATGAAATTGTTAACAAACCAAAGGCCTCTCACTACTTATCTCAAAGGCTGTTAGATGTGCACAAAGGCTGCTCTTCTCAGAGAATTTATTTGTACCCAGGCCAGTGGAGGTGGTAAAGATTGACTGTAAGCATGAAGTCCCCAACCACATCTGTCCAGCTGGGAAGACTTCAGTTGGCTGAATGCCCGAGTTTTTGACAAGTACACAATAAATTATTATTGAATACTGTCATCACCTACAAAACACAATAAAGTTAGGATAGAATTTCCAGCTGAGTTTTAAATCTGCATCAATGGGATGCTCTTGGATCATTATTCAAGATTCAGGGTAGTTTATTGTCATTCTTCAGCTGATGAGTGTAACAGAGAACAAAATGATTGTTACACGGATCCGATTTAGCATATAAAAAGGCATGATAAGTATAAAAAACACCATTAAAACACAACAATTCAATTCAAGTTTAATTGTCATTTAACCATACATGAATACTCATGAATACAGCCAAACGAGACAGCGTAACTATGGGGTCAAGGTGCAAAGACACATTGCCAACAGTCACACACGGTAAGCACACACAAGATCACAATCACGTAATAAGAGTCCTGAGGCCCACCACCACCACCCATCCCCCAACCCCGCGATGCCTGGCTTGATACATACAAGTCATCAAACTCATATAGGATATCAGTAAAAGTACGACGACGCAGAATATGTGTGTGTGTATATATATATATATAGTCCAAACCACTCTGCCCACCAATATCATCTGGCAACTGACCCCCAATATCTGCTAGGTGACACCAGGGCTTTGAGGCCCTGTTCTTGTCCCAATGCCTGATTCCTGCTAAGCAAATCTCTGGCTTTGAGACGCGGACCTTGCATATATAAGCACATATAGAATATTAGTAAAAACGCAACCAGACAAATATATAAGTACGTTGTCCAGACCCCTTAGTCCATATTAAATCTTAATCACCCCAACTGCCCTACGCCGCCTCCAGTAGAGTGCGATGGCTCGGACACCTCTTCTCCAGCGGCTGAAAAACAAGTGACCCCACAGCCTGAGGCCTGCGTCCACTGAGTGCCGCTAAAAAATCTGCAGTTGGCCACAACGGAGCTTGTCTTCTGCTGTACGAAAGCCTGGGAGGGCAGTTCCGACTCCGTTCTGGACACCACGATGCATTGCCCCCAGTGAAGCACAATGTCTTCATCCTCTCACTTCGGGCGGCTGCAAACAGGCATCACCGTGGCTTTAGGCCTACTCCTCGCTACGACCAAGGAATAGGCCCCCTCCATCCGACCCTGCTCGCCACCAATAAGTCAACAAATCGAACTTGTGAAGCACCAGATTAACAATATCCAAAAAGGGGTCTTGTGATCACAAGAAAGCAACCATGATGGCAACTCGCTATTTGACTGTAAGCCTTCGTCGACTCAGGCAGCAGCAAGTTACACAGCTCCTTTATTACTTCCGTCAGCAAGCAACTCACTGGTGGTGTAGACCGGCAGTTCTTTGAGTTCTTAATGTACAGCAGGATCTTGCAATCATTAGATATACATTCAAGTAGAATTGTAGCACCTTTTGTTGACCTTGTAGAAGTTGCTGCAGCCAGTCGCGCTGCCATCTTGCCAGGAAAAAATACACATACAAAAATTAAAGAAATTAAATATAAAAATAAAACCAATCCTATGAAACATAATGTACAAGTAACTGTTAAGATTATGTGGACACACAGTCCTCTTTTATTGTCATTTAGTAATGCATGTATTAAGAAATGATACAATGTTCCTCCAGTGTGATGTCACAGAAACACAAGACAGACCAAGACCAAAAAACTGACAAAAACCACATAATTATAACACATAGTTACAACAGTGCAAGCAATACCGTAAATCGATAGAAGAACAGACCATGGGCACGGTAAAAAAATCTCAAAGTCTCTCAAAAGTCCCAACATCTCACGCAGATGGTAGAAGAAAGAAAACTCTCCCTACCGTGAGCTTCCAGTGCTGCAAACTTGCCGATGCAGCATCCTGGAAGCACCCGACCACAGCCTGACTCTCAGTCCATCCAAAAACTTCGAGCCTCCGACCAGCCCTCCGACACTGAACACTGAGCACCATCTCTGCCGAGCCTTTCGATCCCAGCCCCGGCCATCAGCCACAGGCAAAGCCAAAGATTTGGGGCCTTCCCCTCCGGAGATTCTCAATCGCACAGTAGCAGCGGCAGTGAACCGGGCATTTCAGAAGATCCTCCAGATGTTCCTCTGTGCTTCTCACGTCCGTCTCCATCAAATCAGGATTGTGCACGGCCCCTATTTAACAAATACGATATCATTTTACTGGAGAGGCTACACGCGCTGCGGCGCGCCGCCATCTTCTCCTTCTCCTCTATATGCATAGATTGATTGTATGTGCTGTACATAATGTGTATATAGTGATGGTGGAGGGGTCATGGGTGGGTGAATGGGTGGAGGTGTTGATCAGCCTGATGGCTTGGGGAAGTAACTACTTCTGAGTCTTATGGCCCTGGCGTGGATGATTCTGCCCCGATAGGAGCAGGACAAAGAATCTATAAATAGGATTGGTGGGATCCTTCATGATACTGCTGGTCTTTTATCAGCACCTTCCTTTTTATAAGTCCTTGAAGGCTGGTAAACTGGTGCTAGTGCTGCATTGGGCCTCCTGTCCATTGTGTGGTTTCTGCACCAAGCAGTGATGTAGCATGTTAGGATGCTCCCAACTATGTATCTGTAGAAGGCTGTGAGTGCTGATGTGCATAGACCAGCTCTCTTCAGCCTCCTCAAAAAGTAGAGGCATTGGTGAGCTTTCTTGAATTCGGAGGACGTATTCTTGGACCATGACATTGAAGTTCACTGCATGGTAGACGTCAATCATTATGACTGTATAGTCCAGCCTTTAAGTTCTTCCACATTCCTAGCCACAACATACCCAATCTAAAGGATATTGGCAAGTGATTCAGCTCATGGCATAACGCAGCCTGTTTCCGCAACTAGACAGCCTAGTGTTGGGAGTTCCAGTCTTTGTAGTTGGCTAATACTAGAACCAAGAGACTTCAGCTGACATGTGATCAGATGGAGTGGATCATGCAAGTCATTTCCAGTATCGAGCCAGCAAACATTATGCCTTCACTCTGTCACAGTGCCAGACCTGCTGTGCTGGAGTCCCCAGTGCAAATCAAAGGATGATCGCTGATGAGCGACATGGCAGCTGACTCAAGTTTGCAACCCTGCACACTAACACAGCAATCAATGAAAAGTATTCTTGCACATGGGAGTAGACTGAGCAGGGCATCAACATGCAGGTACAACACTCCTGATGTCTGGAACTCTCTGAAAAACCTTGAAGGTTTTGGTGGGGAGGCTACTGTGATGGCTTAGTTTGTCTTCTGTAGAACATAGACCATAGATTGGTTCCTTGGGGTTGTTATAGCTGGGGGCGGTAATAGGGATAAGCTTCAACTACCTATTAAATGCTCCCAATTGGTGTGCACCTCAAATAGCCTCTGACAACCAAGTCCTGCTCCTGGCCTTCACGTGTGGCTTTGCTACTAAGCCTGGTGGAACTGTTTCTACTGACAGAAGAAGGGGAAAAGGTGGGTTACTGGCACCTTAAAACCAGCTGTTTTGGGCAGATGGGGCTCGTCAGCCATGGTTGGCAGCTCATCTAGGAGAAGGAAAACTCTGATCTCAAACCTCTGCAGCCTTGTGGCTATACCCACTCATTGGGAAGGCTTTGGGAGTAAATCCCAAGGGAAAAATCCAGAGCTGGAGTCCCTGAGGCAGTCCTATGATGAGCTCAATATGGATTGGCAAGTCCTGCAATGCTGCTGGTGCCAACTGTGTCGATCTCTGTCGTTCCTTTGTGTTCGTCAGCTGCATGGAGAGGGGCAGCTTGCTACATGGGCAACAGCTGGCTTTCCATATTTTATTGCTCAGACTTGCATATCTAGACAGCTGGGATGAAGCATCCATGGTCGATCCTGACCAATGGAGGCCTCGGAATATAGAACATGAGAGGACAGTACAGGCTCTTCGGCCCATGATATTAAGCTGATCTTTTAACCTACTTGAGGCTCAATTTAACCCTTGCCTCCTACATAGCCCTCCAGTTTTCTATCAACAATGTGCATTTCTAAGAGTTTCTTAAATGTCACTAATCCATCTGCCTCTACTACCAACCCCAGCAGGGCATTCTACCAACCCATCACTCTTTGTGGAAAAAACTAACTTCTGACATACCCCCCATACTTTCTTCCAATAACCTTAAAGTTATGCCACTGATATTAGGCATTTCCATGCTGGGGAAATGCTTCTGGCTATCCACTCGATCTACACCATTTATCATCTTGTACATCTCTATCAACTTAGCTCTTGTTCATCTTCACTCCAAAGAGAAAAGACCTAGCTCGTTGTTTGTTCTTAATAAACACAAATCTGGAGTGGGTTTATATTAGAAGGTTTTGTTACTGGGCTGCTGCTCAACTCTGTGCGCACACTACCAGGTTGCCATGATTTTGATGGTCATTTGTGAATGAATAAGCTGATAGTCTGTACAGACATCATCAGCACTGATCATCGCTCTTATATTCTTTACGTCTCTGTGATTCCTCCTCCAAACAATGGTCTAATCTATAAGATGCCAAGTCTTTGAACAGTGATGCATCCACAAAGTTCTCACATTATTTCTCTGGTGGAATAAGGTGATGGTTATCGTGATGGTCAGGTCTTGGTCGGCACACTTGGACAGTAAGAGCACTTCACTGGAGTTGATGTTGCCAACACCTTCCTTCCCAACTATGCCTTTCCAGGGGTCACTGTCCCTGCCAGCTCTAGCATTGAAGTCTCCAAGAAGAATGACCTTATCTTCCTTGGGAATATCTGGTAGTATGCAGCCTAGGTCGGTGTAGAAGGTCTCCTTAATATCATCTGGTGAGTATAGGGTTGGAGTGTAGGCACTCACAGCTGTTGCCATTTGGTTATTAGCAAGCTTACAGTACATGATCATGAGACGTTCATTGATGCTAACTGGCAAGCCAGAGAAGTGACTAATGATGCTTTTCTTTATGATGAATCCAGCTCCGTGGATTTTGGGTTCATCTGCTAATTTCCCCTTCCAGAAAAAGGTGTATCCTCCCTTCTCCTCCTTCAATTGTCCTTCCTCAGTCAATTATGTTTCAAAGAGGGTGACAAGGTCAATTTGGAATCTTCTCAGCTGTCTTGAGATGATAGCAGTATGTCTTTCAGGATGATCACTGGTTTCGCTGTCTGTAAGTGTCTGCACATTCCAGGCTCCAAAATCCATATGCCTTTGTTTCAGACTGCAGTTTGATGATCCCACTGGGTGTGGTAATCCAGTCAGGAGTGAGGAGGCAGGTTAGTTTTAGGGCACCTTTCCTAGTCCCTTCCCCATGTAGGGTAAGAAGAACGGGTCCTGAATATGGCTGCACAGTCATGGGTGTAGCTGCCAAAAAGCTGTATCTGCCTCAGTTTAAGAGCAAGACTGTACCTAATATCCACCATCTGTGTGCCAAGTTGTGGCTAGGAACTACCAGACTTCACTGTCTGGATCCTGTCATCACTTACTGATCGCCACTGGGCTTTGTCCAAGATGGCTGATTGGATTATCATACCAGGAGAAATGCCTGTGCGTGAGGTCTTTTAACATGGGGAGACCAATGGACAAGCAGCCACCACAGTGGAAGGGCCAGATCCATTGGCATGGAGACCAAGACAACTGGGGTCTCTGTTCCTCTGCAGACTTCTTCCATTCTTGCAGCTGTTGTGGTGGTCCTCGTAGTTCTGAAATTTTGGAGGCTTTAATTTTCTGCCATTTTCTGCCTGCTTCACCTGGATCCTTCCCTTTGACCTTACTGCGATGGGTGACCCTACCAGGAGATAAGCTCCAGACAGCATTGCTCTCAGGTTCTCAAGATCACACAAGCCCTTCCACCACAACAAGGTGGCAATACTCTGGAGAGGTGAGCTACTGCAGTCCCTAATTCACTCATCAACTTTCAATCAGTCTTTGAGGTGGTTTAATGGTCCTTTTTGGTCTGCTATTCATTTCCACAGGTATATTGCTTGCATTTGCTGCATTAATACTTGTGTCTTTCTGAGCACCCTGATCAACATGGTTATTTTTAAATATGCTGGCTCCTTTGGTATACTGACAGGTGATGTGCCACAGCTATGGGTTAGAGCTTGTGCTCGTAGATCCAAGCAGATCCTTCTCAGAGGTGTCCCTCTTCTGTTTGACTCTGGTAGGAATGTGAAACTACTTCCTTTTGCACATATCCTTGCATGGACCATGTAGCAGAATTGTGGTCTTGGATTCACATTTGATCTCCAGGCTTCAGGACTGCTACGCTTTTTGTAGTCTTGTCATGATACTGTTTCTGTTTTATTTTTCCTTTCACTTTAGCCAATTTGGTCTTGTATGCTCCTTTAGGTGTTAACAGGTTTTCTTTCATTGGAAGGTCAGTGCGTATGTGTTGACCTATCAGTATTTGGGCTGGTGAAAGGCCATTCTGCAATGGTGCATTTCTGTAAATCATAAGACTTCTTTGGAATTCCTCTTGTCCCCCCTTCGCTACCTTGACTAAACTCTTTGCAAAGCCATTGGATTTTGGGTGATGTGGCCTTGAAGTTATATATTGAAACCACCAACCACTGCAAAGGACTCAAATTCACAGCTTGAAAATTGTGGTCCATTGTCTGATGCTACTTCACATGGAAGTCCATGCCTTGCAAACACATTTTCAGGAAGTCATTGACTGCTTTGCTGGTTGCTGATTGCAGTGTTGCAACCTCTGAGTAATTGGAAAAATAGCCTGTTACAACAATATGACTCTTCCCATTACAATCAAACAAATCCATTCCATACTTTGAAGTATGGCTTGAATAGGGCAGGGTGTGGTGTAAACAGTTCTTCTTGTTGCTTTGGTCTGTAGGTAAGACATATTTCACATGAAGCAATGACTTGGCTGGTGGGTTTCTTCGTTCTTGGCCAGCACATCACTTCACAAGCTCTACATTTATATTTTTTCCTCACTGAGTTGTCCTTCATGTATCTTCTGGAGCATTTCCTTGCATAATGATGCCTGTTCCCTTTGTAGACCATATCTTTCACTACTGACAGTTCAGTTCTGCATGCCCAATAATCCCGAATACACATTGGACCATCAACCTTAGCTGTATTGTTTCTTTGAGTGCTTTCAATATTTCATCTGATCCTGCTGTTTTTCTAATCTGCATTGTCTGTCAGGAGATACTGGAAGGGAGGCAACAATCATATCAACATAGGCCTGCATTAACCTCTAGGTCACTCTTTTCTTTCTGGTTGACTGCTTGAGACAGCATATCAGCAGCAAACATATATTTTCCCATGGTGTAGATCATCTTCACATCATATTTCTGCTGTCTTATCAACATGCGCTGTGTCCTCATGGGACAGTCATTCAGTGGTTTGGACATAATTAAGACCAGTGGTTTATGGTATGGCTCCACTTCAAAGGCTTATCTTTTAATGTGCTAATGGAACCTTTTGCTTACATATGAGGAGTGATTGATAAGTTCGTGGCCTAAGGTAGACGGGGTCAATTTTAGAAAACCTAGCACATTTATTTTTCAACATAGTCCCCTCCTACATTTACACACTTAGTCTAGCGTCGTGGAGCATACGGATCTTGGACCTCCAGAAAGTGTCCACAGCAGGGGTGATTGATAAGTTTGTGGCCTAAGGTAGAAGGAGATGAGTTATACAGCTCTCGTTACATGCACATGCATTCCAACTCTTTGAATGATTATGCAGAAAGTTTGAGGTTAATAACTCATCAGTTAATAACATCAGGGGTGATTGATAAGTTGGTGGCCTAAGGTAGAAGGAGATGAGTTATTAACTTCAAACTTTCTGCATAATCACTCAAAGAGTTGAACTGCATGTGCATGTAAAGAGAGCCGTATAACTCACCTGCTTCTACCTCAGGCCACAAACCTATCAATCACCCCTGCTGTGGACACTTTCTGGAGGTCCAAGATCCATATGCTCCATGATCACTGGACTAAGTGTGTAAATGCAGGAGGGGAATATGTTGAAAAATAAATGTAGTCATAGTCATAGTAATAGTCATACTTTATTAATCCCAGGGGGAATTGGTTTTCATTACAGTTGCTCCATAAATAATAAGTAGTAATAGAACCATAAATAGTTAAATAGTAATATGTAAATTATGCCAGTAAATTATGAAATAAGTCCAGGACCAGCCTATTGGCTCAGGATGTCTGACCCTTCAAGGGAGGAGTTGTAAAGTTTGATGGCCACAGGCAGAAATGACTTCCTATGACGCTCAGTGCTGCATCTCAGTGTGCTAGGTTTTCGAAAACTGACTCCTTCTACTTTAGGCCACAAACTTATCAATCACCCCTCGTATGTGCTGGCGAGAGGCTCTTTTCTATCTGTGCAAAGTTGACTTCTGCACTTGTGTCCTTGTTGCATAAGCCACAGATTGCCATGTGTCATCATGTTGCTGCAGTAATACTGCTCCAAGGCCGCGCTGCGACACATCAGCTGAGATCCTAGTACACCTTTCCAGATCATAAAACTCCAGCACAGGCTCTTCAGTTATGACTCTTTTCAGTGTCTGGACCAAATCCATGCATTGTGCTGCTCAAAGAGTGACATAAGTGGTGTTGACACAACAATTGAGAGTTGAGGGATCAAATTAGCCAGGTAAATCACCATCCCCAAGAAACGTCTCACCTCTCCATGTTTTCAATGGCTGACGTCTTTCTTGGGTCAAGCTTCACTCCCTCTTCCGATATGACATCTCCCACAAAGATCAGTGTCTTAATAGCAAATTCACATTTCTCTTTATTTGATTTCAAATTGACATTCCGTGTCATGTCAAGCACTTGTCTCTTTTGTGTATCATGTCCATCCTTGGTGGACTCCTAGACAATGATGTCATCTGTCATGGTCTCAACACCAGGTATGCTCTCAAAGATCATGTGGATGTTTTTATGATACATTTCTGGTGTGGACAGAATCCCGTAGAGTAACTGAAGAAAGTGACAAATTCCCTGTGGTGTGTTAAAAGTACACAGTCTCAAACTTGCCTCATCAGCTTCATCTGCCAAAACCTAGAGCACATGTTGAGCTTGCTAAACCAATTCACACCTGAAAAATAGGACATGATCTCCTTCCATGTTGACAATTTAAAATACTCTCCCTTGATGGCTTTATTGCAATCTCTTGGGCTTAGGCATATCCGCAATGCTTCATTTTTCTTTTATACATTGACTAATGGGCTCACCCATTCTGTTGGTTCTTCAGTTTTCTGTATGACATCTATCCGTTCCATATGTGCTAGTTCTTGTATAAGTCTGTCTGTAAGTGGAAATGGTACGTTCCTGCTTGCCTGGACAATATGAGTCACTGTGTCATCTCTGTGAATTTTGAGTACACCAGCCAAGTATCTGAACCCCTCAAGGACATCTGCATACTCTTCCATGAGTGCTGTGTGGTCATCTTTGGTCTGAAAAGCCACTATGAAAACTCTTTTCAGCAGGTTGAATTCACAAGCACTCAGACCTAATATTGGCTGTACTCTCTTATTTACAATCAGTAGCTACACACATAAAAATTGCTGGTGAATGCAGCAGGCCAGGCAGCATCTATAGGAAGAAGTACAGTCGATGTTTCAGGTCAAGACCCTTCGTCAGGACGAACCGAAAGAAGAGCTAGTAAGAGATTTGAAAGTGGAAGGGGGAGGGGGAGATCTGAAATGATAGAAGACAGGAGGAGGAGGGATGGAACTAACCACCATTCAAGGCCCCAGACAGTCCTTCCAGGTGAGGCGACACTTCACCTGTGAGTCAGCTGGGGTGATGTACTGTGCCTGGTGCTTCTGAAGCGGCCTTCTATATATTGGCAAGACCCGACGCAGGCTGGGAGACCATTCCGCTGAACACCTACGCTCTGTCCGCCAGAGAAAGCAGGATCTCCGAGTGACCACACATTTTAATTCCTCGTCCCATTTCCATTCTGATATGTCTATCCACGGCCTCCTCTACTGTCAAGATGAAGCCACACTCAGGTTGGAGGAGCAACACCTTATATTCCGTCTGGGTAGCTTCCAACCTGATGGCATGAACATTGACTTCTCTAACTTCTGTTAATGCCCCACCTCCCCTTTGTACCCCATCCTTGATTTATTTATTTATTTTTTTATTTTCGCTCTCTATTTTCTCCCTCTGTCCCTCTCACTATAACTCCTTGCCCCATCCTCTGGACCCCTCTCCCCCTTTCTTTCTCCCTAGGCCTCCTGTCCTATGAATCCTCTCCCTTTTCCAGCCTCGTATCCCTTTTGCCAATCAACTTTCCAGCTCTTAGCTCCATCCCTCCCCCTCTTGTCTTCTCCTATCATTTTGGATCTCCCCCTCTCCCTCCCACTTTCAAATCTCCACTAGCTCTTCTTTCAGTTCGTCCTGATGAAGGGTCTCGGCCCGAAATGTCGATTGTACCTCTTCCTATAGATGCTGCCTGGCCTGCTGCGTTCACCAGCATTTTTGATGTGTGTTGCTTGAATTTCCAGCGTCTGCAGATTTCCTCGTGTTTATGTTTTTAAATACAATCGGTAGCTGTTACTTTAGGTGCCGCCGTTTATGCTTGAAGGTCACTGTACAGCCTCCTTTTACTGAACCACTCTCTCCAGTGTAGCCTATCTCTTCCAGCTTCACTGGGTAAACTTTGCTCTTTACTGTGAAAGTCCAGTAATCATCCATGGATAACAGATTCACAGCACTCCAGTGTCAAACTTGAATGGAATTACTGTCTCATTCACAGTCGCTGGAACAATTCATTCTGTTTACCAGCATCAGCAGTCTGTAGAGAATCCACAGAGAATTCCTCCATTTCTTCATCGATTGTGTGCACCTTTCCCTTGGTAGCCCCAGCTTTGCAGCACTTAGCAAAATGATTCTTCTTCCCACAATTATCGCAAAACTTTTCATCAGCAGGACACATCTTTGGAACGTGACTACCTCAACATTTGCTGCATTTGTTGTTTGAGCCTTCCCCTTTGCTTTGCTGTTGTTTTGGGAAATTCCTTGTGCTCTGCCCCTCTGTTTTCACAGCATGCACTATTGTTTCTGCCCTGTACAGCTCCTTAGCTTGTGCTTTGTAGTCTCTGCTGCCCTACAGATATTCAGAGCCTTTTCCAGCATCAAATCTTTTTCACGCAGCAATCTTCCTCTGAGTCCATTATCTGGAATTCCACAAACTATTCAGTCTCTAATAGTGAATTTCTCAAATCTCCAAATTCACAGGACTTACTCAGATTGTGAAGCTCAGCTGTGTGCCGGTCGAAGATAACATGTCGTTTCTGGTCACAGGAAAAAAGCTTATCTCGCAATCCTGATATTTTACCTGGGACAAAATACTCCTCAAATGCTATCATCAGACTGTCCAATGTAAAAGTTGTCTCATCAGTTTGAAAGCTGTTATAGACCCCCAAAGCATCTTCAGCAATTACATGCAGAAAGATAAACACTTTTAATTTTTCGTTGGTTCCTCCAGCTCCACTAGCAGCTAAATATATATTGAATCACCATTTGAAGCATTTCCAGTTATCAGTTAGATTGCTGGTAAGCTGCATAGGAGCTGGAGGATTTAGCTTATCCATGACGGGAACTCTAGGCTGCTCACATGAATCTCTCTTGGTGAATCTGGTAACTTTCCTGAGATATCATGGGTTCTTACCTTGGTAAGCAGTCTCATCTAGGGCATCTTGTCAAAGGCCTTCGGAAAGTCCAAATATACAACATCCACTGCCTCTCCTTTATTGACCCGACTTGTAATCTCCTCGAAGAATTCTAACAGTTTGTCAGGCAAGATTTTCCCTTAAGGAAACCATGCTGACTTTGTCCTATCTTATCCTGTGTCTCCAAATACTCCATAAACTCAACCTTAGCAATTGACTCCAACATCTTCCTAACCACTGAGGTCAGGCTAACTGGTCTAAATTTCCTTTCTGCTGCCTTCCTCCTTTCTTAAAGAGTGGTATGACATTTGCAATTTTCCAGTAATCTGGCCTGAGTCCAATAATTTTTGAAAGATCGTTACTAATGCCTCCATAATCCCTACTGCTACCTCCTTCAGAAACTGGAGTGCAGTTCATTTGGTCAGGGTGACTTATGTACCGTTAGGTCTTTTAGCTTTTTGAGCACATTCTCCCTTGTAATAGCAACTGTACTTATTTCTCTTCCCTTATACCCTTCAACATCTGGCACACTGCTAGTGTCTTTCACAGTGAAGACTGATGCAGAACTCTCATTTGGTTCATAACCCCCCACAGAGCACACTGGGAACTGAAATTCTTTATTATGCACACATAATAACACACTCATGGGACATGTTCTCAAATCCAGGTAGCATTCTGGTAAATCTCCTCTGCACTCTCTCTAAAGTAGCTACATAATTCCTATAATGAGGTGACTAGAACTGAGCACAATACCCCAAGTGTAGTCTATCCAGATTTTTATAGAGCTGCAACAATCCTTCACGGCTCTTGAACTATTGAAGGCCAACACACATATGCCTTCTTAATCACCTTATCAACTTGTGCAGCAACCTTGAGGGATTTGTGAGGGAATGTTGTTGTCAGAGGAACAGGCTTTCCTACTTCCTATAAGACTGAGGAGCACAAGCATCGCAAAATGGTGGAGCTAAAGGAAGAAGATGAGAATAGCCTTTCCTGTCTAGTTGCTCGTGAATAACTCACCTGCTTCTGATACCGGGGACTACAGGCGAATGCATTCATTTACTCTCACTGCCACACAATGTTCCCTCTAATTTGTAATGCCCAGTGTTCCCAAAAATCTTGTGCTGTGCAATTTTTTCCCCCAATGACAACAACATGTATGCACTGAATAATTTCTTCAATTAAAAGAGTATAAATAAGCCTGTTCGAAAATCTGCAGACGAATCATTGCAAACTCAACATTGTCAACACCTTCGACATCAGAAACTTGAACAGGAAATGCGTTTGTGTACGATCGTGAAGTATGCTTTTAACATGCCAGCAAGGTAGAGGGTGACAACGTTTTGTGAGCAGTTTAAATTCCTTTGTGCGCTAGTGGCAAAAGATATGTGCGCGCACAAACCTGCACGCCTTAGAGGGAACATTGCCACCATACCAGATCACCATAGAGTCATAGAGTTACATAACAATACAGCATGGATATGGGACCTTTGGCTCAACAAGCCCCTACTGATCATGGTGCCCACACATCTGTTCCCAATTTCCTGCATTCAACCCATATCCCTCTAAGCCCTGCCCCTGCATGTACCTATCCAAGTGCTTCTGAAGTGTTACTTCCGTACCTGTCTCTACCACTTTTTTTTCTGGCAACTCGTTACATATACTCACCACCCTCTGTGTGAGCAAGTTGCCCCTCAGGTCCCTTTTAAATCTTTCCCCTCTCCTTCGGTCTGTATAGTGGGCGTTTCTGATGATGGATGCTGCTTTCTTGTGCAGTGCTCTATGTAAATATGCCCAGTGGTGGCTCATTACAGGTTTTTAGTGTGATGGTCTGGGCTATATCCACCGCTTTCTGTGGACTTTTCTGTTCCTGGGCATTGATATACACTCCTTAATGCCTTTCCATTCTTAAGTCCTCCACTGGCTTGACTTTCCAAAATACATCATCTCACCTTTACCTGTATTGAAATCCATTTGCCACTCTTTGGCCCTCTTCCCGAACTGATTGTGATTCCGCAATAGTCTACGACAGTGGTTTTCAACATTTTTCTGCTTGTGGCCCTCATGTGACTTTCATTTTATCTCTGTGGCCCTCACCTGACATAGTCTCCATTAGTTGCTAGAACTTATTTTTGGTCAACTGTATTAATTATTCTAATATACAGTCAATATTTATGTTTTAGTAGATTATACTATTGGTATTATTACATGTTAAATATAATGTTACAAGTGAATATGAACAATAAAACTACTTCAAAACTCTGAATAGTATACTTTATTTGTAATGTATATAATATTCTTCCAACCTGCAATGAAAAAGCATTTAATATTGTAACTTTGAGTTGCGCATGGGTCAGTGGAAGGCAAACAGGACCGGCCTCTTGCTGCACACTTGTTGATTGACCTTGCTGCAGACAGTCCAGCTCAATCTGCAGTTTGCGATTTGGGGCTGGATGTGCAGCAGGGCTCAGTGGATC
Organism: Mobula birostris; assembly: GCF_030028105.1. Classification (NCBI taxonomy): domain Eukaryota; kingdom Metazoa; phylum Chordata; class Chondrichthyes; order Myliobatiformes; family Myliobatidae; genus Mobula; species Mobula birostris. The sequence continues at coordinate 29,017,855 of NC_092390.1, read as the reverse complement.
TCCCTGCAGGGTATGAACTGTGTGACTGGTATGTGCATAGTCAAGCAGAACAGAGATAACAATTGACCCCCCCCCCCCAACACACACACATAAACTGAGCTGTTTTACTGTCTCATTTGCATGATCTAGTATATTTTCCTATTTATTTCATTCAGAGTTCCAATTAAATTACATATATTTATTTCTTTTTTACTTATATATTCAAAGATTCAAAGCACATTTATTATCAAAGTATGCGTAAATTATACAACTTGAAATTTGTCTGCTTACAGGCAACCACAAAGCAAGAAACCCGAATAACCCAATTAAAAATAAAGACCAAAAACCACTGAGTAGAGAAAGAGAGAGAAAGAAGAACACAAAGCATGCAAACAATAGAAGCAAGCCAACAGCATTCTGAACCACACTGAGTCCCCAGTCTGCTCCCGGAGCAACCAGCGTAGGCCCAAGCCTCGGTCTCAATTCATCACACCAGCAAGACAAAAACTCACAGCAGCTGGATCAGTCCACAGTCTCAGAGCCACGGAAAGGTCAAGCGAAATCAGCCCAACATTTGCGGGAAGGTGAGGAAAATCAGCCCAAATCTCACCTCCATTCCCAATATTGAGGCTTCCAGACCATCTGGATTGACTTTCAGATTATTCAAGCACGGGGTAGTGACTCAGTGTAGGACCCGGATCTCGATCTCACTAAATCGGCTCAACACCTGGAGTGATCCAACTACGCACCCAGGTTAGGTGGATGGGCATTGAAACTCTTCTGCGTCAACTCCTCTTCAAATTGTTCACTCCATCTCCAGCAGCGATATGAACTCTGCGATCTTGACTTGAACACGTTGCACCTCGCAATGCCCCAGTACAACTCATCCTCAGTATCAGCTTTGACTCCACCTGCCTCCTCACTGTCTCTGGCAATAGTTCACCACAATTTGCTTTAGAAAAGATGTTATAAGTAACGTTTGTAGTCGAAGCTCTTGCCTTTCGATCTACCAGTAAGCTGTTGCACATCTTTGGTAGCGCCATCTTAAACTTAAATCAAAATACTTTAGTAATATTTTGATAAAACAGTAAACTTAAGATAGCCCATTTCGAAACTCCTGTGGCACCCGCTTTCTTGTTTTTGCTTGTGGCCCCTACAAAATCTAGCTTGGCCCCGGGGGAGGGCATATGTCCCACATTGAGAACCACCAGTCTCTAATAACTTTCCTTAGTACCCACAACACCTACTAATTTTGTATCATCTGCAAACTTACTTATCAAGCCTTGTGCATTTGCATCCAAATAATTCATACAAGTACAGTAATGAATTACAAGTGTCCCAACACTAGCTCCCGCAGTACACCACTAGTCATTGGTCTCCATTCTGAGAAACAAACTTCAATCACTACCCTCTGCTCTCTATCTCCAGGTCAATTTTGAAACCACTGAGCAGCTTTCTCTAGATTCTATGGGAACTCACCTTCCCAGACTAGCTTTCCATGCAGGACTTGGTGAAGGCCTTGCTAAGTCCAAACAGACAACATCCATCCATTTGGGTATGTCTTCAAAAAACTCTAAAAGGCTCATCAAGTGTGACCTTACATGTATAAAGCCATGCTGACTCCTCCTATCAGTCTCTGTCTATCCAAGCATTTGTAGATCCTATCCTTCAGAATTCCCTCCAGTCACTTCCTCCTTCTGAAATCAGACTGACTAGCCTGCAGTTCCTGCCTTGTCCTTAAGATGTAAAGAATGGAACAACCTTAGTCAACTTCTGGTCTTTGGAACTTCACCAGTGACTAATGATGAAGCAGATATCTGGAGTTTCTCCTCTAGTCTCCTAAAAGTCTGAAGATGTATTTATTCAAACCTTGAGGATTAATGAGCTGTAATGTCGGCCGGTGGTTTAGTGGCATCCTCACCGGGCTAACAACTCAGCTTTGTAAAAGAACAGGCTAATGCTAAAGAAATGGCAACTGGCACCTGATGTACCACAAGGCGCAGCGAGGAACAGCAACCATGCTTCCAGTGCCAACATAGCAAGCTCACAGCTCACTAAACTGAACCCAGAGGAAGCCATTGCATGACTGGGAGAACATACAAACTCCTCATAGACAGGATAGAACATAGAACAGTACAGCACAGGAACAGGCCATTCAGCCCATAGCGTTGTGCTGAACCAGCTAAAAAGCAAATCAAAAACATCCAAACACTAATCCCTCTTACCTACACAATGTCCATATACCACCATCTTCCTTATATCCATGTGCCTATCCAAACATCTCTTGAAAGCCTTTAATGTAATTTCCTCTCCCACCATACCAGGCAACACATTCCAGGCATCTATAACTCTGAGTAAAAAACATACTCCTCACATCACTCTTGAACCTACCCCCTCTCACCTTCAATGCATGCCCTCTGGAATTAGACGTAAAACCACAGTTTTATAAAGTTGCAACATAACCACTTGAATTCTGAACTGGTGCTTCGACTCATAAAATCAAGCCTTCTTAACCACCTTGTCAACCTATGTAGCCACTTTCAAAGAGCGATGAACTTGGATCCCAAGATCTCTCTGCTCAGCAACGCTGTTACGGTTCTTTCCCTTAACAGTGTACTGTATCCTTGCATTTGCCCTACCAAGGTGTAATACCTCACATTTATCTGGGTTAAACTCCATCTGCCATTTCTCTGCCCATATCTGCAACTGATCTATATCGTGCTGTATTCTTTGCCAGTCTTCTACACTGTTCACAAATCCACCAATCTTGGTATCATCTGCAAACTTACTAACACACTCATCTACATTTTCATCCAGGTCATTTATATACATCACATACAGCAGAGGTCCCAGCTCAGATCCTTGCGCTACACCACTAATTACAGACCTGCAGCTCGAATAAGTCCCTTCAACCACTATCCTCCGTCTTCTATCAGCAAGCCGGTTCTGAATCCAAACAGCCAATTCACCGTGGACCCCATGCATCTTAATCTTCTGGATTAGCCTCCCATGAGGGACCTTGTCAAATGCTTTACTAAAATCCAAGTAGACAACATCCACTGCCCTACTGTCATTAATCTCTGTCGTCACCTTGTCAAAAAACTCAATCAAGTTGGTAAGACACGACCTGCCCCTCACAAAGCCATGCTGACTCTCCCTAATTAGGCCACAGGTTTCCAAATGCTCATATATCCTATCCCTAAGAATTTCCTCCAGCAATTTCCCTACAATTGACTTGAGACTCACCAGTCTATAGTTCCCAGAATTTTCCCTCGTTCCCTTCTTAAATAGAGGTACAACATTAGCCACTCACCAGTCCTCCGGCACCCTGCCCTTTGCTAGAGAGGACATTAAAATATTGGTCAAGGCCCCAGGAATCTTGTTTCTTGCTTCCTTCAATAACCTGGGGTAAATCCATCAGGCCCTGGGGACTTATCCACCTTAATACTCATTAGGAGGCCCAACATGTCCTCCTCCTTGACTTCTAAATATCCTGATGTATTTATATATTCAGCACTGATGCCTGGTCCTCCATATCCTTTTCCTTTTTAAATACTGAAGCAAAGTACTCATTAAATATCTCACTCACATTCTTCGCATCCAAGCAAATGTTCCCTCCTTTATCCTTGAGTGGTCCCACCCTCTCCCTAGTTATCCTATTAGTCTTGATGTATGTACAGAATGCCTTGGGATTTACCTTAATACCACTTACCAAGGACTTTTCACGGCCCCTCCTGGCTTTCCTCATTCCCTTCTTTAGTTGTTTTCTGACTTCTCTATAATCCTCAAATGCTTTGTTTGATCCTAAATCCAAAGCTTTACATATTTTTCCTTTTCCTTCTTGACTAAATTCATCACCTCTCTGGACATCCGAGGTTCTCTTATCTTTCCATCTCCATCCCTCCTTCTAAAAGGAACATACCTTTCCTGTGCTCTGTGCAATTGATCTTTAAAATTTTGTCTGATGTGGACTTGCCAAAGAAAAGGTGTTCCCAATTAACTCTTCTTAGTTCCTGCCTAATACCCTCATAATTTACCCTACTCCAATTGAAAACTGTCCCACAAGGACCATACCTATCTTTATTTATAACTATCCTGAAAGTAAGGGAGTTGTGGTCACTGTTCCCTAACTGTTCACCCACTGAAAGACAGTCACCTGGCCAGGCTCATTACTCAACACCAGGTCCAGTACAGTCTCTCCTTCATTGGACAGTCCACATATTGATTTAAAAAAACCTTCCTGGACACACTTAACAAATTCTGCCCCATCTAAACCCCTTGCACTTCAAAGGTCCCAGTTTATATTAGGGAAGTTGAAATCCCCCATGACAACAACCCTTTTATTTTCACACATTTCTTTAATCTGATTTCATATCTGTTCCTCAATGTCCTGGTGGCTGTTGGGGGCTCTGTAGTTCAATCCAATCAGTGTTACTGCAACATTCCTAGTCCTGAGTTTCACCCAAATTGTCTCAGTGCCTAACCCCTCCATTATGTCTCCCCTGAGTGAAGCTGTGATATTGTCCCTGATTAGTAGTGTAATTGCTCCCCCCTTAACTCCTCCTTTATCTTTTCTCAAAATTTGATAACCTGGTACATTAATCACCAATTCTTGCACCTCTCCCAACCAAGTTTCAGTAATGGCCACAACATCATAGTTCCTTGTACTGATCCATGCTCTAAATTCATCATCCCTACCCATAAAACTCATGGCATTAAAATATACACACTTCAAACTATCCAACCCATCAAACTTGTAATTTCAACTTTGTCTTACACTATTTACCCTAACATCTACCTTTTGGTCCTCTCCTTCCCTTACTGACCTGGTGTTCCAACTCCCAGCCTCCTGTGAAACTAGTTTAAACTCCCCTGAGTGGCATTAGCAAACCTCCGGCCAGGATATTGGATCCCCTCCAGTTCAGGTGCAACCCATCTCGCTTGTACAGGGCACCCCTTCCTCAGAAAAGATTCCAATCATCCAAGAAGTTGAAACTCTGTCCCTTGCACCATCTCCTCAGTAACTCATTCATCTGTGCTAGTTCCCCATTCCTACCTGCACTAGCCCATGGCACTGGCAGTAACCTGGAGATTACAACACCTGCAATCGAACTCTGGATCATACAGCTAACTGCTGTAAAGCGTTGCGTTAACTACTACTCAGTCCCATTAAGAACACGCAGTCTCTCACAGATAATGGAACATGCAGCCTCTGGGGAGCTTAGGAGACAATGGCAACTCCTTTGCTTGCATCTTCGGAAACAACTGTTCTATCTTAAATATCTCTATTTTTCCCTTTCAGGGTTCTTTTGAAGACACTGACTTGGAGTTACACGCTGGCTTCATTTCTTTGTGGGAATGGGACCCGCTCAGGGTCTCACGACTGGCTATTATTCAATATACCAAGAACGCGGCCTAGTAGATTAGCTTGCCTTCAGAGTTTTGGGATTTTGTGGTTCTGGAGGCGGGGGGGGGGCGGAGGGCTCGAGGTTGGTGCCTCTGCGGGAAATCGGTGTGTCGTGGGAGAATGGAAGATCTCTGGCTCTGTGCCCCAGGACCTGAGTTCTTTGGGCACAGAGCTCAGAAAAAGCGACACAATGGACTTTTAACATTGCAAATCAGCAAGTTTTTGTTACATCTCCCCTCTCGCTGTGAAATGGAGACATCTCTTTTTCCCTTATTAGGAAGCAAGAGAGCCTGTGGTATGTCGAATTACTGGGTGAACGAGTAGTCTTTGGGGTACTGCAAATCTGTGTCTTTATTGATGCTTTGCTGCACGCTTGAGTGCTCAGTGGGGGGCACGCTTGATGTTTATTTTTGCTGGTGGGGAGGGGGTCGTTGCTTTGCTGCTGCTTGTGAATGGGGGGGAACTGGGGGCGCTTTGGGGTTCTACATTTAACTGTCATTCATTCTTTGGTGCACTTCTCTGTTTTTGTGGATGTTTGCGAAGAAAAAAAATATCAGGATGTATATTGTATACATTTCCCTGACATTTAATGTACCTTTCAAACCTTTGAAAGCTCTATGTGGACAGCACCAGACTGAATGCAGGTTTCTTTCTCCTTGAAGCAGCGGTACTGCTAGCTGCCTTTCTATGCCTACCTCCTGCACTGCTGTAATGGTGTGCTCCACATACCTACAGGAGTTCTCCTCTTTCTCTGTGGTAGCCTGTGACTGAACACAGCAGCGGAAGGTAGTGAAGGAGACAGAAGAGGACTTTTGAGAGCAACCTCAAGCACAAACAAAAGTGTCGGCAATCTGGACTGGTCGCCAAGCATCTGTGCTAAATCTGATCTGTTCCAGTATATGGCAATCTGAGCTGGCATGGGAGCAAACTGCACCTTCATATGTTGGGTGATTGATACGACTGCTGCAAATGGAAGATGCTGCATTGAGACTGAGCCCAAAAGAATATTTATGTTGTTGGGCACCATTTCCATGCCTGAACAGTGCAAATAGCATCACTCGCCTCAACACTGAAATGATTCCACAACCTACAGACTGACTTGCAAGAACTCTACAACTCAGGTTCTCAGTCTGATTTACAGTATTTATCTATCTGTCTATTTATTTATTTACTTATCCATCTATTTATCTGTCTATCTATCTATTTATTTATCCAGCTATTTATTTATATATCTATCTACTTATCTAGCCATCTATCTATTTATTTATTTACACAATTTGTCATTGTTTATGTATAGTTTTTCACTAATTCTATTCAATTTCTTCACTTTCCTGTAAATGCCTGAAAGAAATGAATCTCAAGGTGGTATTTGGTGACATATGCACAATATTTTTACTTTGAAAGATCAGCTCTAAGTTGTGAGCAAAGCCCTCTCCCATGGTCGTACCGGGCTCCATGATGTCGTTGGATATTTTACTGTGTGTGAGCTTCTGGGCAGACTGCCCAATGGGCCCAGTATCTCAATGTGGATACTCATTGGCCTTTTGAAGTTTGCCTCATTTGTGTCCTTGGCTGAACCGACCTGGTCTAGGTTTATGTAAGAGTAATTTGGAGTAAATAAGAGTGAGAATGGTTTTTATGCAGTTGAACGTAAAGTTGGCTGAAGTTGTTTCTTCATCATCACTGTCCACGTCTAGGCTCTCCATTGTCCTGCTAGGTTCCAAGTTATCTGGAGAAAGAGTCATATTTATGCCACATACATGTGTTAGTGAGAAAAGGGTGTGAGAAGAAATTAGTGCGGATGATGAAGAGGAAGAAAGTAGCCAGTTTGAGAAGTTAAGGGATGACATTAATAAAGTAATTGTTAATAAAGACAAGGCAAAAAAGTTTACTTAGATAAAAAGTGGGTTGTACAATGAATGGAGTTTACAAAGGCTGTGGAGCTATGAAGTAGTGTATTAGCATGATGTGTGGTGCATTGTGTGCATGGTTGAAGGTTTATAATGTGCGGTTTATGTGCAATACACTAAGTGCACAGAGCTATGTGCTTGATGGCAGGTATACTGTTGGCATTGGTGAATCAGACATTTTGTAGGGCAGACTCAATTTCTCATGGGTGGGATTCAAATTAGCATGATTTATGGACGTTGGGTGGTACAGCAGTGTACCAGTTAGCATAACGCCTTACAACACGAGCTGTAAAATTGTGGTTCGATTCCCACTGGTCTCTGTAAGGAGTTTGTATTTTTACCTATGACCACATGGGTTTCCTCCCACATTTCAAAGAATTGCAGTTGGAATTGTGAGCTGCGGGCATGCAATGTTGGTGTCAGAAGTATTACAACATTTGCAGGCTGCCCCCCCCCCCACAGAACAATCCTCGCTAATTTGATCTGACACAAATGATGCATTTCACTGTATGTTTCAATGTACATGTGACAAAGCTCATCTTTATCTTTAAAGTATATAATAATTGGTTGAATAACTGGGAGTATATACTGTAATTGACATTATATAATGTAAGAAAAGCAAATGTGAAATTAGCTGAGCTACATCGACTTTCCAGTGATTGGGAAACATGGTCAAGGATGAGGTCCAGTAGATGCAAATAGAGTTGTCTTTTCTGACACCTCTGTGGGTCAGAAAGAGCTGAATGCTGTCCCCAACTTTCAGATGAACCTCCAATGTCGCCCAGCCCTCAGCCATAGCCTCACACACCCTCTAAACCAGTGGTCTCCAACCTCCGGGCTGCGGACCGATACCGGGCCGCAAAGCATGCAGGGTGCAGCGGTAGCCAGAGCGCACCCAGCACATCTTTAAGAAAAAAGCCAAAATAAACAAGCTAATTAATTAGGTGCCGCCTGGCACGTAAATGTTGGCCCAAATCAGAGGCGACTGCCAATTTCACTTGCTCTACGCAATGTTCACTCCTCTTTCCAGGGCGCTGGAGCCTTTAGCTGTTCCATTGTTTGGTCAATTTAAACGTCAGCCCAGACAGGCTGAAAAGACAGGGCTGTCAGGATTGAAGTGACATATTGAATCTACACAAACTTCTAATAAAGTATAGACACTGTCGTGCTTTCTTTGTAATGACAGTTACGTGCTGGTCCCAGCACAGATCCTCTGACACTTTTCAGAGAGAGAAACGTCGATCCTTAATGCCGAAGAATTTAAAGTTATTGACCCTCTCCACCTCAGTTCCTCTAATGAAGACTGGCTTCTGGGCGGCACCTAATTAATTAGCTTGTTTATTTCAGCTTTTTTCTTAAAGATGTGCTGGGTGCGCTCTGGTTACCGCTGCACCCCTGCATGCTTCATGGCCTGGTATTGGTCCGCAGCCCGGAGGTTGGGGACCACAGCTCTAAGCCCTTCTTGCACCAACCCTCTGAGTTACCAGCTACTCTCCAGGTGTCCTGCTTTCAGAGCGCTCTACCATCTATTGGCTGTCTGCCAGGAGAACCATTAAGATTCAAGTTATTCCCTGGCCTGATAATTGCAAGGGCCTTTGTGACCCAGGTGGACCCAGGTACTACATCAAGTTTTGGCTTTAAATTTCTCACCACCTGTCTGAAGTCTCAGAGCCAAAATCTTTTGGCAGCAAATAAAACAAATTCAGAATGCAGGGAAGTTATTGAAAAGTATTTAGTTACACAAATTCTGCTTGTACAATAATACCCTTGTTGAAAAAACTTTGTTGACTCCCCTCCAGATGGGCAGATGGAGAAGTTGCTTTGCACAGTGGGAAGAAATTACATGTACTCAGGTTCATCATGGCTTTCCCTGGGTGTAATGAGGATATAGTGATTTTAAATAATTTAATATGAGGAGTGTGAATGTTGGAGCCAAGGTAAACAGCATTAGGGTTTTAGAGATGGTTGTGAACCTCTTGTTAGTTAAAAAGATAAGGACCCCAATAGGTGGAATAGGGATCTATAAATTAATAGTATTCAATTCAGTTGCTGTTAAGAAGTTTGCGGCCAGGCGAGTCATTTTTAAGATGACATACAAAAGGTATAGGAAGAACAGAAGAGGGTTATGGAATTAATGCCAGATCCCACTGAGGTGGGATGTCTCATTGATATCGAGGAACTGGAGCTCTATTTTAACTTTTGGTTTGCCAATCACTTATAATAAGCCCGATATTAGTAGATGCTGCCTGTGTTTAGACTGAGTTAGGTGGTAAAGCAGCTGCCTGTATCCTCACTTGCATTGTCTTGTTCACCCATTAATCCTCTCCCTACTGACCTACCATTGGTTCTCTGTACAGCAAACCTGAATTCGAAACTCTCTTCATGACTGTCAAACCTATCCAGTGTTGTACTCTTTACCTGTGTAATTCCCTCCAACCTAGTACCGACCACCCCATATCTCTGTTCCCACAAGTCTGGTATGTTAGGAATCATGATTTAAGTTATTCCAGCTTGGAACCATGATATCTTCAGCCCAGGATCTCAGATTTGAAAGTCTTTTCATCGACAGCCTGTTTTTCTTTCAAGGTGCTTCTTAAAATCTATCCACCACCATCCCAAAAATTCCTTAAGTGACTCAATGTCAAATAGGTACACTATTCTTCCTGTGGAGTACATTGCCAACAGAACTATTATTTGTTACGTGAGGTTCTTTGTGTAGTTTCTTAGATATCGGAAGGGTATTCTGCATTGAAGAGAATGTTAGTTTTAACTAATGAAGTGATCAATGAAGAGAATCATACAGTGTGGACATACTGTAGGTCCTTTAGCCCATTGATTCCTTTGGCCCATCAAGGACTCATTTATACCAGCCCTATACTATTTCTATTTTATTCTTCCCCCACCCACGCTTGCATCAGTTCTCCCCAGATTTAGCACTGGGAGCAATTTTCAGCAACCAATTTCCACACAAGTGGTACACCTTCGGAATGGGATGGAAAAAATGGACACCTGGGAAAACCCACAGTGTTAGGGAAGATATTTATTTCTAGAGGAATAGAGTATAGGAGCAGGGATGTGATGTTGAGGCTCTATAAGGCGCTGGTGAGACCTCACTTGGAGTACTGTGGGCAGTTTTGGTCTCCTTATTTAAGAAAGGATGTGCTGAAGTTGGAGGGGGTACAGAGAAGATTCACGAGAATGATTCCGGGAATGAGAGGGTTAACATATGAGGAACGTTTGTCCGCTCTTGGACTGTATTCCTTGGAGTTTAGAAGAATGAGGGGAGACCTCATAGAAACATTTTGAATGTTAAAAGGCATGGACAGAGTGGATGTGGCAAAGTTGTTTCCCATGATGGGGGAGTCTAGTGCGAGAGGCATGACTTCAGGATTGAAGGGCGCCCTTTCAGAACAGAAATGCGAAGAAATTTTTTTAGTCAGAGGGTGGTGAATCTTTGGAATTTGTTGCCACGGGCAGCAGTGGAGGCCAAGTCATTGGGCGTATTCAAGGCAGAGATTGATAGGTATCTGAGTAGCCAGGGCATCAAAGGTTATGGTGAGAAGGCGGGGCAGTGGGACTAAATAGGATAAAATGGATCAGCTCATGACAAAATGGCAGAGCAGACTCAATGGGCCGAATGGCCTACTTCTGCTCCTTTGTCTTATTGTCTTATGGTCTTATATGCAAACTCCACATAAGCAAAACTGAAGATTAAAGTTGGGTTGCTAGGAATGTGAGGTGGTACCTCTACCTTCTATACCACTATGTATCCGGTGATTGATTGATTGGTTGTCAGTCCTATGCAGTTCTGTAACAGTATTGTTGAGTACAGATAGATTTGTGTAGTTCTAGATTAGTGAACTGAACAAAGAATCCTGTTTTTAAAGTGGAAAAGCCATTGCAGTGAGGCAGTTCCATTCTCTCAACCTCAGAAGTCCTGGTAATATGCTACAAGTTTTCGTCATAACTGGGATCCTTGGTTGCAGTGGATGACAATGTCTTCTTCTGTGCCTTGTCATGCGTTTTACTCTCCATGAAATGTTGCAGAACCACCTTACTGGCCATTGGATTTCACTGTTGATCTTATCAGCCCAGTCCCCTGGAGATGACTTTGCATTCTACGAATGGGATGTTCCTATTTCACCAGGGTATGAGACCCACAGGCTACCCTCATTTAGTTTATCCTGCCTCTTGAAGTGGTGTACCAGGGCATGGCTGCTGTCATGCAAACAGCTACTTGGAGCCACAGGTAAGAGCTGAGTGCCCTGTGGGAAGCAAAAGTGAGTGAATCACCCCAGAATGGACACAACAAGCTCCTTCATCAAAGGTACTACACCTCCCTGAACATCTCATTTTATAGATAGGTGTTGTATGATCATTGCTAAGTTTAAGCAACTTCTGGATTTCAAACGACACCTGAATTACTAGGATAGAACTTATTGAGACAGTTATTTGGCTTGGAATTTCTGTAAGTATACTGGCTTCTAAGCTACTCTGCATATTGCCTGTGGTTTGGCACTACAGATGACAATTTGCTTCCAAATTCTTGTGCAAGTCACAAGTGGAAAATTGCTTCACGTAATTACAGAGATAACAATCCTGCCCCTCAAGGTTCAACAGAAATTTCTTCCCCGCAGCTATCAGGTTCTTAAACAACCTGAGAAACCTTAATGCCACTATGGAATATATATTTTTTTAATGTTTCTCAATCATGCACTCATTTTTCCATGTTTATTTGCACACTGTAGGTTATGAAAAATTTATGATAATTTAAGTTTATGCTAACTTACATTTGTGCCTGTCCTGTAATGCATTGTACTGCTGCTGCAAAAAGCTGATTTTCATGGCATTTATACCTTGTAAATGTTTGTCTTTTGACAACCCTAAACTTGAACTTGAGTGGTGGTGGATGCACTGCATATTTATGCTGGAACTATTCAGAATGTGAAATGCATGCAACAATGATTTAACACTGCCGTTGCCAACTCAGACACTGCAGTGAAGACTGTGCTCAGTATCAGGAAGAGTGTTCCTTAACTATGCCAATTTAATGAATCTCCAATGACTTGCATGATTATTGATAGGTTGCTTGGAAGGGAGTCAGATGTGCACACGAAATGGATTTCCACTGCTGGACATATACTCAGTGGACACTTTATTAGGTACACCTGTAAACCTGCTCATTAATGCAAATATCTAATCAGCCAATCATAAAAGCATGGAGACATGGTCAAGAGGTTCAGTTGTTCAGACCAAACATCAGAATGGAGAAGAAATATGATCTAAGTGACTTTGACCATGAAATGCTTGTTGGTGCCAAACAGGGTGGTTTGAGTATCTCAGTATCTCAGAAACTGCTGACTCTCTGGGAATTTCTTATGAATTTATGTCCTGATGCCTCTAATAAAATTAAAGCTGACTGGGAAAGAGAACTTGAGATTAATATACCGACTGAAAAATGGGAAAAAATTCTTCAGTTGGTGAATTCATCCTCTGTATGTGCTAAGCATAGGTTGATACAGTTTAAAGTAGTTCACAGGGCTCATATGTCCAAAGATAAACTATCTCGTTATTACTCTTATATTAATCCAATATGTGACAGATGCCAGTCTGAGATTGCTTCTTTAACTCACATGTTTTGGTCATGTCCCTTGTTGGAGAAATATTGGAAAGATATTTTTGATATTATTTCAACGGTCCTAAATCTAGACTTACAACCTCATCCAATTACTGCTATCTTTGGATTACCAATGATAGACTCAAATAATTTAACCTCTTCATCACGAAGGATGATTGCATTTCTTACTTTAATAGCTAGAAGGTCCATCTTGTTGAATTGGAAAGAGATCAACCCTCCTACAGTATTTCATTGGTTTTCACAAACTATGGTGTGTCTGAATTTGGAGAAAATTAGAAGTGCAGTTTATGACCCTTCTATTAAGTTTGAAAAAATTTGGAGGCCATTTATTCAGCATTTTCATTTGATGTAATTTGATCATTTCCAAACTGGTTTTATTTCTCTGTACTGTTGTTGGAGGGGAGTGGAGGCGTCGACGCTGAGGTTTTCTTCTTTTCCATTTTTAAGTTGTTAGTTTTGCCCAAGTCTTTTAGTTTAGTTTAGATTTTTTTTCTTTTGGGATGGGTTTTTTTTCTTTTTTTGTCTTTTTCCTTTTTTTTTGCTTTATATTATCCGTGATCAGTTTTACATGTATGGGAGTTTTGGTAATTTCCACTATTTGGTTTTGCAATTACTCTTTTTTTAAATGTAACAATACATCTCATATTATTTGTATTATTGCTATGTTTTGTTTCTATATTTTGAAATTAATAAAAAGATTGAAAAAGAAAGAAAGACTCTCTGGGAATTTCACACACATCAATCTCTAGAGTTTACAGACAATGGTGCAAAATTCAAAAAAAAACATCCAGATAGATGATGTGTCTAGTCGTGGGTTCCCAATGGAGATGGCAGAAGTTGAAGAATTAGAACTTTTTATATTGGCTATCTCCTCACTTTCTTCCTTGTCCTGATGAAGGATCTTGATCTGAAATGTTGACTGTTCATTTCCCTCTATACATGCTGGCTGACCTAGACCATAAGACAAAGGAGAAAAATTAGGCCATTCAGTCCATCAAATCTGCTCCACCATTAGAACATGTCTGATTTATTATCTCTCTCAAACCCATTCTCCTGCCTTCTCCCTGTAACTTTTGACACTCTTAGTAATCAAGAACCTATCAAACTTTGCTTTAATAATCCCATTGACTTGGCCTTTATAGCCATCTACCTGTTCTAAAGGGACATCGTTATATTCGGAAGCTGTGCTCTCTGGTCCTAGACTCCCCCGCTATAGGAAGCATCCTCTCCATGTCCACTCTATGTATGCCTTTCAATATTCGATAAGTTTCAATCCCTGTCTACTCCTCTAATGCTTTGTGTTTTGTGACAGTTGGCTTGAGAAGTTATTCTCGGATTTTGTGGTGTGAGGTAGAATCTTGTATGAGCCTGCTTTCAGCAAGTTATGGGACTTTGGCAGTGCAATTCCCCCAAATCAACATAACATGGGGAAGAACAGAGCAGATGCCCAGTAGCTGAAATCAGTTTTCAATTGAAGTTCTACATCAGCTTAATGGCATAATAGTGTTTGAGTCATAGCACCCTATAGTACATAAAAGGTCTGTCATCAAGCCTATTTCTCTTTATTCTTCTCTCATTTCCATTCACTATCTTATGGTTCTGGCTCTCACATACACACTAGAGTGAAGAGCTTCAGGATCGTCACCATGTTGAGGTGGAAGGGCCTGTGAGCACCTGGGATCCCAAAAGTGATGCCATCTGGCACTTTGCTCCTTGTCAGATCATCCATGTCAAGGGGGAGGATCAACAAAAAGAGTGATTCAACCAACAGCTCAACAGTGGAGCTGGCAAAAGGTGATGGCGCATCGCAATGGCAGTGAAAGCAGAGAAAGGTCCCCTTGTATTCCATGCCACTGCACCCTGACCCCTGACCCTGATCCAGCAAGGACCGTGTGGTGGCTGCCCCTCCCCACGTTAAACAAAGTCACACACAGGCAACCTTCATTAAGATAATTCGCCAAACATTCACCCTTTATACTTGAGTTGAGTGATCGCCCTGTAGAGACAAGTTACAATGGCCAATTAACCCATTAACAGAAGTGTTTGCCATGTGAGAGAAAACCGGAGGACCCAGGGAAAACCCACGTGCTCACAGGAAGAAGGTGCAAACTCTGTACAGACAGAGTCAGAATCAGAATCAGAATCAGGTTTATTATCACCGGCATGTGACGTGAAATTCGTTAACTTAGCAGCAGCAGTTCAATGCAATACATGATACAGAAGAGAAAAAAAAATAAATAAGTCAATTACAGTATAAATATATTGAATAGATTAAAAAATGTGCAAAAAACAGAAATATTGTAGATTTTAAAAAGTGATGTAGTGTCCAAGAGTTCAATGTCCATTTAGGAATTGGATGGCAGAGGGGAAGAAGCTGTTACTGAATCACTGAGTGTGTGCCTTCAGGCTTCTGTATCTCCTTCCTGACGGTAACAGTGAAAAAAGGGCATGCCCTGGGTGCTGGCGGTCCTTAATAATGAACATTGCCTTCCTGAGACACCGCTCCCTGAAGATGTCCTGGGTACCTAGTAGACTAGTACCCAAGATGGAGCTGACAAGATTTACAACCCTCTGCAGTTTATTTCAGTCCTGTGCATACCAGACAGTGATACAGCCTGTCAGAATGCTTGCACTAGAGCTGTGAGAGAGTAGATCAACTAGATGTCTCACTATGGTGTTTTTTCGTTCCAAGCTGGTCAACAGAGACATGACAACCTTCAACAATCATAGTAGCAGCCACAGCACACAGCCCAGAGCTACTTAATCAGAGGAAGACACCCATTGTGATAAATTCTGTGCCTCAGCCTTTTTCCATCCCCATGTAGGAAGTACAAGTGATGTTTTGCAGTTTGCTCGTCATTACTGCTTTCCAGAGTTTATAGAAACTCTCTACTACAGGATAGATGAATTCATCTCCATCTTCTTCAAAGGAGATCAATAGACAAATCAGCATGTGTGGGCATGAGTGATTGAAAATAGCTTGCAAATGATAGAAGGAGTGTTTGATGCTTTTATCATTTTGATGATGACACACCAAAATTCTGAAAGACTTGGTCACCTTAACACCCAGCTCCTCTACACTGTGCCTCAAATTAAAGCTGACAAGCACCCAATGAAGAGAAGCCTGAAAGTAATTATTGCTTCTCAGCGGATATGTCAGAAGGCAGCAAGACCTGGAAAACATGCAGGCATGAGATGAAAACTGGGGAATAACATCTGCACTACAGAAGTGGAAGGAGATGAGCACCTTGTCGGCCCAGTGCTCTTTCCCCCACCTATCCCCTCCCCAACTATCCCACAATCCCCTCCCCAAATACCCCACTATCCCTTCCCCAAATGCCCCATTAACATTCATTGACCTGAAATCTAACTAGTTCATTCACATGCTTGCACAAATGTAAGGAAGAGGCAGGGTTTTCTGTGGTGTGTGGTTTACTCAAGTGTTTTTGCCAACCACAAGGTACAAATAAGGATTGAGACAAAGTACTGTCTACAGCACTGAAAACACTCAAGAGGTTTAATATCATGTCTTCCCTAACCCCTCTAGCTAGATAGATACTTTATTGATCCCAAAGGAGATGACAGTGCCATATTAGCATTGCAAGTGCACAGATATACAAATATTAGAAGAGAAGTAAGAAAGAATAAAAATAAATTACCTCAAACAGTCTAACAGGAGGAGTTCATCCTTCCCCGGTTACAGGTTGACTCATTATAGAGCCTAATAGTGCTCTTTGGAGCAGTGCAATTGTTTCAGTCTATTACTAAAAGTGCTCCACTATTCAATCAAGGTGGCATGCAGAGGGTGAGAAACATTGTCCAGAATTGCCAGGATTTCCAGAAGGCCCTTTGTTCTCCCACAGCCTCCAGTGTGTCCAGTTTGACTCCTATAACAGAGCCAGCATTTCTAATCAGTTTATTGAGCCTGTTGGCATCACCTGTGTTGATGATATTGCCCTGGCACACCACCCCATTGAAGATTACCTCCGTCATTGAACTGCACTGTAAGCACTTATTATGATACTGTTCATACTGTAAATATTGCTCACATTTATGTCTCTATGCACATGTCAGTACTTTAATCTCTAACTTACTCTATATAATTTGTTATTCCTTATAGTTGTTGAATGTTGTTGTTTTTTGTTCATGTCATCCCAACAGACCACAGCAAATTCCTAAATCATGTAAATGTTAATGGCGAATAGTATTGATATTATTCTGAATATTGATAAAACAGTCCATATTAGTGCCACCGGTGAGCCATAGGTGCCATGTGTAAAATCTGTAACATGCATTACAGCAGCTTAATGAAGCTTCAACAGCATCTGACAACTCTTCAAACTATATAGAAAAGATTCAGTTTCAGATTCATATTTATTGCATATACATTGAAACATACAGTGAAAGGCATTGTTGATGTGAACAACCAACTCACCCAAAGATATGCTGGGGGAAGCCTGCGAGTGTCACCATACATTCTGGTGCTAGCATAGCATCTTTTCTGTTTTCAACACAACACACAATGCACAACAACATAATCCACAACAGCAACAGAACAAAACAAGACAACAACAGCAAAACAAGCCACTTCCCCACCCTCCCACTCCCTTACCACACACAATCCTCCATCTTCAGGACGAGATCATCTCTGGGCCTCCAGTACTTGACCCTAGACTCTCAAACTTGCAGACATTGGGCAACCAACCTCCAGACTCTGGCCTAAATTCACTCTCTACCTCCAGACCCGCTGACTTTGGTGTTTGACCTTTTGGGCTTTCTATCTCCAGACTTGCTGAACTCTGATCTTTGAGCTTTGGCTTTGCCATGCAGACTTCACAGACTTCTGAGTATCAACCCAGCACTCACCAACCATGGGTTTGACCTTCGTGCCTCAATGCCAGACCTTGCCAATTGCAGGTTTGACCTTCAGGCCTCGACCAATCCGATCACCAGGATTGTTGAAAAGAAGAATAACCACAGGGTGTATTATCCTGCAAGATCCCATCCAGATCTGATCTCTAGTCAGATCAGCCCTCAATCCTGTGTAGTTTGCCTACCAGGAGAAAATTGGAGTCGATGATACTGCCATCTACCTACTGAACAGAGCCTACTCATTTGGATAAGCATGGCAGCACTGTGAGGATCATGCTTTTTGATTTTTCAATTGCCCTCAATATCATACAGCCCTCGTTGCTTCTTTTTATACAAAATTTCTTTATTACAAATTTGGTGCTATATATACAAAACAGTGACTAACACAATTACTTCACTACAAGTAGACAATACACATTAAACCAAAATGTTTCCATCTCTATCAATGATGGCAATTACACCCCGCAAAGCCCAGCTGTCCTGGAACGCCTCTAAGGTCGCCGTGGACGGCACGTGTTCCTTTTCAATATTTACCCGGGCATGAACATATCCCTTAAACGTTGCCAGGCAGTCTACCCGGGCTCAGCCCTCGTTGCTGGGGGAAAGCTCCATTCAAAGCAGATTGGCACTTCCATTCTATCCCGGATGATGGACTGCCTCACTGGCAGACCACAGTACGTGCAGCTTCAGAGCTGTGTATGACTCAGGCTTTAGATACAACACTGTCATGTTATCTGCAGAAATTCTCTGATGACTCAGAAACAGTTGGGTGTATAAAGGGAGAACAGGAGGATGAATACAGAGCCCTGGTGGAGGATTTTGTCAAATGGTGCAAGCTGAATCATCTGTAGCTCAACATCAGTCGGACAAAGGAGATGGTGATGGACTTTAGGAAGAGTAAGCCTGCATTGCTCCTTGTTACTACTGATGGTGATGAAATGGACCTAAAAGTCCTGGGGGGATGCACCTGGAGGACAGACTTGAGTGGAGCACCAACAGAGAGACTGTGTACAAGAAGGACTGAGTCCACTCTACATCCTGAGGAGACTGCGATCCTTTGGAATATGTAGGCCTCTCCTTCACATGTTCTACCAGTCTGTTGTTGCCAGTGCAATCCTCTATGCAGTGGTGTGCTGGGTGAAATGGCATCAACACGGGTTATACCACAGGGTCAATAAACTGACTAAAAAGGCTGGCTCTGATATAGGAGTCAATCTGGACATAGTGGAGGCTGTGGTAGAACAAAAGACCCAATAGAAAATCCTGGCAATTCTGGACGTTTCTCAACATCTGCATGCCACCTTGGCTGAACAGAGGAGCATTTTTAGTAATAGACTAAGACAACTGCACTGCTCCAAAGAGTGCTATATGAGGTCACTCTTAGCCACTAGGCTCTATAGTGAGACAACCTATAGCTGGAGAAGCTCCTGTTAGACTATTTGAGGTAACTTATTTTTTATTCTTTCTTACTTCTCTTCTAATATTTGTATATATATATATCTGTGCATTTTCAATCCTATTGTGACACTGTAATTTCCTTTGGGATCAATAAAGTATCTATCTACTCTCTGAAACAAGCCTAACTTGGAGAAGTATTGTGGTTAATTAATTGTCACTGGATTATTGACCTAGAATTCCCTGCAGGGTGGCATAGGAAATGCAAGAGTTTCCAAACAGTTTCGGAAGGGAGGTCCAATAAATGGTATTCTTAATGATGGCACCCACATCTATCATGAATATTAGAGAGATAAAAACAAATCCCAGACCACTACAGTTCCCCAGGTTACCTTCTCATCATCCAATTGACATTGATAAATGTAAAACCATTTAAAATCAGCATTATTTATAGTGCTTATCCACAATATGCATATGTATATGTAAAAGGTCATCAACTTGAAACAGTAAATTTGTTTCTCTCTTCATATATACCCTTTGACCTGCTGACTATGTTCTGAATTTTGTTTTTTATTTCAGTTATTTTGCTTTTCAAAAAAAAAACACCAGAGTGTTTGCCATCTACATAACTTTCCCTGACCCACAGATGGGCTCTTTCTGTGGCTGCTGCTGTACTGATGGAAGGCGGCTGACATTCAGCAGAGGAGCATGTAGGTGGCCATGCAGGGTGATTCTGCTGAGCTTTGGTCAAAATCAAAGTCAAGGTAAACTTATTATCAAAGTACATATATATTTCACCATATTCTATCCTGTGATTCATTTTCTTACAAGCATTTACAGGATAATAAAGAAATACAATAGAATTAATAAAGGGAACAAAGACTGACCAAATGTGCAAAAGAAGACATCCCCCTATATTTTCCTCTCGTCACCTTAAAATTGTGCTCTCTTGTATTGGCTGTTGTCACCATGGGAAAAGGGTGCTTGGCTGTCCTCTCTTTCAATGCCTCATCATCTGTCAAGTCACCTCTCAACTTCCTTCACTCCAAAGTGAAAAGTGCTAGCTTGCTCAACCTACCCAGACATGCTCTCTAATGCAAGCAGCATCCTGGTAAATTTCCTCTGCACCCTCTCTATAAGAGCTTCCACATCTTTCCTATAAATGAGGTGACCAGAACTAAACATAACACTCCAAGGATTGTCTAACCAGTTTCACAGAGCTGCAACATTACCTCATGGCCCATGAACTCAATCCTCTAACTAATGAAGGCCAGGATATCATATGCCTTCTTAGCCACTGTATCATCTTCTGTGGCATCTTTGAAGGAGCCAAAGACATGAACCTCCACACTGCTAAGAATCCTGCCATTAACCCTGTATACTGCCTTCAAGTTCAATCTTCCAAAGAATGTCATTCACACTTTTCTGGATCCAACTTCATCTGCCACTTCTCAGCCCAGGTCTGCATCCTGTCAATGTCCTATTGTAACCTAGGACAACCTTCTACACAAGCCATAACATCACTAACCTTCATGTCATCTGCAAACTTACTAACTCACCTCCTTCCTCGTCCAAGTCATCTATAAAAATCACAAAGAGCAGGGGTTCCAGAACAGATCTCTGTGGAACACCACTTGTCATCAACTTTCAGGTAGAATACACTACCTTCCGCCTCCTATGGCAAGCCAGTTCTGTAACCATGCAACCAGTTTCACTGAATCCCTTGCTTCCTGACTTTTATGAGCCTTCTATGAGGAACCTTGTCAACTACCTTACTAAAATCCACATCCACTGCTCTAGCTTAATCAATTTGTTTTGTCACTTCCTTGAGGAATCCAATCAGGGGCACCACCTGCCCCTCACAAAGCCATGCTGACTAACCTTAATCAATCTATGCTTCTGATTTTTTTTGACGATCACGCTGACTGATACCTAATTGAGATTATTAAACTTTATGAAGGCTCCCGAAGAAGGGTCTCAGCCAAAACGTCGACGGTTTATTCCTATCCATAGATGCTGCTGGACCTGCTGAGTTGTTTTGGATTCCAGCAGAAGTGGTTGAGGCAGGTTCGATGTTGTCATTTAAAGTTAAATTGGATAGATATATGGACAGGAAAGGAATGGAGGGTTATGGGCTAAGTACAGGTCAGTGGGACTAGGTGAGAGTAAGAGTTCGGCACGGACTAGAAGGGCCAAGTTGGCCTGTTTCCGTGCTGTAATTGTTATATGGTTATATGGTTATATGATTTCCATCATCTGCAGAATCTCTTGCAGTTATTAAACTTTATGTGAACGTGGTTATTGATGTCGTGTGTTTACCTAGTTTGCCACCTCCTCCCATTAGTTTCACAGCTTCAACTTAGGAGGAGGACTTCCTACACCTTATGACCAAGACTTTCAGAATCTTGCTGGAAATTTAGTGACCATGTGTGCAATCAGTTCTGCCTTCCAGCAAGCCATTGAGTGATTTAGATTAGATTAGATTAGATTATGAAGACACGCAGTCCTCGTTTATTGTCATTTAGTAATGCATGCATTAAGGAATGATACAATGTTCCTCCAGTAGATATCACAGAAACACAAGACAGACCAAGACTAAAAAAAACTGACAAAAACCACATAATTATAACATATAGTTACAACAGTGTAAAACAATACCGTAATTTGATAAAGAACAGACGATGGGCACGGTAAAAAAAAGTCTCAAAGTCTCGAAAGTCCTGTCATCTCACGCAGACGGTCTCCCTGTGATGAACCTCCAGCGCCGCAAACTTGCCGATGCAGTACCCTGGAAGCACCCGACCACAGCCGACTCTTGAGTCAGTCCGAAAACTTCGAGCCTCCGACCAGCCCTCCGAGCACCGAGCACCATCTCTGCCGAGTGCTACAACCCTGGCCCCGGCTGCCAGCAAAAGGCAAGGCCGAGGATTCAGGGCCTTCCCCTCCAGAGATTCTCGATCGCACAGTAGCAGCGGCAGCGAAGCGGGCATTTCAGAAGTTTCTCCAGATGTTCCTCCATGCTTCTCATGTCTGTCTACATCAAATCAGAATTGTGCACTGCCTCCTACTTCACAGATAGTGATATCATTCACCGGAGAGGCCGCACGCGCTGCGTCGCATCGCCATCTTCTCCTCCCCCATTTACATGCAAACACCAAACACCAAACCTCCAAAGGAGAGTAGGGGTGGTTATAATCAATGTTAACTTACATCAAGCAGCACTAGTCACTGATGGAATTAGGCTTTGTGGTAAAGTCAGTAACCAGCACTGTTAACCCTGGTCGGTCAGTGAAACCATGTTAAAGGAGGTCACTGCCTGAATTTTGTGAGTGTCCTGCACCAGGTCAAGTGAGCACTAATTAATTGGACATTGTGATCCTGGTGCACGTTTTCCAGCATTATCTAATCTTGCCCCCTAAATAATCAGATCTAAAAAGAAGCTTGTGTACGCAATCCACACAAGTTAGTGATTTAGGCATCAAATCACAAGATTCTTGATTTTCTAATAACAGTGCTCCAGACCAGTGCCAGAAGATTTGCATGTCTTAATCATTAACACATTAATGGTTAGTAATTCACAATAAATCCTTGCTTGGAGATATTAACACCTATTGAGAGTTAATCTTTTTTAGATTGATATGTATTTACTGCCTTTTTATTACTTATGTAACTTTTGTTGTTTATTGCTGAATGAATGACTGAATGAAATTGGAGAAGTAAATTAGATTTTAATAGCTACTGTAAAAATTTTATTTTAGGTGTAATATTTACATGATAAGTCTGTTGCCTTTGTTTTCCAGATTTGACTGGATTAATTAAATGAACTGCAGAATTGGACAAGATGCTTGGACATGAGCACTGGAAATTAATTGATAAAATCACTAGTGGAGTTCCTTGACACTGTCATTACAGTTAAAATAATTCTTCAGGAGATTCTTTTTATAGTACAGGCCTGAAGAATTTTCGTTTGAGATGTCAACTTGAGCTACGCTGCTGCAATGGTGTTATGTAGGAGGCATTCAGTAACCATAGCAACTGAAGCTTTGAAAAGAACAGGACAAAAATGTAATAGACAGGCTGCCCATGATTACAAATAGATATGCAATTGTAGTAATATAATCAGAGTATTTAAAATGCATTACAAGTTGTAGTTTAATATCAATCACTGCATATCTACTGCACACAGTTAATACATGTTGCTTTAAGCCAGCTAAAGCACAGGCAGGATAGCTGACAGCCAGATGTAAACAGGAACTAAGTGGAAAGTGTTGGCTAAGAGCATATGTATGACTGCAGATATTACTGCTCTCAGGCATAACAGTGAAATAAAGAACATTCAGTTATAAAGAAGGGGAGATATCCAACTTTAAACTAAAAGTTATTCCATTTGTAAATGCCTTGTGTGCATTGGAATTGGAAGTCTAAGATCTTTGTTCATAAAATAAGAGCTCGAACCAAAGGTGCCATGTTCAGAGTTCGTAAGTTTAGTACCCTCAAATGAAACTAACATTTCACCTATCAATGCTGTTCTGCAGCAGGGCTGCCCTCAGAAATTGGGTAATTATGGAGATGGTTAACACTCCAGTCTTACATTAATCAGTCTGCACATTCACAAAACCACGGACCCGCACTAGAAATGTCGCATCTCTGTAAAACCCTGGTTAGACCATACTTGGAATATTCTGTTCTTGTCTGGTCGCCTCATTATAGGAAGGATGTGGAAGAGAGGGTGTGGAGGAGATTTACCAGGATGCAGCCTGGATTAAAGAGCATGTCCAATGAGGTTAGGTTGAGTCATCTAGGGCTTTTGTTTTTGGAGTGAAAGAGAATGAGTTGATAGTGGTGTATAAGATGTTAAGAGGATAGCCAGAGACTTTTTTTTCCCAGGGTGTAAACAGCTAATATAAGGTGAGCATAATTTTAAGGTGATTGGAGGAAGGTATAGAGAGGATGTTCTTTACATAGAGAGAGCTAAGTGCATGGAACATTTGCCAGAGGTGGTGGTAGAGGTAGATAAATTAAGGGCATTTGAGAAACTCATAGGTAGGCTCATGGGTGATAGAAAAATGGAGGGCTATGTAGGAAAGAAGGGTTAGATTGATCTTAGGGTAGGTTAAGAGGTTGGTACAACACCTTTGGCCGAAGGGTCTGTGCTGTATCGTTCTATATTTTATGTTCTAAAGCCATCATTCATGAATTATACTTTGAAATGGCTGTGCTTGCCCAAGCAGCTTCCATTGCACCCAAGAAATACCCTGGCATAATTTTCTGAATGAGCCACTCAGAGGAATCAGAATAGCTCATGCATGATGATGTTGCGTCTCTTATAGAATTGCAAGGCCTCATACTTGTGCTTGAAAACCAAGGTTTGCACTTGCTATATTCATGATCTGAATGGAAAATGCTTTTCACATCTGAGTAAATATATCTTGTTCAGGCAATGGAAGTAGCCTTAGGGTTAGGAAGAAGATAATGTGCATTTCACTCATCTCAACAATAAAATGGAAAAAAAAGTCTCTGATCCAAGGGAACAAGAAAACTATTTTTATCTAACAAATAGTATTGATCTGAAGTAGACTGATTGCAGGGGTGTAGGAAGCAGATTGAAAAATAATTTTCAAAAGGAAGTGTGCAGAATTCAGTAAGTGTTTGAAAAGGGATAATTTCCTGGGTTGTGTGGAAAGGATATGAGAGAGTGACTAATTGTGTGACTCTTTTACAAAAGAGTGGGCTGAGGCTGGTGAATGGCCTGCATTGCTGATTTTACAGTGTAGGACACAACAGTGAACGTATATGTGCAAGGGTTGACTCTGTGGCATTTGGAACTGAAATGTCTCTGAAGAACCTGACGCTCATTTATTGTCGCTGCTGACCATCGCTGGCCTTGATGAATAATCTATCCTGTCTGTGATAATCAACTGGAGAACCAATTGACTGACCCTACAATGACAGGCAGTAGCTTGTCAGAAGCCAAAGAACTAAAAAATTGAGAGCGATGACTACCTTGACAATCATCAATAAGCTGTTCTTAGATATGAAGCATATGGTGCAGTTCAATACCTACCTTCCAACACTACTGAGTGAAAAGTTCAAAGTAAATTTATTATTAAAGTATGTATACGTCACCATATACTATCATCAGATTCATTTTCTTGCAGGGATTCACAGAAAAACAAAGAAATATAATAGAATCACTGAAAAACTACACACGAAGATTGACAGACAACCAACGTGCAAAAGAAGACAAACTGTGCAAATTTGAAAAAAAATAATACTGAGAATATGAGTTGTGGAGTCCTTGAAAGTGAGTCCGTAGGTTGTGGTGCCAGTTCAGAGTTGAGGCGAGTGAAGTTATCTAATGTATCTGGGGTAGTAACATTTCCTGAACCTGGTGATAGGCGATCTAGGACTCTTATACCTCCGTCCTGAGAGCTGCAGCTGAGGCTCCAGGCATGCTCCTCAAACATCATTCGCAGGTTTGCAGAAACTGATTCTGTAGTCATGAAAAGTAATATTAACAACATGAATGGACAACGCTTTTAGCTCAGTGACAGACATTTGTAGTTCTCGTCTATTCCTCCTCAATAAGTTTGTGAGAGGCTGGACATCTTGCAAGAAACGACTTAGCTCCTAACTCTCTGGAACATATCCAACAACTATGGACCTTAAGCTAAGAGCATGTTTATTTATTTGTTTTTATTCAGTGACACAGCGCAGTGTAGGGCCTTCCAGCCCCTGTGTCACATCAACTCAACGACCCCTGATAAACCCGATTAACCCTAACCTAATCACGGGACAATTTACGATGACCAATTAACCTAACTGGACTGTGGGAGGAAACCGGAGGACCAGGAGAAAACCCAAGTGTTCCACAGGGAAGATTACAGAGACTCCTTACAGAACAGCACCAGAATTGAACTCCAAACTCCGGAATTACCTGAGCTGGAATAGCGTCTTGCTAACAGCTATGCTACAGTGGAAGAATGTAGGGATTCCCTTCCCTGGTCTGGATGAGTACAGCTCCAATATACCCAAGAAACTCTACTACATCCAGGACAAAGAAGCTCACTTGATTGGCACCACATCTGCCATTATAAACAATTATTATCTGGTACACAGTGGCTGGAGTGTCTGCCATCACCAGAAACTTGGGCAATCTCAACCTCAACACCATGAAGGCATAGGAAGATCACAACTTTCACATCTCACTTCAAGACCGTAAGATACAACAGAATCAAGTCATTCGGCCCATCGAGTCTACTCTGCATATTACAGGTTTCCCCCGCCATCTGAAGGTAGAGCGTTCCTATGAAACGGTTCGTAAGCCAAAATGTCGTAAAGCGAAGAAGCAATTACCATTTATTTATATGGGAAAATTTTGTGAGCATTCGCAGACCCAAAGATAACCTACCAAGTCATGCCAATAACACATAAAACCTAAAATAACAGTAATATATAGTAAAAGCAGGAATGATATGATAAATACACAGCCTATATAAAGTAGAAATACTTTTCCACAATCATTACTGCACTGTTCTCCGTGGTGAAAATCTCACGCAAGCGCCGTCGGCAAAAACACGGTGCAAGTGCTCTCCAGTAACGTTTAAACTATGAAGCTACCAAATCATACCAAATAACACGTAAAAATACCCAGCCTATATAAAGTAGAAATAATGTATGTACAGTGTAGTATCACTTACTGGAATCGGGACAGCACCGAGCACACTGACGATGGTGTGTTAGGCTGAGTCATCACAGGTTGGGTGGTGCAGTAGCTCCCACCCTCCAGGCCGCCGACCGATACATTGCCACGAAGCATGCAGGGGTACAGCGGTAGCCAGGAGGCACACTGCACATCTTTAAGAAAAAAGCTAAAAAAAACATGCTAATTAATTAGGTGCCGCCCAGCACGTAATTGTCAGCCCAGATCAGTGCCGATTTCCGATTGTATTGTCTCTGATCTGGGCCGACAATTATGTGTTGGGCGGCACCTAATTAATTAGCATGTTTATTTTGGCTTTTTTCTGAAAGATGTGCTGTGTGTCTCCCGGCTACCACTGCATTCTCCACGAATCGGTATCTGTCCGTGGCCTGGGTGTTGGGGTGGTGGGACACCGGGGTGTTATCTCGTTGTCTGTTTCCATTAGGGCAGGCAGCTCATCTTCTCCTATGTCTGCCTGCCTCGATGTCGAAGGTCGAGGTTCGTCATCTGCTGTGGCTGAAGTGGAAGGCTTGCTTGACTGCTGAGCCTCGCGCATTTTTCTATCATACAGTCCTTTGTAAGGACTCAAACCATCTTACAAATATCCCCTAAACCTACGTACCCTTTCAAAATTAAAGTCGTACTTTATCATTGCAGCGAAAATCTCACGCAGTTGCTTCACGTTCAGTTCACTACTGCATTCGGTTTCGATTGTTATCCTTTTTTCTTCCAATTGCATCAGCTCTTCATCTATCAGATCTTGGTCATGTGATGCCAAAACCTCTTCAACATTATGTTCGTCAGCTTTCATAAGCCAAACTCACTTTGTCCTTACTTCGTTCACCATGATCGAAATGCTTAATTATGTCTATTTTTACGCTGTGTAACACCCTTACGAGCTCTTTCAGACTTTTCCAATACCTCAGAACTCATCTTGCTAATGGCTGCTCACAGGCACGTGCTTAAGCAATGCCGGCGAGAATGCCGTTCCGAATCCGGGGGAGAGCGGCTGCTTGGGGCGCGCTCTGCCTTTTATCATGCGCTGATTTTTTGTCGTGCGCTGCTTTTTTTTCGTAACAGTGAAAACACCTTCTGAAAGCGAAAACAGGGTACTAATGTAGGTCTTTCGTAACAGTGAGGTTTCGTAAAGTGAACGTTCGAAAAGCGGGGGACACCTGTATTCTGACCTAGAAATATTCTTTCATCAACCCCTGGTCTAATTCTGAGACCAGCATCTACTCTCCATTTCCCCCCCACACCCTACCACACTGTCAGAATACAAGCACTGGTAGACTGCAGCATTTGCACCTTTCTCTGTAACTTGTAACTCTCTCTGTGACTTCCTTGTTGGGACACCACAGTCGGCGCCAATTAGTAATAACATCTCCTCCCTCCCTGACAATCAACGTAGGTGTACCTCAAGGAATTATTTGTGGAGTTCAGGAAGGGGAAATCAGGAGAACACATACCAGTCCTTACTGAGGGATCGGTGGTGGAAAGGCTGAGTCGCTTCAAGTTCCTGGGCATCAACATCTCAGAGGATCTATCCTGGGCCTAACATAAAATGCAACCATGAGGAAGGCATAGTGGCAGCTCCATTATGAGTTTGATGAGATTTGGTATGTCACCAAAGATCTTGCAAGTTTCTACAGGTGCATTGTGATTAGTTGCGTCTCAGCCTGGTATGGAACCTCCAAGCACTGGATCGTAAGTGGCTACGTAAGTTTGTAGGGTCAGCAGATTCCATCTTAGGGACAACCCTCCTGATTATCGAGGACATCTTCAAGAAGCGGTACCTCAAAAAGGTGGCATCTATCATTAAAGAAACTTACTATCTGGGACATGCTCTCTACATGCTACTATCATTGGGGAAGAGGTACATGGGCTTGAAGACCAGCACTCAGTTTTTAAGAACAGCTTCCTTTCCTCTACTATCAGATTTCTGAAAGGACCATGGACACATGAACATGACCTTATTATTCATATCTTGGAGTATTATTTTTTGTAAATTATTGTAATTTTCATGCATTTGCATGGCACTTCTGCCACAAAACAACAAATTTTATGACATATGCCAATAATGATAAAACTTAATTTTGATTCTGATTCAGATTTTGATTCAAAAAGGTGTCTTCTTGTTGACCTCTCTAGGGCAATTAGGAATGAAAAATAAATATTTTGCTTACCAGTTGTACCCATATCCTGCAAATTAATTTAAAAGAAGAGGTGCACTTGTCACATTCTCTGTTGTCACAGTCTTTCTAACTACACCAATTAAATGATGCACTGCAGATACTTTGTTTGCTAGCCTATGTGGGCTCTGTCAACGTGAACCAGTCTGGCCATTCTCCTCTGAACTCTCTCATTAACAAGGTGTTTTTGCCCACAGAACTGCTGCTCACCAGATATCATTTTTTTTGTGTTTCTCACCATTTTTTGTTAATTCCAGAAACTGTTGTGCATGAAAATTATATTCCATTTGGGTAGCCTCCAACCTGATGGCATGAACGTTGATTTCTCAAACTTCCGGTAATGTCCCCCACACCACCCCCCTTCACCATTTCTCATCCCCTTTTCCCTCTCTCAGCTTATCTCATTGCCCACCCATCGCCTCCCTCTGGTGCTCCTCCCCGCTTTTGCTTTCCTCCATGGCCATCTGTCTCATTCACCAATCAAATTCCCTGCTCTTTACTTCATCCCCCCTCCCCAGGTTTCACCTATCACCTAGTGTTTTTCTCTCCCTTCCCCCCACCTCTTCAACCTACTCCTCAGCTTTTTTTCTCCGGTTCTGCCAACGGGTTTCAGTCCGAAACGTCGACTGTGCTTTCTCCCATAGACGCTGCCTGGCCTGCAGAGTTCCTCCGGTATTTTGTGTTGCTTGGATTTTCAGCATCTGCAGATTTTCTCTTGTTTGTGCTCTTGACCATGTCTACATGCTTCAATGCGCTGAATTGCAGCCACATGATTGCTTGATTAGATATTTGCATTAACACGTGGGTGTACAGATGTGCCTAATGAAATGGCCACTGGGTGTAGTTCTGTTTGAACTCACCATGCAATGTAATCAGCTTCCAGACATGCTTATACCAACTCAGAATAATTCAGAGGCAATTACAACTTTTTACCAATGCTTCCTCTTTGGAAGAGATGTCTAATTAGTTTTCCTTCCCACATCCTTTATCCAAAGTACTGCAAATTTTCCCACCTTAAGAATAATCCATCCACTTTAAAATGTTGCAACTGAATTGCTTTCAACAATACACTGAAAAGCTTTCGTAACATGTCAGACACCAGTCACTGAAGGAGAAAGACACCCACATGAAAATCACTTTCACAGAGATATATAAAGCAGGGAAGAACAAAATAAAAGAGAAATATATTCCAGATCAGAGAGACTGCCCTAATATGTTAATAATTCAACAGTTTCCTATATCATACAAGTATATAATGAGTATTTTTATAATATCTTGTGTGCATTTGAAAAGGAAAGGTGTTATTTATAGAGTGCATATTATGACATCAGCATGTTCAAAGTGATTTATAGCCAATTTGTGCATGTTTGCAGCACTGGTCCGGTGAAATGTAGAAATCTATTATCACACACCAAGATCTGATGAACTGTCTTGATCTAAACACTGAGGTTAATTTTTAAAAATGATGCTATTTAATTATACATATTGGCCAGGTTACACGTGAAGGCTCTCCGATTCTATTTCAGACTTGTGCCGTGGGATCTTCTGAGTTTACAGGGAGTGTAAACATTGTTTCACTTTGAAGTTTTATCAGCCAGTCAGCACCTCTGTCAGTGTGATATTTGTGCTATAGGCACTTAATACTTCATTGGCAGT
This sequence comes from Mobula birostris, assembly GCF_030028105.1. Lineage (NCBI taxonomy): Eukaryota > Metazoa > Chordata > Chondrichthyes > Myliobatiformes > Myliobatidae > Mobula > Mobula birostris. The sequence continues at coordinate 28,987,104 of NC_092390.1, read as the reverse complement.
CCTGGTCCTTTTTGCAACAAGTTCTTTCTTAGTAAGTTCCGTCATCATAACATCGTAACTACAGCAACTGTCTGTCTCAAAGTGTGTGTGGAGTAGAATTTGACCCAGAGATAAGTATGCTACCATGCTTACTGCAGGAGAAGCTTCGGGAATAGTACTGGGAGGGAACTGCATCTGTGATTCAGATTCAGATTTATTTATCACATATAGTACATCAAAACATACAGTGAAGTGTTTCACGAGGAAATCTGCAGATGCTGGAATTTCAAGCAACACATATAAAAGTTGCTGGTGAACACAGCAGGTCAGGACGAAGGGTCTCGGCCCGAAACGTCGACTGTGCCTCTTCCTAGAGATACTGCCTGGCCTGCTGCGTTCACCAGCAACTTTTATGAGTGAAAAGTTTCATTTGTGTTAACAACCAGCACACCCAAGAATGTGTTGGGGGCAGCCCGCAAGTGTTGCCTCACATTCTGGTATAAGAGACTAAACAACACACACACACACACACACACACACACACACACACACACACACACACACACACACACACACACACGTGCGCACACACACAGACACACAGACACACACACCCCCCCTCCAAAATGAAAAGACGCTTGTTGGAGAACACACATTTCTAGCAATCGACCTGTTTAGATATTGCATGGAACAAATTACTTTGCTCATTATTAACAGTGATCTTTCTAATTATGCATTATTTAAACATCAACTTTCACATTTTCATGGTCTGACCTGACACTGTAAAATACGTCAACATAATTTTCAGAAGGAAACGATTTCAAAGTAACTGGTCAGTCAGTCTTATGTTCAAGTCAGAGGTTGGCATAGGTGTGGATATTAAGAGAATCAAACGATACAGGATTAGAGCAGGAAAACGGTGCTGACGGTAAGATCAGTCATAAGGTGGTGGTGCAGGGACAATGAGCTGATTGGCCTATTCCTTTTTTTTTCTGTTAGTAAATGCCTGAGTTTCCCCTTAACTTTTCAGTACCTACCCCTCACCTTCTATTGGATCATCATCTTCAAATGCCTGTTACGCTGCTGGTGTTTACGGCATAAATGAAGATCCTTCACCTCTGTTTGTCCTTAGCCATCCTCTCTATTGTGGCTGGTGTTCAAGGCTTCCGTCCTCTTAGTTTTCACCACTGTCAGTGATGCATAACCTGGCTGGAGACACAGTAATACCGTTGTACACAGATATAGGATTTTTCATTGCTATTTCCATGATGATTTTTTGTCCAGTCAGGGCTGTTAGCCCTGAGTTGAATACCTGAACCTGGAGGACTGGTGGATCACTCTTAGTCTGGCCTCTACCCTTTGACCTGTTTGTCATGGGTGACCCTACCAAGAGTCAAAGCACAGAGCACAAAGGACCTGACTCCAGCCAGCATAGCTCTCCAGGTCAGCGGGGCACGCAAGCCTCCAAACCATACAACAAGGTTGTGGTCCTCTTGCAGGATCTTCTATTGGAGAAGAGGTTTTATTGTTCATTGGATAAATAGATGGGCTTAAGCCTCTGAATAGGTGGAAAGCAAAGTGTCAGGAAATTCTCCCTAGCAAGGTGGCACAGTGGTACAGATGGCAGAGCCTCTGCCTCTTGGCTCCAGTGACCTTGGTTTGATCATGGCTTTAGGTGCTCCACCTGTGGAGATTGCATGTTTTCCCTATGATCACATAGATTTTCTCAGGTTTCTTCTGGACCATGAGACCATAAGACCATTAGATATAGAAGCAGAATTAAGCCATTTGGCCCATCAAGCCTGCGCTATCATTCCACCACAACTGATCTCTTTTCCCTCTCAGCCCCAATCTCCTGTTTCTCCCTTTTTCCTTTCATGCCCTGACCAATCAAGAATCTATGAACCTCTCCCTTAAGTATACATAAAGACTTGTTCTCCACAGCTGCCTGTGGCAATGAATTCCACAGATTCACCACACTCTGGCTAAAGTAACTCCTCCTCATCTCCATTCTAAAAGGATGCCCCTCTATTCTGCCCTTTGGTCTTCAACTCTCCCACCATATGATACTCTTAATTACTTCTCCTTTGACTCCTCCCACTTCCTCCAGACTAAAGGTGTAGCCATGGGCACCCGTATGGGTCCCAGCTGTGCCTGCCTTTTTTGTTGGCTTTGTGGAACAATCTGTGTTCCAAACCTATTCTGGTACCTGTCCCCCACTTTTCCTTTGCTACATCGACGACTGTATTGACGCTGCTTCCTGCACGCATGCTGAGCTCGTTGACTTCGTTAACTTTGCCTCCAACTTTCACCCTGCCCTCAAGTTTACCTGGTCCATTTCCGACACCTCCCTCCCCTTTCTAGATCTTTCTGTCTCTGACTCTGGAGACAGTTTATCTACTGATGTCTACTATAAGCTGACAGACTCTCACAGCTATCTGGACTATTCCTCTTCTCACCCTGCGCTCTTGCAAAAATGTCATCCCCTTCTTGCAATTCCTTCGTCTCTGCCGCATCTGCTCTCAGGATGAGGCTTTTCATTCCAGGTCAAAGGAGTTGTCCTCCTTTTTTAAAGAAAGGGGCTTCCTTTCCTCCACCATCAACTCTGCTCTCAAACGCATCTCCCCCATTTCATGCACATCTGCTCTCACTCCATCCTCCCGTCACCCCACTAGGAATAGGGTTCCCCTGGTCCTCACCTACCACCCCACCAGCCTCCGGGTCCAACAAATAATTCTCCGTAACTTCCACCACCTCCAACAGGATCCTACCACTAAGCACATCTTTCCCTCCCCTTCTCTCTCTGCTTTCCGCAGGGATTGCTCCCTACGCGACTCCCTTATCCGTTCGTTCCCCCCCATCCCTCCTGGCACTTATCCTTGTAAGCGGAACAAGTGCTACACATGCCCTTACACTTCCTCCCTCACTACCATTCAGGGCCCCAGACAGTCCTTCCAGGTGAGGCGACACTTCACTTGTGAGTCGGCTGGGGTGATATACTGCGTCCGGTGCTCACGATGCGGCCTTCTATATACTGGCGAGACCACACGCAGACTGGGAGATCGTTTCGCTGAACACCTACACTCTGACCACCAGAGAAAGCAGGATCTCCCAGTGGCCACATATTTTAATTCCATGTCCCATTCCCATTCTGATATGTCCATCCACGGCCTCCTCTACTGTAAAGATGAAGCCACACTCAGACTGGAGGAACAACACCTTATATTCCACCTGGGTAGCCTCCAACCTGATGGCATGAACATTGACTTCTCAAACTTCCGCTAATGCCCCACCTCCCCTTTGTACCCCATCCGTTATTTATTTATTTATTTATTTATATACACATGTTCTTTCTCTCTCTCTCCTTTTTCTCCCTCTGTCCCTTTGACTATACCCCTTGCCCATCCTCTGGTCCCCCCCCCTTTTCTTTCTCCCTAGGCCTCCTGTCCCATGATCCTCTCATATCCCCTTTGCCAATCAACTGTCCAGCTCTTGGCTCCATCCCTCCCCCTCCTGTCTTCTATCGTTTTGGATCTCCCCCTCCCCCTCCCACTTTCAAATCTCTTACTAGCTCTTCTTTCAGTTAGTCCTGACGAAGGGTCTCGGCCTGAAGCGTTGACTGTACTTCTTCCTATAGATGCCACCTGGCCTGCTGCGTGCACCAGCAACTTTGATGTGTGTTGCCTAATATTGAGAACATGTGTTTTAGAGTCTTTGAAAGTGATGGGTTTCTCTGATAGGTTGATGGGAGTCTTTGATAGGTTGTGGAATCAGTTCAGTGCTGGGGTGAGTGAAGTCATCCCTTCTAGTTCAGAAGCCTGATGGTTGAAGGGTAATGACTATTCCTGAACCTGGTAGTGATCTCTTTGGACTGAAGGTTCTGTTTCAATGCTGTATCATTCTGTGACACATTAAAAGCAACCTCAAAATATGGGAATGTCATTCTCCTCCCATCCAGTAGGCGCTACAGGAGCCTCCACTCCCGCACCAGCAGGCACAGGAAGAGCTTCTTCCCTGAGGCTGTGACACCGCTGGACCTCTCATCACAGCGCTAAGCAGTATTGCATCCGTATTGTACTGTCTCAGTACTTTTATATTTGTGTGCTGTAGCACTTTTTTATTCGCAGTTATTTTGTAAATAACACTATTCTTTGCATTTCTGGTCAGATGTTAATTGCATTTCATTGGCTTTGTATCTGTACTCAGCACAATGACAATAAAGTTGAACCTAATCTGATCTAATCTATTATCCCACATAGTGTACCCTCTCAAACTGCTGGTTCCCCCAAGTACAGAGGCAAAGTTCCAATGCTATATTAATGAAGTTTTCTTGGACAGTAAGCTAAGGTATAATCTTTACTACTTCATCAGACACAGCACACAGAACCTCCCTCAGCTTGTAAATTAATCTTCATAATTTGTGAGGCAGACAAATTAGTTTTGTTTAAGTCTACTAACAATAGTTCAGTGTGAATGTAAGCTGTACGTACTGATGAAAGTTACTAATTCAACTGTAATGTGCTGTGAAACTAACACAGAAATTCTGAAAATACTCACTATATAAGTAACATTTGGAGAGGGTGAAGCAGAGTTACTTAACCATAATGCACAGGAATGTAAAGATTTAGAGCAGGGGCAGGCATCTGGTCCTTCAAACCTGCTTTGCCCATATCCCTTGCTTTGCTTAATATCCAGAAATGTATCCATCTTTGATTTGAATGAACCCAGTGACTGAACATCCACAGTCCCCAGGGCAGAGAATTTTTAAGACTTACCACCCTTTGACTGAAGTAATTTCTTGATTCATTAACAAAATCTTCTTTGTACAAACGTGAACAAACAGGCTCTTGAAAAGTGGGAACAATTTTATCTTCCCCAGAGCAATTCCACACTGCCATCATAGACAGCATCCACACATCAGCCATTACTGTCTGGGTTTTGTGCAGCATCCTCTCATAATATACGAAAACTACAACGAACTGTCCATACAGCAGGAAAGGTCATTTTCTGCAGTCACCATCACTGTTGGACTTGTATGTGTCCAGAACAAGGAAGCAGGCAGAAAAATCTTTGCAGACATTACTCACCCTGCAACTGCCTTTTCCAAAAGTTCCCTTCTGGAACATGCTACAAGGCTATTGAAACAAAACTTCACACCATTTTAAAAGTTCTTCCCCCAGGCAATTAATCTGATCAATCATCCAACCTCCCTCTGTCTATTGCCCCCTCCCCAATCACTGTAAGCACTATAAACCATTTTTCATAATGCTGTGTACACCAGGAGCTCGTCTGCAGCTGCTGGCATAAAGAGTAGCTCCTGGCAGAATGAGGCCTCAAACTGTGTGCTGTGAAACCTTCATCAACTCCAAAAATTCACCTTAAAAATGATGGCGACCTTAAATAAAAACAAAAGATGTTGGAAACATTCAGCAGGCCAGACAACATCTGTGGAGCGTGAAACAATGTTAACATTTTAGGGCCTGGTGTGGCTTTCTTTTCAAAGGAAGGGGCCAAGAACTAAATGCTGTTTCTTTTTCCGTAGATGCGTTTGCACTTTCTGTTGTTGGTCCATAATTTCCAAAATGACTCTGTAGTTCTTGACCGTGGGGGTGGGGGGGTGGGTGGAGAAGTAACAAAAGAAAACTAATATTGCAAAGTCCTGGCAGTCTGTGACAGTAGAAGGAGAGAACAGGGATTATCAATGCATTTGACTGCAGCACCTGAACACACAGCACTGGTTGGGGTTGAACAATTCACACCAGGTTCAAGCAGGACAACTCTGTCAGCAATTTACAATATCTCTCTGTAAATAGTGCTAGAATGACTCCTTTAGTGTGAATTCCATTAGTGATCTTGTCAGTGTTCTCTGCAGCTACCACTGAATAAAAGCAGTGTTAGCTACTCACTGTTACCACAAGGTGAGACCTAATAGAGGTGTATAAAATCATGAGGAGTATAGATAGTGTGAATGTACTCAGTCTTTTCCCAGGGAAAGTGAATCAAAAACTAAAGAGCATTGATTTAATGCGAGAGGGGAAAGATTTAAAAGGAATCTGCGGAGCAATTTCATCATGCAGAGTGTGGTGTATAGTCATAGTTATAGTCATACTTTATTGATCCCGGGGGAAATTGGTTTTCGTTACAGTTGCACCATAAATAATAAATAGTAATAGAACCATAAATAGTTAAGTAGTAGTATGTAAATTATGCCAGTAAATTATGAAATAAGTCCAGGACCAGCCTATTGGCTCAGGGTGTCTGACCCTCCAAGGGAGGAGTTGTAAAGTTTGATGGCCACAGGCAGGAATGACTGTGACAGTATAGGTGGAAGGAGCTGCCAGAGAAAGTAGTTGAGCAGGTGCAATAATAACATTTAAAAAACATTTGGATAAATACATAGATAGGAAAGGTTTCGAGCAGTGTTTCCCAACCTTTTTTAGCCCAACACCACCCCCCAAAGCACTTTCATACTTGCCAAAGCCCCTCTTAGGTATAATATACTTCCTAGCGCCTCCATTGTGTAAAACCATCTTTACCATATACCAGCGTGAGAAAAATGATTCTGCTTTTAATTTTTATTTGTCTTTTAACTCAGCTTACACAGTACCTATGTGCTATACAGCAGCTTCAAAATCAATGTGATCCTTGAGCATGATGGTTTTTAGCAAGAGCCGAAATACCTGGTTCAAGTTGTGACAGCAAAAGTCCCCATATGTAACAATGTCCAAGTGGTTTTGTTTTTTTGTGAGTACGTAGTTCACTGCAATGAAGCCTCTTCCAACAATGCGGATGGAAATGCAATGACGTGCAGTTTGGTTCTTCTCCAAAGACCAAGAAACTTCATATGACAGTGTAGCCACATGCCACAAAAGTTGACATTTTTGAAAAGAATTTCTTCTTCTTCTGAATTTCAATAATTTCTTCTTGCAAGCTCTCTTCCTGTTTTTCCACCTTCCAAAGAAATGGGTTAATTACCCAGTCCAGAATTTCCGGATCATTCACATCCTTGAATTGATTCTGAAAATCCTTCTTCAGTGACTGCAGGTGTAAGCAGTACTCTTGCAAATCACCATCTGTGAAAGAGAGTGCCATACTTTCATGCAGGGAAATTGTGAGAACATTCTTCTCCCAATGCTTTGATTATTTCCAATTTTCAGATAAAAGTGGACTCTGCACTTTTTACCTGGATTAAATTGAAATTCTCACCCTGCAATTTCATGTTTAGAATATTAATTTTGTCATACAGATCGGCTAGTCATACAGTTCATTCTTGTTTCCCAAGCTCTTGTTGACTTTGAGCAAAAATTCAATGACAGTGTCTAAAAGATCAAAGAAATGTTTTAAGTAGCTGCCTTTTGACAGCCAATGCACTTCAGTCTGAAGAAACAAGCACTCAAACTCTTCAATGTTATCTTGGCATAACTGGCGAAATATTCTGCTATTTAATGGATGAGCTTTAATTTTGTTGATAGCAGATTTTACAAGAATTATGCTTGAAAAAAGGCACTGATTGAAGTTTTTGGCTGTGAGATATATATGATGAATTACACAATAGATTGCAAACAGACTTGGAATTTCTTTTTTCATAGATGCCACTAAACCAGCATGATGACTTGACATATATGGCACTCAATCTGTTGCACAAGAAATCATGCTCCTAATCAGAATACTTTTATCCTCAATATACATTTTGAGCTCATTGTAGATTGATTCTATGTTAATATTTGCTTTTAACTTTTTACAAAAGGGTATCTGTTCATAAACTTCTCCATTTCTGATGAACCGTACATATGTCATTAGCAATGCCTCACTGTCAAGCACAGTTGATTCATCCAGTTGTATCTAAATTCTGTTTTTTTGTAGCTCTGTGCATAGTTGATACTCAATATCTTCACTCATTTCGTCAATATGACGAGCTACAGAGTTACTATTCAGACAAATTGATTTTAATATACTGGTATCCATTTTGAGAACAGTGCTGAGCATTTCTGATACAGCAGGCGTTATTAACCTTTCACCAACTGTATGAGATTTTCCACACTTTGCTATCATTTAGGAAATGTTATAAGTGCAATGAGAGCAGAATGAAGGTCACTCTTAGCTTTCTTGACAAATGACTTGAGTGTGAAACACTTTTCAAATACTCCTTTCATCTTCTGAAACTGGGTAATACCATAAGTAGCCTTTCAGGGTATCTTTTATGGAAGTGTTCCTGCAATCTTGATACTTTCATGGCTTCATTATACAGTACAGTTTTACAAATAAGGCAGATGGGGCATTGTTGATCTGACAGGAATGGAATAAAACCATACTCCAGGTGTGTAATATTGCATTGACACATTTACTGTAGTTTCCCTTTCTTAGCAGGATTAGTATTCAGGGCTTCACCGCCTTCAGACTCATAGAGATCACACTGTACATATTTATCCATCATTAGTGGGGCTAATTTAAAATTTAAAAATTAACACAAACTGGAAATGCCTATCGGACATTGACATTGGCAGCAAGTTGACACGAATGGAACGATGGTAGCGGCACACAAAGGAACGGCGAGGTGAAGTTAGGTTGCCACTTAACTCCCCCCCCCAAGAATCTTGAATGCTCCCGCAACGACTTCTATTTCCCCTAGCACCCCCTTAGGCCACGTAACTGTCCCTATTGGGAATCACTGGTTTCGAGGGATATGGATCAAATGGGGCTAGTTCGGTTGGGCACCTCGGGCAGCATGGACTGAATGGCCTGTTTCCATGTTGTATTTTTCTATAACTCTCTGACTCTATGACCACAAGACCATTTACACGCATATCACTCAAACACATTGCACTTCTTTCACTAGCACACATTTCCTCTCTCTTGCATGAGAACAGGTCAGTACATTACCATAGCAGTTAGCATAACACCAGTGACCCAAGTTCAGTTCCATCACTGACTGTAAGGAATTGATATGTTCTCCCTGTGACCTCACGGATTTCCTCTGGGTGCTCCAGTTTCCTCCCACGTTCCAAAGGCTTATGGGTCAGTAAGTTAGTTGGTACATAGGTGTAAATTGGGACATTAGACCAGAAGGGCCTGCTACTGTGCCAAACCTCTATATAAATAAACTAATAAAGGAGTGAATAAATAGAAAACAAGTGAATAAATAATAAGTAAAAATAGCACACACCACTTGGCAGCAGAAATTAATTGCTACTTGCCTCATTAACGCCCATGGTGTGAATGGTGTTGGTCATAACCAGAAAGTTCATTGCCAGTGCCAAAGGCAAGTAAGGTTCAATGAAGTAGACAGATTCCTAGCAATCTATTTTCCTTCTAACATTTCACTTCTTCCTTATCACACAGTCTAGTCCAATGAGGATAACCTGATAGAAATGCACTATTACTTCATTTCTCAGATACTGAGACGTCGCACCTCTTAGACGATTGTGTAGCAGTGTATCACGCATTCACTGAGACACCAGGCTCACACACAGTGCAGTCAGTTAAAGGGCAATGACAACATAGGTGCCAGCTTACCAGAGTGCAAAGCCATGGCACAGCTCTGCTGCAGTGAGCAGGGCTGCGGACTTTGATGGAGTGTGTTGCAGAGGCTGGTGGATATGCACCTTGAGTCTCCTGCCAGATGATTGGCATTCGATTTCAGAAATCTCAAGATACATTCCATCCAACTGCCAAGGGCTTTGGGTGAAATGTTTTTTCCAACGTGGAAGTGATAGGCAATTCCATAGACACTGCAATGAAGCATCTAATGGCCATTGTTTCAGCTTCCATGAATACTTGAATGGGGCAGTGGACAATCAATGCCTCAGAAGCTTAAACAATTGGTGTGAGGTCAGTTTCCATAAATTGTGGCTTGGTATACCGGCATTCAAAAAGGCTTGAGTGGCACCGAACAGTGGATTGTTACGGGTGCTGAATTGTAAATCAAGAGAGAGGAACTCAAGCCTGCTGTTTTGCAGAAGATCATAATTCATTCTCCCAGTTCTGCCAGTCTGCCACTGCCCTTGTCAACCATGTCACTGTTACCCAGCTCAGAATGCTGATGCTAGTTATTAGAGGGTGTATTCTGCAGCTAGCCTTCAGAGAGCAGACTGATCTGCAAAGGTTCAAAGTTCAAAGTAACTTTATTTGCAAAGTATATTTATCTCTTTGATAATATCACCCTGAGATTTATCTTCTTGAGGGCGATCACAATAGAACAAAGAAACACAACAGAATCAGTGAAAGCCTAGACCCAAACAAGGATTTACGAGTTACCAATGTGCAGAAGAAGACAAACTGTACCAAAAAAAAACCCTAATAAGCAAACAACTACATAGACAATACTGAAAAGATGCGTTGTAGAGTCCTTGAAACTAAGTCCATCGGTTGTGTTCAGTGATCAGTTCAGTGTTGAATTATCAGTTCAATGTGAAGTTATCCATGCTGGTTCAGGAGTCTGATGGTTCTAGGGTAATAACTGTTCCTGAACCTGGTGGTGTGGGGCCTAAGGCTCATGTACCTCCTTCCCGATGGCAATATATCTCCACTTAAACCAATACCCTCATACCAGGATGCTGCCACCTTTGAGTTACAGGAGAACAGCCAAAACCATGCCCTAAGAGAATGCATTGAGATGATAAGTTTAGGTTTTGTATGTAAAAAGGCTTTTGGGTTTCAGATAAACTTAGTTATTTTTATTGTGGTCAAAAGATTGAACTTATGGCTACTGAGATAGGGATGATTTTTAAAAAAACCATGACAACTGGCTCCTGAAGAAGTGTTTTGCTGATATTGGTATCATATATGATTAATTCTTCACACAAAAACCAGGCAGAAGGAGTTTTCTAGACTGCTATCTGCCATCACAATATCCAACAAACTTTGTGAAAATCAACGAAAAAGCAGCAAGTGCAAGAAATCTGAAATAAAACAAGGAAATGCTAGGAGCATTCTTCAGGTTGGGCAGCATCTATGTAAACAGAAATACAATTAGTGTTTCAGGTCAAAGACCCTTCATCAGATGGTTCCTTGTCTTCCTTCCTCTCTCGCTCCTCTTGCCTTGCCCTTCAATTTCTCTTCCATTAGTTAACAGCTAGGGCAGGTCTTATATGGTGTAGAGTTGTGGGATATTCATATATTCAGCAATACGTTTGCGGTATACACTCAGTGACCACTTTATTAGGTAAATCTGCATTCCTACTCGTTAATGCAAATATCTAAACAGCCAATCATGTGGAAGCAGCTCAATGCATGAAAGCATGAAAACATAGTCAGTTCAGACCAAACACCAGAATGGGGAAGAAATGTGATCTAAGTGACTTTGACCATGGAGTGGTTGTTGGTGCCAGTTGGGCTGGTTTGAATATCTGAGAAACTGTTGATCTCTGGGATTTTCGGAAACTGCAGCCTCTAGAGTTTACTGAGATTGGTACAAGAAACAAAAAAGAGTTCGTGTGCAGCAATCCGTGGGAGAAAACACCTTGTTAATGTGAGAGGTCAGAAGAGAATGACCAGACTGGTTCAAGCTGACAGGAAGGTGACAGTAACTCAAATAACTTTGCATTACAACAGTGGTGTGTAGAAGAGCATCTCTGAAGGCAAAACACATTGAACCTTGAGGTGGATTAGCTACAGGAGCAGAAGACCAGACCTGGCTCCACTCTTGCATCTAATGAAGTTGCCACTGAGTGTATATATCAATACATCCCCAAATTTAGAAACCTGCTCAGGCTAGTGCTACTGAATCCTTGCAATTTTGAATCCAGACATTGAAGCATTAGATCATGGACCATAAGATATAGGAGCAGAATCAGGCCATTTGGCCCCTCGAGTTGGCTCCGCCATTTCATCATGGCAGATCCAGTGTTCCTCTTAGCCCCAGATTCCTGCCTTAGACAGCAAATCACAGCATTGTTCACAGTATCATAGCATTAAACTTCGTGACTGTCTCCTGGTTCTTTCTATGTCATCCAAGACAGCAGAATTACTGCCTCAGGGTATCACTACTGCTTCATCACATCACCAACATTGCTTTGTGTTGGAAATCCGACTCATGAGCAGTGTCATTGTCGTCCTTTTTTAGATAGTGGTGGCCAAAAATTGGTGGCATTGTTACTATTTTTAATGGCCTGAAGGGTAGAATGAAATGTAAGGTTTCCAAGTTTGCCAGTGGCACGAAAATAGATGGAAGTGCGTATGATGACCCTACAACAAAATACAGATAAATTGCATGACTGGGCAGAAATATGGCAAATGCAGTTTAATGTGGGAAAATCTGAGGTTGGTCACTTTAGTAGGAGAAATCAAAGGATGGTTATTATCCAAGAGGAATGAGACTGCAAAGGATTGAACTATATCTGGAACTGGATATTCTAATGCTAGCAGGCAGATACAACAAGCATAAGCTCAAGAGATTCTGCAGCTGCTGCAAATCCAGAGCAATACACAGAAAATGCTGGTGTAACTCAGGCAACCCCTATGAAGAGATATAAACAGTTGACATTTCGGGCTGAGGCGCTTCATCAGGACAGGAAAGGAAGGGGGAAGAAGCCAAAATGAAAAGGTGGGGGATGGGAATGAGTACAAGCTGGTAAATAATAGGTGAAGGAACACTCACAATGCGCTGGAGGAACTCAGCAGTTCAGTCAGCATCAGTTGAAAAGATTAGTTGATGTTTCGGGCCGAAACCCTTCGTCAGGACTGAAGGAAGAAGTTTGGGGAGGTTTTGAAGAATGCTGGTAGTTGAAAAAAACAGTAATTTGAAAGACAAAGGGCTGGCGGAGGGGAAGCAGGGAGGTGATTGGCAGGAGAACAATGTGCATCCTTAAAGAAAGAGGACATTTGAGATGTCCTGGGACAGAAAGCCTCATTCTGGGAGAAGATGCGGCGGAGATGGAGGAACTGGAAATAGGGAATGGAATTTTTGCATGTGGCGGGGTAGGAAAAGGTATAGTCGAGGTAGTGATGAGAGTCAGTGGGCTTGTAGAAGATGTCAGTGGACAGTCTGTCTCCAGAGATGGAGACCGAGACATTGAGAAAGGGGAGAGAAGTGTCAGAGATAGACCAAGTGAATTTGAGGGCTGGGTGGAAGTTTGAAGTAAAGTCGATGAAATTGACAAGCTCAGCATGGGTGCAGGAAGCAGCAACAATGTAGTCGTCAATGTATTGAAGGAAAAGTTGGAGAGCAGTACCAGAATAGGTTTGGAGCACAGACTGTTCCACATAACCAACGAAGAGGCAGGCGTAGCTGGGTCCCATGCGAGTTCCCATAGCTACACCCTTAGTCTGAGGAAAGTGGGAAGAGCCAAAAGAGAAGTTATTAAGTGTGAGAACCAGTTCCACCAATTGGAGGAGGGTAGTGGTGGTGGGGAACTGGTGAGGTCTATTATCCAGGAAGTAGCAGAGGGCTTTGAGGCCTTCTTGATGGGGAATGGAGGTGTATAAGGATTGGACATCCATAGTAAAAATGAAGCAGTTGGGACCAGGGAACTGGAAGTTATTGAAGAGGTGGAGGGCATGGGATGTATCGTGGATGTAGGTGGGGAGGGACTGAACTATGGGTGACAAAATGGAGTCCAGGTAGGCAGATACAAGTTCGGTGGGACAGGAGCAGGCAGAAACTATGGGTCTACCGGGACAGTCAGGCTTGTGTATCTTTGGGAGGAGGTAAAACCGAGTGGTACGGGGTGTGGGAATAATGAGTTTAGCGGCTGAGGATGGAAGGTCTCCGGAGTTGATAAGGACGGTGATTGTGTGGGAGACAATGGTTTGATGTTTTTTGGTGGGGTCCTGTTCCAGGGGTAAGTAAGAGGAGGTGTCACAGGACAGTTGAGAAGAAATTGGAGTTTCTTTGGAGTGTAGAAGAATGTGTGGTGAACCTATTAAGAGATGTAAGATCCTAAAGAGCCATGACACGTTAAATGTTTTCACTTCTTGGAGTATCTCAAATGAGGAGGCATAGATATAAGATAAAGGGCTGGTGATATATGACAGTGGTGCGTAGAAATCTGGTGGAGAGTATCTGGAATTCTCTACCCCAAAGGGTTGTGAAAGGTGGGTCAGTGGGGTATAGGCAGAAGGAGATAAATTTTTGAAGGATCAGGGAATCGAGAGCTATGGGGAACTGTACCAAGGAAGCATTGAGGTCAGTATGAATCAGCTGTGATCATACAGAATGGTGGACATACTTCAAAGTTCAAAGTTTAAAGTACATTTATGATTAAAGTTTGCGTACATTATACAACCTTGAGATTTGTCTCCCAACAGGTATCCACAAAACAAAGAACCCCACCCATTAAAAAAAACCTTCAAGCACCCAGTGCGCAGAAAGAAAGAAAAACCATGCAAAAATAAAAGTAAACAAATAACATTCAGAACTAAAGTTTTATGAAGGACGCAAAGCCGCAGTTCATCGCAGAGCCGAGTAAATGTCTCGGGACTACAGATGTGAAGCCAGGCATCGCTGCAGCTGGAGCAGGTCACAGCTTCAGTTCAGCGCAGAGCTGAGTAAACGTCGTGGAGCAGTGAATAGAATGAAGAGGAACCAGGCCGAACCAGCCCATCCCTCACTTCTGGTCCTGACACCCTGACCTTTTCAATCTGGACCCCGCCACCACATTTTGGCCCATAGCTGACCTTTCCAATTCGTCTTAAATCGATCAGACTTCCCGCCTCCGCAATGCCTCGCCTTGACTTCTGCCTCATCTTTTTCCCATCTCCGCTTGCCTAGCCTTACCACTGTACTCCTCTCCGTTGTTAGTGGTGTTCGATATTAATAAAATGTTCTTAATAAGGTGTTTAGTAGTTATCTTTGTTCTGTATTTTGCAACTGATAAGTAGTCACTGGGCATCTCCAGAGCCATCTTAAACCAGGAGCTTGAAGAGTTAGATAGCCTTCTCCTGCTCCTATTTTATAGTGCTCTTGTGATTATCATAGCATGAAGGCATCATAACATCCAACAGAATATTAGCCCTTGACCAACATAATGTGCTCTCTGTGGTCACACAGCAACTGCACTTAGAAAAATTAGAATCCCTGTTGGTTCATCTGGGTTAGTGACACCAGAAAATCAAAGTTAATGAAGTCAGTGGCCACCCTGCCTCATGGGGCAGCCTGCAGTCTTGGATCTGGCAAGAGTAAATGGAATGAGTTTATCACTCATCTCAGCAACGTCCTAATGCACAGGGAAAGCAAACTATTTGATGGTGCTCATCTCTCCAGCACCAGCCTGGAAGATGAGTGGAGCATGAATGCTACAGCCGTGGTGCTTTTCACAGCCACCGACACTGCAGTGTGCCAGGTCAGATTTACAGCTGCACTGGTTAGCACATTTCAGTGATGGTCTTACCGAAACAACCTAGGAAACAGCAAAACTGTGCAACTGTAATGACAGCCAGAAGAAATCAACCTGCAACTAAATTTGCGAGTTAACTGTCTTTGATGATTCCTTTAATTAGTACTGATGAGATGCGGGATAATCATTATTCTATTTAGTGTTTGTTCAGCTGTGTGAGTGTAGTAGTGAGAGTCGTGGAGTAAAATAGAAATAGTGGGTTAAAATCATTGTTACATAATGATTGGCATTATGTTTAGTTTTCTCAGAATGCTTCTGATTGTTTCCAATCCTTTGCCAAGCTGATGCAAGATGAACTTTGTATCAGGAGTATAAATGCTTTGTGGAGATGGTATTCATGATACCTAGCATTTCAAAATGCTCCAAAAATTAGGCTGATTGAGTGCAATTTCTAAACCCTTATCTATTTCTCACTTGTTTTGAGATAATTTCCTCAATTCTTTTTAACTTCTCACTTTCTGACTTCTCAATTCTTAACCTACATCCCCCTATGGCGTCTTCTGAATCGGTGTGAAGAGTCATGCCTAACTGCCAGGACGCCATCAAGAAGGTGACTCATGTAAGCAGCTCCAATAGAAATCATTTAGACTGCTACAGCTGAAAATCACAACTACATCTATGGACTATACAGTTAGTAACATCATTTTAAGGCAACTAAAAAAACAATCATTACTCAAGGTTGATGAAAATCGAACGGACTCTGGTTGCTGGCATGGTTCCCTGTTAAGACAGCGGAAGACAGGATGCCGTGCTAGTTTAAAAGTTTGTTTAAGGAAGTATGGCTTTCAGCTCCCAGTGCTGACTATCCTGCTGGCAAACGCACAGGCTTTGGTAAGTAAAATTGAAGATATCAGGGCAATATTGCTGTACCAGAGGTATACTGTATTAAAAGCTGTTATATTTTTTGTTTTATGGAGACCTGGATGTACCCCGCCATTCCGGGCACAGCGATACAACTCAATGGTTTCACAATTCACTGCCAAGATAGGACTGCTGAGTCTTTCAAATGCAGAGGAAGTGGAGTATGCTTTATGATTAACTCCGCGTGGTGTACATACATGGCAGTACTGACCCAGTCCGGCTCACCTGACCTGGAACATCTCGCAATCAAGTGTCGTCCATTTTATCCGCCACAGGAGTTTTCAGTGATCATCTTGGTGGCAGAGTACATCTCACCTCAGGCCAATATCAAGCAGGCTCTGGATGGACTGAGCAATGTAATAAACAGCTATGAAACCACACAACCTACTTCCTTCCCCATCATTTTGGAGGATTTTAACCAGGCCAGCTTGAAAAAGTCTAGAAATAATTACACCAACATGCAAACGTATAATTATTACCAGCTTGTGGAATGTGAGGAGCAAAGACGCTTGGCTCCTCTCATTCATGAAGAACATGAAGAACACTTACCGTACCATCCCACACCCACACATTGGAAAGTCTGATCACCTGGCTGTACTTCTATTCTCTGTGTATAGGCAGAGTCTGAAGACTGCAGCACCAGTACTGAGGAAGAAGAAGGTATGGACATGGGGGGCGCAGAAGTGCTTACAGGACTGCTTTGAGGTGGTGGACTGGACTGTATACAGGAATTCATCTTTGAGTCTGAGTGAGT
The DNA here is from genome assembly GCF_030028105.1 of Mobula birostris. Lineage (NCBI taxonomy): Eukaryota > Metazoa > Chordata > Chondrichthyes > Myliobatiformes > Myliobatidae > Mobula > Mobula birostris. Next base: position 28,970,178 of record NC_092390.1, on the reverse strand, counting down.
ACACCACAGCTGTCAATGACTTCATTAAAACCTGTGTGGATGAGTGGGTGCCTATGAGAACATACTGTACATACCCAAATTGAAAACTAAGGATATACCAAGAGGTTTGTAGGTCTAGATCTGTGCGGCATTCAAGCCTGGTGACCAAGGACTATAAAAGAAGACCAGGTATGGCTTGCCGACGGCTATCTCAAAAGCAAAGAAACAATTCCGAACGAGGTTGGAGGCGGAATCGGATGCACATCAATTCTGGCAGGGTTTGCAGGTGATTACTTCCTATAAAGTGAAAACTAACATCGTGAATGGCAGCGATGCTTCCGTCCCAGACAAGTTCAACACTTTTAATGCTCGCTTTGAAAGGGAGAATAAAACTACAGCTATGAGGATCCCTGCAGCACCCAGTGACCCTGTGATCTCTGTCTCAGAGGCCGAAGTCAGGTTATCTTTCTAAAGGGCGAACACTTGCAAGACCACAGAAACCTGGGAGGACTCTGAAAACCTGTGTCAACCAACTGGTGGGGGCGTTCAAGGACAATTTCCATTTCTCATTGCTACATTTAGAAGTCTCCACCTACTTCAAAAGAGCAACAATTATACCAGTGCCCAAGAAGAGTAGTGTGAGCTGCTTTAACGACTATTGTCCAGCAGCACTTGTATTTACAGAGAAGAAGTGCTTTGTTATGGCTAGAATTAACTCCTGTCTCTGCAAGGACCTTCTGCAATTTGTCTGTCATCACAATTGGTCTACAGTGGATGTGATCTATTCACGCTACCTTGGATCACCTGAACAATATTAATACTTATGTCAGGATGCTGTTTATTGACTACAACACAGTGTTTAATGCAATCATTCCTACAATTTAGATCAAAAAGCTCCAAAATATGGGCCTTTGTATCTCCTCTGCAACTGGATCCTTGACTTCCTCACCGGAAGACCACAGTCTGTAGGGTTCAGAAATAACATCTCTACCTCGCAGACAATCAACACTGGCACACCTCAAGGGTGTATACTTATCCCACTGCTCGACTCACTCTACACCCATGACTTTGTGGCTAGGCGCAGCTCAAATGCCATCTATAAATTTGACACAACTATTGTTGACAGAATTTCATATGATGATGAGAAGGTGTACAGGAGCAAAATATATCGGCTAGTTGAGTGGTTTCGCAGAAATAACCTTTCACTCATCGTCAGTCTGACTAAAGAATTGATGGTGGACTTCAGAAAGAGTAAGCTGAGGGAACACACACCAGTGTTCATAGAGGGACCAGAAGTGAGTAATTTCAAGTTCCTGTGTGTCAACATCTCTGAGGATCCATCCTGGGCCCAACATAGGTATCAATGCGGTTATAAGGAAGACACGATAGTGACTATAAATCAGGAGATTGAGGAGATTTGGTATGTCACTAAAGACACTCGCAAATTGTACTTTGGAAAACATTCTAACTGGCTACATCACCGTCTGCACTGCACAGGATCAAAAGAAGCTGCAGAAAGTTGTGAACTCAATCAGCTGCATCACGGGCACTAGCCTCCGTGGCATACAGGACATCATCAAGGAGTGATGCCTCAAAAAAGCAGCATCCGTCATTAAGGACCCTATCATCCAGGACAAGCTCTCTTCTCATTGATACCTTCAGGGAGGAAGTACAGGAGCCCGAAGGCACACACTCGATGATTCATGAACAGCTCCTATCCCTCTGCCATCAGAATTCTGAATGGACATTGAACCCATAAACTTACCTCACTACTTTTTTTTTGCACTACTTAGTTAATATATACTTACTGTAACTCACAGGTTTTCTTATTATGTAGAGCAATGTACTGCTGCTGCAAAAACAACAAATTTCATGACAATGTGTGGGTGATATTAAACTTGATTCCGATTCTGACCCTTAATTACAGGGTAACACAAATTTTGCTGGAGGAATTCAGCAGGTCAGGAAGCATCTATGGAGAGGAATAAGGAGTGAACGCTTTGGGCCAAGACCCTTAATCAGGACTTAATTGCAGCCAATTTTCAGGTCTCATCAGTGAACTAGGTTGGTGGGGGGAGAACTAGATACATTAAATTAAGATTGAAACTTAGTGTGATTTCCAACCTGTTATTCAATGATCCGGGAAATTATTGCAAGGCTCGAAATAATTGAACGCATCCATAAATAATTTCTTAATGTCATTCAGTAACTGACATTGTAATCATTATTTTAATTTCCTGTCTTATTCCATTATGATGCTACGTTATTTTTGATCTTGGAACTGTTATTATTAGCCATAATTACTTTAATGCTAAGTCACAAACCATTCACATCAGTAATCATATGTTAAAATAAAAACTACATAATGGGCGGTGCACTGATGTAACAGGTAGTGCTGCTGCTTCACAACTCCTGTGATACCGAAATTTTCACTGAGTCCTGATGAAGGTCTCGGCCCAAAACATCGACTGTACTCTTTTCCATAGATGCTACCTAGCCTGCTGAGTTCCTCCAGCGTTTTCTGTGTAGTATACTGAAATTTTAGTGTTTTCAAGGTGTGCAGGGCACTTCCTCTTATTAATGCATTTGTTTCCTCTGGAGACCCTGATTTCCTCCACATCCTGAGGACATGATAAGCTTGGTCAGTTGGTTTCTGTGCATGACCCATTGGTGAGAGAAAGGAACTGATGGGTAAGTGACAGGGGCGAGGTTATAGAGAAATAATGATGGGAATGGAATTAGTCAGAGAGCTAGCTTGGACTAAATGGGCTGAAAGACCTCCTATGTGTGTTTCAAAAATATGAATTTATAAACACAGGACTAGCATCTTGTCTTTAACACTGAATCAAAATTCTGTAATTAAGTATTTACCAGACATTGTCCTAGTGTCTGAGTCGACTAAGCAAGTGGTGCTGCTGGAGCTGACAGTCCCATGGGAAGATAGCTTGGAAGAGGCCTTTGAAAGGAAGCTCCCCAAGTACGCAGGACTGGTCAGCAACTGTCAGCAGGCTGGATGGAGAGCGAGGTGTCTCTCAGTGGAGGTTGGTTGTAGGGGATTCGTAGCCCATTCTTTAGTTAGAGCCTTCAGCATTTTGGGCATCGAGGAAGAGAGGAAGAGGAGAGCCATCCGCAGTACCACCGATGCGGCAGAGAGGGCCTCAAGATGGCTGTGGCTCAAAAGAGGGGAGCCATGGAGTCATAAGTAGCTAGCCATCTGGACACAAGCTGGGGTCTGATCAGCCCCGGCTGGGTCACCTGGAGGAGGTTGTATGATGTTGAAAGACCCGAAACACCCGATGATTCCAGGAACATCACTGAAGATGTGTCCAGAAGCATCAATAGATGTATGTACACAGCATCAATAGATAAGGTACAAAGCAAACTTATTTATATAGAGCCACAGCACAGTAACCAGCCCTTCCAGCCCAATGAGCCAGCTCTGCCAAACTACACCCATGTGACCTACCAACCTATACATCTTTGGAATGTGGGAGGAAACCAGAGCACCTGGAGGAAACCCATGGTCAGACAGGGGCGGGAATTGAACCTGGGTTGTCAGTGCTGTAATAGAGTTATGCTAACTGCGGTACTACTCCGCCGCCCCCTACTTTGAAGAGAGAGTTCAAGAGGGCGTGAAAACGCTAAGAGGTAAACGTGTGGGGACTGCAAACAACTCAGAATATTTCGCAACACTAACAGGAAGCTACCAGATGATCCACAGTCTAACCACAGACTCCATATGTGATCACAAAAATAAATGTTGAAAAGATGCATATTAATATTTAAAGCAAATTCAATTTTGAGATGGAAACATTTCCTCCTTGAGAAGTTCAGGTAACACCTGTGCAATAAAGTGTGTAGGTGTCTACTTTCAGATACATCTTTACCTTCTGCTTGACATTGTTAATAGAACAGACACAAAAGAAAATCTGAACTCATTTCAAGCAACATACAGAAAATGCTAGAGGAACTCAGCAGGCCAGGCAACATCTATGGAAAAGAGAACAGTCGCTGTTTCGGGTTGAGACTCTTCATCAGAACTGGAAAGAAAGATGAGTAGTCAGAATTAGAAGATGAGGGGAGGGGAGGAAGAAGCACAAGGTGACAGGAGAAACCGAGAGGGGAGAGGGGTGAAGTTAAGAGCTGGGAATTTGATAGATGAAAGAGATACAGGACTGGAGAAGGGGGAATCTAATAGGAGAGGACAGTTGCCATGGAAGAAAGAAAGGGGGGAGGGGAACCAAAGGGAGGTGATGGGCAGGTAAGCAGATAAGGTGAGTGAGAGAAATGGGAATGGGGAATGGTGAAGGAGGGGAAGGGGTGTATTACCAGAAGTTCAAGAAATCGATGTTAATACCATCTGGTTGGAGGCTACCCAGATGGAATATGAGGTATTGCTCCTCTGACCTGAATGGCAGTGAGGGAGGAGGTGCAGGGGCAGGTGTAGCACTTGTTCCATTTGCAAGGATGAGTGCCAGGAGGGGAAGGAAGAATGGACAAGAAAGTCGCGTAGGGAGTGATAAACAGGTGCTACACCTGACCTGACACCTCCTCCCTCACTACCATTCAGGGCCCCAAACAGTCCTTCCAGGTGAGGCTACACTTCACCTGTGAGTCTGTTGGGGTCATTTACTGTGTTCGGTGCTCCTGGTGAGGCCCCCTGTATATCAGTGTGACCCGATGTAGACTGATGTTTGACTGATTTAAGCGCTGGGTCAGATTGGAAAGGTAGAGGTTTAGGGGCCGGAGGCACGGGGCATGCCAGTATTCAGCTCACTGCTCAGTGAGGTTTACTTGTCTCTGCACTGAACTGAGGCTGTGGCCTGCAACTGACCGGTTCCTGGACCAGCTGGAGTGATGACTGCCATTGTGGCTGTGAACTCATTTCTGTGAACTTTAGCTTTGAATGTCATTTGCTTACTTTTTATTGTTTGCACGATTTTTTTTCTTTTGTTTTTGCACATGGGGTGTTTGGCGGTCTTCTTTTTAAATGGGTTCTATTAGATTTCTTTGTTTTGTGGTTGCCTGTAAGGTCGGAGAGACCATACATACTTTGATCTTTGAGAAGTATGAATTGCAATGAATAGCCGAGTAGGTAGAAGGAAGACCTTGTCTCCTGGATTATATAAGGCTGTAGTTTGTTGTCCCAGAGGAAGAAGGCACCATGTTTATTTCCTGGAGTCATGCATTGACCATGGGGTAGTTCTGAAGATCTTCAATACCTGCAAAATAAAGGCCGCTCTTGTTGAAAACAGATGCAGATTCAGATTTATTTGTCGTATATACATCGAAACATACAGAGAAATGGGTCATTTGCCTGAACAACCAACACACACAAAGTTGTGCTGGGGCAGCCTGCAAGAATGACCACACATTCTGGTGTCAACACAGCATGTTCATAATGATTAGCAGAACAACACAGAACACAACAGAATAGAACATACCAAATAACAAAGCAACAACAGTGAAAAGAGCCCCATTCCTCCCCCCGGCTCCAACTCCAGGACAGGCTGCCTTATATATTGAGTGGAGCAATAACTACAATGGAATAGTATGATTAAACGATTAACTGAGTAATATTATTAACGGAATACGTTGGGCAACACAGCATGGAAGCTACAAACCAGATCCATCGAGATGAAAGGCTGCACCCAAAGGAGAGTACCTCCCACACAGAGGAGACTAAATGGATTTACCGCAGCGTAGATCGACTGCAGGCGTACTTGCCACATTTTCACAATCAGTCTGATACGGTACATCCTCCTCCCCCCCCATAGATGGGGAGTCACAGAGGAAGAGAATAAGTGAGGTAAAGAGAGAAAAGCTATGAAGTGTCCATCCTGATTTGTAGCGGTCAACTGGCCAGTTTTTGTGGATCACCGTGGGGGGGCAGCTTCTCTCTTTCTGCCTTCCTGGTTAGCTGATATTGAGGGAATAGACTGTGAATCTCCTCTTTTCTTGATGAAGTGTCCATTGGTTCATCTGCTGAGACACTGACTTCACCAGCAGAGGATGCTTCTGGGCTCATCAATTCATTGGTATACATGATCCAAGTTTAGCCTAACAATTCATCGGTCTGTCAGCTCAAGCTCTGCTACTTGACCGTGACAATGCAGGATGACAGCCAATGGCCTGTTTTCTTCCTGCAAGGTGTATGTGTAGACTTCGTCTCTAGATTGTTGAGTTTTGTTCGTTTGGGCTATGTAAGCATTTAGTTGGGATGTACAATTTCCCTGTTATAGACATGTGCGCAAGGGGATTGTGGATAAGAAAATAGCAGCCCTTGTATGCTGAATGTGAACAAAGAAAGTAAAGTTGTTTAAACAAAAGAAAATCTTGTTTTTGTTGTTTGAGTATTAACAGTGGCAGCAGAGGATGGTTTCCAATTACAGGATCCTGCCGGCATTCGATCAAGGTCACAGCCTTGCAGACGCTGGAAAAATAAAATTGGAATATAGACTTGGGTTCCTGAGCTTGAGAAGAAGAAACAGGCCCTTTCAGTCGTACTGTCACTTTTGGGAAGAGTGAGAGAGACTGTGATGGGAATTTTGGTTGAAGACTTGAATGAGGATGACAGTGTGAATACTCTAATAAGTGCTTTTCTCAGCTTTTCTTAAGGAGATTTATGAGGCATATTCAGACTGATGAAATTTACAGACACAAACATGGCTGATTACGTTATTGATTTTGAACAAACGCACAGTTGCATGTGTATATAAAAAAGGGAACTTCCTGACACAGTATCAGCTTTCAAATTGTTGGATACTGCGTGTCTAGACATAAAGGACACACAGCTTGTGCTAACTACATGTACAGAACTTGCATCTGCATCGATGAAATCGGTGCTGAAGAAAATTTTTGGAGAAAAAGCCACCAAGACAACAGTCAGAATTACTTTGGGTCACTAAGCAGAAACGGAAGTGTTGCAAGCGTAGATCCCAGAGTGGCCAGACAAGGGTACCACTAACTGGCATAAATCCACTAAACAAATACGGCAGGAAATCAAAATGTGCAGTTTATCCAAGCGCTTGCCACTCGGCAAAAGAACTGTCCATACAGAACCAAACAAGTTAAGCTAACTGAAGAAAATAACAAATCTGAAGATGTGGGCCATATAACATTGCTCACTAATGCAGAGATACCTCATGCAGAGATTTTGATGATAGAATCTCTGGAATCTGCTGTTTTGCTACAGCATGCACCAAGGAGAGTGTGTAGAAAAATGGCTTGAAAGCTATGTAAGTGAACTGACCCAGGATGAAGTACATAAACTGGTGAACACATACACCCAGTTACAAAGCATTCAAATTTGGAGATGGAAAGATTGTACATTCCACCAAAAGAATGAAAATTCCTGCAAAAATAGGGCAGTACATTGAAACAGATGTGGTACCAGTGAACATTCAAAGTTGCTGAGAGGCTCACAGACACTAGGCCTGGAGCAGCTTTTATTATGACACAGCTTCAGACTCAGTGCTGAAGAGAGCAGAGTAAAAGTAGAGAGCAGAGAGCAGAGAGCAGAACTGGCTTGACCCTTGCCTCTGGTCCCAACACACTGCCTTTTCAGTCCATCTGGCCCAGAGTTTAAATTGTCCAAACACTGGGTCATCCCCTGCACTTGGACCTGGACCTGCTCTGGACCGAGAAGTATTTGACCTTTCCAAATTGGCATAGCACTTAAATTGATCAAACCTCACTCCCAATTTAGGTGGACGGGGGCTCTGAATCAACTCCACTCTGTTTGCTCCAACTTCGTCTCTGACTCCAACTCCGACTTCTGCTTCTCTTGGAACATGCCCGGACCTCTCTCTGACTCCGTCTCGCACCAACACTCCTCGACCCTTGGATCAGCCTTGCCTTTGCTCGCGTCTTCATCGTTTGTGGTGGTTGTTTGCCACAACTTTCCGTATAAAAAGTGTGTCAGTAAGCTGTTGCCTACCTTCAGTAGCACCATCTTAAACTAAAAGTTTTTCCATTACTCCTAAGTAAAACTTCCCTTAAGAAAGCAGGTCAGTACTGGATGTGGAGAATAGCCAAGCAATAATATTTCAACTGCCAGTGTCTCTTGAGCTCACCAGCTCTGGACATCACTGTGTGAATGTTCTTGATAAAGACATGACTGAGAATCAATAGGAGAATGAAGTACTAACCATCACAGAGAACAAGGCCTCAGATGAGAAATGTAAAGTTTTGCTCAAGCGTCACAAGCAGTTTGGACACACTTTGACTGATAGACTTTAGAAACTGCTCAGGAATTCAGGAAACAGAGACACAGACTATTTTTCCATTATAAAGCAGCTGTGAGACATACCAAAAGATTGTAAAGCCCAAACCCAAGCCTGCGGTTGGTGTGCCACAAGCATCTGAATACAATGAAACAGTAGCCATAGACCTACATGAACTGGAGCAAAGAGTGTGTTATCTCCACATCATTGACAAGTTCACATATTCACATGTTCCAGTGCTGGTAGCATTGTAAACACAAGGAGACCCTCAGAAATAGTAAAAAAAATTCATCCATTCCTGGATAGGTATGCATGGCCCACCTCAGAAAGTATTCAGTGATAGTAGAAGTGAATTTAACAATAATGAATTCAGAGATGTGGCACAGAACTTCAGCACTGAAACAAAGAGAACAGCAGCATCAGGGCCAGATTAACCTAGTAGCAAAAGTAGCATATGCTATGGGTCCCGCACTAAATGCTTGCAAGCTGCAGTCTGGTGAAATCGGCATCTCACCATATTCTCATGACGATCTGGCAACGCTGTTGTTTTCGTGTCAGGAGAGCTGCATGGTATGTGTGTGCAGGCATGTGTTGGCTCCTTGCTGTGTCGTGGTGACCTTTGTGCTATCTCCCACGCTCCCAAGCCGCTGCAGCGTGCACTGTTACGCCGCTGGAGGGTGCGCCGCTGACTTTGACTGTGCGCTACGTTTTGCCATCTGGACCAGTTGAAAGATTTGTGAAGTTTTTGGATATGGAAGGTCATAGTGCTGAACAGCTCACTCAAAGTTTACTTGACATTTTAAAGGAAAATGACAATGATATAAAAGACTGCCGTGGTCAAAGTCATGACAACACCAGCAACATGAGTGGCAAGTATAGTGGCTTACAAGCACGAATTACAGAGCTGAATGAGTTTGCGGATTACATTCTATGTTTTGCACATTCACTAAATTTGGTTGGAAAATGTGCTGCTGAATGTTGTCAAGAAGCATTAATTTTCTTTCAATTTGAAGAAAGCCTGTACACATTTTTTTCTGCTTCTACTTATCAGTGGGATCTCCTTTCTGCTGCATTATCTGATGGTGGTGCTCATTTGCCCATTGTGAAAAGAATGCCAGATACCAGGTGGTCAGCTTGTGCAGGTGCATCAAAAGCACTTTTACACAGCTTTTCTGCAATAAAACAAGTCTTGGATGACATTTCAAATAACAATGATCAGAAGGCAGAGTGTTGACAACAGGCTCGTGGACTACTTTCAACCATGATGAAGTTGGAAACAGGAATAATGGTCATATTGTGGGATCAAGTATTATGGCGTTTTCAAATGACCAGTGCTGCTTTGCAATCTTCTGGCCAAGACTTAAACACAGCTTGTGCACCCTATGAATCCCTGCATGGATATATTCAAGCTACTTTTTCAGACATTGAGCAAAAAGCCAAGGATCTGACTAATTGTGAAGATTATCAACAGCAAACTCGAAGAAAACATAAGCAAAATCACGCGTTATGAAGATTTCAGTGGTTCCAGCGCTCTTGATCCACTTGTTGAACCTCAAACACCTTCTCAGAAGTTTAAAAGCCAAACATTTCTTGCCATTATTGACAGCTTGCTTTCTGCCCTGTCAAAAAGGCAGAAAGCTTATCTAAAGGTGAATGGTGTTTTTGGATTCCTTCATCAGTTACAGTCGTTTACACCTAAAGAGATTGTAAAGAGGTAATCAAATCTTATTCAATCATATCCAGAAGATCTGGAAGAAAATCCTGATGAAGAATTTGTGCAGTTTACTGAACTGTTGAAAACTGATCTTGCTTCTCATATTGGCGCTTAACAAGACCTTGTAGAGTTACAGTTGTACTGTTTGATAACTGACAATTCTTTGGAGTCATGTTTTCCAAATGCAGAAAATGCCTTGCACATCTATTTGCCACTCATGGTTACCAACTGCGGTGGAGAACGCTCATTTTCAAAACTGAAAAGGATTAACAATGGACTAAGGAGCAGCATGGGTCAAAACAGATTGAACAATCTCACTCTAATGAGCACTGAACATGAACTTCTGCGTGAAATAGACACTTCCAGTATCATCAACAAATTTGCTCATGCTAAATCTAGAAAATGTAACTTTTAAATTGTAGTTTTGTTACTTTTGACATTTGAAATTGATACCTACATGTAAGTAATATTATTACTGAAGTGTCAGACATATGTCATATTATCTGGCTGTATAGCAAATGAAAAAATTGAATTACTTTACTATGCAAGTAAATAACTTATGGTTCAATATTTAAGTGCATTTTTTAAAATTTAGGGCCCCTTTATAACATATGCTACAGGCTCCGCACTAGCTTAATCCGGCCCTAAGCAGCATACAGTCCTTGGAGGAATGGACTTCCAGAGCGACTCAATCAAACACTTACTGAAATAATGCTGAAGGTCAAGGAAAGCAATGGCTGTGGTTGGAACACAGCCCTGGACTGGGCCCTTATGGCGAAGAATACCATGCACAATGTACATGGCTATAGACCGTATCAACTGGTGTTCAGCCGGAATCCTAACCTTCACTCTATACTGGTTGACAGGCCACCTGCTCTAGAGGGCACTAAAAGGAGTGAATGGGTTGGGAAACATATTTCAGCACTGCATGCATCAGGGAAGGTTTTCATTGAAGCAAAGCGTTCAGAGAGTTGCTCAACAGTTGGGGGCTCAACAGACTTGCTTGAACAGATTCCTGCAGCCCATTTTGCCATAGCTGCAGCCCAAAATGGATTGAGTACTTATAGTAGGATAGCCATTCTTTATCTCATCCTTGTTGCCAAAATGTTACATTTTGTATAGAGCAAGAACGCCAAAGAAGTAGTAGGATTTGATTCATGCTGGTAATGGTGCAATTTACAGTGTGGGTGCTGTGACAAGAATACACATAGATTAAGATGTAGCTGTCCTGTGCTGGCACCGGTGGGATCAGCAGTCGGTCTGCCACTGTCTTCAGGAGAGAGAGAGAGATAAGGAAAACAATGGAGCAGCATTTGGAGGTGTGTAATGAAGGGACAGGAGAGAGAGCTGTCTAGAGCCGCTCCCCCTTTGAACCCTGAACTGTTTGAAGTGATGGACAGGCGATACCCCAGCAGGGGGATAAAAAGGGACAGGTTCGCTAAGGCAAGACACACACGACACCCGAGGTAACAAGACCCTGGAAGCGGTGCGTCTCTCACAAGTCGGTGGGAAGTACCGGGCCATAAACGCACAGGGTGGAAAGGCACGATGGGCGGGAACCTGGTGTGTGTCCACCCTTGCCTGGGTGCCAGGTTCAGCGCAGGGAAATGATCGTATCTGGAAACGGAGGGGTCACGGTCGGTGACCTCAGATGACATCACAAAGGACTCGCCCGACAGCTGACTGCGAAGGTCTGTGTGTGGAAGCTGTTTTGAATATTCATTCGTTTTGTTCTCTCTCTCCTCCCCCCACACTGTCCATCTCCCACGGCAGCAATTACTGCGAACTGAACTGAACTTTGTGTCACTTTGAAATTGGTCATTTACCCCTAGACAACGATAGAGCTTGATTGATCCTGTTATCTGAATTCTGTGTACATGTATGTTTATCATTGCTGAACTGTTGCATTCATTATCTTTTTGATTAGAGTACTGTGTTGCTTGTTTCTTTAATAAAACTTTCTTAGTTCTAGTAATCCAGACTCCAACTGAGTGATCCATTTCTGCTGGTTTGGCAACCCAGTTACGGGGTACGTAACAGTGCTATGAACTGGGCCCGCTAGAAGATACGCACACTCAGAAGCCCATGCCCAAAATAAAGTGCTCCAAGCGTAGGAGGCCCAATTGATTCACTGAGCAATAGATCAGCCTCATGCACACTCTCACATTCTCGAACCCTGGACTCTCTGATGACAGGACCCTGAAAATTAGGCCTTGAACTCAGTTATCGCTGATGACAGGACGCCGAATATCCTTGCCGACAACCGACCACATCCAATGCTGCTGATATTCGAAGGAGGCTTGGACTTTGACTCCAGCCTTTCCAACAATTCTGCCACACCCCTGTCCCTAAATCTTACCCTGACCCATAATTCCCCACTTTGTCCCCAAGACCGCCCATACAAACCTAAAAAAAAACCTAAAACTATTTCTGAGCTACAACCTTGATGGACTGGGTTCTGCTTTGGCACAGCAGTGAGCAGCAATTTAGAAGATATAGTTGTGACACTTAGACAAGGTTGCATGGTGAGGAACCAAAGAGTCATTCACTTTCATTTGATCTCAATGAAGGGAGCAGTCCAGACATGAAAGAGGGGCTTCCTGCAGAATGTCACATACCACTGTGCATTAGAAAACATAAATGTGAATATAACATCCATCTGAAGGCAGGTAGGAAGTGATCTCTTTGAAGACTCTGTTAGAGTCAGCTCTTTGGAGATGGGCTGATCCTTGGCTCCTGCCTGATGTTCTCAGTTCAGCCTGCATGGTCAGTCATTGTTGTACCAGAGCTTCCAGTAGCTGGTTTTTTCCTGTGGTAACCCACTGAGTCACCAGTGGAATCAACATCCCAGCATCTAGTTGCTGGAGGTTGCACACCATGTTGTCTTCCGAAAGTGCTTGAATAACATGTAGTTGGGTCCAAAACTCCTCAAGCAAGTCTCACAATATCAGCAGAAATGAGTAGCACAATATCCTCTTTATGTATAGTTTTGAAAAGCTACATGCAAGTCTAATTTCCTCCAGATGGAACAGAAATGGGAGTTGCATGAATATTGATGTCATTGGTGTGCATCTGACGTAAAAAAAAATTAGGAACAAAAATGTCAATAGCATACGGAAGTTTTCTTCTGGTTTAACACTTCCGGTTTAAGGTGGTGCTACTGAACACGTGCAAAAGGTAATAAATTTGACTCAAAACATTACTAATGACACCTTTCCTGAAGTAAATTGTGGTCAACTATTACGGCAAACAATGAAGAACCAAGCGTAAGTGAAGCTGGTTCGAAGGATGGGCCGTGCAGGAGCATTACAAAGCTGATTCGAAGGATGGGCCGTGCAGGAGCATTGAAAAGCTGAAGCGTAACACGTTCATGACGTAGTCGCAGATGGAGTTGGTATCACTGTTGGAGCTGGGATGAGCGATTTGAAGAGGAGTCAACGCAGAAGAGTTTTGATGTCCGTCCACCTAACCCGGGTGCGAGGTTGGTTCGCTCCAAGTGCTGAGCTGATCTGTTCAGATCAAAAACAGCTTTGGGCTGTGCAGTCCAAGTGTGTGGCTGTGCTGGGATCCAGGTCCTAGAGTGAGGCACTACCCAGTGCTTAGATAATTTAAATGCCGGACCAGATGAACTGGAAAGCCTGAGTGTCAGGACCAGAGGTGAGGTTCGGGCTGATTAGGGGAGGCTGTGTACTGCTCTGGCAGTTGTCATCTCTGCGAGTTTCACGCTGTTTTTGCCCTGCTAATATGATGAAGTGAGATCGAGGCTTGGACCTACTCCAGCTGCGCCAGGGAGCTGATCTAAGGACTCAATCTGGTTCTGAATTCTGTTGTGTGCTCCTATTGTTTGCATGATGTGTGTGTCTGTTTTTATTCTCTTTGTCAGTGCAGTGGTCATGGTCTTTTTTTAATTGGGTTCTTCGAGCTTCTTGCTTTGTGTCTACCTGTAAGCAAACAAATCTCAAGGTGTATAATTTACACCAGGGGTCCCAAACCTTTTTTGCACCGTGGACCAGTATAATATTGACAATATTCTTGCGGACTGGCCGATTGCGGGGAGGGGAGTGTGGTTAATCACGACCGGAACAAGGTGATAAGTCAACTATAAGTCACTTATCAGTGGCTAATACACTCAGTTTTGTTTCTAAAAGGGTTTCATCTAATGAAATTAATATTAAACATACAGCGCATATTTTCCTCGCATGAATATAGTGATGTCAATTATAAGTCATAAGGGGGTTCCTTATGTCCAGTCTATTCTGCAATTTAGTTTTCTTTGCATTCATTGCAGAAAACTCCACTTCGCAGAGATATGATGTTGGAAATGGAAGCAAGGTTTTCAATGTTTTCATGGCTATCTCAGGATATTCAGCCTTGACCTTGATCCAGAATGCCGGCAGAAATGTTATGTCAAACATACTTTTCAGCCCACCGTCATTTGCAAGCTTGAGGAGTTGATCTTCTTCCCGTGCTGACATGGATGATTCACCGGGGATATTCACAAATGGGTGACGGACCCATTCCCTTGCATGTCTTGGGTCATTTGCGGTTGGGAATTAACACTCGAATTCTGTCAACAGTGAAGGTAGGTGTTCGCGTACCATCTGTGAGCCCCGGTCTCTCCCAAATTCCCAGCTAATGCTGGGAACATGTCAAATATGCCCCTGTCCCCACAGTTCCAGTTTGGCTGTGAAAGCTGACACTTTATCTGCCAACTTGAAGACAGTTGTCATTCTCCCCTGAAGTGACAAACTGAGTTCATTGTGCAGGTTGAAGATGTCACACAGATAAGTGAGTTTTGCTATCCACTCCTCATCATTGAAGTGTGCTGCCAGTGATGACTTTTTTTTCCCTGAAAGAAATCTCTGTAGCTGCTCTCTTAACTCAAAAACCCTGGCCAGGGCTCTCCCCCTTGATAGCCACCTGACTTCAGTGTGTGAGAGAAGGCGTTTGTGCTTTGCATCCATTTCCTCGCAAAGCTGCTCAAACAGACGTGAGTTAAGAGCTTTTGCTTTGATGTGATTGATAACTTCAACAACGCCACTCAATACGCTGTTAAGATCAGGTGACATTTTTCGGCTAGCCAGCATTTCCCTGTGTGTGACACAGTGTGTAGACTGGCATTCAGGAGCAACCTCTTTGACTCGGGCAGTGAAACCAGGCTCTTTACCGTTCCAACAGCTGTGCTTCGATGTCCTCCGCTCAGTCATCGATTCTCCTTGAAACTGTGGTAGCTGAAAAAGAAACCTGTGCCATCTTGTTAGCTGCAGCTTCTCCCAACAGTTCACGACACATGTCCTTGGCAGCAGGCAGAATCAATTCTTCACCAACAGTGAAAGGCTTCTTAGCCTTTGCAATACGGCTAGCCACTAAGTACTACGCTCTCAGAGCAGCAGCGTTTATGGAGGGGGTGACTTGCTTCTGTCCCGCTTGCTCATGTTTTTTTCCACTCAAAAAAACTCAACGGGTTTGTCTTTAAGTGCAGGGTGCTTGGACTCAATGTTCCGAAGCAGTTTTGAGGGCTTCATTGCCTCATTAGACAGCTTGTCTCCACATATCACACACAGGAGGCTTGGAGCGTGCGAGTCACCAGTCGCAATAAAGCCATATTTTATGTAGGACTTGTCGTATTTTCTGTTGAAGGAAGCTTTCTTTTTTTTTTGCAGTCTTGGCCTCAGCTGTCTCTGTGTTATCATCATTGTTAGGCCTTTTATGTCCCCTACCACCTCTTCCAAAGAAACTCTCAAGCGATGTTTCTTTTTTACTCATCAAGTAGTTGTAGGTTAATGACCGACTGATGACCTTGCGTGCGTTCAAGTTCAACAGTGCGTGACAGGAAATGAGGAAAGGTGTAGTTGACTCATATTGTTTCCTCGTGGCCCGGTAGCACATACTTTGCTGCCTGGTACCGGTCCGCGGCCCCGTGATTGGGGACCGCTGATTTATACATTCTTTGATAATAAATGTACTTTGAATCTTGAATCTTTTCTATGCCCCTGCTGGGGGTTAGGCCACTGACAGCAGCTCGCCAGAGTCCTCAGTTCTGGGCTGAAGGTTGATCAGCCCTGTGGCTTCCACTTTCACCACACGATTTCATACAAGTCATACGAAGATCCGAGCTCTCCAGGGCAAAAGCTTTGGAGCTTCTGTTGGTATTTCTGTAGCTGTTGAGTCTTTGCGGGATGGAGTTGCGAGCCCCGTGCCTAACCCTTCTCCTTTCGCAGCTGGATCTGGGACTGTCTGTGGCAGAGTAAACATATGAAAGTGCCTGATAGGTGCTACTTCCCCAGACCTGACGAGCAGTTTGATTTGTTTCAGGTCAAATTGATTTTTGAATGATTTGCCCATCTGAAACAAATCTACATGATTACTAGCCTAATACCTGTTCCAGTCCTGCTTGCAAAGCACATTCATATTTTTCAATATATTGGTCTGGTGGAGCAAAAGGAATATGCTGATGTTGGATCCAAAGACCAAAGGCAATCTTTTGTTACATTTTTTTTATAGTTACTTCAATTTATAGTTACTTGCAATGTCCTGCACTCAGAGATCAATCAGAAGGTTTGGAACAGATCAATAGGTCAAGACCTACCATTGAATTGTAACCACAGACTCCGAATGATTACAAAACCTGCATGATTGACAATTATATTTGTGTGCATGAACCATCCTTTTGAATCCTCTGAGTGACCTAAATCAGCTGGGACGTGCAGTTTTAATGCAATATGCTCTGGTTTCACTTCCAATAAAATTTGGCTTTATTTCAATTGAATTTGAGGGTTTTATGCATTGTCAAGGGGCTCTGTGATAGAGACAGGCTGCATAAAAATCTCCTCTTACTCATTCATGGGATCTCCACATCCCTGGACAGCATTTATTGCCCTTCCTTAATTACTCCTGAACTGCTGAGCCATTTAGAATCCACTGCTTAACTGTGGTCACAAGGAGAGCGGTTTGGGTAAGGATCGCAGATCTCCTTCATTGAAGGACATCAGTAAACGAAATGGGCTTTTATATTTCAAGATCACCTATATTTTATTCTGGGTATATTTAATTCTTCAACTGTTCAGTAAAACAGCCAGCATAATCAAAGATACCACCCAGCTCAACACTTAGATCCCCTCCAGTTCGCCTACCAGCCCCGACTAGGAGTTGAGGATGCCATCGTCTACCTGCTGAACCGTGTCTACGCCCACCTGGACAAGCCAGCGAGCACTGTGAGGGTCATGTTTTTTGACTTCTCCAGTGCGTTCAACACCATCCGCCCTGCTCTGCTGGGGGAGAAGTTGACAGCGATGCAGGTGGATGCTTCCCTGGTGTCATGGATTCTTGATTACCTGACTGCGTGTGCTTGCAACACTGTGTGTCCGACAGAGTGATCAGCAGCACTGGGGCTCCACAGCGGACTGTCTTGTCTCCCTTTCTCTTCACCATTTACACCTCGGACTTCAACTACTGCACAGAGTCTTGTCATCTTCAGAAGTTTTCGGATGACTCTGCCATAGTTGGATGCATCAGCAAGGGAGATGAGGCTGCGTACAGGGCTACGGTAGGAAACTTTGTCACATGGTGTGAGCAGAATTATCTGCAGCTTAATGTGAAAAAGACTAAGGAGCTGGTGGTGGACCTGAGGAGGGCTAAGGTACCGGTGACCCCTGTTTCCATCCAGGGGGTCAGTGTGGACATGGTGGAGGATTACAGATACCTGGGGATACAAATTGACAATAAACTGGACTAGTCAAAGAACACTGAGGCTGTCTACAAGAAGGATCAGAGCAGTCTCTATTTCCTGAGGAGACTGAGGTCCTTTAACATCTGTCGGATGATGCTGAGGATGCTCTACAAGTCTGTGGTGGTCAGTGCTATCATGTTTGCTGTTGTGTGCTGGGGCAGCAGGCTGAGGGTAGCAGACACCAACAGAATCAACAAACTCATTCGTAAGGCCAGTGATGTTGTGGGGATGGAACTGGACTCTCTAACGGTGGTGTCTGAAAAGAGGATGCTGTCCAAGTTGCATGCCATCTCCCATCCACTACATAATGTACTGGGTGGGCACAGGAGTACATTCAGCCAGAGACTCATTCCTCCAAGATGCAGCACCGAGCGTCATAGGAAGTCATTCCTGCCTGTGGCCATCAAACTTTACAACTCCTCCCTTGGAGGGTCTGACACCCTGAGCCAATAGGCTGGTCCTGGACTTATTTCCTGGTATAATTTACATAATACTATTTAATTATTTCTGGTTTTATATTGCAATATTTATACTCTATTCTTGGTTGGGGCAACTGTAACGAAAATCAATTTCCCCCGGGATCAATAAAGTATGACTATGACTATGACTATGGTAACACGGACTGCTCTCTTCTTGCATATCCCGTTGAGGAGAGGAGAAAAGAGCCAGAAAGCACGTACCACCAGAATCAAGGACATCTTCTATCCCACTATTATCAGACTCTTGGATGGAGCTCTGGTATGATAAGATGGATACTGGTCTTACAATCTACAGTATTGTAAGACCAGAATCCATCTTATCATACCATATGACAAAGTGCAGGTAAACAATAAGATGGACTCTTGGTCTTAAGATCTACCTCATTATGATCATAATGACAGCACCTCATAATGAGGTAGATTATAAAACCAAAGCATCCATCTTACTGTTTACCTGCAATTTATAATTTACCTGCACTGCATTTTGGGGTAAATTTTACACTGTATTCTTCATTGTTATTATTTTACCTTGCTCTAGCTTAATGCAGTGAGTAATGATTTGATCTCTATGAACAGCTTTTCACTGTATCATGGTAGATGTGACAATAATAAACCATTACCAATACCAATACTTGAGGTGGAGGTGGATAAACCTTGGAAAGATATGAGGACTTGAATGCTGACGGGAAGTGGCATAGAAGAGGAGTTGAGGCCAGCATAAATCAGCCATGATTGTACTGAATGCAGGACAGGCTAGGGGGCGGGGGGGTTGAGTTCTGTAACGTACAAACTGTCTGGAAGGAGTTTGTATGTTTCCTGTGACCACATGGGTTTCCTCTGGGCGTTCCGGTTTCCTCCCACATTCTAAAGACCATAAGACCATGAGGAAAAATAATTAAGTTCCCCCAAATTCCTTTGCGGGATTGAAAACTGATATTTCCGGTTCAAGTGTGCAGGCTGTTGGATATTAGTTAATTAACTTGGCCACTTCACTAAATTAAATTAAATTAAAGGCATCTGTTAGTCTTGCAAGACCTTGGATCTGTGCCTGGAAAGTCTTCATTCTTCAGGGCGCAGGCCTGGGCAAGTTTGTATGGAAGACCAGCAGTTGCCCACGCTGCAAGTCTCCCCTCTCCACGACACCAATGTTGTCCAAGGGAAGGGCATTAGGCCCCATACAGCTTGGCACCAGTGTCGTCGCAGAGCAATGTGTGATTAAGTGCCTTGCTCAGGGACATAACACGTTCCCTCGGCTGGGGCTTGAACTCACGACCTTCAGGTTGCTAGTCTAATGTCTTAACCACTTGGCCACGTGCCCACACTGGCCACTTTACTAATCATCATCAAAAGTTAGCAATGGGTTTTCAAGGGCAGCGTTATCAGTTTAGCACTGTTTGTGGCATTTCAAGGAAGCTGATTAAAGTGCTATAAGTGTACTATTTGTATGAGCCACTATTTACTTAACTGCTGAATGCAAAATAAATTTGTCTGGGGGTTAGGTGTTATTCTTCTGCTTACGGATGTAGAGGAGATCTCAAGGCAGCAATGATCAGATTTGCATCTTTCATAAGCTGCAACTGATCCAAAGCTCTGCCTGTCTCCGAAATTGCAGTAGTCAGTCACCAATCAGTCCTGTGCTCATTGACCTACATTAGTTCTGTTGCACGGGGCGACTGAGGAGAACCCAAGTGCAGGACACCGGCACGTCGACTGAGTTGGAGATGCTGGTGTAGACGTGAACGTAGAACAGCAAACCGGAGGAATCTTGACAAGGAGACGGGATCTACAGGGACTACCTTGAAACTAGAGCAGAACTTGGAACTAAACTTAGAACTAACGGTTCTACGCGGACGAGAGAATGAAGTATCACACAAAATAGACCAACAAACTAGCAACCTGTGTAGTGATGCCATTGTACTTATTTCACAGTCTCTGATGCAAACCAGGTGTACTGTAAATAAGTAAACTAGCAGCAATTGGAAATCTAATGACTGAAATTAGGGCATAATCAGGGAGAAAGGAGTGTTAAAGGGGAACAACCAAACGGAACCATGACAAATTCTTAGTCTGGCACTTCCTAAAGTCTCATCATCATTTTATGGATTCCCCCAATACTTATTATGTTTTGTAACTCCAAAATGTAAAACAAATTGCAAGAAAAAGACAGGAGCCCAGGAGAACGGGTCTTAGTTTTGTTCCTACTTTAACGAGATGCGTGCATAAGATGTAATGATAAGTGCCATTTATGTGCTTTTACATATAACCCATAATGAATTATTTAAGTGAACAAGAATACTTAATCAAACAATATATGACAGAGTTACTCAAATATTACTGAAATATTAAATACAATACACTCCTCCCTGCTTAGCTATAAACTCCAACTCTTACAGTATTCAGGCCTAAAGATTTAATCACTGTGGAGGATTTCTTACTCTTGTGGGATAAGGTCTTTCCTGACAAGGGGAGGGGGGAGTCACTTTGCAGGTGGGACATGTGGCTGTGAAACAATCTCAGGTTTGGGGGCCTCCTCTGTGGTGGCTGTAGGAGTTGGCTCTGGGACTGCAGAAGCGGTTCTGACAGCTCTGGACACCTTTCTTCTGGGCATGTTGGCATCGTGAACAATGCATTGCAAACTTAGCTCACCAATATGGATCATAATATGTGAGTACAGTGCTTGATGTCCCCATTTTCTTTGCCTTTTGGAAAGCCACCTCACACTGCTTTGTCCGTTGCCATTTCTTCTCAGTCTATAGTTATGAGTTCAAGGGGTGGAGCATAGTAGCCAAGCTTGGCAGGAATCTGTTACGGTAATTGACAAGTCTTAAAAAGGACCACATCTGTGACATGTCCTTTGGTCTTGGGGCATCCACTATTGCTTGAATTTTCTCAGCACCCTTGTATAATCCTTGTGCGTCAATGGTGTGAACACAATAAGTAATGTTTGGTTTAAGGATTGTGCTCTGAGCACATAATCTTCTAACCTTTTTAATACTGCTTTGAGATTTTGGAAATGTTCCTTGTCATCCTTACTGGTAACAATGAGATTACCCAGGTTACACTGGGTGCCTGGGCAGTCTTGCAGCACCCGGTCCGTAGCTTCCTGCCAGAGTGCAGGTGCAGATGCTACTCTAAAAATTAACCTATTATAGTGATAAAGCCCTTAGTGAGTGTTTATGATGAGAAACACCTTGGACTCATCTTCCATCTCCATCTGTAGGTAGGCCTCAGCTGAGTTCACTTTGCTGAAATATCTTCCCCCAGAAAGGTTTGCTAAAATATCCTCTATCCTGGGTAGAGGGTATTGATCTACTTTCAATACAGGTTTCCCCTGCCATCCGAAGGTAGAGCATTCCTATGAAATGGTTCGTAAGTTGAAATGGCGTAAAGCGAAGAAGCAATTACCATTTATTTATATGGGAAAATTTTGTGAGCGTTCGCAGACCCAAAAATAACCTACCAAATCATGCCAAATAACACATAAAACCTAAAGTAACGGTAACATATAGTAAAAGCAGGAATGATATGATAAGTACACAGCCTATATAAAGTAGAAATACTTTTCCACAATGATTGCCGGCACTGTTCTCCGAAGTGAAAATCTCACGCAAGTGCTCTCGGCAGAAAACCTCATACAAGGGCTGTTGGCAAAAACACTCTCTCCAGTAACCTTTAAGCTATGAAGCTGCCAAATCATACCAAATAACACGTAAAAATACAGCCGATATAAAGTAGAAATAATGTATGTACAGTGTAGTGTCACTTACCAGAATTGGGAAAGTGCGGAGCACACTGATGATTGTGTGCTAGGCTGAGTTGTCGGAATTTGGCTGGTGCAGTGGCCCCCTCCCTCCGGGCCACCGACCGATACCGATCTGCGAAGAATGCAGGAATGCAGCGGTAGTTGGGGGGCACACAGCACATCTTTAAGGAAAAAGCGGAAACAACCATGCTAATTAATTAGGTGCTGCCTGGCACGTAATTGTCGGCCCAGATCAGTGCCGATTGCATCAGCTTAGTTGGGTATCTGCAGGCTTCAGTTCAATATCTTTGAAATGCCATTCAAACTAATTTTGAGGAATGACTGAAACAGCTGAACCAGTGTCAAATCCCATATTAATTAATTTGCTGTTCACTTCTGCAATAAGCCATATTGCTTGCCAATTGTTTTCACATTTTAAATCTCAAAGCTACCCAGTACTGTATCATTCTCATCATTATCAAATTTTTCATCAACAGTATGCAGATTAATGCTCTTTTTGAAACTGCATCTTGTCTTTTTCTCTTTGTCTCTTCCTTGTGCAGTCAATTTATTTTTGTCTGCCTGACATTGTCTTTGTATGTGTCCTACTTTGTTGCATTTTCTAGTAGTCTTGCCTTTTAACCTGTATTGGTCTGGTGTGTGTGAGCACCTGCCACAACGGTAACACAACCTGTTTGACCAGGCAGGTTTCTCTTTAGCAACACACACAAAATGCTGGAGGAACTTAGCAGGTCAGGCAGCATCTCATCATCATCATCATCAAGTGCTATACCCAGTTTGAGCTTTGACTGGCATGGCCCAGACACTCCTGCTTTGGGTCAAGTGGATCAATTCATTGGTATTCATTTCCAGTTCTCTGGCAGCTGTTCCCGTCATCGTTTGTCTTTGTCTTCCTCTTGCTTTCTTCCCTTCAATCTTTCTCATAATTACCGTGCATTCTAACTCCTCTTTCCTAATCACATGTCCAATGAAGTTACATTGCCTTTTCATGATCTCATACATTATTTCTCTTTTTGTGCTTGCTCTGTTCATGACATCCTCATTAGATATTCGTTTCATCCATGATATTCTTTGCATCCTCCTCAAAATCCACATCTCTGCTGCTTCAATTCATTTCCTCATGTTACTAGATATTGTCCAACATTCTGAGCCACATAACGTAACTGGGCAAACATAACCTTTCAGTGCTCTGAGGGAATAAATGGGGAAGACATAAAACAAGTTCAGAACTTTTGCTACTTAGGAAGCTGGGTGACATCAGATGGCAGGTGCGACATGGACATCAAAAGAAGAATAGAGATGGCAAAAAACACCTTTATGAGAATGAAGAGTATACTGACCAACACTAAACTAGGCATGACAACCCGCCTCAGGCAGCATCTACGGAAATGAATAAACAGTTGACATATCGGGCCAAGAACCTTCTTCAGATGTCTGTTTAGCCGCTACAATTTTGTTCACGCTCACTTTCATCCCTAACTGCAGCTCAGTGCATCTATGGCTACTGTTTCCATTAATACAACAATTTCAAAACTTCCTCATTGCCATGTCGTTTAAAATTTCATCATTACCACTGTTATGTTTTGTAACTGAAACATAAAACTAATTCCAATAAAAAGACAGGAGCTGAGGAAAATCAGTCTTAGTTTTGCTTTTACTTTAGCGAGACCTGCGCATAAGACATGATGCCATATGACATTTAAGTACTTTTATATATAACCCATAATGAATTACTTAAATGAAAAATATTGCCTAATCAAACAATATATTTACAATTTTATTTAAATATTATTGGAATATTAAATAAAGAATACTTATCTATGGAATGATATTCAATCCTAACATCCTGCAATTCCACTGGAGATCACTTTGCTCTTATAATACTAGGACACTGATTTTAAGTTTTACAGGGTAGGGAGCTGCCTTCAGCGTTTATATTCCAAGCATCAGAAATCTTTCTTTTTAACACTGTCTTAAGATTTTGGAGATGTTCTTTGTCATCCTTACCAGTGACAATGATATTTGCGCATCCAGCTTTTGTCCTAATAACTCTTTGCATGCTTCAATATCATTTTTTATTCAACCATATTACTGCAGAATGCATTTGGACATTTTATTACAGAATGGGTGTGTAAAAATTTGGATTGTAGTTGTTCAATGATCTATTTTATTTTTGCCTGAAGCTTTTTGTGCAGTTAGCTGGATATTGGGAGGGAATTCTAAACTGAAGAGAATGTAAAGTTTCAACAACACCACAGAACTGAGACGGTTCTGGTCAAGGTTTTAAGTGACATCCACTTAAACCATGATGATGATAAAATTTCAGTATTGGTTTTATTAGATCTTACTGCTGCTTTTGACACAAGTGATCATGGCATATTACTGGACAGACTGGAAATCTGGGTGGGACTTTCCAGTACAGTCCTAAAGTGGTTTCAATCATAGCTACAGGATAGGGACTATTTTGTATCGATTAGTAGCTACATATTTCACCGAACAAAAATGACATGCTGAGTGCCTCCGGGGTCCATACTAGGGCCTCCTCTGTTTAACATATACGTGCTTCCTCTAACTCAAATCATGGTAGGCAACAAAATATCTTACCTTAAGTATGCTCAGATTTATATAGCAGTGTCATCAGGTGACCATGGTCCCATACAATCACTAAAAAACTGTATTGAACAAATCACTGATTGAATGAGCCAAAATTTCTTCAGTTAAATAAAGAGAAAACTGAAATAATTGTTTTGGTGCCAAAAAAGAACAATTAGATGTCAGTGCTCACTTAGAATCCCTGTCATTACAGACCACAAACCAAGCCAGAAGCCTTGGTGTTGTGATGGACTCCGACTTAAATTTTAACTGCTACATTAAGAAAACTGCAAAGTCAGCCTACCACGAACTTAAAAAATTTAGTAAGAGATAAAGGGCTATTATTTTACCTTTTGTATGTATTGTTATCGATATAGATATCTGAGATAATCCTCCTCTTGTTTGTATATATGTACTTCTTCAAAAATTAATAAAAAGATTGAGAAAGGAAGAGAGTTAAAGGGCTAGAGAAGATCAAGATCAATGCCTCAGCAAGTTCTAGAAAAACTCGTCCATGCATTTATTTTTAGTCGGCTTGACTACTGTAGTGGCATTTTCACAGGTCTCTGTAAAAAATCCCTCACTCAACTGCAGATCTTTCAGAATGCTACTGCTAGAGTCCTCACTAAGACCAAGAAAGTAGAACACATCACTCCAGTTGTCAGATCGCTTCCTGTCCATCAGAAGATTGACTTTAAAATATTACTACTGGTTTATAAAGCACTGAATGGTCTACAGCCAAAATACATCTCTGATCTCTTGTTGCATTATGAACCTTTTGGAGCTCTCAATTCTGGGGCAGGTCTGTTTACCAGCCCCAGGGTCAAAACTAAATACGGTGAAACAACTTTTAGTTACTATGCTCCACATATCTGGAATAACCTTCCAGAGGATCTGAAGTCTGCACCAACTTTAAGCTCTTTTAAATCAAGCTTAAAATTTTTCTTTTCACTCCAACTGGCGGGAGGAGAGAGCAGCGCGCCGCGCGTGCGCAGCCTTCAGGTGAAAAATGATATCGTATCTGTTAAATAGGGGCTGTGGACCATTCTGTTTTGATGGAGATGGACGTGAAAGCACAGAGGAATGTCTGGGGAAACTTCTGAAACGCTTGTTTGCTGCTGTCGTTACTGCGCGGTCGGGAATCTTCAGGAGGGAAGGCCTCAAAATCCTCGGCTTTGCCTGCTGTTGGCAACCGAGATTGAGGTTGAATCATTTGGACAGAGATGGCGCTCAGTACTCGGTGTCGGAGAGCTGAATCAGAGGCTCAAAGTTTTCGGATGACTCAGAGTCAGACTGTGGTGGGCATGGCAGGGAGAGTTTTTCTTCCTTCTCCTGTCTGCGTGAGATGTGGGACATTTGAGAGACTTTGAACCTTTTACTGTGCTCATGGACTTCTTCATCAAGTTATGGTATTGTTGCTCTGTTGTAACTATATGTTATAATTATGTGGTTTTGTTAGTTTTTTCAGTCTTGGTCTGTCCTGTGTTTGTGATATCACACAGGAGGAAATAGTGTATCATTTCTTAATGCATGCATTACTAAATGACAATAAAAGAGGACTGCGTGTCTTCATAATTTAACTTATAATTTCCTGCACTCTTTTATTCCTTTTTTAATCTATTTATCATATCTGTTTTGTGTGATTTTATTCTTGGTTATATTGTCTGAAATTTGATGTTTGATTTTTACATCTTGTTCTATGTAAAGCACTTTGGATTGTCTTGTGTCTGAAAAGTGCTATACAAATAAACTTGCTTTGCCTTGCCTAATGAAATGGTTAATGAAACAGTAACATAGAGTTTTCCTGGTATAGCGATTCAAAAGCACATCATATGGGACAATCAAAGTTATTTCCTTCAAAATGTAGCATCTTGGAGTTAAAAAAATAAAGTAGTGGAGTCTGGAGTAACAAAACAGATCTAAAGTCACATGATCATTGCAAGGTTTTAACCAAATTCTATATTTCAAATTAAAATTGAATTCTAAGAAATTCTTATGAGACTTTGAATTGTGTTTGAGAGAGATAGAGAGAGAGAAGTGTGTGCCATTTCTAGGATTGCAGACTTCCCTTAATTGCACCCACATCATCTGAAGGGTTCACATCAATCTATTAGAAATAAAGAGTCTCATTCATTCCATGAGGAAGCATGATGGTAATAAAGATAGTCCAATACACAGGAAGAAGCAAAGACTCCTTCACAATCTGACAGTTCCCCGAGCTCGGTATTCTGTAGCTACTATGTCAGACCAAATTAAAATCTGCTGTTATGTGGTGCTTGTCAAATGAAGTGTTTGTGCATTGAAAAACCTAACCTGCCACTTGTATCATTCTAAACCAAATAATTGGATACCTTAAGCAGCTCTTTTATTAACTGGAACATATGGAGAACACACACAGACGAATGCATAGCATGTGTCCTTGGTCTGTGTATGTGGTGCATTTGGACTTTTCAAAAGACTGTTAATGAAATTCCATATAGGATGTTTCCCATCTAGGTTAAAATACATGGGATTGGAGATAACAAACTGTTTGGTATTGTACAGAAAACAAAGAGTAGGAATAGTGGATGCTTTCTAGTGGGGTACACTGGGGATCAATGCTTGCATTCCAACTGTTTTCTGAATGCATCTAAATGTCACATTTCCAATTTTGCTTATGAGATTGAACTTGGCAGGAGTGTGCATTTGAAAGAGGATATAAAAAGAACATAGACAAGTGAATGAGTGAGAACTTGGCAGAAAAGTAGACTACTTGTTAAATGGTAATATTGATGTCCAAGGACATGCCTGTACATAAATCACTGAAGGCCAGCATGCAGGTGCAACAACCAACTAGGAGGACAAATGGTATGATAGAATTTTTTACAAGTAAGTTTGATTTCAGGAGTAAAGGAATCATGTCGTGATTATAAATATCCATGGTGGACTGCATCTAGCGCAACGTGTATAGTTTTGGTGTTCTTACTTCAAAAGAGATGTGCTTTCCATGGAGAGTTTGCATTGGACTGCCTGCAGAGAGAGCAGGTTTGTTACATGGATTATATGGGACTAAATTCTGTAGAATTTAGAAGAGGGAGGACGGAGCTCATCAAAATTTACAGAATTCTCAAAAGCGTTAACTGGCAAGGATGTTTCCATTGACTGACAGCCTCAGAGTGAGGGAGACAGTTTAGAATAAAATGTAGACTGTCTAGGACTGAGTAAAGGAGAAATGCTTTCACTCGAGGAAGAAGGACCTTCTGAATTCTCCTTTCTAAGTGAGGTTCAAAGCCTGAAGGATGTGCTTCCACTTCCATGTGCAATCATAAACCAGATTCTTTTAAGGAGTAAAGACAAAGCAAATCAAAGACCTCTTCTATCCAAGATACATTTGTTTCTCCCTGCTCCTATTGAGCAGAAAATACAAAAACCCAAAAGCACATAACACCCAGACTCTATGGACAGCTTTTATCGCACCAGCATAAGACTATTGAATGGACCTCTTGTATGGTAAGGTGGACTCTTGACCTCACAGTCTACATCCCCATGGCCCTTGCAACTTATTGTCTGCTGGCACTTCGCCTTCTCTGTAATTGTAACATTATACTTTGCATTCTGTTCTTTCCTTTTCCTTGTACTACCTCAGTATACTGATGTGATGAAACAATCTGTATGGTTGGCATGCTAGAAAAACATTCTTCAATGTAGCTCACTTTATATGAGAAGAATAAATCAATTGACAATTTAGTTCATCTGGTCACTCACAAGAGTGGATTCATCAATGAACCCTCAGCTTGGGTGTGCTGGCTGCTCTCCATATCATGCTGAGGTGGTTGCAGAGTACTGTTACACTTTCCAGCCTTTTTGCAAATAGACTCATTTGCTGGACATCTCCTTTTCATATTCACAACATGTCAGCTATCATCCTGATTTAAAATATGAAGTGCAAGGCCTGGGATGAGATAGATTGGGAGATCAAGAGTTCATCTCTTTGTGTGTGTGAGATCAATTCAGAACTCTGATAACAGTGAGTTCGAGCTGCCTTTGAGCCTGGTAGTACATGCCCTCAAGGGTTTCTATTTTCTGTTCCACTGGCAAGAAGAGCTAACAGAATGTCTGAGGTGGGAGGGTCCTTGATTCTACTTGCTGATTTCCCAAGATAATGAGCGATCAAAACAGAATCAGTGAGAGGCTAGACTGCGTGATGGACTGGTCTGGGTTCACAGCTCTCTGCAATTTCTCATTGTCTTGGGCAGATGAATTACCATACCAAGCTGTGATGCTTACAATAGTATATCTATTGTATAAGAGCTAGTAAGAACCATCAAGGACATGCCAAATTGCCTCAGATCTTGAGGAAGTAGAGGTGTTGGCGTTCCATTTTGGCCACAGTGTCCACATGACTCATGATATTTACACATAGTTACATCAAGCTCACAGTCACCTCCATGTCAGTGCATTGATACAGACAGTGGTGTGTACTCATAGACAGAGACATGTACTCCATCCCATTTCTTGAAGTGCATAGGATCATCTATTGTGCTTGGGGAGACTCCAACCAATAGAGATATTTTCTCTTGATTAAGCTACATTTTCACTTGGAGTCCTTGCTGCCAACTCCACTGAATGCCTCCTTGAGGTCTTCAGCAGTCACTCTCCCTTCACTTCTGAAACTGAAGTGATGTCTAAGCCTGGAGTATCTGGATCCAGGTGTTCATCATGTAACCCGGGTGCCTGCAAGTGACCTGAGCAGTGGCTGATTGTGCTTGATTTAGCCTGCTCTTTGGAATGACCCCTCATACTCTGGCATAGGTGTGTGGGTTGATTGTTTGTGTATCCCAATGCCGGAGCAGGGCAATGATATGGTCAAGGGCTCAGGGTGCCAGCACACTGCTGAGGTCCCAACTCCACAATGAACCCTTGGCAGGAGGCTTGTCTTGGCAGGAGTGGCCTCCCTCGAGTCAAAATTGTTTGGACCTTTCAGGCAGTTTTAGACGTCTCTGATTTGATGTGACATTTGAAAAAACACACTGTTAAAATTGCAATGTCATTCAGCATTTTATCAAATGAATGGCAATTTCTACCTACACGAAGTTTGTCTATCACAGGGTCTGAGAGTTCAATATGCCTGTGGAACCCTGAGCCCCGTGGGGTGATTATCACTTAATGTGCTCTGGACTTAGGGCAGATCCACGTCAGTCTGGGATAAGCTTCCAAACGTCCACAGACAACAGCGAAGCAAAGTCATTCTGTATATTTAAAGCAAAGGTTGATAGGTATTTAATTAGGGAACACATCAAAGGTTATGAGGAGAGGTAAGATAATGGGAGTGAGAGGGAAAATAAATCAACTATTTTATAATGGTGGAACAGACTCGATGGGCCAAATGGCCTAATTGTACTCCTATGTCTTTTGATCTAAGCTAACTAGCAAGTAGCTGAATGGGAATGGGGTCTTCAGAATGACCCACCACTGCCAGCACAATCTGGCCTGATCTGCTTTTGTTTGCAGAGGAAAATGATTTCTGTGTTGAAGTGAGTATTGAGCTGCTTGCATTGCAATCTCGCCAGAGCCCTCAGACAAGACTGGCGGTTTATGTTATGTACGTATGTAGGGAGGGAGAGCAATATACTTGGAGTACACCTGTAAATAAACGGAACCACAACATCTTCCTTGCCATGCAATTCAATTAATTAAAAAAGGGTGCCCAGATCGCCACCAGATGAAGCATGTGTCTAGTATTCAGAAGGAATTGTTAGTCTCATAATATCAGCGAAGAAAAGAACTCTGAACTCAAAAAAGCTATTCATAAAGTCATTTTTTTCTAGTGTTTTTCATTTTGACATTTACTGATGGATGTTTAGAATGCCTTCAGCCAACAGAGAACTAAGATTATTTCTCATTACTCATACCATCACCGTCACACACTATTTCCTTCTTCAATGCTGATGGTATTACTGTGAGCTGTATAACTTTAATGATAAAAGCTATGTTACATATTGTATATCATTAATTGTTGGTTTTTTTTTAAAAGAGAGCAGCGGTACATATCAGGAATGACACTATAAGAGCTAAATAAATCATTAGGTTCCATTTTGGTACAAAAATTCATCTTTTATTCAGATACCAGGATGCAGAATGTTATATTTTATTCAAATGACATGAATTCTTCATGATTCATGGCACATACTAAAATGCTGTTTCGTATAGAATTTAGTGTGCAAATATGCTTGTTGCAATTGTAGTAGATGAATGTTAACTTACCACTACTAGGAACTTGAGGAATGCACAAGGAGCTTAGCTTGCTATCCAAGTGGTGAAAAATTAAGCAATTACAGTGAGCTTTGCAACATCGCATATTTATTAAATTGTTGTTGATCTTCCAAAGTCAGTGAACAACAATGCTGGTGTGAGGCAATGCTGATTTGCTTAGATTTAAAATATAATTTTTCATTCACCACAACCCTCATACAATACTGATGGTTTATTTTTCTGCCATATACAGGGAAGGCAAGCTATACATTTTGATTCTGTCTGTAGATAGTAAGCACCACAACTTATTGCTTGCCATACAATTCAATTAATTGGAGAAAGATGCTCAGATATTCACCAGGTGAAGCATTCTTTATCTGCTTTTTTAACTTCAAAAGAGCTATCAGATGATTTTCCCTCCAATTAAATGGATTACATTCAATTATTTGCTCTGCTGATTAGTTTGAATGAGTTGGTTTATATGTATGTATAAACACTACACCTGATAATAGCTCAGCCACATCAGATTAAATGGAACACTTCATACCTTGATATTCAATCTGACTATTTATAACTTCAACATCTATTGCTGGTTTTGATGTGTTGTGGCATGAGCATTGTCGGAAGTTGCATGCATGGTAAAACATCATTGGGTTTGATGAATTGTATTTCTTAGCTGCTGAGAACATCATTATAATATTCGATCTTTAAGCAATAATATCGGGTTTAAAAATCAGTTTTTCTACTCTCAATAGTAAGAATATGCCGCACACCGCTGTGGTAGAGCTTGGTTTTGCTGTTTGAAAGATTAATTCTTTCTTTCACTTCAGGCCTCCAGGTTTTCCTTTCTATTGGGCAACACCCTGCGTTTTCTGTCAGCCATTGCTTCTGGCCTCACTTAATTTTGTGGCGTGCATGGTGAGATGATCAAGGTTTGTTTCAACAACAATGCAAGCCTTTGGAAAACTTTCATTGCGGTTTACTTCTCCTGATGGGGACGCAAGTCTCCAGCGTAAAGGCTCCAAGATCTGAAGGGGAAGTTGCATTTGTCATATCCTATTCACAATCTGTACAGGATTCATGGTACAGAATTTGACAAGTTTCCCAGTTTCAATTTGATCTAGGTTCAAAACACCCAACCTGGGCTAATTCCTCATTAGCTCCATTCAATATCTTAACTATGTAGTTTGAATCATTCTTTCAAATGAAGGATTTTAAGCTCCTTTGGTAATGTAGTCATTGGCACAGTGGAGGATATAATGCTGGTCCTGATGAGAAGCACTGTCTGCTGACCATACAATAGCTGGTGGTCATCTGATTCATGAATATGCTGGTCATTGGCACCTTGGGCGTGATACTGAGGATGTGTTTTTAGGAACTGAATGCAAAGCCTGTGTTAGCTTTATGTTCAGTAGATGTTTCTAACCTCCCAAAGTAATGTTCAAAAATCATTCCTGTACCTCAGATGTAAAGCACAGATTTAACTTTTACCAGTTTGAGAAGTTTCTGCTGAGAATAATCTGGAATCTCATTCACAGAATTTTCCTAAATTTCTTTCTGACTTTAGAATTCTTCTTCTGTGTCATAATGCAGCAATCACCAATGTAGATGAAACAGTGAAATACTGACCAGCTAATTGTTAGTGTAAATAAAACAGGGAGGTCATTTCTTGGAAGGTTCCACTTTGCTGAGTAGTAGAACAAAGGCATCTCATAGTATGTATTCACCAGTCACTAAAAGTTGTGTTACAAATTAGCAAACCCACTATGAAAGCAAGCCAAGCACGAGGGTTTATTTTTAGAGGTGTAAAATGAACATTTAGAGGCTTTTCTAAACCTGCATCAATCACTGGATAGATCATACATGAGTTAGTGCATATAATGAAGAAGAAGAAGAAAGCCCTTAACTCGAAGTGGAGTCATCAGGATGCCATCAGCAGGCATTTTTTAGCAGGCTTTCTTATTTTTACGAGGCCAAGTTGCTAGCTCGACCCAGCACAGATGAAAAGTGTGCAAGGGAGCCAGCTGGATTCGAACTTGGGAGCCTTTGCTCCAAAGTCCCGCACTGATGCCACTATGCCACTAGCCAGCCAGTGCATATAATGGTTGCAACATAATAAAAAGCACATGTTGCATTGGAGAGTATACAATAAATGTACATAAAGACACCATTTGAAAGACAAATGTACAGTTAATGGTACCTCCTGTATCTAATAAAGTGGTCACTGAGTGTATTGTGGCCTTCTTCTGCTTTAGCCCATCCACTTCAAGGTTCGACGTGTTGTGCGTTCAGAGATGCTCTTCTGCACACCATGTTGTAACGTGTGGTTATTTCAGATACTATCACCTTCTTGTCAGCTTGATCCAGTCTGATTATTTTCTGACCTCTCACATTAACAAGGTGTTTTCCTCTACAGAACTACCACTCACTGGATGTTTTTTTATTTATCAGACTATTCTCTGTAAGCTCATGAAAATTCCAGAAGATCAGCAAATTTCTGAGATACTCAAACCACCCCATCTGTCGCCAATAATCTTTTCGCAGTCAAAGTCACTAAGATCACACTTCATCCCTATTCTGATACTTGGTTTGAACAACAACTGAACATCTTGACCAAGCCTGCTTGCTTTTATGCATTGAGTGACTGCCATGTGATTAGCAGATTGGTTGGCATCTGACAGACAATGGGTGAAGATCATCATCATTACTAGCCTGGGCAGAATGTATGGAGATCCTGAGATAGCCAATCCTCAAGATCCCCCTTTCAGCCTCACCAGTGTAATCCAAAGGAAAGCTTATGAAGCAATACGTTTGGCACCAGCTTGGCTGCAGGAGATGCTGGAAGGATGTTCAATGACATCCAGCCGCCTTAAAAGCTCCACTCTGGATTTGCTGTCTGGGTTTACTCCCGTGATCTTTGTCTCTCCCGAGGCTGCCCAGTGGGGATACTTACCCATAGCTGGTAATCTGGTTCACGAGCACCAGGGCATGTCCACACACTGGTGGGCCTGTGTACTAGGTGTGCGGGGGTAGACTTCCTCCCTGTCCTCTGAGGTTCCACCTGAATTCGAAAGGATTCAGTTTCCATGTGTCGCCAGTGTCTCCTCACTGTTGGAGAAGCTATGTACCCACAGGGAGAGATTGACACATTCAGCTCCCCGTTTTTGCAAGACTGCTAGCCAGCAGTATGCTGGCTGGTGGCATAACGGCATCAGCGCCGGACTTTGGAGCAAAGGCTCCCAAGTTTGAATCCAGCCGGCTCCCCTGGCATGCCTTCCATCCGTGCTGGGTTGAGCGCCGAGCAAGCAACTCGGTCTCAAAAAAAAAAAATGCCGTCATGACGGCATCCTGATGATTCCACCTGGAGTTAAGGGCTTTCTTCTTCTTCTGCTAGCCAGCAGTGAAAGCCGAAAGTGAGAGCGACAAGCACTACCCACTACACTACCATACTAGACATATCACAGCAGGTAAGGAGATAGGGTGAGAGAGGAAAATGGAAATGGGGAATGGTGATGGACAGGGTTGGCCAATTACTGGAAGTTGAAGAAATCGATGCTCATGCCATCAGGTTGCAGGCTACCCAGACAGAATATGTGTGACTTCATTGCGGCAGTAGAGGAAGCCATGGACTGACATGTTTGAATGGAAATGGGAAGTAGAATTAAAATGGGTGGCCGCCAGGAGATCTTCTGGCAGATGGAGCATAGGTGCTCGGTGAAGTGGTCTCCCAATCTACGTTGGGTCTCACTGGTACACAGGAGACCACACTGGGGGAATCGGATACAGTAGGTGACCCCAACAGACGCACAGGTGAAGTGTCGCCTCACCTGGAAGGACCGTTTGGGCCCCGAATGATAGTGAAGGTGTAGCACTTGTTCTGCTTGCATGTATAAGAGCCAGGAGGGAGATCAATGGGGAGGGACGAATAGACAAGGGAGACATGTAGGGAGCAGTCCCTGTGGAAAACAAAAAGCCTGGGGGGGGGGGGGAGAAAGATGTGCTTGGTGGTGGGATCCTGTTGGAGATGGTGGAAGTTACGGAGAATTATGTGCTGAAGGGGTGGTGGGGTGGTAGGTGAGGACAAGAGGAACCCAATTAAGATGTGAGAGAATAGGACCAATCAAGTGTGACAGTGGAAAAGTGTGTATGGAACTAGAGGAGGTAGCAGAGGTACTTAATGAATACTTCGCTTTAGTATTCACTACGGAAAAGGATTTTGGTGATTGTAGGGATGACTTACAGTGGACTGAAAAGCTTGAGCATATAGATATTAAGAAAGTGGATGTGCTGGAGTTTTTGGAAAGCATCAAGTTGGATAAGTCACACTCACAGCACGCTGGAGGAACTCAGCAGGTCCGGCAGCATCCGTGGAAACGATCAGTCAACGTTTTGGGCCGGAACCCTTTGTCAGGAGTTCTTCCAGCGTGTTGTGAGTGTTGCTTTGACCCCAGCATCTGCAGATTATTTTGTGTTTAAGTTGGATAAGTCACCGGGACTGCACGAGATATACTCCAGGCTAATGTGGGAGGTGAGGGAGGTGATTGCTGAACCTTTGGCAATGATCTTTTCATCATCAATGGGACGGGAGAGGTTCTGGAGGATTAGAGGGTTGCAAATGCTGTTCCTTTATTCAAGAAAGGAAGTAGAGAGAGCCCAGGAAATTATAGGCCAGTGAGACTTACTTCAGTGGTTGGTAAGTTGATGGAGAAGATCCTGAGAGGCAGGATTTATGAACATTTGGAGAGGCATAATATGATTAGCAAAAGTCAGCATGGTTTTGTCAAAGGCAGGTTGTGCCTCACGAGCCAGATTGAATTTTTTGAGGATGTGACTAAACACATTGATGAAGGTAGAGCAGTATATGTAGTGTATACAGATTTCAGCAAGGCATTTGATAAGGTAACCCCATGCAATGCTTATTGAGAAAGTAAGCAGGTATGGGATCCAAGGGGACCTTGCTTTGTGGATCAAGAATTTGCTTTCCCACAGAAGGCAAAGAGTGATTGTAGACGGGTCATATTCTGCATGGAGGTCGGTGACCAGTGGTGTGCCTCAGGGATCTCCCTGGGACCCCTTCTCTTTGTGATTTTTATAAATGATCTGGATGAGGAAGTGGAGTGATGGGTTAGTAAATTTGCTGATGACATAAAGGTTGGGGGTGTTGTGGATAGTGTGGAGGGAAGTCAGAGGTTGCAGCAGGACATTGATAGGATGCAAAACTGGACTGAGAAGTAGCAGATGGACTTCAATCCAGATAACTGTGAGATGGTCACTTTGGTACGTCAAATATGATGGCAGAATATGGTATTAATGGTAAGACTCTTGGCAGTGTGGAGGATCAGAGGGATCTTGGGGTCCGAGTCCATAGGACACTCAAAGCTGCTGCGCAGGTTGACTCTGTGGTTAAGAAGGCATACGGTGCATTAGCCTTCATCAACTGTGGGATTGAGTTTAAGAGTAGAGAGGTAATGTTACAGCTATATAGGACCCTGGTCAAACCCCACTTGGAGTAGTGTGCTCAGTTCTGATCACCTCACTACAGGAAGGATGTGGAGACTATAGAAAGGGTGCAGAGGAGATTTACAAGGATGTTGCCTGGATTGGGGAGCATGCCTTATGAGAACAGGTTGAGTGAACTCGGCCTTTTCTCCTTGGAGCGACAGAGGATGAGAGGTGACCTGATAGAGGTGTATAAGATGATGAGAGGCATTGATCGTGTGGATAGTCAGAGGCTTTTTCCCAGGGTTGAAATGGCTAACACGAGAGGGCACAGTTTTAAGGTGCTTGGAAGTAGGTACTGAGGAGATGTCAGGGGTAAGTTTTTTATGCAGAGAGTGCTGTGTACGTGGAACGGGCTGTCAGTGACTGTGATGGAGGTGGATATGACAGGGTCTTTTAAGAGACTCCTGGATAGGTACATGGAGCTTAGAAAAGTAGAGGGCTATGTGTAACCCTAGGCAATTTTGAAAGTACGTACATATTTGGCACATCATTGTGGGCTGAAAGGCTTGTATTGTGCTGTAAGTTTTCTATGTTCTATCACTGGTGGGGTGGTGGGTGGATGGGTTGAGGGCAGACATGTGCAAAATGGAAGAGATGCGGGTGCGAGCAGCATTGTTGGTCGAGGAAGGGAACCCCTTTCTTTGAAGAAGGAGGACATCTTCGTTCTGGAATGAAAAGCCTCATCCTGAGAGCAGATGCAGTGGAGGCAGAGGAATTGAGAGAAGTGGATGTCATTTTTACAAGTAACAGGGTTGGAAGAGGTATCAACCAGGTAGCTGTGAGAATCAGTGGGTTGATAAAACATTTCAGTCGATAAGCTGTCTCCAGAGATAGAGAAAGAGAGATTGAAAAAGGGGAGGGAGACGTCAGAAATGGAGAAGGTAAATTTAAGGGCAGGGTAGAAGATGGAAGCAAAGTTGATGAAGTCAACAAGCTCTGCATAGGTGCAGAAAGCAGCACTAATGCAGCTTTCGATGCAGTGTAGGAAATATTTGGGATTGATACCGGTGTAGGCTTGGAACTTGCTGTTCCACATAGCCAGCAAAAAGGCAGGCATAGCTGGGATCTACGTGAGTGCCCATGGCTACACCTTTGGTTTGGAGGAAGTGGGAGAAGCCAAAGGAAAAATTATTGAGAGTGAGACCAGTTCTGCCATTTGCAGGAGAGCGGTGGTGGAAGGGAACTGGTTGGGTCTGGTGTCCAGAAGGAAAAGGTGAGCTTTGCAGCCTTCCTGGCGGGGAATGGAGGTGTATAGGGACTGGACATCCATAGTGAAAATAAAATGATCGGGGCCAAGGAGTTTGAAATCATTGAAAAGCTCAGGAGTGTGTGAAGTGTCACGGATGTAGGTAGGAAGCGACTGAACCGGGGGGATAAAACTGAGTCAACGTATGCAGATGTAAGTTTGATGGGGCAGGAACAAGCAGAACAATGGATCTACCTGGACTGGCAGGTTTGTGTATCTTGGGTAGGAGGTAAAAATGGGCGGTGCAGGGTAAGATAACTATGAGGTTGGAGGCAGTGGGGGGGAGATCCTCAGAGTTAATAAGGTCAGTGATGGTGTGGGAGACAATGACCTGGTGCCCCTTAGTGGGGTCCCGTTCGAGGGGTAAGTAAAGGAGGTGTCTGGCCTCAGCAAGGTAGAGATCAGTCCAGCAGACTACTACAGTACTCCCCTAATCTGCAGGTTTGATAGTGAGGTTAAGATTAGTGTAGAGATATTGGAGAGCGGTGCATTTGGAAGAAGTGAGGTTAGAATTGGAGAGAGGAGTGGTGAGGTTGAGATGGTTGTTGTCTTGTCGGCAATTAGCAATGAAAAGATACAGGGCAGGCAGAAGACCAGAGTGGGGTGTCCAGGAAGAGGAGGAGGGTTGATGACAAGAGATGGGCTCATCAGTGCAGCTGGAGAGTCCTTGCCAAAGAAGCAGGCACAAAATCAAGGACAAGGGCAGTGCTTGCTAACCTAGAGGTAAAGTGGTTCAAAGAAATTCAGAGATTCAAAGGCAAAGGCAAGTTATGATATGGAAATAACGACAGGTAATCATGGTGATAGGCCAGCACACGATATGATTCCAAGGTCAAGAAGTCTTGTTGTTTCTAAGTTAGCAGACAAGGAAGTGGATGGATTTGAGTCACTGAGACATAGAGCTTATGGTGACAGCTGGAGACAACAGCTTCAGTCTTCTCGACATTCTGCTGGAGGTGATACCTATTTACTTATTTTTTATTTAGCGATACAGTGGTGAGTAGGCCCTTGTGGCCCTTTAAGCCACACTGCCCCTGTGACCTCACAACCCTGATTAACTCTAATCTAATCACGGGACAATTTACAATGACCAATTAACCTGCCCAATATGTCTCTGGATGGTGGGAGGAAACTGGAACACCCAGGGAAAACACACACATTCCACAGGGAGGACGTACAGAGACTCCTGACAGAAAGCTGCTAGAATTAAACTCTGAAGTCGAGAACATCCCGAGCTGTAATGGCATCGTGCTAACCACAGTGCTACGGCAGTGCCCACTTATCAATCAGACGTCCCATCCTGAAAGGCCATTTCTAGAATGGTGAAAGTTAAAACAGATGTTGAATCTGAGGAACAACTTCGTATAAGAAATGAGGTCCATAGTGAGAACTGTCTTGTTTCGCTCTATAAGATCACCGGGAGGATATTAGAATCAGAATCAGGCTTATTATCACTGACATACTGTAATTCATGAAATTTATTGTTTTGTGGCAGTTGAGTAGCATAAAATATAAATCATTGTTTTAAGTTACAAAAAGAAATAAAGTGAATAAATATTGCAAAAGAGGAATAGAGTGGTAATATTCATGGGTTCATGGACCATTCACAAATCTGTTGATGGAGGGGAAGGAGCTATTCTATCAGGCTCCTTTACCTTCCCCGATCATAGAAATGAGAAGAGGACATGGTCTGAATAGTGAGAATCCTTTTTCAATCTTTTATTGGTTTCATAATAATAAACATAACATAGTATTAATACAAAGTTATTGGGATTACATTGTTATAACTAACATATTTAAACATAAACCCAGTTGACACATGGGTATTAAACCTCCCAATCATACAGGATACAAATATAATGTACAAAAAAAATTAAAAACATGAAAAAGGAAAAAAAAATACCCGTAAAAGAAAAACTAACCTAAGCAATGCGAACCAACTAAACTAAGGGGGAAAAAAAGACATGGGCTGTTATGTAACATCAAAAAAAAAGAACCATTATTGTCGTTGACTCCACTCCTCTCAACATATAAAAAAGAACTAGAATAGGTTTGGAAAAGGTCAAATTACATCATATGGAAGTGTCGAATAAATGGCCTTCGAGTCTTTTCGAATTTAATAGAGGGATCATAAATAATGCTTCTAACTTTTTCTAAGTTTAAACACAGCATAGTTTGAGAGAGCCAATGAAATGTGGTGGGAGGATTGATCTCTCTCCAATTCAGCAAAATGGATCTTCTAGCCATTAATGTAAGAAATGCAACCATCCGACAAGCTGAAGAGGTTAAATAGTGAGAATCCTGAATAATGGATGCTGCCTTCATGAATCACCAGATTTTGAAGATGTCCTTGATGGTGGTTAGGCTTGTACCTGTGAAGCAATTGGCTGAGCTCACAACCCACTGCAGCCTCTTTCAATCCTGTCCGTATCAGGCGGTGATGCAACTAGTCAGAATGCTCTCCATGTGCATCTGTAGAAATTTGCAAGAGTCTTTGGTGACATACCAGGTGTCCTCAAATGTCAAATGAAATATAGACTCATGTTTGCCTTCTTCGTGCTTGCATCAATATGTTGGGGCCACAATAGATCTTCTGAGATGCTGACACCCAGCAACTTGAAGCCTCTCACTCTTTCCACTGCTAACCACTCAGAGAGGACTGTCTGCATTCTTCCTGAAGTCCACAATCAATTCCTTGGTCTCACTGATATCGAGTGTAAGAGTGTTGTTGTGATACCACTCAATCAGCTGATCTATCTCACCCTGTACGCCTCCTGTTGTCATCTGTGATTCTGTCAACAACAGTTGTGTCATCGGTGAATTTACAGGTGTGATTTGAACTGTGCTTAGGCACACATTGTAAAGAGGGTAGAGCAGTGGGCTAAGCATGCATCTTTGAGGTGCACCTATGTTGATTGTCAGCAAGGAGATGTTATTATGGATCTTCACTGACTGAGGTCTCCCAATGAGGAAAAATCAAGGATCCAGTTGCAGACCTGATGTGATCAAGGCTGAAAACAACACATTTCTCCAGTTTGTCTATATAAATCTATTGAGTATTAAGGCTGTTGAAAATGTCCAGACTAGTTGCATCAAGGTCTGGTAGAGAAATTCAAAGGTGCAAGAACATAAGAAGATGCAAAGCTAGTGAACTGTGTCCAATATGCCACTGACATAACCCTCCATGCCATCAGTAGTATCTGCAGGAGGTACTGCCTCAAAAAGGCAGCATCCATCCTCAAAGATCACCACCATCCAGGTCATGTCATCTTCTCATAGCTACCATTGGGCAGGACGTTCACAAACCTGAAGCTCCCTCACCACCAAGTTCAAGAACAGCTACTTCCTTTCAACCATTTGGTTCCTGAACCATCTGGGACAACCCTAATCACTATAATTCAACAACACTATAAGCACTTTGATCACTTTGCATAAGATGGACTTTTTTTTTCCTAATTATGTTCTTTCTTGTAAAATTGTGCATAGATTTTCTTCTGACTGTTGTTTATATCATGCGATGTGGCTGTGATGTTGCTGCAAACAAATTTTTCAGTTCACCTGTGCATTCATGTAATTGTGGATATGGCAATAAGCTTGACTGTGACTTGCTGACTGACTTGATTCCCTTAATATTGAAAATCTATCAATTTCTATCTTGAATATGCCTAGCAACTGAACCTTCACAGCCACCTTACTCTCTGATTGAAGAAATTCTTCCTTGTCACTGTACTGGCCAGTTCCTCATTTTGAGACCATGTCCTCTGGCTCTCAAGGCTCAGCATTAATGCCACATGAACTGAGTGAAGCTCCCACAGGAATTTTCACCAACGCAATGTGATCACGTCCTGTTATTCTAAATCTTGGATAGTAGAGATCCCCCTGCATGCAGCAGTACACCACCGACATATCTGTCCCCATTATCAGTAGTACCTTTCCAAGGAGCTGACTTGAGAAGGCAACAACCTTCATCAAAGATCCCCACCATCCAGCCATGTCATCTTCTCACATCTACCATCAGTCAGGAGGTTCAGAAGCCTGGAGTCCCACATTACCACAGTTAAGAACAGTTACTTCTCTTCAACCATTTGGTTCTTGAACCAACTGGCACAACTATAATCACTAGAATTTAACAACACTATGACCACTTTAATGGTTTTTTAAAAATTCCAATTGTGTTCTATCTTGTAAAAATTGTTTAGTCTATGTTTTGTATTTTTTTTGCAAATGCTAATAATATGAAGCCATGTGCTGTAATGCTATTGTAAATTTTTCTTTTTTTTGGATAAATGTACTTATGCACATGACAATAAACTTGACTGTAACTTTGACATTGACTCTTCCTGACTTAAGTAGCAATAATTTGATTAAATGCTTCAACAAATTTGATGGAATTTAAAGACCTAATCCCATTTTTATGTTCAGTACCTCTGATCCAGGGAATCTTTAAATGGTCTCTGGTGTTCGAATATCATCCTGTGTCTTCATGCTTAAAATTGGATAAAGCATATAAGAGGCTTGGCAGTTATCTTTGTGGTGCAGCTAATAGAGTTACTGCCGCACAGGTCCAGGGACTCAGCTTTAATCCCAACCTCAGATTCTGTCTGTGTGGAGTCTGCATGTTCACCCTGTGATTCTGTAACTTTCTCCCAGGTATTCCAGCTTCTTCTTGCATCCCAAGGAAGTCTTTGCTGGCAGATTAATTGGCTAATGTAAACCGAATGGTGGAGCAGGCGTAAGGGACATAGCCTCTTATTCTTGCTCAATGTTCATGTATTCACATCCATGACCATATGAGAGGACATAGGAGTGGCAAATGGCAGGGAGATTACAGAAAATAAAGGGGGGAATGAGGTGGAAGATTCTCCTGATGGAAACCCAATCCCAACACATGGAGCTGACTAATGATGCACCTTGGATCAAGTGGCCACAGGCTATTGAAGGCAGTAGCAAAATACAGGCAACAGGTTGAGGCATTTGTGAGTAGAAAATATACATGTACATTTTTCAATCTGTCCTCAGCACACTCGGCAACAAGGCAGCTCATATAATGAAACAACTGGGGAATAAGTGGAGAGGTATTGTTGTCTTGGCAGAAACCTTTAAATCACTAGGATGTGCTCATTATGTTATGAGAGTGAGGACAAAGATTATAGTTTGTGGTCTTGTGATAAGATTTCTATCAGGAACTTATTAATGGCACTGTCCATATTCAATTCTCTTACCAGGAGGACAGCTGTAATCAAGGTGGTGATTGATAGATTTTGAGGAATTAATGGATTTGAAGATAGCGCAGAATGTGGTGAGGTAATATAGAGCAAAGAAAGCCCAGCAGCGTCTCTACTTTCTGCGAAAGCTGAGAAAAGTCCATCTCCCACACCCCCACCCTCACCACATTCTACAGAGGTTGTATTGAGAGCATTCTGAGCAGCTGCATCACTGCCTGGTTCAGAAATTGCCATTACAGACATTTACACCATACGCTGCATCTGCAAAGCAAACAGCATTATGAAGGACCCCACGCACCCCTCATACAAACTCTTCTCCCTCCTGCCATCTGGCAAAAGGCACCGAAGTATTTGGGCTCTCATGACCAGACTATGTAACAGTTTCTTCCCCCAAGTCATCAGACTCCTCAATACCCAGAGCCTGGACTGACACCAACCTACTGCCCTCTACTGTGCCTATTGTCTTGTTTATTATTTATTGTAATGTCTGCACTGTTTTGTGCACTTTATGCAGTCCTGGGTAGGTCTGTAGTCTAGTGTAGTTTCTGTATTGTTTCATGTAGCACCATGGTCCTGAAAAACGTTATCTCATTTTTACTGTGTACTGTACCAGCAGTTATGGTCGAAATGACAATAAAAAATGACTTGACTTGACTTGATGATACGATCACATGTGCAAATTACGATGGGAGATGGCATCAGCATGAAGTTGAATTGTTACAGGAAATGCCCGATCCGGTTTCCTGATGGGCAGGTGCAACAAGAAATGAGCATAAACATTTCAATTCTCTTACCAGGAGGACAGCTGTAATCAAGGTGGTGATTTATAGATTTTAAGGAATTAATGGATTTGAGGATATTGCAGAATGTGGTGAGGTAAAAGATCAGACACGTTACAGAGCCATAGAACCGTAGAACACTACAGCACAGAAACATGCCATTTGGCCTACCTAGTCCATGTAGAACTATTAATCTGCCTTGACCCATTGACCTGCACTCGACCATAGCCCTTCACATCCTTCCCATGCTTGTACCTATCCAAATTTCTCTTAAATGTTGAAACCAAATCTGCAACCGCTACTTGCATTGGCAGCTTTCTTCACATTCTCACCACTCTTTGAGTGAAGAAAATCCTCCTCATGTTTTCCTTAAACATTTCACCTTTCACCCATAACCCATGACCTCTAGTTGTAGTCTCATCCAACCTCAGTGGAAAAAGACTGCTTGCATTTACTCTGTCTATATCCCTCAGAATGTTGTATATCTCTATTAAATCTCCCTCATTCTTCTATGCTCTAGAGAATAAAGTTTTAACCTATTTATCTTTTTCGTATAACTCAGGTCCTCAATCTTGTGGAAGAGCAGAGCAGGCAGTGACATTTGACCTATTCCTACTTCTATTTTTGTGCTCTTTATAACTCAAGATAAAATGTCTGAAAAGGTGATGGAGGTCAGGAATGTGCTCAGGCATTGAGTTTAGGACTTTTGGGACTGCAGTGTTAGTCACACCCCCAAAGAGGCCGAAGGTTGAGTTGTGCACAATGAATATATCCCTGAAGCTTCTCAAAGGCAAATTATTTTATTAATAATGAATTTTTTTTTAAATAACATGCAGAGACTAGAAATCTGAAACGAAATCAGAAAATGCTGGGAATGTCAAACAGTATCTGTAGAAACAGAAACCATCAATGTTTTGGATCAATGATGAGGAATGCAAATTAGTTTCCATTAGGAGAGAAAGTGCAGGAAGGATGTGTAGAGTAAGGAGGTCTATGATAGAACAAGTTTACGGGGTCTTTCTTTTTTTGTATGTTAAATTTAAAATGGCTTCTTTGTTATGTTATAATCGGGAATGCTTCTTTGTTATGTTAAACGCTGAGAAAGCTTTGCGCTAGCAGC
This sequence comes from Mobula birostris, assembly GCF_030028105.1. Classification (NCBI taxonomy): domain Eukaryota; kingdom Metazoa; phylum Chordata; class Chondrichthyes; order Myliobatiformes; family Myliobatidae; genus Mobula; species Mobula birostris. The sequence continues at coordinate 28,925,594 of NC_092390.1, read as the reverse complement.
TTGTTATGGGTTAAGGGGTGATAAGAGGATGTTAGGAACCAATTGGGATAGTTGTTATGACTTTGGTGTATCTGGAAGATATGTATGCGCGGGGTTTTGAGGCAGAAGGCGGGAGAGAGAGACAGAGAATGGACCAGGTGCTGTGATGTCCGCTAATGGGGTCGGACCCCGAGGAGGGCATTCGGCGAGGAAACGGAGACGGACTCGTGTGGAGCGTCTGGTCGACCACCGTTGTTGGTCACAGGTGGCCAGTCGAGGTGGTCCGAGGGGTCGCAGAGTGAAGAAGAAGGTTCTTGAGCTCCAACTGTTTTGTGCACGAAGAGATTGAACTTTGATAAGTGTGGCACCTTTTATTTTCCTTTTATATTTTATTCTCTATTAATTAATTAGTTCCAGTAATATCTATAAACTGTAAATCATTTAATTGCATCTGGTGTATTGTCTGTTATTTGGGCGGGGTGGGGTACATCACACAGCATCCACACAAACTAATTACCCAGTTTGGTGGGGCCGAGGGCTGTTTCCCTAGACGATAGCGAGCCGAGCGATCCTGAGGGTGGCCAGGGGGGGGGCTACACAAGCTAAAATGGCTTAATGTTGCAGTTACTAGTTCGTTAATTATTTTGCTTTGTGTAAAGTATTGTTAATGGCAAGATGTTGGGATCTGTCAAGGCGGCTACTTTTGTACGAATAGAAAATGTAAAACTGAAGCATTAACTTTCTTCTTTCTACAGCTGCTGTCAGATCTATTGAGTGTTTCCAACATATTCTGCTTTATATATAATGTTTACTCAGTTTTGAATGTGACTGGTTGTGGGTTTAAAGAATTCTTGGTGATGTGGTACAGTACTACCTCAGCTTTGGACATACATGTCTGCCTGCTGCTGTATCATGTGTGATTTCTGTATGGTATGTCTTTGCAGAAATCAAAGGCAGAGGTATGATTTTTATTCTCCCCATTTTCTGTCATTCTAGTTGTGTTTATTGACCATTCCTAACAAGCCTGACTGCTCTCTTACATTTACTTTGGTTTTCTCCTTTGCTACTTGTTGAGTTCACTGGCATGTGATAATTTTTAAGATACTTTGCAGGGAATTTCACACAGATGTCTTGAAGCTTCTGGAGACAGTGATCCTAGACACGCAAAATTAATGCTGCACAGCTGATTCTATTGATAGGTCAGTTACTTGATGTGCTAAGTGACAATATCAGTCTGGTCTGCAAGCTTCCTTGAACTAAATAACTTAGCCAGTGTTGTCTGGTTTGATGCAGACCCAATTAATATAACCCCATTGCCTTACACTGCAACCTTTGAGCAGCCAGCCTGTGCTGTGAGGCTAGCAGCCAGTGGCCTATAGACAGTGCTGTCTGTTTGCAAAGCTTCTCTTTAAAATTCAGATTGATTATTGCTTGCAATTCACATTAAGAACTGAAGACTGGTTCTTGTTTACAAGATAAGCAAGGAGTATTGGTCGGGAGTTTAACTTACTCAAACACAACTCTTTGATCCCTGGAAGAGTCAGCTGTTGTGTTAGAGAGCTGAGTAATCTCATGTGAGATTTCAATATGCAGGTCGATTGGGTAAATCAGGTCGGAAATGGATCTCAAGAGAGTGAGTTTGCTGAATGCCTATGAATAGCTTTTTGGAGGAGTCTGTCTTCAGCCAACTTGGGCATCAACTATACTGGATTGGGTGTTATGTAATGAACCAGAGGTGATCAGGGAGTTTAGGGTTATAGAACTCTTAAGGAGGCAGTGATCACAACATAATTGAGTTCAACCTGAAATTGGATAGGGAGAAAGTCGTTGTGGCTATCCCTCCAATTTGAGGATGATGGTCTTTGTTCCATTGATGTATTTATGGGCTCTTAAGTGGCTAGAAGTGGCCCACAGAGCAAAGACACCTGTGCGTGTATTTGTTTAACGTGTACTTGATGTTGCACTCCAAGAAGCACACGATACTTCACAAATCAACAAACTGATTCCAATGGCATGGAAACCACGACGATTGGAGCTGATGGATTTGTTGCAGCCTTCATCCGCCTTCACAGCCGTTGAGTTTGAAGTAACTTTGTCCGCCTGTTCCACCGTTGAGGTCTTGGTTGGATTGTTCTTTGTCAGGGACCTCACCCTCGACCTTACCGCCATGGGTGACCCTACCAGGAGCATAGCTCCAGACGGCATCACTCTCAGGATCACAGGACCACACAAGCTTCTCCACCACGACAAGGTGACAATCCATAGAGAAGAGGGAGAAAGTAAAGTCTGACATAGCGGTATTTCAGTGGAGTAAAGGAAATTATAGTGGTATGAGAGAAAAGTTGGCTAAAGTAACTGGAAGAAGCAGCGCAGCAATGGCGTGAGTTTCTAGGAAAAATTAGGAAGCTGCAGGATATTGCAAAAACAGAGAAATACTCAATGGCAAAGTAGTACAACCATGGCTGACAAGGGAAGTCAAAGTTAACGTAAAAGCAAAAGAGAGGGCATACAACAAAGCAAAAATTAACAGGAAGACAGAGGACTGGAAAGCTTTAAAAGCCCTACAGAAAGCAACTAAAAGAATCATTAGGAGGGAAAAGATGAAATATGAAAGCAAGCTAGCAAACAATACAGGTGTCCCCCACTTTTCGAACGTTCGCTTTACGAAACCTTGCTGTTATGAAAGACCTACATTAGTTACCTGTTTTTGCTAACAGAAGGTGTTTTCACTGTTACGAAGAAAGGTATCGTGCGATAAAAGGCAGGAGCCAAGCTCCTCCCCTGGAACTGCATTTTAGCCGGCATTGCTTAAACACATGCCTGTGAGCAGCCATTAGCAAGATGAGTTCTAAGGTATCGGAAAAGCTGAAAAGAGCTCATAAGGGTGTTACACTTAGCGTAAAACTAGACATAAATAAGCATTTCGATCGTGGTGAGCGAAGTAAGGACAAAGTGAGTTTGGCTTGTGGAAGTTGATGAAGATGATGTTGAAGAGGATTTGGCATCCCATGACCAAGAACTGATAGATGAAGAGCTGATGCAATTGGAAGAGGAAAGGATAACAATCGAAACCGAATGCAGTAGCGAATGGACCGAAAGTGAAGTTGTCCAGGAACTGAACGTGAAGCAACTGCGTGAAATTTTCACTGCAATGATTGCAGAAATGTATGACTTTAATTTTGAAAGGGTACGTAGGTTTAAGGCATATTTGCAAGATGGTTTGAGTGCTTACAAAGAACTGTATGATAGAAAAATGTGCGAGGCTAAGCAGTCAAGCATACTGTCGTTTTTCAAGCCTTCTACATCAGCCACAGCAGACGACGAACCTCGACCTTAGACATCGAGGCAAGCAGGCATAGAAGAAGATGACCTGCCTGCCCTGATGGAAACAGACGACAATGAGATGACACCCCAGTGTCCCACCATCCTAACCCCCAGGCCGCAGACCGGTACATTGCCGCGGAGAATGCAGCGGTAGCCGGGACGCACCCAACACATCTTTAAGAAAAAGCTGAAATAAACAAGCTAACTAATTAGGTGCCACCCGACACGTAAATGTCGGCCCATATCAGAGGTGATTGCTGATTGCTTTGCCTCTGATCTGGGCCAACATTTACATGCTGGGCGGCACCTAATTAATTAGCTTGTTTATTTTGGCTTTTTTTAAGATGTGCTGGGTGCATCCCAGCCACCGCTGCACCACTGCATGCTTCGCGGATCGGTATCGGTTGGCCGCCTGGAGGTTAGGGACCACTGCACCACCCCAACCTTTGACAACTCAGCCTAACACACCATCATCAGTGTGCTCGGCGCTGTCTTCCCGATTCCAGTAAGTGATACTACACTGTACATACATTATTTCTACTTTATATAGGCTGTGTATTTTTATGTGTTATTTGGTATGATTTGGCAGCTTCATAGCTTAAAGGTTACTGGAGAGAGTGTTTCTGCCAAGAGCGCTTGCGTCATGTTTCTGCCGAGAGCGCTTGCATGAGATTTTCGCTTCAGAGAATGGTGCGGCAATGATTGTAGAAAAGTACTTCTACTTTATATAGGCTGTGTAATTATCATATCATTCCTGCTTTTACTATATGTTACTATTATTTTAGGTTTTATGTGTTATTTAGCATGCTTTGGTAGGTTATTTTTTGGGTCTGCGAATGCTCACAAATTTTTCCCATATAAATAAATGGTAATTGCTTCTTCACTTTACAACGTTCCGGCTTACGAACTGTTTCATAGGAACGCTCTACCTTCGGATGGCGGGGGAAATCTATATCAAAGTGGATAGTAAAAGCGTTTTCAAATATGTAAAAACTAAAAGAGAAATGAGAGTGGATTTTGGACTGCTTGAAAATGAGGCAGGAAAAATAATAATGGGGACCAAGGAGATGGCAGATGAACTAAATGAGTATTTTGCATCATTCTTCATTGTGGAAAACACTAGCAGTGTGCCGGATGTTGAAGGGTGTGCGGGAAGAGAAGTGAGTGCAGTTACTGTTACAAGGGAGGAGGTGCTCAAAAAGCTGAAAGACCTAAGGGTACATAAATCACTTGGTCCAGATGAACAGCACCCTAGGGTTCTGAAAGAGGTAGTGGTAGAGATCGTGGAGGCAGTAATAACGATCTTTCAAAATTAATTGGACTCTGGCATAGTGCCAGAGGACTGGAAAACTGCAAATGTCACTCCACTCTTTAAGAAAGGAGGAAGGCAGAAGAAAAGAAATTATAAACCAGTGGTTGGGAAGATGCTGGAGTCAATTGTTAACAATTAAGGATGAGGTTATGGAGTACCTGGTGACACAGGATAAAATAGGACAATATCAGCATGGTTTCCTGACAAACCTGTTGGAATTCTTTGAGGAGATTACATAAGATAGATAAAAGAGATGCAGTAGATGTTGTATCTTTGGCCATTCAGAAGGCCTTTGACAAGGTGCCATGTATGAGGCTGCTTACCAAGTTAAAAGACCATAGCATTACAGGGAAGTTACTGCCATGGTTAGAGCATTGGCTGATTGGTAGGAGGCAGTGAATGAATTGAATTGACTTTATTTCTTACATCCTTCACATACATGAGGAGTAAAAATCTTTACATTACATCTCCGTCTAAATATGCAATGTGCAATCATAGTAATTTATAATAATTTATAATAAATAAAACAGTCAATGTTATATTGTAATACACTTAAATCAGTGTGAGTTAATCAGTCTGATGGCCTGGTGAAAGAAGCTGTCCTGGAGCCTGTTGGTCCTGGCTTTTATGCTGTGGTACTGTTTCCTGGATGGTAGCAGCTGGAATAGACTGTGGCTGGAGTGATTTGGGTCCCCAATGATCTTTCAGGCCCCCTTTCCACACCTGTCTTTGTAAATGTCCTGAATCATGGGAAGTTCACAACTACAGATACGCTGGGCTGTCCACACCACTCTCTGCAGAATCCTGCGATTAAGGGAGGTACAGTTCCCATACCAGACAGTGATGCAGCCAGTCAGGATGCTGTCAATTGCGCCCTGTAGAAATTCTTAGGATTCAGGGGTCCATACCAAGCTTCCTCAACTGTCTGAGGTGAAAGAGACGCTGTTGTGCCTTTTTCACCACACAACTGGTGTGTACAGACCACATGAGGTCCTCGGTGATGTGGATGCTGAGGAACTTAAAGCTGTTTACCCTCTCACCCCCAAATCCATTGATGTCAATGGGGGTTAGCCCGTCTGCATTCTTACTCCTGTAATCCACAACCAGTTCCTTTATTTTTGCAACATTGAGAGAAAGGTTTTTTTCTTACAATGTGCTGGAAGAATTCAGCAGGTCAGTCAGCATCAGTTGAAAAGATTAGTCGACTTTTCGAGCCGAAACCCTTTGTCAGGACTGAAGGAAGAACTTGGGGAGGGTTTGAAGAACGCTGGTAGTCGAAAAAAACAGTAATTTTAAAGACAAAGGGGTGGGGGAGGGGAAGCAGGGAGGTGATTGGCAGGAGAACAATGCAAAGTAGAAGAAGGAGGCGGAACTATGAGGGAGGTGATGTGAAATAGGGATAGAGGAAGGGAGGGGGAGGGAATTACCAGAAGTTGGAGAATTCTATGTTCATACCAAGGGGCTGGAGACTACCTAGACGGTATATGAGGTGTTGCTCCTCCAACCTGAGTTTAGCCTCATAATGGCAGTAGAGGAGCTTCTTTGAGTACTTCCACTCCATCCGCCACAACAGACAGGATCTCCCGGTAGCCACCCACTTCAACTCTGCTTCCCATTCCCATTCAGATATGTCCATACATGGCCTCCTCTACTTGTGTTTAAGGTTTTTTTCTTGACACCACTGTGTCAGAGAGATGACTTCTTCTCTGTAGGCCACTTCGTTGTTTGAGATTAGGCCAATCCATGTAATGTCATCAGCAAATTTAATTAGCAGATTAGAGCTGTGGGTGGCAAAGCAGTCATGGGCATACAGAGAGGAAAGGAGGGGGCTTAGTACACAGCCCTGGGGGCTCCTGTGTTGAGAGTAAGAGGGTTGAAGGTGAGTGAGCCCGCTCTTACCACCTGCCAGTGATCTGACAGGAAGTTTAGGATCCAGCTGCACAAGGCAGGGTCAAGGTCAAGGTCCCTGAGCATGCTGTCGAGCCTGGATGAAATTATGGTGTTGAATGCTGAACTATAGTCCAAGAACAGCATTCTCACATAAGCATCCTTCTTCTCCAGATGTGTAAGGACGGTATGTAGAGCAGTGGCTATCGCGTTATCTGTCGATCGGTTGTGTTGGTAGGCGAATTGTAGGGGTCCAGTGTGGGTGGCAGCATGCTGCAGATATAATCCTTGACCAGTCTCTCAAAGCATTTGCTTATTATTGAGGTGAGTGCAACAGGATGGCAGTCATTCAGGCATGTTACCTTGGTCTTTTTTGGTACAGGGACAATGGTGGATAATTTGAAACAGGAGAGCACTCTACACTGGGAGAGGGAGAGATTAAAAATATCAGTAAACATATCAGTCAGTTGTGCTGCGCACATCCTGAGTACTCACCCTGCGATGTCGTCCGGTCCCGCAGCCTTGCGACTGTCCACTCGTTGGAAACGTCTGTGTACCTCAGCCCCAGAGATGACCAGGTTGCAGGTTGTAGCGGTGGCTTTCCTCGGAGGCTCAGAGTTAGTGACATCGAACGGAGCGTAAGAGTGATTGAGCTCATCTGGGAGAGAAGCCGCAATGTCGGGCGGTGCCACTATGTTTGGCTTTGAAGACTGCAATGGTATGCAGCCCTCGCCATAAGTTATGTGTGCTATTTCTTGCGAATCTTGACTCAGTCTTGTCCCTGTATTGTTTTGCAGCCTTGATAGCTTTGCGCAGATTGTACCTACTTTTCTTGAGCTCCTGCTGATTGCCAGCAATGTTAACTCTGTGTCGTGCAGTAAGTGCTGGTTGCACAAAACTATTGATCCAGGGTTTCTGGTTCGGGAAGACCCTGACCGACTCCTGAGGGATAGAATCATCGATGCACTTCTGGATGAAGCACGTGACTCCATTCATGAACTTGGAGACATCCTCATCATGGAAGACATTCCAGCCGACGTCATCGAAGCAATCTTGCAGCATGGAGACCAATTGGTCAGACCAACAGTGGACGGTTTTAACTATGGCTGCCTCTCGTTTCAGCAAAAGCAGGATCGAAGAGTGATCTGATTTTCCAAAAGCTGGGTGAAGCAGAGCTTTGTAAGCATTGTGGAAGGGAGTGTAGCAGTGGTCAAGTATCTTATCTCCAGGAGTGCTCATCTGGATGTGCTGACAAAACTTCGGAGAGACTTTTGTCAGCAACGCTCGATTAAAGTCACTGGCGACAATGAAGGCAGCCTCTGGGTGTGTAGTCCCAGCATGTTGATGTCTCGTACAGTTCGAGAGCCAGATCAGTATCAGCCTGCGGTGAAATGTACAGCTGTGAACTCCCTAGACAGCCAGTAGGGTCTGCACAGTAGCACCAGGTACTCCAGGCCTAGGGAATGAAAGGGTTTGAGGGGGTTGCACCAAGCATTGTTGACCATGAAGCATACCCCTCCTCCTTTACTCTTCCCAGAGAGGTTTTTACACCTGTCAGCCTGGAACTGGGAGAACCCAGAGGGCTCGATGGCGTGATCTGGTATCTCATCCATCAGCTAGGACTCCACGAAGCAAAAAACATTACATTCCTTTGTTTCCCACTGATAGGAGATTCTGAATCTCAGTTCGCACAGATTATTGTCCAAAGACTAAACATTGGCCAGGAGTATGCTAGGGAGTAGTGGCCGATAAGCACACCATCTCAGCCTCACCAGGATGCCGGCCCTTCTCCCTCGCTTCCGGCACTTCTCCTGAGGTAGTGGTGGTGTAAGAGTTGAGTCTCCCATGGATTGTGCAAGCAGGGGATCCCAGGTGTAGGAAAGGTGGCATGTAGTGGGCAATGCCACCTTTCCGATGTTCAGAAGGCTCAGTCTATCTGAGGTGACTATCAGCTACTTGAACAGAAAATACTAAGGAAATCATAGAAATTAGTAATGTACTGTAGATTTGGAACAGAGCTCGCAACATGGCTGATGTACTCAGCGCCATCTTGAGTGGGACTAAAAGGATCCTTTTCTGGTTGGCTGCCAGTGACTAGTGGTGCTCCACAGGGGTCAATGTTGGGACTGCTGTTATGTTGTTAATCAATGATTTAGATGGTGGAATAAATGGCTTTTTTGCCAAGTTTGCAGATGATACGAAGATTGGTGGAGGGGCAGGTAATGCTGAGGAAACAGGAAGGCTGCAAAAGGACTTAAACAGATTAGGAGAATGGGTAAGAGAGTGGCAAATAAAGTGCAATGTTGGAAAATGCATGGTCATGCACTTTGGTAGTAGAAATAAATGTGCAGACTGTCTTCCAAATGGGAAGAAAATCCAAAAATCTGAGATGCAAAGGGATTTGGGAGTCCTTGTGCAGAACGCCCTAAAGGTTAAGTTGCAGGTAGAGTCAGAAATGCCATGTTAGCATTCATTTCAAGGGATCTAGAATACAAGAGCAGGGATGTGATGCTGAGGCTTTATAAAGCACTGATGAAGCCTCACCTTGAGTATTGCGAACAGTTTTGTTCTCCTCATCTAAGAAAAGATGTGCTGGTATTGGAGAGGGTTCAGAGGAGGTTCACAAGGATGATTCCGGGAATGAAAGGGTTATCATACGAGGAACGTTTGATGGCTCTGGATCTGTACTCACTGGAATTTGGAAGCATGAGGGGGGATCTCATTGAAACCTTTTGAATATTGAAATACCTCGACAGTGTAGATGTGAAAAGGATGTTTCCCATGGTGGGGGAGTCTAGGACAAGAGGGCACAGCCTCAAGGTAGAGGGGCACCCATTTGAAACAGACATGCGGAGAAATTTCTAAAGTCAGAGGGTGGTGAATTTGTGGAATTTATTACTACAGGCAGCTGTGGAAGCCAGGTCATTGGGTGCACTTAAGGCAGAGATTAATCGGTTCTTGATTGGACATGACATCAAAAGTAACAGGGAGAAGAGTGGGGAGTGGGGCTGAGGAGTGGATAAAAGGAACAGCCATGATTGAATGGCAGAGCAGACTTGATGGGCCAAATGGCCTAATTCTTCTCTTATGGTCTTATAAAAGGCTCCCCAGGCACTGGATAGTGAATATCCATCACAATGTATTCTTCTCTACCCTCTGGCTAAGCATTCCACATACTCACCACTCTGTAAAAGACTTACCTCTGACCTTCCTCCAATCACCTTTAAATTATGCCCTCTTGTATCTGCTATTTCTGTCACTGGCTATCCACTTGATCTATGTTTCTTATCAACTCGTACCACTCTATAATGTCACTTCTCATCAAAGACCCAGTTACGAGATAAATGACAGTGAATCTTCGGAAGATTGGCGTCAGCCAAACAAGGTGGTCAATATCTGTTGCTATGCCACAGGTTAACAAATTAACAGGTCAATTCTTGTTTTACCCAAAATGGTAGTTCCTTCATAAAATTTGCCATGACTTAATACAATAAGGTGTAATTTACAGTGCAACCATATAAAGGAGAATTCCTCTCACTTGCAAAACTCATGCTGTATTGACGTGACATTGATTATTCTTCACTGACAGGCCAACCTCCTTTTGGCTGGATTCCATCTCTTCAGAATGCAGTGGTTGGTGACCCTGTGCTCACAAAGGTTTTATAATGACTGCACTGAGCTGCGCTGCATCCTCTGGCATCTGATCCTTGTCCTTGGAATGTGTTCGTCTGCACCATCCAGCCATGTTCAGCTCCTTCTGTTGAAAAGCTCACACGCTCCAGCCAGATTAAAAGGCACCCTTCAGCACCCAGACTGCTGAAAGATGGGGTGTCTTATTTTTCCTCTTGTGAAAAACTCTGAGAGTACCAAAGAGGCATAATTTTAAGGGGGAAAGTACAGGGGTGATATCAGAGGTAAGATTTTACACAGAGATGGTGAATGCATGGAACACACAGTTGGGGTAGTAAAAGCAGATACTTCAGAGATATTTAAGAATCTCTTGGATAGACAGATGGATTGCAGTAAAATGGAGGGCTATGTATGTGGGAAGGGTTAGACTGATCTTAGAATAGGTTAAAAGCTTGGCACATCATAGGCCAAACAGCCGGTAATGTGCTGTAGTGTTCTGTGTATGGAGTCCTGTTTTACCCAGCTGTGTGCAATGAACCTTGGCAAAGATGACTACATCTATTTCCAGACACAAGAGAGACTTCTAATGCTTGAATCTGGAATGGAATAAGCAGACTAGTGGGGGAGATCAGCGGGCTGAACTGTATCTGTGGAAGTAGTATTCTGATGCAAAATCTTGACCCAAAACATTGCCCATCATAGACGCTGCCCGACCTGCTTAGTTCATCCAGAAAATTGTCTCGTGTGCCTACCTGCATACCTTCCTGTGAAACAGAAAGTCTAACAGGAGCAGGAGGTGGATGAAGCCCTCACCAAAGGGGCAGCCACCCTTGAGCACACAGTGCACTGGCACCGAAACGCTTTCAGTGTTACCACTTCCCAGCAGACTCGGTACTCTACTATTGGAATTGGAACATTAATATTATCAGAATCAGAATCCTTTCTTATCGCCAAGTATGTGGACACATACAGGGAATTTGATGCCGGTTTCCCTGAGCTCTCGCTGTACAGAATAAAAAAAAAGCAAACAAAACAATAGTGCAAATAATCGTGAACTATATACAATGAGATATACCTGTGTATATACAGGTGCGTTCACCAGCAACTTTGATGTGTGTTGCTTGAATTTCCAGCATCTGCAGAATTCATCGTATGTACAGGTGGACTTGGTTTATAATAGACTAAAATTCAAGTGTTCATAAGACTGATGGCATACTGAAAGAAACTGTTCTTGTACCTATTTGTCCTGGCATACAGTGATCTAAAGCGCCTACCAGAAAGAAGGAGTTGGAACAGGTGATGTCCAGGGTGTGATGGGTCTACAATGATACTGCTTGCTCGCTTCCTGACTCTAGATGCATGTAAGTCCTGGATCGAGGGCAGCTTCACACCAATAATCCTTTCTGCAGCCCTGACGGTTCTTTGGAGTCTATTCTTGTCTTGTTTGGTAGCTGATCCAAACCAGACAGTGATGGACGAACAGAGAACAGACTGGATTTTTCCTGAATAGAATTGACACATTTACCAAGATACAATGGCTTACATCCTTCTCATGCTGATCAAATCATTATGCAGTGCATTGAGGTAGAACAAGGTAAAATTATAAGAATGCAAAATAAAGTGTAACAGCTACCAGAGAAAGCACAGTGCAGGTAAACAAAAAAGTGCAAGATCATAATGAAGTAGACTATGAGGTCAAGAGAAACCCATTGGACTGCCACGCCCTACTAGAGTAAGCATGTAAAAATTAGTAAAGGTGATGCAGAATGGTAAAGGAAAAGAACTGAAGAAATCCAAGTGTAAGCCCTCAACTATTTTTAAAACCCATTGCGAACTGCAAACCCAATCATCGCTTAGGTATTCCTTTAAAGGCAGTGATGAAATTCATAGCACACCAGAAAAGATTTCTGAAGCATTATACATGACTAAACAATTGCTAGGGAGGCATTAGTGAAGCTGTCGGTGGATCATGAACAATGCTGATTGAGTTTCCAGCTGTACCAGTAACCTTGCTCCTGTGAAAGAGCATCAGTGTGGAGAGATCAATGTCATCCTTCTCTTGCGAAACCATGGTAACAAGTGTTTACCTGCTCAAGTGCCGGGTCCTTTGAAGAAATGTGATTGACTGGAAATGTGTCTTGGCCTGAAATTCTTGAAAAATCAAAGCAGATGCTGTGTAGTTGAAAGCTGGGTTAGCTGAAAGTGGAGACATTGTGCACACATTTTTGGGTGGTTCAATACCTGATTGAAAATTTGAGCATTTTTTCCAGTGAGGTTTTTATTCTGCTTGCATTGAACATAGAACGTGGATCACAGGGAGAGACCTTTCAGCCCAACATGTCTGTGCTGATCATGATACCAATATAACTCATTTCATTTGGCTGCACGTGGTTTCTATCCCTCTATTCTCTGCCTGTCCATATGCCTTTTTAAAAGTCCATTGCTCTTTCATCTGCTTCTATCAACCCTGTGCCCCCCTCCGGCAATGTGTTCCAAGCGCTTACAATTGTCTGCACAAAAATTTTGCCTTGCAAATAGCCTTTAAACTTTCTTTCTCTTGCTTTAAACCTACACTCTCTAGTATTTGATCTTTTCACCCTGGGGATTAAAGCTCTGTCCATCTACCCCATCTACACCTCTCATATTTTTATATGCTTGCATTCGGCTACCCCTCAACCTCCAAACTTCAGAGAAAACAGTCCAAGTGTACCCATTCTCTCCTCACATTTTAATCCAGACACCATCCTGGTGAACCTCTTAGAGTCATAGTCATAGAAAAGTACAGCACAGAAACAGACCCTTCAGCCCATCTAGTCCATGACGAACCATTTAAGCTGCCAACTCCCATCAACCTGCAACATAGCCCTCTCTACCCCTACCATCCATGTCCCTATCCAAATTTCTCTTAAGCATTGAAATTGACCTCGCTTGCACGACTTGTGCTGGCAGCTCATTCCACACTTTCACAACCGTCTGAGTGAAGACGTTTCCCCTTAATCTTTTCACCTTTCACCCTTAATCCGTGACCTCTGGTTGCTGTCCCGCCCAACCTCAATGGATAAAGCCTGCTTGCATTTACCCAACCTATACCCCTCATAATTTTGTATACTTCTATCAAATCTTCCCTCAATCTTCTACATTCCAAGTCCTAACCTATTCAATCCTTCCTCATGTAACATGCTGTAAGGTTTCATTACTGTGTAACATGCTGTAAGATTTCACTGATAATGTAATGGTTTCTCTGTAGCAGCAATGTTTGGGTTATGACTAGAGTTAATGGGGTTGGGAATGCTGTTGTTCTTTCTTGTGAGTCTGGAAGAGAGATTTTCACGGTCTTTTGCTGGGGAGAGATGAGGAGAGAAGACGTGAATGGAGAGAATGTAGACCACCGGACAGAGTGAACTTGGAGCGAGGGTCTGAAGGGCAGCGACGATCGGAGGAGGTCGATGGTGGACGAACAGCTTGTCAGTGAGCTCCAACATCGTGCAATAGACTGTTTCATAAGAATGGGCCCTTTTTCTTTCATTTCATTTTCTTTACTAACCATATAGTCAAAATAAGAATTATAAAGCTTAATCGTTTAACGATATATTGTGCACTGTTTGTTATTTCGGGGTACTGATTTGTAACAGGGGACCCATTGCACAGTGTCCACCCAAACGAGATTTCTTAAGTTTGGCCGGACCGGGGGCTATCACCCCCTATATTAAGCCGCTAGCCAAAGCGAGAGTTACACTTATAACTCATGTCCACTGGTCCCATCAACATCTTTGTACACTTTCTCTGTACTCATTCAATCTTATTTACATCTTTCCTATAGGCAGGTGATCAAATCTGCACACAATACTCCAAATTAGGCCTCACCAACATCTCATACAACTTCCTCATAACATCCCATCTCCTGTACTGGAGATAGAGCTCTAACAGTGTTCCTCACTGTCCGCTACACTTCAACCAGGATGTGATCTGCAAATTTGCTGATCCAGTTAACCACATTATCATCTAGATAATTGATAAAGATGGCAAACAACAACAGACCCAGTACCGATCCCTGTAGCACTCCACTAGTCATGGGCCTCCAGTCAGAGCAGAAGCTATCTACTACCGCTCTCTGGCTTCTCCCACCAAGCCAATGCCTAATCCAATTTACAACCTCATCTTGAATGCTGAGTGACTGAACCTTCTTGACCAACCTCCCATGTAGGATCTTGTCAAAAGCCTTGCTGAAGTCCATGTAGACAACATCCACTGTCTTGCTTTCATCAACTCTCCTGGTAACTTCCTCAATAAAGTTTGGTTCAACATGACCTACCATATACAAAGCCATGCTGACAAAAGAATCATTCAACTAATCTTCCTGGCATTTCTATTGTCCTAACTGAGTAAATATAAAGCAGTAAAACCAAATAATAGCCAACATGTGCCCTAACCAAAGTTTTACAAAGCTTCAAAATGACTTGCCAGCATTTATATTCAATGGCTTGTGCCATATACTTTATTGTCGCCAAACAATTGATACGAGAATGTACAATCATCACAGCGATATTTGATCCTGCGCTTTCCGCTCCCTGGATTACAAATATTAAATATTAAAAATAGTAAAAATTAGAAGATATTAAACATTTAAATTATAAATCATAAATAGAAAATAGAAAACTGGAAAGTAAGGTAGTGCAAAAAAACTGAGAGGCAGGTCCGGATATTTGGAGAGTACGGCCCAGATCCGGGTCAGGATTCGTTCAGCAGTCTTATCACAATTGGAAAGAAGCTGTTTCCAAATCTGGCCATATGAGTCTTCAAGCTCCTGAGCCTTCTCCCGGAGGGAAGATGGACAAAAAGAGTGTTGACTGGGTGGGTTGGGTCCTTGATTATCCTGGCAACACTGCTCCGACAGCATGCGGTGTAAAGTGAGTCCAAGGACGGAAGATTAGTTTGTGTGATGTGCTGCGCCCTGTTCATGATCTTCTGCAGCTTCTTTTGGTCTTGGACAGGACAACTTCCATACCAGGTTGTGATGCACCCTAGAAGAATGCTTTCTACAGTGCATCTATAAAAATTAGTGAGGGTTTTAGGGGACAGGCCAAATTTCTTTAGTTTTCTCAGGAAGTAAAGGCACTGGTGGGCCTTCTTGGCAGTGAACTCTGCTTGGTTGGACCAAGTCAGGTCATTTGTGATATTGACCCCAAGGAACTTAAAGCTTTTGACCTGTTCCACTTGTGCACCACCGATATAAATTGGGTCATGCGGTCCGCTACTCCTTCTGAAGTCAACAACCAATTCCTTCATCTTGCTGACGTTGAGGGATAGGTTATTGTCTTCGCACCATGCCATCAGGTTCTTAATTTCCTCTCTGTACTCAAACTCATCATTACCCGGGATACGGCCTACAATTGTTGTGTCATCAGCAAACTTATATATTGAGTTTGATGGAAACTTGGCTACACAATCATGGGTGTACAGTGAGTACAACAGGGGGCTGGGTACACAGCCTTGTGGGGCACCGGTGCTCAGAGTGATTGTAGAGGAGAGCTTGTCCCCTATTTTAACAGCCTGGGTCCTGTCTGTGAGGAAGTTGAAGATCCAGCTGCAGATCTGAGTGCTAAGGCCAGGTTCCGGAGCTTAGGAATCAGTTTATTTGGAATAATGGTATTAAAGGCAGAGCTGTAGTCAATGAAAAGGAGCCTTACGTATGCCTTCTTTGTCATGCTATCTACTTGTCTTGCGGCTTTCAGAGATTTATGGACTTGCATGACAAGATCTCTCTGTACATTAATATCTCTGAAGAGTCCTACCTTTTCCTGTGTAGTTTCCTCTAGTTTTTAATCTTCCGAAATGCATCATCTCACACTCATCCAGATTAATCTCCAAATTCCATATCTTATATACCCTTTGACAAAATTCCTCACTTTCCACAAATCCACAAATTTTTGCGTCATCTGAAAGCTTTCTGTTTAGACCACCAACATTCTGCGGCAACAGGCGAGATTTAAGGATGGTGTGTTGCCTCCCTGGTGCCAGGATCCAGGACGTCACGGACTGATTGCAGGGAATCCTCAAGGGTGAAGGTGAACATCTGGAAGTGGTGGTGCATGTCGGCACAAATGACGTGGGGAAGAAGAGGAAAGACATTCTACAGTGTGACTTCAGAGAACTTGGAAGAAGGCTGAAAAGCAGGACTTCCAGGGTGGTTATCTCCAGTTTGCTTCCAGTTCTTCGTGCTGGAGATGGCAGGAACAGGGAGATAATGGATCTGAATGTTTGGCTGAGGAACTGGTGCTGGAAGCAAGGGTTTACATTCTTGGACCACTGGGGTATGTTTTGGGGTAAGGATGAACTGTACAAAAGGGACGGGTTGCACCTTAACAGGTGGGGGACCAGCATTCTGGATGAACTGAAAGAAATTTATATTAGGTAGGAAATGGTGTTGGATAGACTGCTGGGTCTGAAGGCTGATAAGTCCCCAGGACCTGATGGTCTGCATCCCAGGGTACTTAAGGAGGTGGCTTTAGAAATCGTGGACGCATTGGTAATCATTTTCCAATGTTCTATAGATTCAGGATCAGTTTCTGTGGATTGGAGGGTGGCTAATGTTGTCCCACTTTTCAAGAAAGGAGGGAGAGAGAAACCAGGGAATTATAGACCGGTTAGCCTGACGTCAGTGGTGGGAAAGGTGGTGGAGTCAATTATAAAAGATGAAATTACGACACATTTGAATAGCAGTAACAGGATAGGTTGGAGTCAGCATGGATTTACGAAGGGGAAATCGTGCTTGACTAATCTTCTGGAATTTTTTGAGGATGTAACTATGAAAATGGACAAGGGAGAGCCAGTGGATGTAGTGTACCTGGATTTTCAGAAAGCCTTTGATAAAGTCCCACATAGGAGATTAATGGGCAAAATTAGGGCACATGGTATTGGGGGCAGAGTACTGACATGGATTGAAAATTAGCTGACTGACAGGAAACAAAGAGTAGCGATTAACAGGTCCCTTTCGGAATGGCAGGCGGTGACCAGTGGGGTACCGCAGGGTTCAGTGCTGGGACCGCAGCTGTTTATGATATATATTAATGATTTAGATGAAAGGATTAAAAATAACATTAGCAAATTTGCAGATGACACAAAGCTGGGTGGCAGTGTGAAATGTGAGGAGGATGTTATGAGAATGCAGGGTGACTTGGACAGGCTGGGTGAGTGGGCGGATGCCTGGCAGATGCAGTTTAATACTTTATACTTTATACTTTATTGTCGCCAAACAATTGGTACTAGAACGTACAATCATCACAGCGATATTTGATTCTGCGCTTCACACTCCCTGGATAACAAATATTAAATATTAAAAATATTAAAAATAGTTAAAATTAGTAAATATTAAAAATTTAAATTATAAATAGAAAATAGAAAAAATGGGAAGTAAAGTAGTGCAAAAAAACCGAGAGGCAGGTCTGGATATTTGGAGGGTACGGCCCAGATCCGGGTCAGGATCCGTTCAGCAGTCTAATCACAGTTGGAAAGAAGCTGTTCCCAAATCCGGCCATATGAGTCTTCAAGCTCCTGAACCTTCTCCCGAAGGGAAGAGGGACGAAAAGTCTGTTGGCTGGGTGGGTCGTGTCCTTGATTATCCTGGCAGCACTGCTCTGACAGCATGCGGTGTAAAGTGAGTCCATGGACGGAAGATTGGTTTGTGTGATGTGCTGCGCCGTGTTCCCGATCTTCTGCAGCTTCTTTCAGTCTTGGACAGGGCAACTTCCATACCAGGTTGTGATGCACCCTAGAAGAATGCTTTCTACAGTGCATCTATAAAAATTAGTGAGGGTTTTAGGGGACAGGCCAAATTTCTTTAGCTTTCTCAGGAAGTAAAGGCACTGGTGGGCGTTCTTGGCAGTGAACTCTGCTTGGTTGGACCAAGTCAGGTCATTTGTGATATTGACCCCGAGGAACTTAAAGCTTTTGACCTGTTCCACTTGTGCACCACCGATATAAATTGGGTCATGTGGTCTGCTACTCCTTCTGAAGTCAACAACCAATTCCTTCGTCTTGCTGACGTTGAGGGATAGGTTATTGTCTTCGCACCATGCCATCAGGTTCTTAATTTCCTCTCTGTACTCAAACTCATCATTACCTGAGATATGGCCTACAATTGTTGTGTCATCAGCAAACTTATATATTGAGTTTGATGGAAACTTGGCTACACAATCATGGGTGTACAGTGAGTACAGCAGGGGGCTGGGTACACAGCCTTGTAGGGCACCGGTGCTCAGAGTGATTGTAGAGGAGAGCTTGTCCCCTATTTTAACAGCCTGGGTCCTGTCTGTGAGGAAGTTGAAGATCCAGCTGCAGATCTGAGTGCTAAGGCCAGGTTCCGGAGCTTAGGAATCAGTTTATTTGGAATAATGGTATTAAAGGCAGAGCTGTAATCAATGAAAAGGAGCCTTACGTATGTGTCTTTATTCTCCAGGTGTTCTAAGGAAGAATGTAGGGCCAGAGAGATGGCACCTGCTGTTGACCTGTTGCTCTGGTAGGCAAATTGCAAAGCGTCGAGGTTGACCAGTAGGCTGTGGTTGATGTGTGCCATAACCAATCTCTCGAAGCACTTCATAGCAATTGATGTCAGAGCCACAGGTCGATAGTCATTCAGGCATGCCACCTTGCTCTTCTTCGGCACTGGGATTATCATTGCCTTCTTAAAACACGAGGGGATCTTAGACTGAAGCAAGGAGCAGTTGAAGATGTCAGCAAACACTCCAGCTAGCTTGCTTGCACAGGCCCGGAGAACCCGTCCTGGGACGCCATCTGAGCCCGTCGCCTTCCTTGGATTTATCTTTAGGGAGGCTCTTCTAACGTCCTCCAGTGTGACCATGAATCTCGATGCCACCAGGTCTGGTTCATCCGGAGGGAGTGGGACGCTCCTCTTCTGTTTGAATCTTGCGTAGAATACGTTAAGTTCATCAGGAAGAGAAGCGCCACAGTTATTGATATTCCCAGCCTTTTCTTTGCGCCCAGTGATCTCATTTAGACCCTGCCATAGTCTACCGGCATTCCTTTGGTTAGCCTGGGCTTCCAACTTTGCTCGATATTGCCTCTTGGTGCCCTTAATGGCTTTCCGGAGTTCACGCCTGGAATCCGTGTGAACATAAAAGCCGCAGCTCTAGCCTTTAAAAGGGACTTGACCTCATAATTCATCCAAGGTTTCTGGTTAGGGAATACCCGGATCGTCTTGTGAGACACACAGTCCTCCATGCATTTCCAAATAAAGTCCATGACAGCTGAGGCATACTCATCAAGGTTAGCTGCTGGGTCCTTGAATACTAACCAGTCCACCAATTCAAAGCAGTCACGGAGGACCTCATCCGCTTCCTCCATCTAAGGCGATACTACTTTTGACACCGTGACCTCCCATTTCAGTTTCTGTTTGTAAGCTGGTAGGAGGAGTACGGCCTAATGGTCCGATTTTCTGAAGTGAGGTCGTGGGAGGGAACGGTAGGCATCCTTGACTGCTGTGTAGCAGTGGTCAAGTATATTTGGGCCTCTAGTGGGGCAGGAGAAATGTTGGTATAACTTTGGCAGCACCTTTCTGAGGTTGGCCTGGTTAAAGTCCCTGGCTGTAACGAGCAAAGCCTCCGGATACCTGGTCTCAAGTTCACTGATGTTTGCATACAGTATGTTCAGAGCACACTCCACATCCGTCTGGGGGGGAATGTAGACCGCTGTCAGTATGACCGAGGTGAATTCCCGTGGCAGGTAGTAGGGACGACACTTCACCGACAGGTGTTCCAGGTCCGGGCTGCAGGAGCTTGTCAGTGCCACTGTGTCCGAGCACCACGCAGTGTTGATCAGTAGGCAGACACCACCTCCCCTCGTCTTGCCCGAAGACGCCGTGCGGTCCATCCGATGGATCGAAAATCCCTCCAGTTGGATGGCACAGTCGGGGTGGCAGGGGAGAACCAGGTCTTGGTGAAACAGAATACACAGCAGTTCTGCATCTCCCTGCAGTAGGTGAGTCTCCGTTTAAGATCATCCACCTTGTTTTCTATGACTTGCACATTAGCCAGTAGGATGGTGGGCATAGGGACCCTGAAGCCCCTCAACTTCAATCTGACCAGCAGCTCAACTCTTTTCCCACGCTTTCTTGGTAAATAGTGCATTTTTCCAGGTTTCCATCGATGCGGTGTGTTGTTGTCAGCTCTTTGAGGTAGGTGGACACGTTCCGCGGGAATCAATTGGCGGGTCGCGTCGTCAGACGCTCGGGGTCGGGCCGAGTAACGGGGGAGGCTCTACTGCCACTTCCAGTTGCTGGGGGCCTGGGCTGTCGATTGGGTCAGGCCCCGAAGCCGACACTTAATCCCAGATGGCCAGGCTCCTTGCTGAAACAAGTCCGTAAACTGAGTCACAGTTGAGGAGGCCTTTGCTCCAGCCAAGCCTCGAGCTCGATTTCCGAGGTCGGCGGCGGAGGCCTCACTTCCGGCAGCTGTGGATGGCCACC
The DNA here is from genome assembly GCF_030028105.1 of Mobula birostris. Taxonomy (NCBI): domain Eukaryota; kingdom Metazoa; phylum Chordata; class Chondrichthyes; order Myliobatiformes; family Myliobatidae; genus Mobula; species Mobula birostris. The sequence continues at coordinate 28,904,982 of NC_092390.1, read as the reverse complement.
ACGGGGCTTTATGGTGGTCACTCCGGGGAAGCATCTGGGGAACCTTATGTTATCCACTTTGGAGGTAAGAACAGGAAGGCAGATTATTATCTAAATGGAGTCAAGTTAGGAAAAGGGGAAGTACAATGAGATCTAGGTGTTCTTGTGCATCAGTCACTGAAAGCAAGTATGCAGGTACAGCAGGCAGTGAAGAAAACTAATGGCATGCTGGCCTTCATAACAAGGAGAATTGAGTATAGGAGCAAAGAGGTCCTTCTGCAGCTGTACAGGGCCCTGGTGAGACCACACCTGGAGTACTGTGTGCAGTTTTGGTCTCCAAATTTGAGGTAGGACATTCTTACTATTGAGGGAGTGCAGAGTAGGTTCACAAGGTTAATTCCCAGGATGGTGGGACTGTCATACGTTGAAAGATTGAAGCAACTGGGCTTGTATACACTGGAATTTAGAAGGCTGAGAGGGGATCTGATTGAAACATATAAAATTATTAAGGGATTGGACACGCTGGAGGCAGGAAGCATGTTCCCGCTGATGGGTGAGTCCAGAACCAGAGGCCACAGTTTAAGAATAAGGGGTAGGCCATTTAGAATGGAGTTGAGGAAAAACTTTTTCACCCAGAGAGTGGTGGATATATGGAATGCTCTGCCCCAGAAGGCAGTGGAGGCCAAGTCTCTGGATGCTTTCAAGAAAGAGATGGATAGAGCTCTTAAGGATAGTGGAATCAAAGATTAAGGGGATAAGGCAGGAACTGGATACTGATTGTGGATGATCAGCCATGATCACAGTGAATGGCGATGCTGGCTCAAAGGGCCAAATGGCCTACTCCTGCACCTATTGTCTATTGTCTATTTTCATCCAAATTATTTACATGTAATATAAACAGCTGACATCCTAGCAGCAATCTTGCAAAACTCTCTGGTCACAGATCGCCAGCCAAAAAAAATGCCCCTCCACCATTATCTTCAGTCTTCTATGACCAAAGCAATTTTGTATCCAACTTCCCAAGTCGCTGTGATTTAATCCTCTGAATTATCCTTCCATGAAGGACTTTGCTAAATGATTTACAGTGTACCATGTAAAACACTTGTAAATAATGTTCGTCAGGCATGGAATGCATATTATTCAACTCAAGTGACTTACTTCACTGATCTTATTTCTTTGAAGAACAATCAGGTTTTTCTAACTTTGCTCCATGATATTTAAAGGGCCAACATTCCTACTGTGCCTCCTGTGAATCTTCATGCATGTGCCTTATCTCCTTTGCCTTTGGAGATCAGGGCTGTGGTCACTCTGAGCTTCCAATCCTCAGAATCCTTCTTACAGTCTGGAGACCAGGCGCTGCAGATGGTGGAAACACCTCACAGTATACAGCTCACTGCTGTATAAGGTCAGGTCACCCAAACATTACATTCAGATTTCAGCTAACTTTCCTTCAGGCTAGAGAAACGGATGGGACAGGCATGGGTATTTGCCTCTAATACAGATTTTCCAAATTGTTGTCCTGTGTGTACTACACTCATGTCTTAGAGACATCCTTAAGCAATAAGCCACCAGAAACCCCTGACATCCTGAAGGGTTACTAGAACCCTTTGTGTGGAAAGAAGCTTCCTGTGCCCACAGTTCTTCATTTAAGTACATTGGACCCCTCTCCCAATCCCTTTATTAATATCTGCATTCATACATTCAGCACCAACCTCACCCCAGGGATGAAAAGGGATTACCTGCATTGTGGCATGGGCCTATAGGAGCTGACTACACAGATTGCAGCTGTGAGGCTAAATTCAAGCAGCTGCAAGAACTTACAATAGGTCAGTGGAACATGTCACACTGAAATTGACCCAATGCCGCGTGGCGCAGGGAAGCTTGACAATGTGGTACTATAGAGTGTGCACTGAAAGTTAGTGTGATTTTCACAAACAGTATTCAGGAGACTGACAATGCCATTTTAACAACATTAAATGGAAATAAAGCAATTTCTAATCACCTGTTGGAATATCAGTTCTCACTCTACCCTTTCGGAAGTAAATGAGCGAATGAATTGTTATAAACAAGGTCTACAGCTTGCAGACACTTTCAATGAAGCATGACCATCATAAAAGGGCTAAATTTCCTCACTATTTATACATTTCCATATCTCTTACAGCAGAAAAATAAATTTAAAAGATCAATTTCTACCAAATTTTTACCATAAGATTGCTCTGAGCAAGTTTTTGTACTCTTTTCGGTCTGTTCTCTGATCCACTCACTGATCCTGTTCAGTATCACATGACATTACACAGCACAGAAATAGGCCAACAAGGATAAGTCGGAGTTGAAGCTAAATACCAGCCCCTTCCCATCTTTCTTCATCTGAGTCCATCGATACAATTCAATCTTCCCTTCCCCCTCAGAGGCCTAACCCTTTCACGTTTCAAAAACCATCACCTTAACCATTCCTACAATAATGAGTTTCACTTTCTCATTACTAAGACATTTCTCCTAAGTTAATGCAAAGAGCTTACATATATTTTGAAAGGGTTAACCTATGTGGACTGTTTGATGGCTCTGAGCCTAAGGTTTAGAAGAATGAGGGGTATCTCATTGAAACCTACTGAATATTGAAATACCTAGGCAGAGTGTACGTGGAGAGAATGTTTCCTATAGTGACGGAGTCTAGGACTAGAGGTCACAGTCTCAGAATACAAAGACTTCCCTTTAAAACAGAGATGAGGAGGAATTTACTTAGCTAGTGGGTAGTGAATCTGTGGAATTCATTGCCACGGGTAGCTGTGAAAGTTAAGTCATTGGATATATTTAAAGCTGAGACTGATACTTCGGTTTTTGATACTAAGGACGTGAAAGGTTATGGGGAGAAGTCAGGAGAATGGGGCTAAGGGTGATAATAAATCAGCCATGATGGAATGGTGGAACAGACTTGATGGGCCAAGTAGCCTAATTCTGCTCTGAAACCTTATGGTCTTATGGTATTATAGTCCACATTATACAACCAAATTTATAGATTTCATACAACAGTGATCATTATGGAAACTCAATTATTATTTTTTGTTATTCTGATAAAGACTTGTTTATTCCCACTCTGTTACTGTCCATGAAATGATACTAACTTCATGCTATGATATTGCTTCCTGTTATATAATATTTTATCATTTGGTACTTAAATGAATCCTTCTCAGAACACTAAATATTCTCCTTCCACTGGAGTGTTGTTATCTATCCCTCTGGTTCCAGTGAAGAGAGAATGTACTTACATTAAGCAATAATAAATCCAATTTGATTTTCCAAATGCCCTGTCATGGCATTGTTAATAATAGATTCCAGCATTTTCTCCATTATTTATGTAAAATTAAATGATCTATGGTTCCCTTTATTTTTCGTTCTTTATTTTTGGTTTAAGCAGGTTACATTTGTTAACTTCCAATCTACAGGGAGCAAATTGTGTTTGGGGAAGTCCTGGAACATAAAGAAATGTTTTTTCGCAATTGTTGCAGCCTATGCTTTTGAAGCTATCAGGGGACTTTGTCAGGGTCCGGATGAAGACTCTTGGCCCAAAACATCAACTGTTTATTTCCCTCCATACATGCTGCCAGATTTGCTCAATTCCTCCGTCATTTTGTCTGTGTGGCTCCAGGTTTCCAGCATCTGCTGTCTCTATTTTGTCTATGAATGCCTGCCTCTAAGTTTTGTTAATTACCCCAGTACTTTAACTTTCCTAACATTAATTCCTGCAAAATCCTTACCCTCATTATACACCATGATCTTCTCAGATCCCAGTATGTTCCTTAAGCTTACGACTGTGAAGACAGATGTAAAATGATTGCTTAGTCTCTCTGCCATTTCTTTGAAGCTTAATGAGCTTGCTGGCGGTTGGCCTGGTACACTGACCTCATTCTCTGCCTTCGTCCATTACACCTGCATTGAGCTTGGTTAGATGCAGAGAGCTGATTCTTTAGCTCTTCACAACCCACTGTGCAGTGGTATGGCCTCAATGGTGATTCTACCCTTCCCTCCTCACCCCTAGGAAACTTCCACTGAAATTTCCTGACAACATTGCCAAGATAGGATCGTTGCTGAAGACATAATTGATTTTAATCATTTCTAAATTCAATTATATTTTATAGCCATAATATTGTTCGCATATGTTAAGCATTAAAAGGTATTGACAAAACAAACACAAACGAATAAAAATGTTAAAAACATCAAAGCAAAACAAACTAATTTAAAAGAAGCAAATTACTTTATTTTTTGTCTCTTATGTCATTATCCTATAGTTTCCCTTGAAGTTAATGTGGTTTAAAATCCAGCTCCCAAATCCCTAAGAGGTGCTGGGGAATCTGAGTGAGCCTGAGCCCACTCTGTTACTGGGCTCCATGTAGAGTGCAGCAGCTGATCTCTCTCTCTGTACATACCAGACACATGCAGAAGTATAGGACTTCATTCAGTTAGCTCAGTTGAATGCCCGTACAGACAGCAAGGTCCAAGGAGATCAGCACAATGTATAACTCTACCATGTTATGATCAGCCTTGTGCAGAGAGCCTTTTTTTTCACTATGAGATGACTAATTTACTTTCTCATTATAAAATTTTAAAATAGCCTCTTCACTAATGTTGTAATGTTATCAAAAGCTATCATAAATGTATTCCATGATCTTCTCCAAGCTAATGTTGTTAACTTGGCTTGCAATCTCTGCGAGAATAAAATATCTATGATTGTTCTGTTATCTGCCCTATAAGCTCTTCTGTTAGAAATTCTCTGACCAGATAGAGAGTGTAGAAAATACTACCAGTCATATTATCTACCATGTTACTTCCTAGCTCCACTCACTTAGGTTCCTGACTTTCTGGATAAGATTACTTCTCATTGCATCTTTTATCAACTCCTTTATTGCCTGCTCTTTCTCTTTGATACAGCTTCTGAAAAAAAAAACATGGACTATTCCATTCCCAACCTCATCAATGGTTTATGTAGTCATTGCATTTCAGTATTGGCTAACAGTTCAGACTGATTTCTCTATTTGTTGTGCCATTAAACCTTCTTTCTTGGTACAAATGTATCACAAACTCAGATGCAGGTCATCTAATTTTAGCATTATTCTTCATGAAGTGGCCCCTCAATCACTGGAGCCCCAACTATAGTTGAATATTGTCAATATCCAAAGCAATCTACTTGATTTTACTCAAGTCTCTGCTCAGCTCAGCTCTCTTCTTTTCAAACGTATGGTTCACCCTTTCAGAACTCTCCTCACCTTCATTAATTTAAGCTTTGGTTATTTGATTTACTGTGAAATTGTTCCCAACTGTAGTTAAGTAGAATCTGTTGCACTGAAGTAACTCTATTTTGTACCTGATGCTGGCATTAATGCCCCAGAATTGAAGTCCATGCTTTTCCTATAAATCCTTAATCCTCCAATCTTCTTTATGTATTCCAACCTGCCCTTGACTCAAATAGTAACCCAGAATTTATTATTTTTTAATGGGTGTCCATGCTTTTCAAACTTCTTTCTTTCCATTTGACTTCTGTGTGAGCCATAATAATGGAATTCTGTGCCTTCTGCTCCAGGTTCTCCAACCATGATAGGATATACTTAACCCTATAATACATAATATTGGTAATTCTGGCTTTGGGACATCCAGCAAAGTCTGTAAAGAATACCATATCCTACCATTTCTGCATGCTCTACCTTACCTTTCCTGATCCCTGTAAATGAAAAGTATTATCTACCCATCCAAAGACATGCTGGTAGGTAGATCAATTGGCCATGGTACATTACCCTCAGCATGCAGATGAATGAATGGTGGAATCTTTTGGGGAAGTGAGTTGTTGGTGGTGGAGGAGAAATTGAGGAAAATGTGTGGGAGGGGAGATGGGATTTGTATGAATGGGATCTTGTTGACATGCGCAGACTGTCTTTCTGTGCTAAATAGTTCTGTAAGCCCTTTGAACCCTGGCTTCTAGGATTTATTGTGGTCCCTGCTGTCTTCTCCACCATTCTCATCAGCAGCCAGTACTTCCTGTAATGTATAGATCTATTTCTTTTAGAGCAATGACCCACCTCCTTCACACTACGTAATGAACTGTTGTCTGCACATGTGTTGTTGTCTATGCATGCGCATTGTTCTCTCCAACACCAATTAAAGCCATCTCCTGCATGTGTGCTTTTGCTTAGTTGATATGTAGTTGTGCACAGACACAAGAAATTGGTGACAAGTACGAACCTGAATGTCAGAAAATATCACGAACTGCACTGAGAGTTCTGGGACAAAACAGCACAACTTAAACAGCACAAGAAAGCTGTCGTGGAAGCTAACAAAGGAACATGTAAGTAACAGTAAAAGATGTGCTGAATTTAAAGTGAAAATAATGTGGTGATAGCTTCTGTTGGGAAAGTTGACAAATTTGATAGTGCTATTGAAGGCTGGGAGTCAGATATTGAGAGGGTTGAACTGTATTGTAATGCGAACAACGTGGAGGAGCAAAAGAAACTCCCTACACTTCTTGGCTTAATGGGTCCAAGAACATACAGTCTCTTACAGAACTTAGTAACCCCTGAAAAGCCAGCAAGCAAGACGTTTGACAAAATTGTTACAATTTTACATGATCACTTGAGCCCTAAACTGCTGGTAATAATTGAGAGATTTGGGTTTTACAAAAGGAAACAGTCAAAAGATGTAAGCATTTCAGAATACATTGCAGAACGGTGCAAACTTTCTCAGCACTGTGACTTTCGAGTTGGACTTCCCGATGCATTAAGGGACAGGCTTGTATGTGGCATGTATAGTCAAACACTCAAAAGAGGCTGTTATCCGAAAGAGACCTAACCTTAGAACGGGCATTGACTATTGCAATATTGTTAGAGACTGCAGCAAAGGATACAGCAGAACTGCAGAAAAGGAAGTTAGAATGGGAAATGCACAAAACGTCCCGGAAAGGCGCAAAAAGCCAAATTGGTTATTGATGTGGCAAATCCTCCATGACGCAAATGACTGTTGGTTCAAAGAACAAGTCTGCAGCAAGAGTCACAGACAAGGTCACATAGAGAGAATGTGCAAGGCAGACAAAAAGCACAACCAAGTGAAAAGTCTCAAACACAAAACTAAGCATATGCATAAGGTTACCGATAGTCAAACAGAATCAGACAGCATAGAGTTTGACAAAAATGAACTGTCATGCCTAGAACTGCATAGTATTACTGAAGCTTCTCATGGTATAATATGGATCACAATAGATGTGGCTGGTGTGAAACTGAAAATGAAGCTGGATACAGGGTCAGCTTTGTCTATAATTCCAGAGGCTGACGACAACAGACTGTTTTCAAACATTCTATTAGAGAAGACCTCAGTGATCCTGAAGACCTACACAGGCAAAAATGTGTCCCCTAAGGCTAACAGAAAGTGAAGGTGACACATGGAAGCCAAACACAGCAGTACCTATGGAAAAGTGCTGGCACTTTTCGGACGCGAATAGTTGAGGAAAATCCAAATAGACTGTCTCTCACTCAAAGTTCTCAGTGTGAAATCAACAGGCGACAACAGCCCAAATGGTAGAGCTAACCAAAGACTGGCATAGCTACGTAATGCTAATGAGAAAGTTTTTGAGAAGGGGAATTGATAAACTCAAAAGCATAAAGGCCAGAATTGAATTGAATGAAACAACACCACCAAGATTCCATAAAGCGTGTCCAGTGCCATATGAACTACGTCCTAAAGTGGACGCTGAACTGCAGAGCTTGGAGGCATCTGGAATTCTCCCCAAGGTCCTGCCTATTGTCCCGGTGAACAAGAAAGGAAAGGCTGGAGTTATTCTCATATGTGGGAATTTCAAGGCGAGCATCAACTCAGTGCTGCGAACTGTGCAGTATCCCCTGCCACAAATGGAAGGCATTTTTGCATCCTTGGCAGGCGGAGAGAGGTTTTCAAAGATTGACTTGTCACAAGCTTATGTGCAAATGGCGATTGAGAAGTCAAGCAGGAAGTTCCTTACAATCAACACTCACAAGGGAATGTTTCAGTATGATCGTCTCGTCTTTGGTGTCGCATCAGCTCCAGCAATTTGGCAAAAAGCAAAGGACCAAGTGCTCCAAGATATCCCAAGAACATGATCATGACTGGCAAAAATGATGAAGAGCCCCTCCAGAACCTTAGTAAAGTGGTGACTGAGTATGATCTGCGTGCAAAGGGAGAAAAATGTGAGGTTTTCGAGAATGAATCCTTATGGACATGTCATTGACAAGCGTGGCTTACATAGGTCACAAGAGAAAACTGAAGAGTGCTACAGGCAGCCAAACTGGAAAACATGTCACAACTCAAGTCATACTTGGGCCTTGTAAACTACCATCACTGGTGTCTCCCAAACATTGTGACAGTGCTGCATTCATTGAATGCACTGTTACAGACAGGAGCAAAGTGGGAATGGTCAGAAAGATGTGAAAGAGCATTCAAGGAAACAAAGAGACTAATAACATCCGATGAACTGCTCACCCATTATAATCCATCCTTGCTCATCAGACTGGCATGTGATGCATCCCTTTAAGGCATTGGGGCTATTTTGTCACACATCATGAAAAATGGATCTGAACACCAGATTGCGTTTGCTTCAAGATCACTGGTGAACGCAGAATGCAACTATGCACAGATCGACCTAGAGGCCTTCAGTCTAGTATGGGGAATAAAGAAGTTCCACCACTGCTTCTATGGACAAAAATTTATGCTAGTAACAGATCATCAGCCCTTTGGTTCCATTTTCAATCGCAGGAAGGGAATTCCAGTGCTGACTGCTACCTGGTTACAATATTGGACACTATTCCTAGGAGCCCACCCTTATGACATAGAGCTCAATGGTACCAAACAACACAGAATGCTGATGGCTGGTCATGTCTTCCACTATTGGCATACTGTATTGGCAAAAGTCTTCATACTGTGACCCAGCAGAAGTGTTCCACTCACATTGGTGGACCAGTTGCCGGTAACAAATTCTAAAGTACAAAGGGAGATAAGGAATGACCCAGCATTGTCAAAAGTCTATGAAATCACCATGCAAGGATGGCCAGCTCATGGTAACTCTATGTTTCCAGAGTTCTCATTGAGACGAAACCAACTGTCAGAATATCAAAGAACGCCGATATGTGGATTTGGTGTTGTGATTCTCTCTAAACTGTGCACCACTGTGTTAGAAAATCTGTATGAAGGACACCTGGGTACAGTCAAGATGAAGAGTCTGGCACGGAGTTATGTGTGGTGGCTGGGAATAGACAAAACAGATTAAAGACTTGGCCAAAAACTGTTCAGGGTGCCATGTAGTTCAAAATGCACCCCCCACAGACACCATTACACCCATGGGAGTGGCCATTGTCACCATGGCAAAGAGTACATATTGATTTTGCTGGACCATTCATGGACTCTGTGTTTCTGATTGCTGTGAATGCTCATTTGAAGTGGCCAGTACCAATGAAGGCAACCACATCAGCAAAGACTGTCTCTGCTCTGGGGACTATCTTCACCAGGAATGGCTTACCAGAACAAATTGTGAGTGACAATGGACCACAATACACATCAGAAGAATTCTGACTGTTCATGAAGAAAAATGGCATCAGACATTTCACGTCAGCTCCTCACCACTCAGCAACAAATGGTTTAGCTGAAAGGTTTATCAAACCTTCAAGAAGTCTATTAAAGTGATGCGCAAGGAGGACATTTCTCTGCAGCACAAGGTGGACAACTTCCTTTTTGTAGATTGGAACTCTGTTCATGCGATGACAAATCAAACACTTGCAATGCAGTTTATGAGCAAGAATCTGAGATCTTGCCTAGACCTCCTAAAACCAGACCTCCAGAGGGAAATACAGAATAAACAGTTCAGCCAGTTGCCAAGTGAAGCAGCAAGGAGCTTCAAAATTGGACAGGAAGTCCTAGCACATGATTTCTGAGAAGACAAGTGGACACCCAGTTGGATAGCTACAAGAATTGGACCACTGATGTAGACAATGGATGTTGGAGATCAGACATGGAGACATCACGTGGACCAGATACTGGATGCTGAAGCAAAGCATCCTACCAAACCTGATGCCACTCCACAGGTCCTGAGGTGCTATCTTGAAAGGAACAGAGCACCACCCAAAAGACTGAATCTTTAGAACTATGATGTTAGTGATAGACTATTATTGTGAAAGCATGTTTATGTTTATTTGTTATGTGGGTTTGTGAAAGGGAAATTGAATATTTTGTACATAAACAGTTTTATCTTGCATTAATCAAAAGGGTGGGAGGTGAAATGTGTGGATCTATATCTTTTAGAACAATGACCTCCTGCTTTAGCCCTACATATTGATTTGTTGTCTGTGCATGCGCTTTTGTCTATGCATACGCATTGTTTTCTCTCCCTCCCTCTCTCTCTCCCTCTCTCTCTCTCCCTCTCTCTCTCTGTCCATCCCATAGGATGATGATGTTTCCTTTCAGTCAGTTAGTGGGGTGGTACCCCACTCCTCAGAAAGGAAAAGCGTGTGTGTGGGTGGATTTTAGGTGAGTAGGGGTTGCACAGGTCCAGACCTACCCTCTCGACAACCCCTCCCAGATCCAGCGGCATGGTGGGGTCCAAGACGGCTGGGGGAAGTTCTGTTGCCGTGAATGTCCAGACCAAGCTTCGATGCAAGGGATGCCCTTTCCGCGCTTCACGGCCCGTGTTTGCTAGATGGCCATTGACCCTACGAGAGGGTTCATCCGCCCTTTGACAGGTCTTGTTTTTCGTCCTGCAGGGTGTCTAGCCACCTTCCTGACCAGACAAGCCTGGTGGGGGAGCCAGTTCAGTAGCCGACCACCCGACCATGCGACAGGTAGTACTGGGTTACATGGTGCCAGTAGCACTCAGACGAGTGACCTGACTATCCCTCTCTCACTGCAATGCGAATACACCAGTTAAAGTCATCTCCAGGTGAGTGCTTTTACTTAATCGATATGCAGTTGTGCATAGACACAACACCTTGTATCTGTTGAATCAGAATCAGGTTTATCATTACTGATATATTTCATGAAATTTGTTATTTTGTGGCAGCAGTACTGTGCAATATATAAAAATCAAAAATATATAAAAATATACAAAAATTTACGAAAAATATATAAACATAAATAAATAGTGCAGAAAGAGAGAAAAAGTGAGGTAGTGTTCATGATCCATTCAGAAATCTGATGTTGGAAGGGAAGAAGCTGTTCCTAAAACATTGAGTGTGTGGTTTCAGGCTCCTGTCCCTCCTCCCTGATGGTAGGAGTAAGAAGAGGGCATGTCCTGGATGGTGAGGGTCCTTAATGATGGATATCGTCTTCCTGAGGCACTGCCTTTGGAAGATGTCCTCGATGGTGGGGAGGCTTGTGTCCGTGATGGAGCTGAATTAGTTTACAAACCTCTGCAGCTTTCTCCAGTCCCATGCATTGGCATCTCCAGACAGTGATGCCACTAGTCAGAATGCTCTCCACAGCATATCTATAGAAACAAAGGAAACCGTGGTCTCTTCTTAAATCTGAACCATATCCTAAACCACTCTTTCAAATAATTATTCCTCCTTATGATGCATCACAATACCTGCATCTAAAGCTATAGCCTGCCAACTTCAAATGAAATTCCTGATTGCAGAAAGTTGCAATGCATGTGGTTGCCTGAGATTATTTTGGTCTTCACGAACTCACACATACTGAAGATATATTATACTTCCTGCATTGTCATCTACATCTCTCCATGTTTTATATCTGTAAAATAAAGTAGCAACAATCTGTACTTATACAACACCTTTAGTATATTAAAGTGATCTAAGGTGCTTCACCTTGAAACATAATATGACCAAGCCACATAAGCAGATGTCAGGGCAGATAAGGAGAACTTTGGTCAAACAAGTTTACTTAATAAAGCACTTGATAGAAGAGAGATATGGAGGTGGAGACACATATGAAGGGCTTTCCAGGGTGGTGGTTGATAGGTTCTTGATTAGTAAGGATGTCAAAGGTTACAGGGAGAAGTCAGGAGTGTGGGATTGGGAGTGATCATAAATCAGACATGATAGAATGGTGGAGCAGACTCATTGAGCTGAATGGCCTAATTCTGTTCCATTGTCTTATGGCTGTTTTCATGGGAGCTGGAGGCACAATTACCAATTAGGGAGAAATTAAATTCCAGGAATAATAAATGGCCAGAATTGAAGGAACTCAGGCAACTCATTTGGTTGTACGGTTGAAAGAGATTTACAGAGTTTAGAAGGATAATAATTTTTAAAAAAATAACAAGACATTCTGAACCTAGAACCAGCTGAAGTTAATGAATACAGTGGAGAATGAGGCCTGATGCAGATTAGGGTCAAGGCAGCCGATGCCTGGCTAATTACAAAAGGTAGATCATGTGAGGTAATTTAGGAATAGTCAAATGTAGGGGTAACAATTGTATAAATGAGGGTTCTACAGCAGGTGAGTTTATTTTATTTAGTGATACAGCACAGAGTAGGCACTTCTGACCCTTTGAGACACACCACCCCAGCAACCTCACAAACCTGATTAACTCTAACCTAATCACAGGACAATTTACGACAACCAATTCACCTAACTGTTATGTCTTTGGAGTGTGGGAGAGAAACAGAGCACTCAGAGAAAACCCACACATTGCATGGGGAAGATATACAGAGACTCCTTACGGAATGTCACTGGAATGGAAGTACGAACTCCAGGATGTCCGAACTGTAACAGTATCATTCTGACTGCTAAGCTACCGTGGCACTCAAGTTGAGACAATGACAATGCTGTGTGGTCTGTGGAACCGGGAACAGCACCTACGGTGATGGAGCAGAGAGTTGACTGGGAGTTCATCTTAGAGCCAAGTATGATCCCAAGTTCATGAACAGCCTGGTTCAACTTCAGGTATTGCTAAGGGGAGGGACGAAGCTTGTGCTTAAACAATGGATAAACACAAGAGGTTCTGTAGATGCTGGAAATCCAGACTAACACACACAAAGTGCTGGAGATGTCGACTCTTTATTCCTCTCCATAGATGCTGCCTGACCTGCTGAGTTCCTCTTAAACAATGGAATTTATGGAGGAGTGCACAAGCATTTAGCTAGAGGTCATTTCTACTAATCCACTACAGGACATCCACTGGTACTGTCACACTTCAGAGACCGTGAAAAGATTCAGAGTGCTTGTGAAGTAACAGTAAATGTTATTATACACATCACTATACACAAGGAAACTTTGAACAAATTTTTAAATGTTGATTATCCAAATCATTGCAAATATTAAATAAAAAATGGAAGCACTTTCAGTAATCATATCTCAGTCCCTCTCATTTACGTGGCAGTCAACTCACAAAACAATCTGAGATGTAGCCCTGTGCCTCCACTCCTCTTGTTCCTTGGTTGTTGCTTGTGAGAGCTTTCAGTGTGCAGTTTGCCATCATGCTAACTACATTATGGGTGGCACAATGGTGTAACAGATAGCATCATGGCATCACAGTGCCAGTGACCTGGGTTCAATTTCCACCACTGTCTTTTAGGAGTTTCTATGTTCTCCCCATAACCATCTGGGTTTCCACCAGGTGCTTTAGTTTCCTCCCACATGCTGGTTAGTCGGTTAGTTGATCATGTGGATGTAATTGGGTGGTGCGGAAGGGCTTGTTACCATGCTGTATCTCTAAGTAACAGGAAATAAGTTCCAACAGGGCTTAACTTCAGCAGTGGTTAATGGCTATTAAGTGCTTAGGGATTATGAAGACACAAGAGACTGAAAATGCTGGAAATCTGCAGCAACATACAAAGGCACTGGAGGAATTCAGCAAGTCAGGTTTCATCTATGGAAGGAAGTAAATGCTGCCTGACCTGCTGAGTCCTTCCAGCTCCTTTGTGTATTGCCGCTGAGATCATGTAGAAGTCCGGGTCTTTCTATGACCATGTTGTACTAAGTGACGATGCTCCTGTGCGTAGCAGATGGCGTAATGAACCCCTTATCCAAGAAGGGATGTGCTGGGATTGAAGAGAGTTCAGAGGAGATTCACGTGAATAATCCCAGGAATGAAAATGTTAAAATATGAGGAGCGTTTGATGTCTCTGGGCCTGTACTCGCTGGAATCTAGAAGAATGAGGGAACATCACTTTGAAACCTATCAAATATTGAAAGGAAAGCTGAGATAGAGTGGATGAGGAGAGGATATTTCCATAGTGGGGGGACTTGAAATAAAGGGCACAGGCTCAGAATAGAAGGGCATCACCTATTGTTTCTCCATTTTAGTTTTATCGTGTTCTAGATAAACACCAAGCCGAGGATTGAATTTAAACTGGAGGTTAAATAGAAAGCCAATGGGTTCATTACAATACTTAAATGGATGTGTTGCCCCAGGCCTCCTGATTGTCCCTCTATCACCCAAACATCCAAAGTAAAAAGAACAATGAGAAATGAATTAAATTTTATGGCACCTTTTCAACTATGAGTTCATGTTTCTAATGTTGCCTGTCTGCTGCATGTTTGTTACGTACAGTGTTCTCTTACACCAGTCTTCAACTGAACCATCCGCACAACCACATGTTCTTTGAAAAACTTTTTGAAACACTTTTATTATGTAAAGCAGGGAGCTCAGCAGCTAATCTTTGCGCAGCGAGGTTCTGGAAACAGTTAGGTGATTATGACCTAGTAAACCACTATAAGTTGCTGCAGCAAACAATCTGCTGGAATCTGATAGAACTAGACCTAGGGGTTTTTGAGGGATAAACAGTGGCCAGAATGCTTGAAGAGCTTCCCTCCTCACCTTCAGGTGGTGTCATGGAATCTTTTGCATCCATCTCAGAAGATGGTCAAAACCTTGGTTTGACGCCTCATCTAAAGACAGACTCTTCAGACTGTATGATATTTTCCCAGCAATATACAGAAAGGTTCAGGCAGGATCATGGGTTTGGTCTGGTTAATTGGGGAAAGAATACAGTCAATGATCAATGGATGATATGAATTCATGGAGTAGTAGAATGCACATGGATTTCTCTAACTTCCAGTAATTTCTCACCCCTCCCCCTTTGCTCTTCCATTCACCATTCTGGCTCCCCTCTTACCCTCACCCGCCCATCACCTCCCTCTGGTGCCCCTCCTCCTTCCCTTTTTCCCATAGTCCACTGTCCTTTCCAATTAGATTCCTTCTTCTTCAGCCCTTTACCTCTTCCACCTATCACCTCCCAGCTTCTTATTACATCCACACGCCCCCCCACCCTCTCACCTGGATTAATCTATCACCTGCCAGTTTATAATCCTTTCCCTCACCCACCTTCTTATTCTGGCTTCTGCCTCCTTCTTTTCCAGTCCTGATGAGGGATCTTGGCCCAAAATGTCGACTGTTTATTCCTCTCTATAGATGCTGCCTGACCTGCTGAGTTCCTCCAGCATTTTGTGTGTGTTGGTAGAATGGAATGTTTGAGTATTTTATTTTTTTCTGTTCTACTATACTAGGAAGCTAAATAAACCACAATAAACAAATAAATTAAACCAGGGTTTATAGGCCAGGCTTTGAACTCCTACCTGTGGAATCTTATGTGATAAATTTTTACTGCAATAAAGTTCCAACCTTGTGGTGGAAGGCTAAGAAATGATACCTGTTTCTGTGTTTGCATTTGCCATTTAATGTGGAGGCTGCCTTACAGTGCAAGTTACTGGGAGTGTTAGATGAAAGTTGCATCCTTTGTTAATCGATTGTCTGTGATCTGTGTGGAAAGGATATCTGCTGAAGTAATCAGAATGAAAGATTATGAAATGAGCACTAGAAAGATAGAAAACATATTTTAGCCAGTGAGTGGATTGAATTTCAGATCATGTAACAAAAGAAAAAGAGGTGCATAGAGCAAATTATTTATTTATTTAGAGATAAACTCAGAAAAGCCCACCAGCTCACTGAGCCGAGCCACACAGCAACCCATTGATATAACCCCATCCAAATCACAGGTCAATTTACAATGACCAATTAACCCACAAACCAGTATATCTTTGGACCATAGGAGGAAACTGGAGCACCCAGAGGAAACCCAGGAGCACGCGGGAAAGACGTATAAACTTTCTTACAGAGAATGCTGGAATTGAACTCTGAACTTCAATGCTCCAAGCTGTAATAGTGTCATGCTAAGCAAAGTTCAGAATATCAAGTGTGATCATTTATTTAAAAATACTCCAATAACAGTTAGAAATTAGTGAAATCATACTACATGTGTGATAACAGGGTAGTTGACTAGGAGTAATTTGTATTTATTCTGCATTAGTAAGAAAAACTACTTAGAATAAAAATAACAGCTTGTCTCTGACACTTTTATTACTAAACAAAACAGGGTCTTGATGCTGCTCAATCTATTTGAATGAGAAAGGAAAGGTATTAAGTTGCTATTCGCAGAGATAAGAATCTCCAAGAACAACTTGATTTTTACTTTTATTTTTGTACTTTCTCTCATTTGAAATTGCTGTGTTGTTTTGCATAAATAATAAGACAAAGGAACTCCTTGCTGCTAGTTTGACAGCAACGTTTGCCCTCAGCTGAAGTAATCGTGTTTTATTTTTGCAGAAGTACCTTGAGAATCTTAGTTTCACTGTTACCTGGACAGTAAAGTTTGCACCATAATGTTTGCTGGGGGAATAAAGGTGAGGTACAAATAGCCCAGAAAGACCTGTCTAATTAGCTGTAGTTAAACTGTTACGGTTGGAAATGCTTTATAATGAAATATACATTAATATACTGCTTTGAAATATTAAGTATTCTGTGCAGTTTAAAGATTCCATTTTCACAGTTTTAATATACTCTCAGGGGCCATCTTATTAGTACACCTGAGCACCTACTCATTAATGCAAATATCAAATCAGCCAATCATGTGGCAGCAGCTCGATCCATAAAAACATGCAGACATGGTCAAGAGGTGCAGTTGCTGCTCAGACCAACCAGAAGAATGGTGAAAGTATGTGATCTAAGTGACTTTGACTGTGGAATGATTGTTGGGGCCAGATAGGTTTGTTTGATTATGTCAGAAACGACTGATCTCCTGGGATTTTTATACACACCAGTCTCTAGAATTTACAGAGAATGTTTCAAAAAAACAAAAAAATCCAGTGAGGGGCAGTTCTGTGGGTGAAAACACCTTGTTAATGAGAGGGGTCAGGGGAGAATGGCTAGACTGGTTCAAGCTGGCAGTAACTCAAATAACTACATGTTACAACAGTGATATGCAAAAGAGCATCTCTGCATGCATAATACTTTGAACCTTGAAGCATATGGGCTACAGCAGCAAAAGACCATTAACATACATTCAGTGGCCACTGGGTATATAACTACTGTGGTACTCCCAAAGAAAATCAAAGTAAATTATAGAAAGGGGAGAATGCTAAGTTGATAAAATACAATGCCCTGTCTTAAGTGAAGATCTCTGTTTCTTGTTTTTACTGTAATCTCACACTGGCAAGCAAGTAAACATATCAAATTGAAATGATAGCTGTAAACCTTAATATGATTAAATGTTATACTGTTTGACATTGCTCTATTTGCTTTATGTGAGGAATGATCATTTTCAAGAATGAGTCATGAATGCTTGTTAATTATTTCAGGAACAGAAGAGATTTCTAGAATATGAGGAAATAATTAAGTGTGGGAATTGAATTGAAGATAGCAAACCTCCACGGTTTCTCAAATTTAATAATGTTTAAAATTAGAATTGTGTTTCAAGTTACCTTATTTAGATATTTTCTCTCACCTATGTAACTGACTTTGATAATGAAGAAAGGTTTGCCTTGTCAAAATACCTTGTCTTAAAAATGACAACACTTCCATCCACCCTCAAGGCTTTAAACATCTATGTGGCCTACCTTGACATACATAACCTTTTACACTCTGCACTAAAAGAAAACAGGCTGGTCATTCTCGCAGCGAATAACTCTGCCACTGCACCTGATCTGGTCATAAATATTCCTAACAGTCCTCTACATTGATCCTGGAGTGGCAACGTGTTTCATTAGTGGCATTGAGAAAATTAAAATTGCAGGCATGCTACACTTCGGAATCTAAATTAGTCCAGATCATGGCTGTGTCTTAGCAACCTATTGGAGTAATCAATCGGTAAGTCTGATGG
The DNA here is from genome assembly GCF_030028105.1 of Mobula birostris. Lineage (NCBI taxonomy): Eukaryota > Metazoa > Chordata > Chondrichthyes > Myliobatiformes > Myliobatidae > Mobula > Mobula birostris. The sequence goes on along the minus strand of NC_092390.1, from coordinate 28,886,887 downwards.
TTCAAATTATTTCATACCACCCCACCTGCTCCCCAGCTCGGTGAAATATGACCAGCAAGACCTCTGTTCACAGACCTCAGGAAATCCAGGTAATATGATTTGCTGCATTCTTTTTACAGATTGTCCTGCTCTTAAGATGTCATCCTGCACCCTAACATTGTTCAGTCTCACAGCACAGCACGAGGCCTTTCAATCCACCATGCTTATCCCAGCTCTTTAAAAGACAAAAGAACTAAAGAAATGTGCAGATGTCGTAAACATGAGGTATAAACAGAGATCAGACAGCATCTCTGCTGTGTGAAACAATATTTCAGGTTGATGACTCTACATCAGGAAAAGGGAAAGCTTGAAAATATATATCTTTTAAGTTGTTGAGAAAGAACAAAGGATTGGGGGAGATAAAGAGAGACAATGCAGTAAATGCAGACTATTTACCCAGTCATCGATGCACAGCAATAATCTAGACAAATGCACTGTGCCAACAATTTTAATCTCTCCTCTGCCAATAATGAAGCATATTGCCACGCCATAGTGACAAAGACTGCTGAGAATTTCTATGACAAGATGCAGTTGCAGAGTTATTTGTTGTAAATTACGAACAGGGTGAGGTGAAGGCTTTTTAATCACCTCTGATTTGCCTAGGAGCAGTCTAAATAGAAGACTATGAATGAGAACAGAGGAGATGGGAAGAAAATAAATGCATGAAACTGTGACGTTGTTGCTGGAAATCTGAAATGAAAGAGAATTCAGGAAATACCTGACTCTCATTCTCTCCCAACTCCCCTGTGTCTCTCTTTCTCTAATGAGGTATCTATGTGTTCTACTGCCATTCAGAAATCTGTTCCTCAAACATTGAGTGTCTCTCTCCTCTCTCTCCTCTCCCTCCTCCCCCTCTCTTCCCCTCCCCCCTTATCTCTAGATTAGGGCAAGGTTTAGGATATAAGCACAGATCACTTTTATTTTTGCATTCCAGCAGTTCTGACAATGAAATAGAGTCAAGGAGTCATTCAGAGATACAGCATGGATATAGGTCCTTTGTCACCAAGAATCTCTACAGTCATCCACTACTGACTTACGTTCATCCACAACTCCCCCCGTGTTCTCATCAGCTCTCTCCTGATTCTACCACTGACCTATACACTAGGAACAATTTATAGCGGCCAGTTAACATTGACTGATATGACTTTGGGGTGTGGGAGGGATTTGGAGTACGCAAAGGAACACTACTGGGAGAAGATGTATTCCATGCAGACAGCACCCATGGTCAGAATTTAACCCATTCTTTACTCTTGTGAGGCTCAATCAGAGTCAAGTTTATTATCATTGACATATGCCATGAGATTTGTGGTTTTGTGGCAGCAGTGCAGTGCAATACATAAAATATACTATAAATTATGATAAGAAAATATATACATATAAAGTTAAATACTGTAAGTAGTGCAAAATGAGAGTAAAAATAATGAGGTGTACATGTGTTCACTGCCATTCAGAAATCTGTCCGTCAAACATTGAGTGTGTGTCTTCAGGCTCCTGTACCTCCTCACTGATGGTAGTGACGAGAAGAGGGCATGTCCTGGGTGTGGAGATCCATAATGATAGATGTCATCTTTTTGAGGTGTCAGCTTTTGAAGATGTCCTCAATGGTGGGGAGGCTAATGCCCATGATGGAGCTGGCTGAGTTTACAACCCCTTATAACTTTTTTCAAATCCTCTGCAGTGACCCCTCCAAACCAGACAGCAATGCAAGCAGTTGGAATGCTCTCCACAGAATATCTCTAGAAATTTGCTATTTCTACCAACTGTGCCACTGGTAAACAAAAATACTATTAATTTTAAGTGGCATCAGGTTTGAGGCATGGACTGCAGATCTCAGCTTTGTGCATGAATTTGATCTTTGGCATCTGTAATTTCTCTTAGCAAAGGGCAAAGCTCCACCATTGGCAGTTGAAGTGGTAAAGAAATTGGGAAATGTTGCAACAATGTTAACAGTCCATATGGCCAGTTAAATAGTGGAAGAAATTGAGAGTTGAGATTCATCCAGCAGTCTGTGCCTCTCAATTTATTTTCTATAGTTGTGATCCACACTGCTTCACTACCATTTGAGTCACACTTGAGGAGGGAATACAAAATGCTGGCAGCTGCTGAGGAAAGCACTCCTCAGTATTAAGCTTATCTTAACAGTGGTATTACACCAACAGAAATTAATTCCAATCATTTTCTTCTATTATGTTCAATAATGAAGGTCCGGCATAGGGTTTGTTTTCAATTTTTCTCCTGTTGAAAATCACATAGCATAAATTTTAAATGATGTGCCTATGCGCACATTGCCCTGTTTCTGAAACACAACAATAATGATGTGTGAAAATTGCTCAGTAATTGTGCTGTGAATATTAATGGATTCTTAGTAACTCTCTGGGAAATTTAGCCATGGCTACAAAATACCATTTGCATTTTTAATATAGTCATTGAATTCAGAATGGAAACAATTTCTATACGGCAGTACCACTATAGCTTCATAAATATTAAATTAATCTGCAGGTGTGGTTTCACAGCTAGCATGGAATTGGTTTGAAGAAATGTGTGCTAGCAGGGTTAGGCTGGGGTGAGGATCAGCCTGAATCTGAGGCAATAGATGATAACTTTCTGACGAAGGGTCTCAACCCGAAATGTCGACTGTTTATTCCTCTCCACAGATGCTGCCTGACCTGCTGAGTTCCTCCAGCATTTTGTGTGTATTGCTGCAGGTGGTAACACTTCCTGGAGCGAGCAGTCTCACCCTGTTTGGTTTTGATAGTCAGTGTGCAGGGTGTAAATGCACCACTGAATCAAACCGTCACCCATCACTGTTTCCTAACATTTCATAGGAACATTTTAAACTGGTCTAATCTCATGTTAGAAGTTTAAAAATGATGATTTTCTGTTCTCACAATCCCATAGCAATGGAGCAACACATGGAAGAAGCTAGCAAGGTCGATGAAAGTCTGACAGACAGGGACCCAAGCTGCAGCTAAGTAGACAACAGCGGCACTCAAAATGCCACCTAAGTAACACTGCCCGGGATAAGTGCTAAAGAATTTATAGACATTTCTCCAATTTGGAACTGTCAAGAGCTTTATAGTATATTATTGTTCTGGATTTAAGAGCACAGAGTGCCAGGAGCAGAGGACAGGAAGGTTGTTTGTGCTTGGGAAGCATTGAAGTAAATGCTTACTATCTCTTCTTTCAGTTAGTCCTGACGAAGGGTCTCGGCCCAAAACGTCGACTGTACCGCTTTCTAGAGATGCTGCCTGGCCTGCTGCGTTCACCAGCAACTTTGATGTGTGTTGCTTGAATTTCCAACATCTGCAGATTTCCTCGTGTTTGTGAAGTAAATGCAGTATGCCTGTCAATGGCCTTTCAACTTGACTACCTCATTATTATCTTACTTCTGGGTTCCCAATGAATGAGCACCAGCAGGCTCGGTTACAAGGAGGCACTTGCAACATCAGTACAGTATTGAAAAAAATCATTCCGAGATACAAACTTGTGGTATTTGGAATCTTCTACACAAGGGGGCTGAAGAGGCTTAATTGCTGATCACTATTGAAGCAGAGATGGATACATTTGGATATTCAGAGAATGAGGGAACGTGAGCTTAGTACAGGGGGGGGGTGGCACTGAGGTCAAAGGTCAGCCATGATCTCAACTGCTCATCTATAGAAGGTCATGAGTGTAGATGTGCCTCCTCAGAAAGTAGAGGCATTGGTGAGCATTCTTGACAGTTAAGGATATGTTCTGGGACCATCCCAGTGTGAGATGTACACTCCCAGGAGTCTGAAACTGCTCGCAGTTTCCACTGCTGTGCTGCTAATGTGAAGAAGGATGTGAGTGGTGCGAGTTCTCTTGACGTCAATAACCATCTCCTGTGTGTTTTTGACATTGAGGAAGAGATTATTTGCCTGGCACCAGGACTTGAGCTCTTTCACCTCCTCTCTGTAGGGCACCTCATCATTGTTGGTGACGAACCCCACCATGTAACGTAATGCTGTTTACATTGTAAATGCATGTTAATATTTATGTATTTATACATTTTATTCCACGTCTGTCCTTTAACCCCTTACTTTATTTTTTATGTAATTCTTTATTCTTTATAATTGTTGAATGCCTTTTTTTATGCAAGTCACGCCAACACACCACAGTAATTTCCTAATACATGTAAATTTTCAGGGTGAATAAAGTTGACCCTTGACATCACAGCGTTCTATAGCTCAAGGCCATCAACACCAGTGTTATTTTTATTATTTATTTATATTTTTAAATTCAGAGATACAATACAGAGCAGTCCACTGAGCCACGCTGCCCAGCAACCCACTGACTTTAACCCTAACTCAATCACAAGGCAATTTACAATGACCAGCTAACCTCCTAACTAGCATGTCTTTTTATTATGGGAGGAAACCCAAGATCTCGGTGCTCTGGAGACAGGCAGGTTGAGGGTCGCTGTCACAGCAGGAGACCCATGTGTCGTCAGGGGAGTCAGAAAATCTACTGCTGTGTGCCCAAAGACTTGGGTTATTGAGGTCTTTGGGAACAGAGCTCAGAAAAAGTGACTTTAACAGACTCTTAACATCGTAAACCAGCGAGTTGTTTGTTATGTCTCCCCGCTCGCTGGGAAAAACAGAGACATCTCCTTCTCCCTTATTAGGAAGAAAGAGAGCCTGTGGTATGTCCAATGCTGCGTGAAATGTGAAGTCCTTAGAGCAACTACAAGTCTGTGTTTTTGCTATTGCTTTGCTCACACTTGGGTGCTCGGTGGTGGGTGCTGATGCTTTTTTTTTAGCTGGTGGGGGGAGGGGGTCGTTGCTTGCTGCCACTTATGCACAGGAGGGAGGGGAGCTGTGGGGGGGGACTTTGGGTTTCTCACGTTTAACCGTCCTTCATTCTTTGGGGAACTCCTCTGTTTTCATGGATGTTTGTGAAGAAAAAGCATTTCAGGATGTATATTGTATACATTTCTCCGACATTAAATTGGACCTTTGAATCTTTGAACCTTTGAACTAGAGCACCTTCAAATTTTCTAACAGAGGACACCGGATTTGAACTCTGAACTCTGAGGCCCTGAACTGTAATAGCATTGCGCTAACCACAACACTACTGTGGCTCCACTTAGATAGATAGATAGATATACTTTATTGATCCCGAGGGAAATTGGGTTTCGTTACAGCCGCACCAACCAAGAATAGAGCGTAAATATAGCAATACAAAAACCACAAACAATCAAACAACAAAATGCAAACTATGCCAGATGGAAAATAAGTCCAGGACCGGTCTATTGGCTCAGGGTGTCTGACCCTCCATGGGAGGAGCTGCAAGTTCGATGGCCACAGGCAGGAACGACCTCCCGTGCCGCCAAGTGCTGTATCACGGTGGAATATGGTCGAAGTCCAACAGTAAGAAGTTCAATATCCGGTCTACAAACACGTTCCTCAATCGTAATATGACCCGGATTGCACCATCTGTTGTTAATCAGAACAGTAAGCACCCAACTCCTTTACGCTTACCGCTCTCAGTGCACTTCCGGTCAGCCCGAACGTTCTGGAAGCCGTCCATGGAAAAGTTTTGATCGGGTATGTCCTCGTGCAGCCCCGTTCCAGTGAAACACATAACACTGCACTCCCAAAATGTTCTCTGATGCCTGGCTAGTGCCGTGAACTCGTCCATTTTATTACCCATCGAACTCCTCTTCTCCATAAGTCTCTGTTGTCTCGACCCGGTCCTCTTTCCTCGACTTTGTGATCACTTGTAAGAATGTCAAATAGAGAAGACATTAAGGTAAATCTTTTTACTGAAAGACATCAGTAATATACACTGGTGCCCCCGATTTGGCAAAATTATCGATTATTCTTAAGATGCACACTGCTGAAATGAGTTCTTAATTATTGACAAATACACAAAAGTCAACAGTGGTTCAGTAGATTGGTTGGCCACTCTAGACTGCCCCTGGGAGGTAGGAGTTGATGCAAATGAGTGGAGATTAAAAAGTGGCATGAGTGATTGATGATCAATGCAGGATTGATGGGTCCATAAACGTTTCTCTTACTGAGTGATTCTATCACTCTAAGTTGTATTGGTATGCCAATTGCAATCATAGCTGCCTCAACTAGAATGATTGCTAATGACATGTGTATGGATGTGGTAATATCAACTAAACCTTGATTGTTGTCGAACAAGGTATGTTTTTCCTTTAAATCTGCTTTCCTCACTACAGTGGTCCACAAGATGGTGAATGATTACACAGATGTCATAGCTGCTATGTTTTTCTAGCAATTATTACATGTGACCCTACCACCTCTATGGAATGACCCCTACCCTCTGCGTTTCTGTTCCTATAATATCGCAGCCACCTCTGAGGAAGGGACTTCAAAGAACAACTGAGAAAAATGACGGTGGTTGCACTTGCTGTTTCACGTTTCTCCTTCTCTGGGAGTTTCCTCAATGTCGGTATTGAAAGCAACAGTAATAAGAGAATTAGAGAGGAAAAGTAGGTTGCTGCATTGATTGGTTCCCATTGCTTTGAGCTGAGTGAAGAGAACAGTTTTTATCACTGGCAGTTCATCAGTTCTTTCCTATTATGTAACTTGAAATCATTAGATACAGTATTGTAAAGGCTAGAAATAAGCCTCAACAGTGCACTCATAGGGGGATTTATCATCACTGAATTTATGTGAGCTTGTTTGGCTCGAAATGGTAGTGCATTGAACACCGACTTAATTAATACATCACTCAGCTGTATTCCTGAGAAAGTTTACTTTATTTAGAGACACAGCATAGTAACAGGTCCTCTGGCTAAATGAAGCCTTGCCACCCAACTATACAGTCATGAATGTACAAACTGTGGTGAAGGTGAACCCGGGTCACTGCCGCTGTAATATCATTCGGTTAACCGCTACACTACTGTGCCATCACTAACCAAGTTGAGCAGGGTTTTTTACCGATAGCTATGTTCTAATATCTGTAAGAGGAGACTTGACATGCCAGTTTGTCAGGCTGAAAGAACATATGTTGTTTATAGATAAAGTCCAATGTGATACTATGTAAAACAGGATGCATTCATTAAATTCAAGAAATTCTCCTCATCCCTTGATAGCACAGCCAACATATTGAAATGAAACATAACCAATGCTGCTTTCAACCAATTATCAGAGATTTTAACCATCTGTCACAGGAAACAAAAAACTTCCTTGGGCTTTTTTTTTCAAAAGAAAACCAAATTCAATATTCATCTAAATTTTACATATTGTTTTCACCGACAAAAGATAAAGGGCGATCTTGATGAGTTAAAGCACTTCTCATTAATTTGGAATGGCCACATGAAAATTAAACCATCCCAATTACCATTCCAGCTAATGCCTGAGATTACTGTGCTCACACAGGACTGAATTAATGTAAATAGCAAATGTGAGATCTCAGTTTAAAATTGCTCATATTTTGTGTAGCTGCGTGCAGCAAGCAGCAATGGAAGATGATTCATATCAGATTGCTGTGCTGACCAGATAACGTTATTTATTGTTGGCTTTATGAGTGGGATCAGGCGTTCTGCTCATTACACTTACTGGTAAGTAATTAAAATGCTAAAAGTTCACTGTAAATTTTAACAGGAGCTAAATTGATGCACTGATTATGGACTGGTGTGCCATGTAAAATGTCATTCCGTGTGGTATAAAGCACTGACCATTCCAATTTGGACTAAAGTCTCACCATACGCGTGAGTGAGCTTGTTAAAAACAGTATTTCCACATTCTAAATCACAGATTTTGGACTCCATTATCTGAATTCAATGATGTTATTTTAACATCATCAGTAACTGACATTTCAGTATAAGGATGATCAAAAAATGTATAGTTTACATGTAGGAAGAGAAAATACACAGCAATCCTTACATACAGCAGTGATGATTTTGGAAACTAAAAAAATAAATGAGTCATTTAACAAGACTGAGTGAGAGAGGCAGGAGGGTGCAGCAGGTAAGGGCCAAGGGCTTGAAATGAGAATCTTGTTAATGCAAGAAGCAGAAACATTCTTTTTCTCAAAAATATCACCACAGATTTCTGAGTAAGTGGACACTGTGCCACTTTGCAAAAAATCTTACTTTCTGTCCAGAAGTTTGAGTTTTTAGATACTCGACCTTAGGGTTCTGCTTGGTGATTCACGTGTGTGAACTCTTTTAGTGGACGCAGCCCATTTGATTGGTTACTCCATCTATCAATCAAACAGTTATTCCCTCCACCAGTAATTCACAGTGGATGCATCATCAACAAGGTGCACTGTAGTTGCTCTCAGATACTCTAACAGCACTTTTCAAACCCACAATCTCTAACACTAAAGGAGGACAAGAGCTGCAGGAAAATGAAAGTTCCCGTGGCTTCAGGGCTCTCCAAGTTGCACACCATCTCGATTAGTAAATTTATCACCGGTACTGATGAAGAGTCTCGGTCCGAAACATTGACTCTATTCCTCTTCATAGAGGCTGCCTGACCTGCTGAATTCCTCCAGCATTTTGTGGGTGTTACTCTGGCTTTCCAACATCTGCAGAATCTCTTGAGCATATCACCAGTGCTTTATTGTGACTGGGTCAAAATCCTGGAATTCATTCCTATATTAATACCATGAAAGTTCTTTCACCAGAGCTGCTGCCAAGGTTCTAGAAGATGGCTAGCCATTACCTTCTCAAGAGCAAATCAATAGGCACGTCACGGATCACTGCGTCCAGTAACAGGATCCAATCTTGCTGAAATTCTTCAACATCATTACTCAAACTTACACCATTATATGGCAGAGGAATTAAGATAATATTGAGTTCACAGGGGTTAGAATGCAGAGCAGTCTTATGGTGCTTTTAAAATTACCTTTATTTTTAAAAAATTTATTTGTAGGTATATTTGTATTTTTAATTTTAGATTTGGTTTGAAGTTTTATGTTCTTCCGGTTTAAGATGGTGCTTCTGAAGACAAATGATTATTTATTGGTGATTTAACAAAACAAGAAATACATCTAAGTACTTTATTAATAACACTTTTCCCTGTAAAATAAAATAAAATGCTAAGTGATCACTGCAAACAATGAAAAGGCAAGTGAAGACGAGGCTGAATTGAAGGCCGAAGAGTGCGGGTGCAAGGCAAACTCAGGTCAAGGTTGAGGCATACTTGAGGCAAAGTCGAGCAGAGGAGATGCAGAGTGAAGGCCCGTTTACCTAAACTGAGAGCAAGATTTGATTGATTTAGGCTCCAGGCTGATTTGGAAAGGTCAGTTACGGGCTGAAATGTGGTGGCAGGGTCCAGACTCAGAGCATATCAATGCAACAGAGCCTGGGTCAGGGCAAGGAATGGCCTGAATTTTGGATAATTTAAACACTGGGCGAAATGGATTGAGAAGGCAGGGTGTGAGGACCAGAGGCGAGGGTCTGGCTAGTTCTGCGTGCTGCTCTGCACTGTGCTGCACTGATGCTGAGGGTGTGGCCTGCTCCGACTGTTCTAGGCTTCACGTCTGCATGTTTACCCTGCTATGCTCCAAGCTGAGGCCATGGCAGTGGGCTGTTCCAGCTGCTCTGTGCTTGCTGTCAGAGGACTCACTTCTGTTCTAAATGCTATTTGCTTACTTTTATTTTTTGCACGATTTGTTTTTTTTTTCACGATGCACATTGGGACTTATTTTGGGATCTTTGGGATTTCTTAGTTTTGTGGCTGCCAGTAAGGAGACGAATCTCAAGGTTGTATAATGTATACATAATTTGATAATAAATGTACTTAGAACTTTGAATTATCAAAATTTTTTATAACACTTGCTTTATCTTTAATAGATTTTAATGAGAAAATACATTTTGAGACCATTGGAATCAATGGTAGTTTTGACAGAAGACTCAACCTTCTGTCAGGATCACACCATACTTCCAGAAAAAAATGGCTAACATGAGAGGGCACAGTTTTAAAGTGCTTGGAAGGAGGTACAGAGGAGATGTCAGGGGTAAGTTTTTTAATGCAGAAAGTGGTGAGTGTGTGGAATGGGCTGCTGGCGATGGTGGTGGAGGCGGATACGATAGGGTCTTTTAAGAGACTCCTGGATAGGTACACGGAGCTTAGAAAAATAGAGGGCTATGTGCAACCTTAGGTAATTTCTACGTAAATACATGTTCGGCTCAGCATTGTGGGCCGAAGGGCCTGTATTGTGCTGTAGGTTTTCTATGTTTCTAAATTGAGTCACGCTCTGGACCACATTGGGGTTAAGCTTCATGAGAGGAGGGTCACAAGAATAATTCTCCATAATAGCCTCAGGTAAACAAGGACCCTAGATGATGTTTCTGAGCCGCAGGCAGAGTCCCAGATGATTAGTCTGAATATTTTGTTGTTTATTTTTACAATAGGTCCATCCAGTGTTTACCAACTTATAATTATTCCATGACTGTGTGGCTTGGTATAGCTCAAAGACCATCTATAAATTTGCTGATGATACAACCATTGCTGGTAGAATCTCAGATGGAGATGAAAGGGCGTGCAGGAGCAAGATATACTAGCTAGTTAAGTCATGTTGCAGCCACAACATTGCACTCAAAGTCAGTAAAGCAAAAGAGCTGATTGTGAACTTCAGGAGGGCTAAGAGAAGGGAACACAAACCAATAGAGGGAGTAGAAGTAGAGAGAGTGAGCAATTTCAAGTTCCAGGGTGTCAAAATCTCTGAGGATCTAACCTGGTCCCAACATATTGATCAGCTATAAAGAAGGTAAGACAGCAGCTATATTTCATTCGGAGTTTGAAAAGATCTGGTTTGTCAACTAAAACATTCAAAAACTTGTATAAATGTACTGTGGAGAACATTCTGAAAGGCTGCATCACAGTCGGGAATGGGGGCGGGGTGTGGTGGTTGGGGTTTGCTGCTCCACAGGACTGAAAGAACCTATAGAAAGTTGTAAAATTAGTCAGCTCCATCTTGGGTACCAGCCTCCATAGTACCCAGGCCATCTTCTAGGAGCAGTGTCTTAGAAATTCGATGTCCACTATTAAGGACCTCCATCACCCAGAGCATGTCCTCTTCTCATTGTTACCATCAGGAAGGAGTACGGAACCCTGAAGGTACACACTCAGCTTCTTCCCCTCTGCCATCTGATTCCTAAATGGACAGTGATCCTGATAACACTAATTCATTTTTTAAAAAATATATATTATTTTTGTTTTTGTACAGTAATTTATTGATTTATTTTTTTCTTTCTATATTGTCATGTGTTACGTTGAACTGCTGCTGTTAAGTTAACAAATTTCATGACGCAAGCTGGTGATAGTAAACCTGATTCTCATCCTGATATTCTGTCTGTTTTCTAGTATCTTGCTCATCCACTTGACTTTGGTTGGCAGTATGAAAAAGGTGACATCAATCAACTTTCTTTCATAGATTTCTCCTTGATTTCCCTTTCAATGGCTTCAGCAGAGTCAGGAGAAACAGAAGAGGTGAAGTAGATTCACCATCTCAACCAGTGAAGAGTTATAGACTGATAAAGAACTACAGCACAGAAACAGGCCATTCAGCCCATCTATTATTCTGCCTAGTCCCCTTGACCTACACCTGGACCATAGCCCCCATACCATTCACGTCCATCTACATATTCAAACTTCTCTTAAATGTTGAAATCAAGCCCGAATCCTCCACTCAGCTGGCAACTCATTCCACACTCTCACCACACTCTGAGTGAAGAGGTTCCCCCTCATGTTCCCCTTAAACAATTCTAGTCTAACCCAATCTCAGCGGAAAAATCATGTTTGTATTTACCCTATCTATAACCTTCATAATTTTGTATACCTCTATCAAATCTCCCCTCATTCTCATGAGCTCCAGGGAATAAAGTTCAAACCTATTCAAGCCTACTCAATAACACATGGCCTCAAGACCTGGCAACATCCTTGTAAATTTTCTTTGCATTCTTTCAATCTTATTGATTTCAAAGGTTTCAAAGGTACGTTTAATGTCAGAGAAATGTATACAATATACATCCTAAAATGCTTTCTCTTCGCAACCATTCACAAAAACAGGAGTGCCCCCAAAGAATGAATGGCAATTAAATGTTAGAACCCAACAGCCCCCCCAGCTTCCCCTTCCCACTCATAAGCAGCAGCAAAGCAATGATCCCCCTCCCCACCAGCAAAAGAAAGCATTGGCACCCACTACCGAGCACTCAAGTGTGCAGCAAAGACTACTCACTCACCCGGTATTCAACATACCACAGGCTCTCTCTCTCCCGAATAAGGGAGAAAGAGATGTCTCTGATTTATTTTCTGGTATCTTTATTGATATCTTCAAAATGCTTATTTTGTTAAAAATCTGAGTAATTTGATGGAGGTAATTAAAGGTTTCATGGTTTATGGACAGAGCACACAGTATTACAAAATAAAACTGCTTAATTCCTCAAGACCAGCCATTTATGTGCATTGGCTATCAAAGCAGTCTAAATGCTTCCTTAAACAAGAACATAGATCCTGTGATTTACCAATTGATCTTCAACAGTGCAATTTTGAAATATCAACTTCTTAAATTTCAGGGAAGTATAAAAAGGCTTTTAAGTTTCATTCCAGATAAATAACTGAATGTTGCTTGGGTGGCAGTGACAGAATAACACTACCAATTAAGGAAGACTGATCCTGGCAAAAATCAGAGCTAAAAATACTTCATTGTAACAGTGTTCACCCTAAATAACTGGAGTCTCTTTGCAAACAGTTGTGCCTTAATAAATCAGTGAAATTTTTGAGATCTGAATTAATGCCAAGAGCTCACTTTAAAAGCATTTAATCTGAATTTAGAAATTGACACCATGGAGTGAGAATCATGAATTTCAGGGCATCTCTTTGAAGTTCAAGAGAAAAAGAATGACAATCTGAAAGGAAAATTACGAGCTGCAAGGCATAAATTAACCTGCCTCTTCCCATGAGGCTGTGGGTCAAAGTCAAAAACTCATTCTTTTACACAATATATGCAGTAAAATAGCAGAGTCAGGACTAAAAATAAAAAAAAACTAGTCATGATATTTAAAGCAAGAAACTAGATGTAGGAAACATGCCAGGTAGAAACAAAAGGGAGCTTGAAAGGAGATCAGCTTTTGGACATATTAATTCATGTCCGAAATGGGGGGAACCACATGTTGAAAATAAATAGTTTGTATTTTTAAAGCCTTTCAGTGTGACCTTGTGGTAGCATCTCCAGTGAGTGAGCCATTTGTGGGTTTGAAATTCATTCTGATAGAATTATGCACAATTAGAGCTCATATTTTGAGTCATTGAGTTATACAGCATAGAAACAGGTCCTTTGGCTCACTATGTCCAAGCCAAACAATATACCTACGTATCTATACAAATCTCATTTACCTGCATTAAGCTATTGGTCATTGGGGCAGGCATGGTAGTGTAGCAGATAGCACAATGCTATTACAGCACCAGCGATTACCAGTCATCATTCAATTTATGATTTATGTGACACATAAAGCTAATCTTTATTGCATTTAATTCCTGGCAATTCAACTTACTTGTTTCTTGAATGTTGTGAGAGTCCACAGTTCCTCAGGTACCGTGTTGCACATTCTAACCAATCTCTGTATGAAAGATTATTTTTGGTGCTTCATTTCCATCTTTCTAACTTAGCTGGACATTAAAGTAACAGGACAGCAATGACATAGTCAGGAAGCCCAGCTGATCTTTGTCCTTCAAACAAACCCAATAAACCATCTTATTGGCCGATAATCTAATTTGCAATTTATTAGTGCATGTTGCTTAAAAATGGATTGCAGTATGTGGCACAGGGTGAAACAGTTGTACTGGGGGTAGTGCTGCTGCCTCAAAGTTCCAGTGTCTAGGGTTCAATCTCGGTCTCAGGTGCTATCCGTGTGAAATTTGAACGTTCCCCAGAAGGCATGTGTGTTAGTAGATTAACTGGCTACTGCAAATTGCTCCTAGTGCGTAGGTGAGTGGTTGAATCCTGGGGAATTCCTGGATGGAAATGTGGGGAGAATAAAATAGTATTAGCTTATGATTAATATTAATGGATGCCTAGTATTAGATGAGGTCAACAGTGAGATTCAACGGCCAGGAAGGCAGTTCTGTAACACTTAGTGGAGAGCAAGGACCATGACAAGGCAGAGAAGAAGTCATAGTCATCCACTGCAACCAAGGAAAACCCCAGTTTGTGATGACTACTCTATACTTTTACTGTATGCACCTGTATTATAAAAGACAGCAAAAAAACATTATTACAGATGATGAAAAATGAGGTCAAATTAGTTTTGCAGAATGTGAAAGTAGAATGCAACCTGATTAAATGCTCAAAAATAGCAGGATATTTTAGGACAGATAGTGATATAGGAAGACTCAAAATGCATATGCGTCAGGGAATGACACATGCTAAGACATAGCTGCTGCGGCGAAGTGATGTAAATAATCCCCAAACAAATAGAACTGACACTGACTCACAGTGTTTCAGATAGTGCACCATGTGAAGCTTTGTTCACATATAGAGACCCACAAGGTAGAAAAGGATCACAGAATTCACCATGAATCATTTTAGTAGATCATTAAAAGAGCAATTTGTAAACTATCCCCAACTGTTTGAAGCTTCTGTTTGGGCTTTATTCCTATTAAAGAGTCACAGAATCAGAGAGAAATACAGCACGTGCCTGGGCCCTATGGCCCAATGGGTCCATGCTGGCCTCAATGCCCACCCATCTGGTCCTAATTTCCTGCATTTGGCCCTTACCTCTTTCAGGGCCGCCCCTCCGTGTTCCGTGTACCTATCCAAGTGCTTCTTAAATTATGTTATTGTACCTGTCTCAAGCACTACATCTGGCAGCTCATTCCATATACTCACCACCCTCTGTGTGAAAAAGTTGCTCCTTACCTTTTAAATCTTTCCAATCTCATCCTATTTTTGGACTCCTATATCTTGGGAAGAAGACCACCACTATCCACCTTATCTATGTCCCTCAAACCTCTATGTGGACACACCTCATTCTAAGGCTCTCTAGTCCTGACAACATCCTTGTAAGTCTTAACTGTACTCTTTCTGGTTTAACCACATCTTTCCTGTAGCAAGGTGACCAACTGGACAAGCACAGCCTCAACAACAATTTATACAACTGCAATATAACGCTCCAGCTCCTATGAATGAAAGACTGTGAGCTAAGTCTCTTTCCCACAAGGCTGTGTGTCAAAATCAAAAACTCAATGGACCATGCTCTTGTATTCCTAGGTCCTTCTGTTCCATTATAATCCCTAGTGACCTACTATTTATAAGGCAAGTCCTGCACTGGTTTAATTTTCCAAAATACATCACCTCACACTTATCTGTATTGAAACCCATTTGCCACTCCTCAGCCCACTTCCCTAACTGATGAAGACACCCCTGTCATTTATAATAAGCTTCTTTACTATCAACACCACCCCCTAATCATTATGAGTGCCTGGATCAACATCTAGGAGGGTTTACCCTGGGCCCAGCACGTTGATGCAATCATGAGAGAGTTACTTCCTAAGGAGCTTGGGGAAAGTTGGTATGTCACGAAAGACCCCTGCAAATTTCTACAGATTCTGACTGGTTGCATCACAGCGAGGTATGGCACCTCCAATCCACAGGATCGCAAGGGGCTGCAGACTCAGCTAGTTGCACCACTGGTGTAACTCTCCCCACCATCAAAGGCATCTTCAGGAGGCGGCATCCATCATTAAGGACCCGCCCCATCCAGGACATGCCCTTTCCTCGTTACTACCACAAGGGAAGAGGTACAGGAGCCTGAAGACCCTCACTCTGTTATTCAGGGACAGCTTTTTCTTATTCACCATCAGGATGGCCCCTGAACCCATGAACACCTGTCCATTATTCCTTTATTTTGCACTAGTCATTTATTTCATAATTTATAGCAATTTTTATGTCTTTGAACTACAGTGCTGTGACAAAACAACAGATTTCAAATCATATAAGACAGTGGTAATAAACGCTTCAGGTAAAGTGTTGGAGTTTGGGAAATGTGTTCTGAGATAGACACGCTCAGAGAGGCTGAGATTGGGAATATTTTTCATATTAGGACTGGAATATATTTGAAGTATATAAACCTGCCTGGTTTGACTTTTTCAGATCTCCCCCTCCCCCTCCCACTTTCAAATCTCTTACTATCTCTTCTTTCAGTTAGTCCTGACAAAGGGCCTCGGCCCAAAACGTCGACTGTGCCTCTTCCTGTAGATGCTGCCTGGCCTGCATCTTCACCAGCAATTTTTGTGTGTGTGGTTTGACTTTACCTCTTGTTTGTCCTATGTAACATTTTATATTTTGCATTAACATGAGAAATGAATGGGATCATGTGTTTTTTCCACCCCTGAGTGGTTACACATATTGCTTCATTGGAAATCACTTATTTTACTGCAAATCAGTATTTTTACAGGAAATGATTTCAAAGTCCCATTTTATCCATGGCATACATAGATATAAAATGCCATTCACATTGATATCTGGCTTTTACTTGAATAGTGACTGCAGATTGTAAAGATGAATGAAGAATCAGGAAAGGGGCCCATGCAATCAGTTGTATAAACTTTCCTGCTGTTACTGATTACTGCATTTTGTGGGACTGTAGCTCCAAGCAGTGGTATATGAGCCTAAAGCCACACACTCTACATTTTAGGAACAGTTTCTTTCTTTTGCCACCAGATCTTTGAATGGACGATGAACCCATGAGCATTACCTCACTATTTTTGCTCTCCGTTTGAACGACTTATTTCAAAATCAGGTTTATCATCACTGGCATATGTCGTGAAATTTGTTAACTTAGCAGCAGCAGTTCAATGCAATACATAATATAGAAGGAGAAAAATAAATAAAATGATAATAATAATAAGTAAATCAATTACAGTATATGTATATTGAATAGATTAAAAATCATGAAAAAAAACCAGAAATAATATATATTTAAAAAAAAGTGAGGTAGTGTTCACAGATTCAGTGTCCATTTAGGAATCGGATGGCAGAGGGTAAGAATCACTGAGTGTGTGGCTTCAGGCTTCTGTACCTCCTACTTGACGGTAACAGTGAGAAAAGGGCATGCCCTGGGTGCTGGAGGTCCTTAATAATAGGTGCTGCCTTTCTGAGACACTGCTCCTTGAAGATGTCTTGGGTACTTCTCAGGCTGGTACCCAAGATGAAGCCGACTAAATTTACAACCCTCTGCAGCTTCTTTCGATCCTGTGCAGTAGCCACCCCATACCAGACAGTGATGCAGCCTGTCAGAATGCTCTCCACGGTACATCTATAGAGGTTTTTGAGTGTATTTGTTGACATACCAAATCTCTTCAAATTCCTCATGAAGTATAGTTGCTGTCTTGCCTTCTTCATAACTGCATCGATATGTTGGGACCAGGTTAGGTGCTCAGAGATCTTCACACCCAGGAATTTGAAACTGCTCACTCTCTCTGCTTCTAATCCCTCTATGAGGATTGGTATGTGCTCCTTCGTCTTACCCTTCCTGAAGTCCACAATCAGCTCTTTCGTCTTACTGACGTTGAGTGCCAGGTTGATGCTGTGGCACCATTCCACTAGTTGGCATATCTCACTCCTGTATGCCCGCTCACCACCACCTGAGATTCTACCAAAAGTGGTTGTATCATCAGCAAATTTGTAGATGGTATTTGAGCTATGCCTAGCCACACAGTCATGTGAATACAGAGAGTAGAGCAGTGGGCTAAGCACACACCCCTGAGGTGCACCAGTGTTGATCGTCAGCGAGGAAGATATATTATCACTAATCCACACAGATTGTGGTCTTCCAGTTTGGAAGTCAAGGATCCAGTTGCAGAGGGAGGTACAAAAGACCAGGTTCTGTAACTTCTTAATCAGGATTGTAACTTCTAAATCACTTCCAGGGTGCCTCTAGGCGACTCATGGGATAGCAGAACTCTCAATGGAAACTTATTTAATATTTATATCAATAGATTCTGGTTAATTGGGCCATCAGTTAATCAGAGCAGCCATTTATTTGGGACAGCTCTTAAAGAACAAAAACTAATCGAGTGAATAGCTGGGATTTCTTTCATTTATTTGGAACTCTGCCACTTAATTGGGACAGAACAATTTCTAACTAGCATCAGTTGTGTGTGCTTGTGTTCAAAAAGCAGTGATTTTTGTCACTGATAGTTGGTGAGAACTAAGCAGTAAGACAATTCAGAACTGCTTTGCCCACTGCAGTTTCAAACGTTTAGGCTTAGAGATGCCAGAAACAGCTGGAATGGAAATTGAAATAATTTCGTTACTTCAGCAAATTAGGAACTACAAAGAATTTGAAGATATTGATAACTATTTTGAATATAACAATGAAAATGAAGATTTGGAGGACGCAGTCATTGGAAGTATTGTATGAAGGCAGTCCATCATCTGCACTGGGTGTCTGCGCTGATTTTGTTCATTTGCAGTCAATCAAAAGAGCACAGTGATGTTTGGTAATTGGGTTCCTCCACTGATAACTATTAGGAACTAATACACAGTTTTATACTACTATTGATAGGGTTCTAATTAGTTCTGTGTTTCACATAAATATATAATTCGTTACTCCATTAGTCTTTTTTCTACCTTTTTAACTATTTCCATGAAAATTTGGCTAACTAGGAAAGCCATTTAATTTGGCCAAAATGTACTGATCCCACTGTGTCCCAATTAACCAGAATCTACTGCTTGAACATTATAATTTATAGTATATTTTTAGGTATTGCACCACACTTCCTTCTCATAACAAATAATTCAACAACATGTTAGTGACAATAAATCTGATTCTGATTTGTGCAGTGGTTGAGAGGTGAGAAATGTTGATATTCTCAATGACCTTGAAGTTTGAGCTTATTGTTGTTTTTCCAGCCTTTCATCCAGGTCCCTTGTACCTTTCAGAAGGTGTTGATCAGCTTGAGCCTGCCCTCCCATTGTAGCTATGTAATCAATTTGGAGGGCTGCTGGGGCACATGTGAAAAAAAACATTTGTCTCCCTCCTCCATTTCATTGACCGAGGTATCAGAAAATTGAAGTAAACACTCTTACTATCAGTCAAGACTTCTAGCAAGCTCCAAAGGTTTGTAAGTTCACATATATCATTACTTGTAGCACTAACCCATTGAAATGTGAAGGTCTGCCGATTGCTATGTCTGTAGCTCTAGTCATCAGGGAAACACAGGAACAGCTTCCACTGCAGCTCTCTAGTGACCTAGGTTTGATCCTAACCTCTGGTGTAGAGTTTGCACATTCTCCCTGTGGCTGTGCAGGTTTCATTGAGTGGGGTTGGGAGTGCTTAAGTTTTCTCAAGCAATCAAAAAAAATAGTTGGGTTGAGCTGTTCTCTGATATTGGCCATTTACTTGCAAACGTTTCATCACCATGCAAGGAGACATCATCTGTGCGATGTTGATTGTGCTTTGTCCTCCGAATGTTTGGCCTTTATATACTTTTCATTCAGCTGATTGGTCATCATTTTGGAAACTCAATTGTAATGGGGAGGGGGGAGAATGTTGCTGCTGATTGGCCTTGTGGCAAACTTCGTGGGTTGTGGTCTGGAATTTCGTCCACGTCGGCTCATAAATAGGATCAACGTCTACGTGTTTGTTTACAGAATTGTACACGGAAACCACATTTCTAGGAATTCTCTTCAATGCCGCGTGATCACTTGTGCCATGAATTTCACTCGTCAGATCAGATCCTGATTTATCACAGCAGCCACCCAAATACACACAAGAAGAGCTGTATCAAAAAGTTGTTCAAAAGAGCAGGGACACACTGCAGTACGGCTGAACTAAAGGATAAAGAGGAGAAACGTGTCTTTAAGGTACTCGCATGAAATGGATACCCTGCAGAACTTCATGCGAAGATGCCTACAAGGTTGTCAATTCACCAACCAAACAGATCGTCCTTCCATATTTTCAAAATATCTCAGAAATGATGGCATGACTGCTCCAAGGTCGGAGAATTACAGTTGCACACAAGCCAACAGCAACGTTGTAGAGAGTACTTTGCAGACCAAAAGAATGAACCAAGCTATCAGATAAGACCAAAATAGTCTACAGAATCCAATGCAAGGATTGCAGCAAATATTACCTTGGCCATACTGGGAGAAAGATTGAAGTAAATTGAAGTAAACACTTCAAGGATCCATGAACATCAACTGGCTGTAAAGCGACATGACCAACTCTCCCTCGTCTCTACCCATGAAGATCAAGAGGGGCACAAATTTGACTGGGCATCAGTGAAAGCAATGGGGTAAGCAAACGCATGACACGCAAGAGAATTCCCAGAGGTTTGGTTTTTCGTGAACAGTTCTGTAAACATGTAGATCTCGATCCTATTTATGAGCCAATGAAGGCAAAATTCCACACCACAACCTAGAAAGTTTGCCACACAGCCAATCAGCAATGAGATTTCCTACCTACTTCACACTGAGTTTCCGAAATGATGACACATCAGCTGATTGAAAACTATATCAAGGCCAAGCGTTCTGAGGGCACACCACTATCAACAGTGCACGACGATGTCTCCTCATATGGAGATGAAATGTTTGCAAGTAAATTGCCAACTCATCCCAACCATCAACCACCTGAGCTACACATCTTCTAAATTATTCCCAAACCAAAGAATCATGTTTGTTGATAAGTGACTGTAATTTACTGTAACTGTAGGTGAGTTACGGGAGAAATCGGCTAGACTTAATGGGTATGCAAGAAGAAAAATATTATAGGGAAATTAGCAGGGGAATAGGATTGGTGAGATTGCGCTGAGAGTTAGAAACAGCTCAGTGGGTTGAATGGCCTTCTTCAACAAATAATGTAGGATTCATGAAATTATACCCTGTGAATGTGCTTTAATGTATTAAGAAGCATGAACAGAGCTAGCTGCATGTTGAAGTCAGTCATTGCCCATGTGAATATTTGGTGCAGTTAGCTCCAGGTCAGTTGACCCAGATTCCTCACTTCACTATTTTAATGCATTTTTGACAATCCAATACAAATTCTGGACTAATAATCTCTCTCTCTGAGCTCCCTGAAACACTCCCCAGGAAACAAGTCTTTAATTCCTGGAGCACTCAAGATCATCTCTGGAAGAATGGATATCTTAATCTTCTCAGATAAATGTAGCTATTACTGGGTTTATTCTTCAGAGATAAAACCTATAATGGATGTGTTAGCTCAATGTCCTCATCAGTAATTGGAAAGCAGGTTTTCAGTTATAGAGAGGGTGGAGGGGAAGTCAGGGGTTGGAGGGAACAAATAAAAGGTTCTGTGATAGGGTGGAGAGTGAGATGAAGTGACACACATAGTGGAGAAAACATGAGGATCTGAGTTATAGAGAAAGGTAGAACTTCATTCCCTGGGGCGTACGAGAATAAGGGGAGATTTAATAGAGGTATACAAAATTATGAGTGGTATATAGATAGGGTAAATGCAAGCAGGCTTTCCCCACTGTGGTTGGATGATACTAGAACTAGAGGTGAAGTATTTCAGTTGTACTTGAGGGGAACATCACTCTGAGGGTGGTGAGAGTCTGTGACAAGCTCCCAGTGGAAATGATGAATGCGGGTTTGATTTCAACACTTAATTGAAGTTTGGGCACGTACATGATGGGACCAATGTGAAGAGCTATGGTCCAGGTACAGATAAAAGGACCAGGCAGAATAATAATTTGGCATGGATTAGTTGGGCTGAATGGCTTGTTACGGTGCTGAAATTCCCTATGATTCTATGTCTCCATGAAAAGGAGAGGATTAAATTTATCTGAGACACCAACATGAGAAAGAATAGTTTTAGAAATTTGACCTAATATGTCTGATTGTCTGAGTATGTTGAGTACAGGTGACTAATGCACTAAAATGGAACATGATGTACTTAGTCTAGCATGCACTTAGCTTTGTTGGAACATTGTTGGAGATCAAATGCAGAGAAGTCTGTGTGAAGGACTCTGATCTATCTTTTCTTGCTTGCTGCCCAACTCTTTGACTAGTTTTCTTTGCCCCAGATTGAAAGCTCTTTCTTCTGACAATTTTGGCTTTGGGTAGTCTTCTTGCGCCTGCACACCGCTATTGTGAATGCAACAGAAAGTAACTACCTTCCTGTAATTAAATCTGCCACAGAATGTGTTAATGTATCGATACACTGGTATCAGCCTAGGAACCAGACACTAGCAGTAGAGGAAAGGAAATAGGACACAGTGTCTTGTCACTCTTCTGAAATGAGATTTACTTGAATTAGGACAGATATGATAAAAAAATATTCCCATCCTGACTTGGAAATATATTACAACACACAAAATTCAAGAGGAACTTGGCAGGTCAGGCTGTATCTATGGAAGGGAATAAACAGTCGACATTTCGGGTCAGAACACTTCTTCAAGACCTTGGCCTGAAGCATCAACTATTTAATAGAAAATAGAAACTAAAATAGTACAGCACATTACAGGCCCTTTGGCCCACAATGTTGTGCCGACCATCAAACCCTGCCTCCCATATAACCCCCCCACCTTAAATTCCTCCATATACCTGTCTAGTAGTCTCTTAAACTTCACTAGTGTATCTGCCTCCACCACTGACTCAGGCAGTGCATTCCACGCACCAACCACTCTCTGAGTAAAAAACCTTCCTCTAATATCCCCCTTGAACGTCCCACCCCTTAGCTGAAAGCCATGTCCCCTTGTATTGAGCAGTGGTGCCCTGGGGAAGAGGCGCTGGCTATCCACTCTATCTATTCCTCTTAATATCTTGTACACCTCTATCATGTCTCCTCTCATCCTCCTCTCTCCAAAGAGTAAAGCCCTAGCTCCCTTAATCTCTGATCATAATCCATACTCTCTAAACCAGGCAGCATCCTGGTAGATCTCCTCTGTACCCTTTCCAATGCTTCTATATCCTTCCTATAGTGAGGCGACCAGAACTGGACACAGTACTCCAAGCTGCATCATTACATCGCGACTCTTAAACTCTATCCCTCGACTGATGAAAGCTAACACCCCATAAGCTTTCTTAACTACCCTATCTACCTGTGAGGCAACTTTCAGGGATCTGTGGACATGTACCCCCAGATCCCTCTGCTCCTCCACACTACCAAGTATCTCCATCAATACTTCTTGATCTGCTGAGTTCCTCCAGCATTTTGTGCATTGCTCTGGGTTTCCAGCATCTGTAGAAACTCTTATGTGTAGAAGTATATTGCTCCAGCTATATTATTTCCAGATCTAATTCTTGGAATTCCTTCAAATTTCAAAGCTCACACTTATTATCAAAGTACATATATGTTACCATATATGACCCTGAGATTTACAAGGGGTGATTGATAAGTTTGTGGCCTAAGGTAGAAGGATTCAATTTCAGAAAACCTGGGCACATTTATTTTTCGTACATTTACACACTTAGTTCAGCAGTTGTGGAGCATATGGATCCCTTCTCTGTAGACGTCGGTGTCTTGGACCTC
This sequence comes from Mobula birostris, assembly GCF_030028105.1. Lineage (NCBI taxonomy): Eukaryota > Metazoa > Chordata > Chondrichthyes > Myliobatiformes > Myliobatidae > Mobula > Mobula birostris. The sequence continues at coordinate 28,863,408 of NC_092390.1, read as the reverse complement.
CAGAAGTGGTCCACAGCAGGGGTGATTGATAAGTTTGTGGCCTAAAGTAGAAGGAGATGAGTTATTAACTTCAAACTTCCTGTATTTTCACTCAAAGAGTTGATCTGCATGGGCACGTAACAAGAGCTGTATAACTCATCTCCTTCTACCTTAGGCCACAAACTTATCAATCACCCTTGCTGTGGACCACCTGGAGGTCCAAAACGCTCTTGTTACATGCACATGCAGTTCAACTCTTTGAGTGATAATGCAGAAAGTTTGAAGTTAATAACTCATCTCCTTCTACCTTAGGCCACAAACTTATCAATCACCCCTCGTATTTTAGTCATAGTCATGGCCATAGTCATACTTCATTGATCCCGGGGGAAATTGGTTAATTTCCCACAATTTTTTGTGGGCATTCACAGTAGATACAAAGATACACAGTAGAATCAATGAAAAATTACGCACAAAGACATACAAGTAACCAATGTGCAAAATTAGACAACTATGCAAATACAATAAATAAGTAATACTGAGAACATGAGTTGTAGAGTCATTGAAAGTGACTCATATATTGTGGAATCAGTTCAGTGTTGAGGTGAGTGACGCTGCCCATGCTGACTGGGGCCTGATAGTTGAAGAGTAATAACTTCCCGAACCTGGGGGTCTGGGACCTAAGACTTCTGTACCTCCTTCACGATGGCAGCAGCGAGAAAAACGCTTAGCCTGGATGATGGGAGTTGTTATTGATGGATGCTTCCTTCTTCTTTCTTCCCTACAATACTATGAGACGATCTTCACCAGACGGTCTACACCAGTTCAATTACCTGGCTCACCTACATCTTATTAAGGGGTATTAAGGGACAGGGAATTAATACTGACCTTGTCACCATGGCTAAGAGCTAGAAAAATAAATACAATATATATGCATATCATAGTATAAGTGTATCATGAGTGATTTGTTTTGCTTTGTCTCCCTGTTAGTTCTTCTGTGCCTACCTTCTGTAAAATAAAGCTCTTACAATAGAAAGTGAAACAGCTTCTACTTAGTACTTCCTTGCTAGGATGAATGAATGAGCTCTCAGGAACTAGTACACCCCTTGTGATGATGAATTGACTATGAAGTGGATTCTGTGTTTTTTACACTCCATCTGAATCACAAAATTCAATAGTCAAACAAAAAAATCATCTCTTCAGAATCTGTAATCATCTCAGTGACCTTGGTTATGGCAATTTGTCACCTTTATGTGTAGGTTCTGCATTTCTGATAATCCATCTACATGGAAGATAATACGAAGGAGATACACTGCTTAATAGGGATATGCCATCAGCTTTTATCATAGATCTTTCATTAATGGATCACCCAATAAACCACATAATTTATTACTCTTTTTTTTCTTAGGCAATCTCTTGCGATAACTCCACCAGTTCCAAGCATAACTGCAAAAGGAGGAGAGTTGGGCATGATGGGGTGAGCAAACCTATCCTGTAAAAAACCCAGAGGTACAAAAACACCAGCAGAACCTCCAAAGACCTCATCCCTCGGAGCAGAAGGATCTTCACCTGGAAAACATATGATGTCCTGTGGTAAAGTGGAAGTCACAGGGCTGATAAAGTATCTATTGATCCAAGACAGAGGACCCTGGCGAAACGTTGTCGGCTGCCTTTGCTCCAGTAGGGATGATGTGCTTAAAAAGAAGAAGCTGCAAGGTGTCTGGCTTCCACTCCAGTCCACTGGGTTCTATGATAAGTGACGAAGCCAATGTCTGAAACTCCCACAGATTAGGGTGGGTCAGCCGGCCTGAAGATGCAGATGGGTGGGTAATCTATGAAGGCTGTTTTATACTTCTGCACCAAATCGACGCCGTAGGTACGGCGTAGTCACGAACCCTATGCAGAGCCTACGCGGATCCCTACACAGTAGCCTGACACACACCTCTCCCAAAATGTAACTACACGTTGCGGCAACACAGACCACAACAGCTGTGATTGGTCCACTTGGTAGCATCACATTTCCTCCTACGCTGCAATAGCTCCCCATTGGGCAACAGACGGGCAGGGAAGAAACTCTGGCTGCAATGCTTTCCATAAAGCTTTACAGACCTCTGAAATTATGGAGGACACATTTCGCTTTTACAAAAAAAGACACTCGCTTTAAACTTGTTTACCCCGAGAAAGACTACCATGACCATAAAGCCTTGCACGGGTAGGTGTGTGCGCATGCGCGATGTGCCCAAATTGCAGAGCGACGCAGACACAACAACACACAAGTATAAATGCTCACAACGCGCGTAGGCCACTTGCGTAGGTTGCGGCGTCCATTTGACACAGAAGTATAAATCAGCCTTGACATGCTGTGATTGTTCTGCCATATCTGCCAGGCTTTTGTGTCCTCCTGTCGCTTGGCCTCAAGCTTCTCTGTACCATCACTCGTTCTCAATTTTCAGATAGCATGAGTCAGAATTACCAAGGGTTGGTAGAAAATGTTATTTTTTTTCAACAAATCTTGTTGCACATCCATGAATCATTTCCTCTATCCACCTGGATGTAACTTCCAGTGACAGAGCTTAGAATAAAGCACCTGTTTGGGGCTTCTGGTGTCAGATAGGTGAACGAGCTTCTAGCCTAATGTAGCCAGCCAAGTGCAATTAAAGCTTCACTGCTGAAGATGTTGGTCTGGAAGAGGACACTGACAGCAGTTTGTTAATCCTTCAAGTGAATTTAGGAAGATTTTACAGTGACAAGACCAGTGGTATCTTTCAATTCTCATGACGTGCCTACTCCAGGTCATCCAGGTCTTAGAAGAATATAGAAAGGTAAGGATTACTGCAATTCATAAGACCATATCTTTCTGCCAGTTTTGAAGTCATGTTTATCAAACACCCTTTTCAACATATTTTACATGCCATGACTAACATTATCTGAATTACAAATCACTGTTACGGAGACATTTAAAATTAGTCCCACTGCACATCCTATAAATGGAAGATTTGGAAGATTATAATAAGGATAGAAAATGCTGAATACAAAGTCAAAGTAAATTTTCCAAGTCTATATATGTCATCATATACTCCCTTGATGCTTATTTTCTTGCAGGCAATTACAGGAAAATAAAGAAATACAATAGAATTTATGAATAACTATATATAAACAAAAACACAAGAAATTATGTAGATGCTGGAAATCAAAAAAACATACAAAAAATGTTGGAGGAACTCAGCAGTTCAGAAAGCAACTACAGAAATGAATAAATAGTTGTTATTTCAGGAAGAGACCCTTCATCATGACTGGAAAGGAAGGGGGAAAATGCCAGAATAAAAAGGTGGGGGAGGGGAAGAAGGGTAGATAGAAGGTGACAGATGAAGCCAGATGGGTGGGAAAGGTAAAGGGCTGGAGATGAAGCAATCTGATAGGTGAGGAGACTAGACCATAGGAGAAAGGAGGGAGGGCACCAGGGGAGGTGATAGGCAGGTGAGAAGAGGTAGGAGGCCAGAGTGGGGAATAAAAGACGAGGGGATGGGGTGGGGAGATTTTTTTTAACTAGAAGGAGAAATTGATATTCATGCCATCACATTGGAGGCTACTCAAACAGAATATAAGGTGTTGTTCCTCCACCCTAAGGATAGCATCAAGAGGAGGTTTTATGCTATCAGTTTGGAGTTTATAAATAAAAACTGACAAGCAACCAATGTGATAAAGGAATAATACATACTTACGTATATATAATGAACAAACAAACAAATAGAGAGATAATACACAGCAGGTCAGGCAGCATCTTTGAAGGTACAAATAGAGGGAATGTATTAGGTTAATGATTTTTCATCAGATCAATGAAGATTGAAATGAATTATGTTTTAAGAGGTAAAGAAAGGAAAGGTATGGAGATCTCTGTGGAATATTACATATTTTATTTGGCAATAATTGTTGCTCACTTGTGCACTTATTAGAGAACTAGGTTAGATTTAACAGTCTGCTAGATCCGTGGAGCAAGCTTGTAAAGTGAGCTCTGATTCACTACAAAAGCAAGCTGGACACGTTTCTGGCTAGGACGGAGGTCCCATCGTACTTGTTACATACATCTGTTAGGGTGCATTCTCCAGTTACCTTATAAGGTAACTGTAGCCTTCAACCAGGAGCAGATGTCATCAGGTGGTTCCCAACCTTCACCGAGTGTTTCGACCCTTAACCATGACATTCTCCAGTTGGTGGGCCGGCAGTGGTGGCCAAATCACTGCCCACCTGCTCCTGGCTTCCAGCTCCCCTCTTCTCGCCTACTCCAAATCCAACAAGAGGCTCGTTCCGCCTCTTCTCCTATCCTACGAGCTGCTTGTTTTTTACTCCTTTCATCCAGGCCCAGATCTGACAACAAACGCCATGGTGATTTGGCTGGGAAACCTCTGCAGCCGATCTCCACAGGGAACAACCATGCCTGCCATCCCTTGTCTTTACACTCCTGCACTAAGGGCTGGTACTTCAAGGCCTTTCTCTCGTGGGCCTCTTCCCATCCCTCCTCCCACGGCACAGTCAACTCAACCAGAATTATTTTCTTGTCTTCGGTTGAACACAGTACAATGTCCGGGCGTAGGGTTGTGTGCACCACATCCGGGAACTGCAGCCTCCTTCCCACATCGACCCTCATCTCCCAGGACCTGGCCGTTAGCAGCAGATTGGGCTTTGGTTGTTTGGTTACGAAAGGCCTGGCTTCCTGTTTGATGAAGGTGATGGCCTTCCTCAAATCTGTGCCAGCCGTTCACTTCTTGCATCTCTCCCGCTCTAATGTGTCAGCAAGAGCCAGGAGCACCTTGTCATGTTGCCACCTATACCATCCTTGAGTTAGAGCTGTTTTACACCCAGATAGTATATGAGCCAGTGTCCCCTTTTGACCACAGAGCTTACAGTTCGGTCCTCTCTCATCCTCCATGTGTACAGATGTAATGGTGAAGGAAGGGTGTCATACACGGATTGCAAGAGAAAGGAAATACGGAAGGGCTCCAGTCTCCATAACTCTGCCCATGAGATCTTGCGCTTAGGCAGATCCCATTTTGTCCAGGCACCCTGGGACCCTTGTTCCACTGCCTTTGAAATCCGCTTCTCTTCCTCACGGATCTGTACTTCTGCCTATTTCATGTCTGGCCTGTTCCTTATGCTTGTGTTTCCCCACTTCTGGAGGTGAACTGAGCCGAGGCCTTGCCACCCGACGCAGGGGTTGCCGATGATATCTCGCAGCTTCAGAGAACACACTGCCTCCTCCACAGCTGCGTTGGCTGCCCATTTGCGCCCAGATCTGGTTGTAACGCCTGCTTGCTTTACCAAGACATCATTGGAATCTCTCAAGCTTAATAAGGCTCTGCATTTTGCCACCTTGAATTCCTCCACAACAGATGACAGGGGAAGCTGCAGTTGCCCAGAATGAATGTAGAGGCCCACTGAAGAGAAGCTTGGGGGAACTCCCAACCATCTCCGCAGGTGCTTGTTGGTTTTCCTCTCGATGCCCTCTACGGCAGTCATGGGGAACTCATAAAGTGTGAAGAGCCAGAGAAGCCTGGGCAGAATGCCGTGTTGGTATAGCCAGGTCTTGAATTTACCCGGAAGTCTGGATTTGTTGATCTTCTTCAGCCATTTGTCTGTCTGCTTCACAGTATTGGTGACATTGGCCCCATCTGTCAGTGACACATTAAACCACTTCCCCAAGCATTTTATCAGATTATCTTCGATGGAAGGGATGACCTCACCCTGAACCTGGAGGCTAAACTTGCTAGTAACTTTGCCCTTTCTGATCACCATGCACCTGGACTTCTTGGCCTTGAGGGACACCCTCACCCAAGTGGCTACATTACGCAGGGTTTCCAATACCCACCTTGCTTGGACATGTGACACAGTTGTTATAGTGATGTCGTCCATGAACCCTCGTAGAGCCGGCTGAACAATGCCTGACTCCAGCATTGGGCCGCGGGTTACATCTTCTGCTGCTGATAATAGATGGGGGAGATGGTGCACCCTGCTGGAATTCCCATCTGGAGGTCCTGCCAACTAGTTGTGAAATGGGCTGATGTAAATCTGAGTTTGAATCCTCCTAGGTAGCTGGTGATCATGTCTTGAATAGCCACTGCGATGTTGTAGTGGTCGAGTCCTTCTAGGATGAGGTCATGTGGAATAGACCCATAGGTGTACACAAGGTCTAACCAGACAACTGTTAGGTCGCAAACAACAGGAATTCTGCAGATGCTGGAAATTCAAGCAACACACATCAAAGTTGCTGGTGAACGCAGCAGGCCAGGCAGCATCTCTAGGAAGAGGTGCAGTCGACGTTTCAGGCCGAGACCCTTCGTCAGGACTAACTGAAGGAAGAGTTAGTAAGAGATTTGAAAGTGGGAGGGGGAAGGGGAGATTCAAAATGATAGGAGAAGACAAGAGGGGGAGGTATGGAGCCAAGAGCTGGACAGGTGATTGGCAAAGGGGATATGAGAGGATCATGGGACAGGAGGTCCGGGGAGAAAGACAAGGGGGGGGAACCAGAGTAAAGCAAGGAGTATAGTCAGAGGGACAGAGGGAGAAAAAGGAGAGAGAGAGAAAGAATGTGTGTATAAAAATAAAAAACGGATGGGGTACGAGGGGGAGGTGGGGCATTAGTGGAAGTTAGAGAAGTCGATGTTCATGCCATCAGGTTGGAGGCTACCCAGACGGAGTATAAGGTGTTGTTCCTCCAACCTGAGTGTGGCTTCACCTTTACAGTAGAGGACGCCGTGGATAGACATGTCAGAATGGGAATGGGATGTGGAATTAAAATGTGTGGCCACTGGGGGATCCTGCTTTCTCTGGCGGACAGAGCGTAGGTGTTCAGCAAGGCGGTCTCCCAGTCTGCGTCGGGTCTCACCAATATGTAGAAGGCCACATCGGGAGCACCGGACGCAGTATATCACCCCAACCGACTCACAGGTGAAGTGTCGCCTCACCTGGAAGGATTGTTTGGGGCCCTGAATGGTGGTAAGGGAGGAAGTGTAAGGTCATGTGTAGCACTTGTTCCGCTTACAAGGATAAGTGCCAGAAGGGAGATCAGTGGGGAGGGATGGGGGGGACGAATGGACAAGGGAGTTGTGTAGGGAGCGATCCCTGCGGAATGCAGAGAGAGGGGGGGGGGAAAGGTGCTTAGTGGTGGGATCCCGTTGGAGGTGGCGGAAGTTACGGAGAATAATATGTTGGGACCCGGAGGCTGGTGGGGTGGTAGGTGAGGACCAGAGGAACCCTATTCCTAGTGGGGTGGCGGGAGGATGGTGTGAGAGCAGATGTACGTGAAATGGGGGAGATGCGTTTGAGAGCAGAGTTGATAGTGGAGGAAGGAAAGCCCCTTTCTTTAAAAAAGGAAGATATCTCCCTCGTCCTGGAATGAAAAGCCTCATCCTGAGAGCAGATGCAGCAGAGACGGAGGAATTGCGAGAAGGGGATGGCGTTTTTGCAAGAGACAGGGTGAGAAAAGGAATAATCCAGATAGCTGTGAGAGTCAGTAGGCTTATAGGAGACATCAGTGGATAAGCTGTCTCCAGAGACAGAGACAGAAAGATCTAGAAAGGGGAGCGAGGTGTCGGAAATGGACCAGGTAAACTTGAGGGCAGGTGAAAGTTGGAGGCAAAGTTAATAAAGTCAACGAGCTCAGCATGCGTGCACCTTTTTACTGCTTGTGGATCAAATGGCTAATCATTGAGGTGTGCTCCAGACACCCCGAAAAGCCTGGAATACTGCCTTTCTGGATGGATGTGTTGATATAGCGGTTCTGCGTCATGTAAGAAGTCAGCCTTCTTGCGAGCACAGAAAGAAAATCTTACATTCCACATCCAGGAGAGAAATTGTCCTAAACTGGGCAATTGTGGAAGGAACATCTTCCTTTGGAATAAAGCATCCCTCTGCCAATTTCCAACTTGATGGAATAGTACCTTTGGCCCAGATCTTTCTCATGACCTTCCACAACCTCCAAAGAAGCTTTGGGCATTTCTTATACACCCTAAAAGGTATGCAGCTTGGGCCTGGGACAGCTGATGCTTTAGCCTTCCGGATGATGTCCTGGATTTCCTGCCATGTAGGCTCCTTCACTTTCAGCTCAATTGATGGATTTTCCGGTCTACACACAGCCCAATTGGTTCCTAGTCCCTGACTCCTCCATGGGTCACTGTGTGCCTCCCGCAGGACCTCCTCTACCTCTGGCTTCGAGCTGGACAGTATACCAGATTTTTGTTGGCCGAGAAGAGTCCTGGTGAAGCTGAATCTCTCACAAACTGTGCTCGCCTTTTCTCTTTCTTCTTCCTTTGCTGTCGCAGATGTTCCGCCCTCTGGAGTTTGCACAGCTTTTCCCACAGCATACTGGTTAAGTCCTTGACACCTTCTTTTTCGGCCGGTGAGCTGGTTTTAAACCTCTTGCTGAGCACCTTTATTTCGCCTCTCAAGCGACGAATCTCCGTTTCCCTCCTATTTGGTTGCCGTGGTAACTCCGGCTGGCTTTTCTGCTCCATTGGGCCAAATCATTCCTTAGCTAGATTGTACGCTGGCTGTGAGAGAGTCGACCTTTCTGTGTACTGGACCTGCTAAGGCAACTTCCAGGATGCTGTCTAGATCATCATCGAACCGCATCCAGGCGATGTTGTCTGATGACCTAGGCCACTTGATCCTGTCTTTCCTTGATGAATGGATTGGGGTAGCCGAAGAGGAACTCACTAGGTCTGTTGTTCGGTGCTGAGGCGACTCAAGTGCAGAGAGATCTTCAGCTCTGTGGGGTGCTTCCTGGCTGGAATTCTCCTTCATCTCACCGGACACTAAGTCCATGTGCTGCACTTGGGTCACCATTGATCCACATCTAGACTTGCTCTGGTGTGTCTTGAGCCCTCTGATGTTTTTGCAGACTTTCCCGCAATGACACCTTACCGTGAATTCCTTTCCGATCAGTGTTGTCTGCTTTAGCTTCCTCATAGTGGTGTTTCTTGTCCTGGCCGTTGCCGGTATGACCATCCTGTTGAGTCTCTCATCCTCCCCCCCTCTCGGGAGACTCTGGGGGTATTGCTCTTCGTGTTCAGTCGTAGCTTGAGTGGTGCCTTCTTGCGAGTGCTGCCCACAAGGTTGCTAGCCTTACACCATATTTGGCATGGTCTCTTGAACTTATTTCATCTTTATAGGCATTGGAAGGGAATTTCCCAGATATATTTTCCCCCATTTCACCTCGAACATTGATTGCTACATTAAATGCAGTGGGATCATAAAGGGAAATGAAAACCAATAGCATTTCCTATCTTGAGGAAATCTGCAGATGCTGGAATTTCAAGCAACGCACATAGAAGTTGCTGGTGAACGCAGCAGGCCAGGCAGCATCTCTAGGAAGAGGTACAGTTGACGTTTCGGGCCGAGAGGAGTCCTGACGAAGGGTCTCCGCCTGAAACGTCGACTGTACCGCTTCCTAGAGATGCTGCCTGGCCTGCTGCGCTCACCAGCAACTTTTATGTGTGTTGCCGGCATTTCCTATCTGCCACGCAGCGCTGCTGCCACACCGTCTCCAGCTCCAGTGATCCAGGTCAATCCTGTCCTTGAGTGCTGTAAATGTAGAGCTTTCAAATTCTTCCTCGATCCCAATTTAGGCAGAGCATCGATCGTAAATCATGATCACATTGTAGGACATCACTGTTGTGCATGGTCTGCTGAAAATATGCAGAGTGTAGAGCAATGCATTTCACTGCACGTTTCCATGTACGTGTGATAAATAAATCTTGGTCTGAATCTGAAGTTTGAGTGTGGGGAGAGGCAGAGGACTTCAATCCTTATGCATTGACATCTTGACAGCAGTCATTGGGTTGCATATACTGTAGATTTCATGTAAGCAAATCTTAATTATTTGCAGGAATTGAGTTGGAGCGAAGGCCGCAGTTCATTAGCAGAAAAGATGGTTTCACTTTTGCTGAACAGCTTCCCTTTTGCTATCTGAAATGTTAGAGCCTGAGTGCCACAAACAGCAGGGGAAGGCTGGAGGAAGCAGGGAGTGGAGGAGGGCTCTGTGCAGGGAGACCTATCACTCAAGATGTCCCCACAGTCAGTGCACTGAGTCAAGTAGTGCATCGAACATACCCAGCTGAAATTCTCAAATTTCTGAGAACCGCCATCTACTCCAGACCAAGCTGCAGCCATTGACCTACGTCTACATTGTGGAATAGCCACCGTAGTCTAGAACTTCTTAAAACACATATACCGGGAGATCTCACTTGCCTCGTGTTCCAGTCTGCAGCTGCTTATTTGTCCTTTCATAGAGTCTTTCTATCCAGGGAGTTCATCTTCTTCTTGAGTAAACACCAGCAGGCTGCAGTGACATTTACCTAGAGAGCAGCTTATAAAGATATTGGGAGTGGAGCTGACAGGACTGACTATGGTAAAGGCTATTGTTTCCTGAACACACAAGGTGGTAATGGTTAATGGTGCATACTTGGGAAACTTGTCAATCTGAGGTGGTCTACTGCTCTGCCATAGTTCAGCAAGCATGTCAACCTGTCAGATAGTCCTTGGAGATCATGAGCTGTTGACCAATTAAATGGATCTTTATATGAATATATGGGATAGCAAGGACTATCAGAAGTACTGTAGAGATAACCCTTGGCATTTAATTTCCTAGACTGGTCACAGGAATCACTGTAATATAATCCAGAAATATTCTCTCACCTGCTACATCCTCATCGAAAGGCTGGCTCTGTTATTGGAATCAAATTGGACACACTGGGGGCTGTGGTAGAACAAAGGACCCTACGGAAAATCCTGGCAACTCTGGACAATGTTTCTCACTCTCTGCATACCACCTTGGGTGAACAGAGGAGCACTTTTAGTAATAGACTGAGACAACTATGCTGCTCCAAAGAGCGCTGTATGAGGTCATTCTTACCCTCGGCCAGTAGGCTCTATAATGAGCCAGGGAAGTGATGACCCCCTCCTGTTGGACGTTTGAGGTAACTTATTTTTTATTCTTTCTTACTTCTCTTCTAATATTTGTATATTTTTATATCTATGCACTTGTAATGCTGCTGTGAAACTGTAATTTCCTTTGGAATTAATAAAGTATCTATCAATCTATCTAACTATAATCTGCTATAAATCAGAATCAGCCTTTGTCCATTACCCCAGTGTGGTTGAAGGAGAAAGAGAAGGAGTGTTAGGAAAGTGGGAAATTGAGAGGTGAATGGCATCAATACGGAATGGCCTTCCCTAGGTGAACTGCAAGGAGTAATTAATTGCCTTGCACTGTGCCACTGTGTCAGAGTCAAATAAAGAGTCAGCCTGTGCCCACTTTTAGCAGAACTGCAAACATTCAGGCCTGCGTAAGTGTGATGTTGCAGTCACTCTATACAAGTGACGTGCTTTGACCACCCTTAATGATAATAGTCAAATCATTCCCCTTTGACATTCAACACCATTATCATAGCCTAGTACTCAGCTCTTCAATATCCTGGGGATAACTACTGAAAAAAATATTGCAACACCTGCGTCACATGAGACTCATTCAGAAACTGAATCTCCATAACAACACAATTTTCCATGATACATTTTCACTGTGCCGAACATCTCCACAGATCCCAAAAGCAACTTTTGTTTTTAGATACCTTGGCTCCTCCAGTACTGGTCTCCTGATCATCTCTAAGTTTTCAGCTGTGAAAGCCTCCTTTAGAATTCTTTTCCTAAACCACATCGCCTCTCCTCCTCTTCTTAATTTCTACCTCTTCATCCAAGACTTTGGCCGTCAGATAAACATCTCCCTTTGTGTCTTGGTATCAAAGTTACTTTCATAGTTACTTAAGTGATGGCCAATAGGATGTTTTGCTATTTTAATTGAAGTTACTATGCAAATACAAATTGCTATCTCCCAAATTAAATTTTTAAGCCTTCCTGACCGACAGACCCAAGAATAGGCAGCGACACCTCTGCCACAATCAACCTGCAAGGAGGTGTCCTCTGTGCCTCACTTTTCTCCATATACACTCACAACTTTGTGGTCACATCTGCTCCATCCCCATTGACAGGGTTTGCAGATGATGCCACTAAGGTGGACCAGATCTCAATGACCCGATGGGGTACTTAGTCCATCACAGAAACCAGCCGCCTCTCCATGACTTCATTTCAAACTTCTCGCTGTCTTGGGAAAGCGGCCAGCATAATCAAAGAACACTCTCACCCTGTTCGTTCTCTCTTCTGTCCATCAGGCAGAAAACATAAATGCTTGAAAATATTCATCATCAAATTCAAGGACAGATTCTAAGCTGATGTTATATGACTCTTAAAAGGACCTCTTAAGTGGCCTCTTGATCTCTTAATCTACCTCATCTTGGCTCTTGTATCTTATTTGTCTAACTGCATTGTAATTTCTCTGTAACTGTAAAACTATTTTCCTCTTTCTGATATGGCATTTTCCTTTGCACTATCTCAAAGTTCTTGTGCTTTAAAATTATCTCAATCAGTGGCTTGCCAAGCACGGTGTTTCACTTCATCTTGGTACATGTGACAGTAAGAAACCAATTACTTGTGAGTCTCCTTATTATATATAAGGTGGTCATTCAGCCCATCAAGTCCCTGTCAACTCTCAGAGCAATCCTACCTCCCCACTTATTTTCTAGCAACCCAGTTTCTCTCACAGGCACTGAAGTGACATAGTAATTAATCAATCAACCAACCAGCCTGTATTATTGAACCTGCCCTAACTTTATGTGGCTTCTCTGTTTTCCTATCTAGCTGCTACTTCATCCTCTGTGTCCAGGCATTTTCACCTGTTTCTCATTTTCCAATATGCTGTTTCTTTGAATTTAAAGATCTGCTTTATTTGTTATGTGTACAGTACATCGATACATACAGTGAAATGCATTGTTTGCATCAAATCATATCAGCAAGATTTGTGTTGAGCAGCCCACAAGTGTTGCCATGCTGACAGCAGCAATATAGTATGTCCACAGCTCACGAACCTTGAATGGATGCCTTTGGAATGTGGGAGAAAACCCACGCGGTCATGGGGAGAATGTACAAACTCCTTGCAGACAGCAGGGGGATTCAAACCCTGATCTTAAAGCGATTGCACAAGCTGCCCTTTTATCATATCATTTCTTTCATATCATTCAACTTTTCTTCATTTTTTAATTTTCCGAAACCAAGTTACAAAACAGTTGAACTTATGAAGTATTTTGTACAGTTTGTTCCATTATCTGATCTGGGGATCACTACACCCACAGTCAGTGTCTTAACTGATATCAATCTAGAAGCAAGGAAGCTATTACTTTTTGGTAGATAAGTCACCTGGACCAGATGGTTAACACCCCAATGTTCTGAAAGAGATGGCGGAAGAGTTTGTGGAGGCACTAGTATTGATCGTTCAAGAATCAGTAGATTCTGGAATGGTTCCAGAGGACTGGAAAATTGCAAATGTCATTACACTCTTCCAGAAAGGAGAGAGGCAGAGAAAGGAAATTAAAGGCCCGGTTAGTCTGACCTCAGTGCTTGGGAAGATCGATTGTTAAGGATGTGGTTTCGGGGTACTTGGATGCATATAATAAAACAAGCTGAAGTCAGCATGGTTTCCTTAAGAGAGAATCTTGCCTGACAGATCTATTGGAATTACTTGAGGAAATAACAAGCAGGATAGACAAAGGTGAATTGGTGGATGCTGTGTACTTGGATTTTCAGAAGGCCTTTGACAAAGTGCCATCAATGAGGCTGCTTAGCAAGTTAAGAGCCCATGGTATTACAGGAAAGATACTAGCATGGATAAAGCAGGTGGCAAAGAGTGGGACTGAGGAGAGCCTTTTCTGGATGGAGGCCGGTGACCAGTGATGTTCCACAGGGGTCTCTGTTGAGACTGCCCTTTTTTTTACATTATATGTCAATGATCTGAATGATGGAATTGATGGCTTTGTGGCCAAGTTTGCAGATGATACGAAAATAGGTGGAGGAATAGGAAGTGTTGAGGAAGCAGAGAGGGTACAGAATGACTTAGACAGATTAGAATGGGAAAAGAAGTGGCAGATGGAATACAGTGATGGGAAGTGTATGATCATACACTTTGGTAGAAGAAATAAAAGTTTAGACTATTTTCTAAATGGAGAGAAAATTCAACAATCTCAGTTGCAAAGGAACTTGGGAGTTCTTGTGCAGGATTACCTAAAGGTTAATATGCAGGTTGAGTCAGTGGAGAGGTAAGTAAATATATGGTAGTATTCTTTTTGACAGGACTAGAATTCAGAAAAATGAGGCGGGGGGCCGGATTTCATTGAAACTTATCAAATGATGAAAGGCCTCAAAAGAGTGGATTTAAGTAGGATGTTCCCTATGGTGGTGGAGTGTAAGACTAGAGGACACAGCCTCAGAATAGGGGGACATCCATTTAGAATGGAGATGAGGAGGAATTTCTTTAGCCAGAGAGTAGTGAATCTGTGGAATTAGTTGTCACTGGTAGCCCTGGAGGCCAAGTCATTGGGTATATTTAAGGCAGAGGTTGACAGGTTCTTGTTTAGTCTGGGCATAAGGGATATGGAGAGAAGGCAGGAGAGAAATGGATCAGTCATGATGAAATGGTGGAAAGGACTCGTTGGGTTAAATGGCCTAATTCTGCTCCAATATCTTATGGTCTTATGTTCGATGTCGCTGGTATTGCCTTAACTGAGTCAAAGCTCTAGCTCTCAGAAGGTCAGCTGGGACCCTATTAAAAATAAAAGCAGAAGGTGCTGGGGAGACTCAGTGAGTCAGGCAGCATCTGTGGAGAGAGAGCAGTTCTGAAATCCTGGTATCGGTGGGGAAGGGAGGTGATCAGAGAGATTGAGGTGAAGGAACCGTTAGGAGGCAGTGATCATAACGTGATTGAGTTCACTGTGAAATTTGAAAAAGAGAAGCCGAAATCTGATGTGTCGGTATTTCAGTGGAGTAAAGGAAATTACAGTGGCATGAAAGAGGAACTGGCCAAAGTTGACTGGAAAGGGACACTGGCAGGAAAGACGGCAGAGCAGCAGTGGCTGGAGTTTATGCCGTGGTTGACAAGAGAAGTCAAAGCCAAAGTTAAAGCAAAGGAGAGGGCATACAAGGAAGCAAAAATTAGTGGGAAGACAGAGGATTGGGAAGTTTTTAAAAACTTACAAAAGGAAACTAAGAAGGTCATTAAGAGGGAAAAGATTAGCTATGAAAGGAAGCTAGCAAATAATATCAGAGAGGATACTAAAAGCTTTTTCAAGTATATAAAGAGTAAAAGACAGGTGAGAGTAGATATAGGGCTGATAGAAAATGATGCTGGAGAAATTGTAATGGGAGATAAGGAGATGGCAGAGGAACTGAACGAGTATTTTGCATCGGTCTTCACTATGGAAGACATCAGCAGTATACCGGACACTCAAGGGTGGCAGAGAAGGGAAGTGTGCGCAGTCACAATTACAACAGAGAAAGTACTCAGGAAGCTGAATTGTCTAAAGGTAGATAAATCTCCTGGACCAGATGGAATGCACCCGCATGTTCTGAAGGAAGTAGCTGTGGAGATTGAGGAGGCATTAGCGATGATCTTTCAAAAGTCGATAGATTCTGGCATGGTTCCGGAGGACTGGAAGATTGCAAATGTCACTCCGCTATTTAAGAAGGGGGCAAGGAAGCAAAAAGGAAATTATAGACCTGTTAGCTTGACATCGGTGGTTGGGAAGCTGTTGGAGTTGATTTTCAAGGATGAGGTTACAGAGTACCTGGAGGCATATGACAAGATAGGCAGAACTCAGCATGGATTCCTTAAAGGAAAATCCTGCCTGACAAACCTATTACAATTTATTGAGGAAATTACCAGTAGGCTAGACAAGGGAGATGCAGTGGATGTTGTATATTTGGATTTTCAGAAGGCCTTTGACAAGGTACCACACATGAGGCTACTTAACAAGATAAGAGCCCATGGAATTACGGGGAAGTTACATATGTGGATAGGGCATTGGCTGATTGGCGGGAAACAGAGAATGGGAATAAAGGGATCCTATTCTGGTTGGCTGCCGGTTACCGGTGGTGTTCCACAGTGGTCCGTGTTGGGGCCGCTTCTTTTTACATTGTACATCAATGATTTGGATTATGGAATAGATGGCTTTGTGGCGAAGTTTACTGACGATACGAAGATAGGTGGAGGGGCCGGTAGTGCTGAGGAAACGGAGAGTCTGCAGAGAGACTTGGATAGATTGGAAGAATGGGCAAAGAATTGGCAAATGAAATACAATGTTGGAAAGTGTATGGTTATGCACTTTGGCAGAAGAAATAAATGGCCAGACTATTATTTAAATGGGGAAAGAATTCAAAGTTCTGAGATGCAACGGGACTTGGGAGTCCTCGTACAGGATACCCTTAAGGTTAACCTCCAGGTTGAGTTGGTGGTGAAGAAGGCGAATGCAATATTGGCATTCATTTCTAGAGGAATAGAGTATAGGAGCAGGGATGTGATGTTGAGGCTCTATAAGGCGCTGGTGAGACTTCACTTGGAGTACTGTGGGCAGTTTTGGTCTCCTTATTTAAGAAAGGATGTGCTGATGTTGGAGAGGGTACAGAGAAGATTCACTAGAATGATTCCGGGAATGAGAGGGTTAACATATGAGGAACGTTTGTCCGCTCTTGGACTGTATTCCTTGGAGTTTAGAAGAATGAGGGGAGACCTCATAGAAACATTTTGAATGTTAAAAGGCACGGACAGAGTGGATGTGGCAAAGTTGTTTCCCATGATGGGGGAGTCCAGTATGAGAGGGCATGACTTAAGGATTGAAGGGCGCCCTTTCAGAACAGAAATGCGAAGAAATTTTTTTAGTCAGAGGGTGGTGAATCTATGGAATTTGTTGCCACAGGCAGCAGTGGAGGCCAAGTCATTGGGTGTATTTAAGGCAGAGATTGATAGGTATCTGAGTAGCCAGGGCATCAAAGGTTATGGTGAGAAGGCGGGGGAGTGGGACTAAATGGGAGAATGGATCAGCTCATGATAAAATGGCGGAGCAGACTCGATGGGCCCAATGGCCAACTTCTGCTCCTTTGTCTTATGGTCTGTAACTTTACACTGACGCGTTCAGCTCAACTTACTGCAGGAATTAAAAAGAATTGTTCAACAAGTTTGGAAAGCTGATGTGTATCCTTTCACTTTTTCTTGAGGTCACTGCTATATATGACCTAGCTTAACCATCAGTTTCCAATTTGGATGGGGCAAAGATCCAGCATCTGAGATAATAACCTATCTCCTATGTATTTAAAATTATTTCCCATTATTACTTTAGAACATCTTAGATCATAGAGCATTACAACACAGTACGGGCCCTTTCAGCCCACATTGTTGTGCCGATCATTTCACTCTTCCCTCCTACATGTGCCTATATAAAAGTTTCTTAAATGCCCCCAATCTGCCTGGCTCTGCTACCCCTGGCAGGGCTTTCCATGCACTCACCACTGCCTGCGTAAAAGAATTACCTCTGACATCCCCCTTATACTTTCATCCAATCACCTTCAAATTATGCCCCTTCATATTAGCCATTCCTCCTGGGGCAAAGTCCCTGGCTATCTACTCAAACTATGCCTTGCCTCTTATCATCCTTAACACCTCAATCAAGTCACCTCACATCCTCCTTCAGTCCAGAATGAAAAGCTTTTGCTTGATCAACCTCTCCTCGTAAGACTCGCTTTGGTTTATAACAATTGCATTTGATTTCTCTTCAGCTCGAGAGCCACCAATGTAGCTTGGAAATTCAAATAAAGAATTAATTGAGCCACTTCCTTATCAATAATGCCATGTTATTTCACTATCAGTGCTGATGTAAATTTTTGACTGTAAAAGTACGATAACATGCATTTATATATCTCTGAAAATAAATGTCATCGCAGTTTCTTGTGTAGCCCCCTGGTAAGCCTCAGGCTCGTTCGGCTCACTTTCGTCTAGGGGGAGCAACCTTCGGCCCCGCCAAATTGGGTAATCAGGTTTGTGTGGATGCTGTGTGATGTACCCCACCTCGCCAAATAACAGACAGTACACCATATGCGATTAAATGATTACACTTCATAGATCTTACTGGAACTATGTAATTAATAGAGATACAATATAAAAGGAAAGTAAAAGGTGCCAGACATCAGAGTTCAACCACTTCATGCACAACCATTGGAGCTCAATTAGTGGGGTCCTCTTTCCACCATGCGATCTCCTCCGACCCCCTCGACTCGCCGCTCGGGACCAACCACGGTGGTCGATATCAGAGCACATCCAGCACGTCCTTCCTCATCTCCTCTCCTCACCGAAGGCCCTGGGCCTCGGACTCCCACTCGGGGTCCGTTCTGTCGCCCAGCTTACAGCATCACGTCTCCTCTCTCTGTCCCCATCACACCTTCTGCCCCAAAGCCCGTGAAAACAATAGCTTACAGACACACAAGAAAGAATAACATCTATCCCAATTGGTTAGCAAATGAATACAATTCTCTCTATCAGTAATTATAACCCAAACAAGCTGCTATAGAGAAGCACTTTCTCAGCAGTTAACATAACAAAGAAGCCATTTTATTCTAACATAACAAAGAAGCCATTTTTATTAGCCTTAGCAGTAACATAGAAGAAGAAACCCCTCACACTTGCAAGTTGCTTTCAAATGTCATAATAAACATTTGCAGAAACAGAATCAGAATCAGGTTTATTATCACTGGCATGTGTCATGAAATTTGCTAACTTAGCAGCAGCATTTCAATGTAATACATGATCGAGGCACGAGTGCGCAGGTGCGTGGACAGCAGTGAGTTAGACCGGCGGGAAGGATTTAAAAAGAAGACAGCATTATAGAGTGGGCAACAGAGTAGAGGGGGTCAGAGTAGGAGGGCTTTGGCTCAACGGAGCTTCAGAGATGGTCATGGTGAGGTAAGTTACTTGCAAAGAATAGAAACAGGAAGTATGTCTGTAAGGCTGGTGTTCTGTACTGGGTGTCAGAAGTGGGATGTCTGGGAGATTCCCAGCCTCCCGGATGGCCACATCTGCGCCAGGTGCGTCGAGCTGTAGCTCCTTAGGGACCAGGTTAGAGAACTGGAGATGCAGCTCAATAACCTTCGTCTGGTCAGGGAAAGTGAGGAGATGATAGACAGGAGCTAGAGGCAAATAGTAACACCAGGGCCTTGGGAGACAAATAAGTGGGTAACAGTCAGGAGAGGGAAGGGCAAGAGTCAGATACTAGAGAGTACCTCTGTGGCTGCTCCTGTAACAATAAATACTCCTGTTTGAGTACAGTACTGTTTTGGGGGGTGGGGGGAATGACCTACCTGGGGGAAGCAATAGTGGTCGTGCCTCTGGCACAGAGTCTGGCCCTGTGGCTCAGAAGGGTAGGGAAAGGAAGAGGATGGCAGCAGTGATAGCGGACTTCATAGTTAGGGGGTCAAACAGGCAATTCTGTGGACGCAGAAAAGTAGTATGGATGGTAGTTTGCCTCCCAGGTGCCAGGGTCCAGGATGTTTCAGATCGCGTTCGTGATATCCTGAAGTGGGAAGGGGAACAGCTGGATGTTGTGGTACATATTGGTACCAACAACATAGGTAGGAAAAGGGAGGAGGTCCTGAAAACAGACTACAGGGAGTTAGGAAAGATGCTGAGAAGCAGGAACTCAAAGGTAGTAATCTCGGGATTACTGCCTGTGCCACGCGACAGTGAGTATAGGAATAGAGTGAGGTGGAAGATAAATCCGTGGCTGAGCGATTGGAGCAGGGGGCATGGATTCAGATTTCTGGATCATTGGGACCCCTTTTGGGGCAGGTGTGAACCTATACAAAAAGGACAGGTTGCACTTGAATCCGAGGGGGACCAATATCCTGGCAGGGAAGTTTGCTAAGGCAATTGGAGGAGAGTTTAAACTAGAATCGCTGGGCGGTGAGAACCAAACTGAAGAGACGGAGGAAGGGGTGGTTGGCTCACAAATAGAGAAAGCTTGTAGACAGTGTGAGAGGGAGGATAGGCAGGTGATAGAGAAGTGATGCACTGATGGTTTGAGATGTGTCTATTTTAATGCAAGGAGTATCATGAACAAAGCAGATGAGCTTAGAGCGTGGATCAGTACTTGGAGCTATGATGTGGCCATTACAGAGACTTGGATGGCTTAGGGGCAGGAATGGCTACTTAGAGTGCCAGGCTTTAGATATTTCAGAAAGGACAGGGAGGGAGGCAAAAGAGGTGGGGGCGTGGCACTGCTGATCAGAGACAGTGTTACGGCTGCAGAAAAGGAGGAAGTCATGGAGGGGTTGTCCACTGAGTATCTGTGGATGGAAGTTAGGAACAAGAAGGGGGTCAATAACTCTATTGGATGTTTTTTATAGACCTCCCAATAGTAACAGGGGCATCAAGGAGCAGATAGGGAGACAGATTCTGGAAAGTTGTAATAATAACAGAGTTGTCATGGTGGGAGATCTTAATTTCCCCAATATTGATGACATCCTGCTAGATCAAGGGGTTAAGATGGGGTAGAGTTTGTTAAACGTGTTCAGGAAGATTTCCTGACACAATATGTAAATAAGCTTACAAGAGGAGAGGCTGTACTTGATCTGGTATTGGGAAATGAACCTGGTCTGCTGTCAGGTCTCTCAGTGGGAGGGTATTTCGGAGATAGTGATCACAATTCTATCTCCTTTACCATAGCATTGGAGAGGGATAGGAACAGACAAGTTAGGAAAGTGTTTAATTGGAGTAAGGCGAAATATGAAGTTATCAGGTAGGAACTTGGAAGCATAAATTGGGAACAGATGTTCTCAGGGAAATGTGGCAAATGTTCAGGGGATATTTGCTTACCTGCATAGGTACATTCCAATGAGACAGGGAAAGGATGGTAGGGTACAGGAACCATGGTGTACAAAGACTGTTGAAAATCTAGTCAAGAAGAAAAGAGAAGCTTACGAAAGGTTCAAAAAACTAGGTAATGACAGAGATCTAGAAAATTATAAGGCTAGCAGGAATGAGCTTAAGAATGAAATTAGAAGAGCCAGAAGGGGCCATGAAAAGGCCTTGACAAGCAGGATTAAGGAAAACCCCCAAGGCATTCTACCAGTTTGTGAAGAGCAAGAGGATAAGACGTAAGAGAATAGGACCAATCAAGTGTGACAGTGGAAAAGTGTGTATGGAACTAGAGGTGATAGCGGAGGTACTTAATGAATACTTTGCTTCAGTATTCACTATGGAAAAGGATCCTGGTGATTGCAGGGATGACTTACAGCAGACTGAAAAGCTTGACCAGATAGACATTAAGAAAGAGGATGTGCAGGAGCTTTTGGAAATCATCAAGTTGGATAAGTCATCGGGACCGGATGAGATGTACCCCAGGCTACTGTGGGAGGTGAGCCGCTTGCAATGATCTTTGTATCATCAATGGGGACGAGAGAGGTTCTGGAGGATTGGAGGGTTGCAGATGTTGTTCCCTTACTCAAGAAAGGGTGTAGAGATAGCCCAGAAAATTATAGACCAATAAGTCTTAATTCAGTGGTTGGTAAGTTGATGGAGAAGATCCTGAGAGGCAGGATTTATAAACAGTTGGAGAAGCATAATATGATTGGGAATAATCAGCATAGCTTTGTCAAAGGCAGGTCATGCCTTATGAGCCTGACTGAATTTTTTGAGGATGTTTTCTAAACACATTGATGAAGATAGAGCAGTAGATGTAGTGTATATGGATTTCAGCAAGGTACTTGATAAGGTACCCCATACAAGGCTTATTGAGAAAGTAAGGAGGCATGGGATCCAAGGGGACATTGCTTTGTGGATCCAGAATTGACTTGCCCACAGAAGGCAAAGAGTGGTCGTAGACGGGTCATATTCTGCATAGAGGTTGGTGATCAGTGGTGTGCCTCAGGGATCTGTTCTGGGACCCCTTCTCTTTGTGATTTTTATAAATGACCTGGATGAGGAAGTGGAGGGATGGGTTAGTAAATTTGCTGATGACACAAAGGTTGGGGGTGTTGTGGATAGTGTGGAGGGCTGTCAGAGGTTACAGCAGGACATTGATAGGATGCAAAACTGGGCTGAGAAGTGGCAGAAGGAGTTCAACCCAGATAAGTGTAAGGTGTTTCATTTTGTTCGGTCAAATATGATGGCAGAATATAGTATTAATGGTAAGACTCTTGGCAGTGTGGAGGATCAGAGGGATCTTGGGTTCGAGCCCACAGGACACTCAGAGCTGCTGCGCAGGTTGACTCTGTGGTTAAGAAGGCATACGGTGCATTGGCCTTCATCAACCGTGGGACTGAGTTTAAGAGCCAAGAGGTAATATTGCAGCTATATAGGACCCTGGTCAGATCCTACTTGGAGTACTGTGCTCAGTTCGGGTCACCTCACTACTGGAGGGATGTGGAAACTACAGAAAGGGAGCAGAGGAGATTTACAAGGATGTTGCCTGGATTGGGAAGCATGCCTTTTGAGAATAGGTTGAGTGAACTTGTCCTTTTTTCCTTGGGGTGACAGAGGATGAGAGATGATCTGATAGAGGTGTATAAGATGATGAGAGGCATTGATCGTGTGGATAGTCAATGGCTTTTTCCCTGGGCTGAAATGGCTAACATGAGAGGGCACAGTTTTAAGGTGCTTGGAAGTACAGTAGGTACAGAGGAGATATCAGGGGTAAGTTTTTTACACAGAGAGTGGTGAGCATGTGGAATGGGCTTCTAGCAATGGTGGTGGAGGTGGATACAATAGGGTCTTTTGAGAGGCTCCTGGATAGGTACATGGAGCTTAGAAAACTAGCGGGCTATGGGTAACCCTGCGTAATTGCTGAAGTAAATACATATTTAGCACAGCATTGTGGGCCGGAGGGCCTGTATTGTGCTGTAGATTTTCTATGTTTCTATGATAATATAGAAAGAAAAAATAAGTTAATTAATTATAGTAAGTATATATATTAAATAGATTAAAAATAGTGTAAAGAAAAAATATATGTTTAAAAAAACAGGTAGTATTCATAGGTTCAAGATCTATTCAGGAATCATATGGCAGAGGGGAAGAAGTTGTTCCTGAATCGCTGATTGTGTGCCTTCAGGCTTCTATACCTCTAGATCTGCTAAGTTTTATTTTCTATAGGTAAATATTTTGTATGTAAGTTGATTGGATGTTTTTAGTACTTCTAAATCCATCGAGCATGGAAGACTAGAAGAGAACAAGTCAGTAAAATGCAAGGTTGGATTTTGTTCATAGCTTTATGCAAGTCAATTCTAGCCTTAGAAAAGACAAATAGGGTTGAATTTTCTAATGGGACTAGTACTGTCTAAATTGCATTGTTTATTATTGGATGAGTTTGAAGAAAGTAGTATCTATGGGATTTTAACTGGAGACACAGGGAACTGAGAAACTCAAGTTCAAGAGCAGTAATGAATAAAAATGGAGATTGTTTTTGAAAATACGTTGCTGGATATGTCAACTGAAAGAATTGTTTACAAAATTACAGTAATTCCTTATCTGGAAGATTGAATGCAGACTGAAGAGGTTGCAATTTCTACTTCCTTATTTTATAGCTCAGAATCAAAATCAGGTTTAATATCACTGGCATTTGTCATAAGATTTGTCCTTTTACCGGCAGCAGTGCAATGCAATACACAATATAATAGTGTAATTAAATAAGTATTGCAAAAAAGTAGTGAGGTAGTGTTCATGGGCATAATGTCCTTTAAGAAATCAGATGGCAGAGGGGAAGAAGCTGCTCCTGAATTGTTAAGTGTGTGCCTTCAGGCTCCTGTACCCGCTTCCTGAAGATAGCAATGAGAAGAGGACGTGCAACTAAGTAGAATGAGGCCACTTGACCAATTGGCTCTCTGCCAGATTCTGGGGGGCGGGGGGGGGGGTCAATCGTTCCCTCCCCTCTTCCTCTTCTTTCCTTATACCCTCATGGCCTATTCTCTCTCACAATATGCCTTTCAACTGCCCTTTGATTGTATTTGCCATTTTCTTGCACTAAAGGGTAATTTACAGAGGCCTAATAACCAGTGCACCCATGGGAAGCTCACACAACCATGAAGAGAAGATGCAAACTCTCCACAGACAGCACCGGAGCACGAGGTTTCTGGAGCTGTAAGGCCGCAACACTGATTTCTTCAACACCACAGCACCTATAGAGTGAATTTCAAACTAGAATAGACTTTGCAGTCACCTTCTGATTTCACTGGCTTTAAATACAGTACCAGAATGTGCCCAGAAGCAAAATAAGCCCTAAGGTGGTTTGCAATCAATGGAAAGCTCTGGAAGTAAAGCTATATTTGTAATGTGGGAAATGTGACTGTCAATTTTGTATAGCAGGATTTCTCTAGTAGCAGTGCAAAGAAGTGACAAGATCAACTTGACAGTTAAAAATTGGCCAAAACAATGATATAACTTCATATACAGCTTATGTTATTGTCATAAAAAGAAATTTGTAAATCTTATTGCAGAACATCTTCGTGCTTTCATTCAAGCAACAAATTGCACAGACTAGAAGACATTGAGATTCAAGTCATTTTCTATACAGTTACTTACTTGTAGAGAGTTGTACAGCACAGAAACAGGTCATAAACACAAGATGTTCTGGAGGTGCTGGGAATACAGAAAAACACATAAAATGCTAGAGCAACTCAGGAGGTCAGGCAACATCTATGGAAGGATATAAACAGTCAATGCTTTGGTCTGAGACCCTTCATCAGGACGGGTCTCATTAACCCGACTCAGATTCTACCACTCACCTACAAACTAGTGACAATTCTTACAATGGTCAGTTAACCTACCAACTCGCATGTTTTTGGAGTGTGAGTAGAAGCTGGAGTATCTGTAGGAAACGTGCATGGTCACAGGGAAAGCATACTAGTTCCACACAGACAGCATGGGTGAATGAGTTGAACCGGGCTCACTGGAGTTGTGAGGTGGAAGTTCTACTACTTGTGTCACTGTGTCATAGTGGGATATTGTTGAAGGTGCTATATTTGCCCACCATTATTGTGTTCTATGACCACACTGAGTGGCAAAATCAGCTTGAATTCAATAGTTATCAAGCCAAACATCCACTTAATTCTCATGAAAGATCACCGATCGGAAATGTTAACACATTTCTCTATCCATTGAAGCTGCCTGGATATTTCCACCATCATCTCATTGTATTGTCATTTAGTAACACCTGTCAGAAATGTAAATAGATTTGGGAGGGACATCAGCAGGCTCCACGGTTCAATCACTCACTCACGTTCAAAGGCAATCACATTTGTGAAGAACAGTGAATTCCCTCTCTGAAAGGTAGCCTCATTCAATGCATAGCAGCTCACCAGAAGCTACTCTCTTTGTGACTGAAGACAAAAGGGGCTGGGGTGGGACAAGTTTTATCACTAGTAGTCATGATGCCCTGTTGGTGATAAGCCTTATCATTCAATTTCACCTTATTGTTATAAAAGCTAACATTCACTAAATACAGTTTATCGCAATCTGTATTTACATGACCTATAATTGACCTGGGCTGAGGGGAAAACATCTGTAACTAAAAAGCAAACAACAGGAATTCTGCAGATGCTGGAAATTCAAGCAACTTTGATGTGTGTTGCTGTAATTAAAAAGATGAGTTTATCAAATTCACGTTATTATCACTGACACTTGTTGTGAAATTTGTTGTTTTCCAGCAGTACAGAACAATATAAAAAAGAGAGCAGGAATAGTGAGGTTGTGATCATGGGTTCATGAACCATTCAGAAATATGAAGGCAGAGGGGAAGAAGTTATTCCTAAAATGCTGAACATATGTCTCTGGCTTCTATACCTTTGTCACAATGGTAGTATGAGAAGAAGGCATGTCTTGGGTGCTGAGGGTACTTAATGATGGATATGGCCTTTCTGAGGCATTGCCTTTTGAAGATGTCTGTGATGTTAGGGAGGCTAGTGCTCATGATGGAGCTGGCTGAGTTGAC
Organism: Mobula birostris; assembly: GCF_030028105.1. NCBI lineage: Eukaryota > Metazoa > Chordata > Chondrichthyes > Myliobatiformes > Myliobatidae > Mobula > Mobula birostris. The sequence goes on along the minus strand of NC_092390.1, from coordinate 28,837,534 downwards.
AACCCCCTATAGCTTTCTTCCAATCCTGTATATCGGTTCTTCCACACCAAATGTTGAGGCATTTCAGTTAGAATGCTCTCCTCAGTACATCTGTAGAAATTTTCTAGAGTCTTTGCTGACATATCAACTCTCCTCAAACTCTCAATGGCATGCCTTCTTCATAATTGCATCAACATGTTGGGTCTTGGATGGATCTTCAGAGATGTTGACACCCAGGAACTTGAACCCTCTCACCCTTTCCACTGCTGATCCCTCAATGAGGGAGGTGTATGTTCCTTCAGCATCTCCCTCCCCCAATCCCCGAAGTCCACAATCAATTCTTTGGTCTTACTACCATTGTCTGCAAGGCTCTTGTTACAACACCACTCAATCAGCTGGATCTATCTGTCAGGACACAGAACTGTATGCATTCAATTATATTTTCTCCATTCATGACTGAAGTACTTTGTGATAAAGCAAAAAGTTGCAGATACTGGAATTCTGAGATGCAAACAGAAAATGCTGAAAAGACAGAACTTGTGGAGAACAGTTAATATTTCAAACTTAGGACCCTTCCATAAGACCAATAAGGCCCCTTGCGAGCTTGTGAAAGAGCACCTCATCTTCTGTCTTGACCCATTGAACCCTGCTGTATCCAATATTAAATTATTCAACTTTAGATAACTTAATCTTTTCTTCTGTTTGTATTAAACTAGTTATTTCTGCCATTTGCCTATTGTCACAATAGGTCTAAGGTGGATGCATTCTCAGTGGCTCTCCAAATGGCCTTGGACCACCTGGACAACACAAATACCTATGTCAGGAAGGTTGTTTATTGTCTACAGCTCAGCGTTTAACACAATCATTCCTACAGTTCTGATTGAAATTCTCCAGAACCTGGGCCTCCATTTCGCCCTCTGCAACTGGATCCTCAACTTCCAAACCGAAAGACCACAATCTATGCGAATTGGAAATAACATCTCCACCTTGCTGACAATCAAGACTGGCGTACCTAAGGGATGTATGCTTAGCCCACTACTCTACCCTCTCTACACCCATGACTGTGTGGCTCAAATGCCATCCATAAATTTGCTGATGATACAGCTATTGTTGGCAGAATCTCAGATGGTGACAAGAGGGTGTAGTGGAGTGAGATATACCAGCTAGTTGGCTGGTATAACAGCAACAACCTTGCACTCAATCAAAGAACTTCAGAAAGGATAAGATGAGGGAACACACACCAGTCCTCATAGAGGGTTAAGAAGTGGAAAGGTGAGCAATTTCTTGTTCCTGGGTGTCAGTTTCTCTGAGGACATAACCTGGACCCAACATATTGATGCGGCTATAAGGAAGGCAAGACAGTGGCTATATTTCATTAGGAGTTTGAGTAGATTTGGTATGTCACCTAAAACACTTGCAAATTTCTACAGGTGTACAGTGGGGAGCATTGCAATTGACTGCATCACTGTCTGGTATAGGGAGAGGGAGGGCTACTGGCTAGGATCAAAGTAAGCTGCAGAGAATTGCAAACTTAGTCAGCTGCATCAAGGGTACCAGCCTCGATAGTATCGAGGACATCTTCAAGTAGCGGTGCCTCAAAAAGGTGGCATTCATCATTAAGGACCCCCACCACCCAGGATATGTCCTTTTCTCATTGTTAGCTTCAGGAGATACAGAAGTGTGAAGACACACATTGAATGATCCAGGAACAGCTTCTTCCCATCTGCCATCCCATTTCTGAATATACAGTTGACCCTCCGTATCCACGGGGGTTTGGTTCCGGGACCCCCACAGATACCAAATTCCGTGGATGCCCAAGTCCCATACATAAAACGGCGCAGTATTTGCATATAACCTTCGCACATCCTCCCGTATGCTTTAAATCATCTCTAGATTACTTATAACACCTAATACAATGTAAATGCTATGTAAATAGTTATTATACTGTATTGTTTAGGGAATAATGACAAGAAAAAAAAGTCTGTACATGTTCAGTACAGACGCAACCGTCGTAGCTCTTCTGGGAACACTGATGCTATCTCGGCATTAGCCGATGCCGATTCTCCTGTGATCTTTAAGTTCTTGAGGCTGTAGCGCTTTACATAGCTAGCCAGCCATCCCTTACTAGCCTTAAACTCCTTCCTCTCGCTCACAACACAAGCAGTGAACGAATGAGATGCAAGGCGAACAATGCTCAAACAATGAGTAGTACTTTTAATCATCTCTAGACTACAGTACTTTACCTTAGCCTTTGAGGAATTGCTTTGACCACCTAATTGCTTTTTAGGAGCCATTTTTTCACAGAAACAAAGGGTGCACACAACACAGGTAGCGACCGAACGAGACGCAAGGCCAACAATACTCAAACAACAAGTGCTGAAGAGAAAACTTCCTGGGGTTTTTTTGAAACCGATCCGCGGTTGGTTGAATCTGTGGATGCGGAACCCGTGGATACGGAGGGCCGACTGTACATTGAACATATGAATACTACCTCACTACTTTTTATTTCTATTTGTTTTTGCACTACTTAATTAATTCTACTATGTATTATATGTTAGATAGATTGATGGATATTTACTTACTGTAATTCATAGTTTTTTTCTGTATTATCATGTATTGAATTGTACTGCTGCCGCAAAGTTATCATATCTTACGACACATACGGGTGATATTAAACCTGATTCTGATTTTGGGTTGGTTTTTCTTCCTCTCTTTCATAGTCTGAGGATTTCAACAGCTTTATTGCACAGAAAATGAATATTAATCTGATTTTATCTGCCCCATTTATGCCACAATACAGTCATCCAGTTTCACCTTATCAAGTTATTCTCTTTGTTCTGCTCAGCTTCCTCTCCCACCTTCTCTGCTGTTTGACTTTCCTCTTTCCCATCTGATGAAGAGTTTTGGACCTGACATCTGAACTCTGTTTCCCTTTCCATAAATGATTCCAGGTGTTCCAGCACTTTCTGTTTTCACTTCTAAGGCATTTTATGCTGTAACATGTGGTGGTCCAAGCTGTTAACAGCTCAGTTGTCAGGTTTCTTGGCACCATTAAGTGAAGAGAATCAAAGAAGAAATGGGGGAAGAACAAAGGAAAGATAAATAAAGAGAAGGAGAAAGGCAGGATTAAGAAAAGAATAGGCAAAAAGAAAGAAAAAAGTGTGACCTGACGTTTTAAAAGCAAAACAACGAATTTACAGGGAAATGACATTGAATACTCAAGGAACACACACACAAAATGCTGGAGGAAAAAAATACAGTTGATGTTCCGTTTCAGGCCGAGACCCTTCGGCAGGACCTTTTTCCATAGCTGCTGCCTGTCTGGCTGAGCTCCTCCAGCATTTTGTGTGTGTTGCTTGGATTTCCAGCATCTGCAGATATTCTCTTGTTTGTCATTGAATACCCATGTTGTTTCAATTCTAGGCCAGCGTGCTTGAATGACATTGCTTTAACAATTATCTCATTGTTAAGAATGTATTTACATTCTTAATTATGGGAACTGGCTTTCAACAGTACATTTACCGGGTAATTAAGGTGCTAATTCATTAGTTTCTTTAAAACAAGGGCAAAATTTCAGGCAGGGTGTCAGTGCAAATTGGCCAGTATATTCTGGATACCCACAGCAACTGTATACTTCTCAATTCCCTTAATGTGTTGCCCAACAGGCACATTAATAATGGTGAGCATGTGAATACATTGTAATTTTGCCAATACGATTCGGGCCATTACCTCTGATAATTGTGTTTCAATATCAACAGTACAACTCTCAATCCTTACATCATTAGCTTTCCTCTTGCTATGCCACCAACTTTTTGGCCTCTTTGGTTGAGTCTGTAAAATTTATTCCAGTTATATTGAGCAAGAGGTGGTTTTGCGCGATTGATTAATGTACTCTGAGGATTATAGAGAAAACATGAAGATGTTTTATTTTCCAAGAAGTCTGACTTGAATTGGGACCTACGAAGAGAAAACACAGTGTTCTGTTTTGTCTCTGTCAATTGAAAAAATATGTGGGATGCAATGAATAATTTACAATTTAAAACATACTCATCTGTTTAATATCCATGAAGGTGACACATACTGAACAAAAATATCAGGTGGTTATCTATCCGAATATCATGATGATTCATATAACAAAGTGTCTCCATCCACATGGATGAACAAAAGGATGACACTTCTGTTATTTCTGCTTTCTAATTGGAATACTTCGTCAGTCCATAAGATATGAATCACCGATGTGAGTAATTAGGTTATTATTCACAAACTTTTAAGTGTTTCTGAAATGATTCAATCCTAGTTTTATTTTTATGCATTTGTTATTGTTTATGATTTTATTTTCCTGTTGCTTTCTTTAGTGTGGTTTGATCAACATATTGCATAGTGATATACCAGTGGAATTTTTCAGATTCAGGAAATATTCCAGCCATAAAGGAAATAACTCACTTTGCACACTTTATTTTACTTGTGGCTGAGAAGTACGGAGTGTCGTAATGAGAAGAGGTCATGTCCAAGATGGTGAGGGCCTATAGTGATGGATGCTGCCTCTTTGAGTTACTGCCTCTTGAAGATGTCCTCAATGGTGCAGAAGGTTGTGCCCATGATAGAGATGGCTGAACCTACAGCTCTGCAGTTTCTTATGATCCAGCTGAGTGATAAATTATTGAGACAAGGGGATCAAGGTAATTCTCAAAAAATTGTTTTTGTGTTAAATTATGGCTTTACTTCATTCTCTAAAAGCTTGCAATTGTAAACAGTTTTTTGCTGGATTAAGGAAAGCTGGATTTGGTTCTGAAAGCAGGGGGTTCAGATTTCCCACTTCCTCACCAGTCTGAAAAATTATGTTTGTGAATCATACTGTAGTTAGCAATGGTTGTAAGCTGAGACAAACTTTCTTACTGATGTTGCAGCAAGATCTGTGGCTTGCATTTGTCACGAATGAAAGAGTGGGAAAATCTTGATGTGCCTGGGGTTTGAGCATCTCTTTTGAGAATGCTGAACTCACACTGTTCAGAAATCCATTAGGCAGAGCTCAGGATTAAGCCAGCTGTTGGATTCAGTCAAGTAGAGCCCACAAAGTAAATTCATTCTGTTTTGTTGATTTTGCTCTTTATTTTGTTTTTGGTCTGATCAGCAATTGGACATACAACATTGACCTGTTTTTAGGGGTAACTAGATCTCCAAGAATCTAGTTTCCAGAGAGTCAGGTAGGTAAATTGGATGTTGGTTTAATACACATTCGCCCCGCTGGCCTTAAGAGGATCACCAGCTCCTGGGGACTTATTCCTGGAAGCTTGACGTTATGATCTCCTGCCTCTGCTTGCCCTGATCTTACACTACTGCTCCTGAATACCAGCCATGTTTGTCATTGTGGTGTGTTATCCTCCCCAACCACTTGGAAAGTGATGACACTACACAAAAAGTCTGCAGATTTTCAGCACAGTTGATATTTCGGACAATTAGTTCACAGAAGTGTTCAAAGAATATTTTGTAAAGCAACATGATCTGATGCTTACTTCTCTGTAATGCCCTACCAAGCTGCGTTCTACAGTGCCATGGAGATTAATTGATACCTGCTGGAATATTTGTGTTGGGCATGTGGCCAAGTGGTTAAGGCGTTCATCTAGTGATCTGAAGGTCGCTAGTTCGAGCCTCAGCTGTGGCAGCATGTTTGTGTCCTTGAGCAAGGCACTTAACCACACATTGCTCTAGTGTCTGTGTGAGGAGTGGCGCCCCATACAGACTTCCAACTTGCGCCTTGTAAGGCATAAAAATGCCTGACACAGGCCTCTCACGGTCTGAGTCAACGTTCCCTCCCTCCTTCTGGAATATCAAAGGCAATCCCAAAAATTGGTAATCCAACTGATCGGAGACCAAAACCAGCTTTCCTTAATCCAGCAAAAAAAGTTTTCAATTACAAGCTTTTAGTGAATGGAGAAAAGCAATTTCTTAAACATTACTTTGGATCACAAGATGCTGTGGAGGATTATATACTCAAGCAGCTCCAGCATGGGCACAACCCCTCTCTCATCAAGGCACCTTCAGTAAGCAGCACCCATCAGTAAGGGCCCTCACTGTTTGGGAAATGCACTGTACTTCTGCCACAAAACAACTATTTTCATGCCATCTAAGTCAGTGATAATAATTCTGATTCTAATTCACAGGTTCAGTGTTATTTTTTTATTCAGGTATCTTGGACTCAGGACAGTCATAACTGTGGAGCATGCAACGTAAGCAATTTTAGCTGTGGGGTCCACAATTTGTTTCTTCAGTAAGTCAAAAACTGACCTTAATAATAGTTCAATTAGCAACACTTCTCCTTCAACCCAAACAAATGGCCCAAAGGATGAAACAAGACAGTTACAGATGATGGCTCAGAAGTTATTGCAATTGCACTCTACTCTGGAAATATTAGAAATTGCATGTATGTAGCTCTGGAAAAAATAGCAGTGATTTCATTGAGTACTTCATGGAGTCATACAGCAGAGAAATTGGCCTCCATTCCACTGACTATCAGTGATCAGTGCTAATCAACAAGCTTCAAAACCTGGCCCTCTGTATTTCCCTCTGCGACTGGATCGTTGACTTCCAAATCAGGAGGGAGGCTGCAGTCAGAGTGAATCGGTAATAACATCTCCTCCTCATTGACAATCAACACAGGCGCACCTCAAGGATGTGTGCTTAGCCCACTGCTCTACTCACTCTCCACAGGCATGACTGTGTGGCTAGGCACAGCTATAAATTCACCAATGACACCACTGTTGTTGGCAGAACCTCAGATGATAATGAGGAGGTGTGCAGGAGTGAGATATACATCAGGTGGTTGAGTGATGTCACAACAACTTCACACACACAATGTCAGCAAGACCAAGGAAGTGATTGTGTACTTCAGGAAAGGGCAGTAAAAGGAACACACACCATTCCTTATTGAGTTGGAAAGGGTGGGAAGCTTCAAGTTCACTACCCCAGAATTCCTCTTTTTCAATATTTATTTAGTAACTTACAGTGATTCTTGTCTTGCACAGCACTACTGCCGTAGAACAACAAATTTTATTGCATATGTCAGTGATGATAAACTTAATTCAGATCTGAAGCCCTACAGAAATCCCATTTTGGTCTCCTTATTATCTTTTCCTTGCCCCATCTAAATTCTGCTATTTACCTACATTAATAATAGGCATCTGTTAGTCTCATGAGACCATGGATTTGTGCCTTGGAAGGTTTTCAGGGTGCAGGCCTGGGCAAGGTTGTATGGAAGAGCAACAGTTGCCCATGCTGCAAGACTCCCCTCTCCACGCCACCGATGTTGTCCAAGGGAAGGACATTAGGACCCATACAGCTTGGCACCGGTGTTGTTGCAGAGTAATGTGTGGTTATAAGTACCTTGCTCAAGGACACACACGCTGCCTCAACCAAGGCTCAAACTAGCGACCTTCAAATCACTAGACACACTTACCTACATTAGGAGCAGTTTACAGTAGCCAGCTATTAATCGATATGTCTTTGGTTGTGAGAGGAAATAAAAGCACTGCAGATAAACCCTCATGGCCACAGGGAGAGCATGAATATTCCACATAAACAGCACCAGAGGTCTGAAGTGAACCTCAGCTGCTCAGCTAGTGAGATAGCAGCTTTATGAACTGTGCCACTCAATTTCCAAGGCATTTTTCTCCATTATTAGATTCCAGTATTGACTGTACATGCCACTCCAGAGCAAGATAAAAAATAAATTATTAACCTAGAATCTGAGTACAAGACATAGAGGCTGGCTGTGTTCACCTGAGTGAAACTGACAGAAACTTTGCAATTTTTCGACACACGTTGTTTAATGTTGTAATCGCAAATTTGTTGTCTCTGATCCAGTGCGCTTTGACAGACTTTCCTCCTGATGTCTTCAGGCGTGGAATCAATGGAACTCACTCAACCTAATGTGAATCTTGGGTAATTTACAAAATCTTTCGCAATAAAATAACTGGAAAATCTTGTTCCATGACCTTAATGACATTTTAATGATGTACTAGGTCATAATTACCGCTTTACAAATTATCTGAGTCTTAAAAACAAAATTTACATTTTCCATAGTTTCCCTCAATAAATATTTCAAAATGAAGGATCTTAAAATATGTTTTTATTCTTCCAAAATGTTGCATTGTTTTAGACATTATTTTAATCATGAGTATGTTCCAATCTTTATATAACACTCTTCCATAATATTTCAAAAGTTAATTAAAAATTGCCTCTGGATTTCCCTTCTGTGAAAATTCTCTAAAGTAAATGGCTGTTAAGCCAATTTAATAAAGTCCCTGTTGCTGAACCCAAGGGACAAAGAGATGGTGATAGTGCTGCTTCCTGCTCTTGTACGGAACTCGAATGTTTAGTCGCCCCTCACGCAATTTTTATCAACCCAGCACTCAACTATATTCTCTGGCTCTTCCCGTTTTCTTTCTCAACTCGTAGGTCTCCCTTCTGGAGGTGGGTCAGTGACTGATAGCTACAATTGGCTTGGTCAGACTTCCTCCTAACATGTTTCCTTTAAGGTTTCCATTCCATAAGACCATAAGACACAGGAGCAGAATTAGGCTTTTCAGCCCATCGAGTCTGCTCCACCATTCAATCCCAGATCCCACTCAACCCTATACACCTGCCTTTTCATCATATCCTTTTATGCACTGCCTGATCAGGAAACAATCAACGAAGGGTCTTGGCCTGAAACGTCGACTGCACCTCTTCCTAGAGATGCTGCCTGGCCTGCTGCGTTCACCAGCAACTTTGATGTGTGTTGCTTGAATTTCCAGCATGTGCAGAATTCCTGTTGTTTCCCCTTTTATTCCTGCTTGCTGCCTCCTGCCTGTCAGCCATTCCACTATCCATGCCAGTAGATTTTATCTTGTTAAGCAGCCTCATGTGTGGCACCTTATCAAATATCTTCTGAAAATCCAAGTAAGTGACATCCTGTGCCTCTCCTTTGTCCATCCTGCTGGTTACTACCTCGGCGAGCTCTAACAGATTTGTCAGGCAAGATTTCCCTTTACAGAAACCATGCTGATTTTGACTTATTAGTCTCCAAGTACTCTGAAACCATTCTGTCAATTTTTCATCTCTGTTCATTTCAGATGTAATTATTTATTTTGAGATACAGCTTGGTAACAGGTCTTTCCGTTCAATGAGCCCACGCGACTAATAAACCTACGAACACATATGTCTTTGGAATGTAGGAGTCACCTGCAGTCTCGGAAAGAAGGTACAAACTCTTTACAAACAGCGTTGGGAATTAAACTCAGGTTGCTGGCTCCGTAATAGTGTTCTCTGACCACTATGCCACCGTATTTTGTTGTAATTACTTTGAAGGCATCTTTTAGTTCTGATAAAGATTTGAAAACAAAAGAGATACTGGAATCTGGAACAAAAAGCAGAATACTGGAGGAACTCAGCAGGTCAGACAGCATCTTCTGAGGCAAAAATCTCATTTAAATTGAAGCATCATCTTACATCTTTTTCCTCCACGGATGCTACTTGACCTGTTGAGTTCTTTCAGGGTTCTGGTAAAGGTTTTGTAGTCTGAAATCTGAGAGAGCTAACTCTCTCCCTGCTGTTAAAGACTCTACCTGATTTGCTAATTTTTTCATACTTTTTCTTTTTTTATTTCGGGAATTCCCTGTGAACTGGTGCCTACCTGCAACATGCACCGATAAAAGAGAAGACTCTCAGAAGAAAGTGCCTGTGACAATGTTCCGCATGGGAGGTTGGTTAGGAAAATTCAGTCGCTAGGTATACATGGAGAGGTGGTAAATTGGATTAGACATTGGCTCAATGGAAGAAGCCAAAGAGTGGTGGTAGAGAATTGCTTCTCCGAGTGGAGGCCTGTGACTAGTGGTGTGCCACAGGGATCAGTGCTGGGTCCATTGTTATTTGTCAGCTATATCAATGATCTGGATGATAATGTGGTAAATTGGATCAGCAAATTTGCTGATGATACAAAGATTGGAGGTGTAGTAGACAGTGAGGAAGGTTTTCAGAGCCTGCAGAGGGACTTGGACCAGCTGGAAAAATGGGCTGAAAAATGGCAGATGGAGTTTAATACAGACAAGTGTGAGGTATTGCACGTTGGAAGGACAAACCAAGGTAGAACATACAGGGTTAATGGTAAGGCTCTGAGGAGTGCAGTAGAACAGAGGGATCTGGGAATACAGATACAAAATTCCCTAAAAGTGGCGTCACAAGTAGATAGGGTCGTAAAGAGTGCTTTTGGTACATTCGCCTTTATTAATCAAAGTATTGAGTATAAGAGCTGGAATATTATGATGAGGTTGTATAAGGCATTGGTGAGGCCGAATCTGGAGTATTGTGTTCAGTTTTGGTCACCAAATTACAGGAAGGATATAAATAAGGTTGAAAGAGTGCAGAGAAGGTTTACAAGGATGTTGTCGGGACTTGAGAAACTCAGTTACAGAGAAAGGTTGAATAAGTTAGGACTTTATTCCCTGGAGCGTAGAAGAATGAGGGGAGATTTGATAGAGGTATATAAAATTATGATGGGTATAGATAGAGTGAATGCAAGCAGGCTTTTTCCACTGAGGCAAGGGGAGAAAAAAAACAGAGGACATGGGTTAAGGATGAGGGGGGAAAAGTTTAAAGGGAACATTAGGGGGGGCTTCTTCACACAGAGAGTGGTGGGAGTATGGAATGAGCTGCCAGATGGGGTGGTAAATGCGGGTTCTTTTTTAACATTTAAGAATAAATTGGACAGATACATGGATGGGAGGTGTATGGAGGGATATGGTCTGTGTGCAGGTCAGTGGGACTAGGCAGAAAATGGTTCAGCACAGCCAAGAAGGGCCAAAAGGCCTGTTTCTGTGCTGTAGTTTCTATGGTTTCTATGGTTTCTTCGCGAGAACTTATTTCAAGGTCAATGGAATGTGATATTATCTTTTCCTTGTCTGCATACTCTGGGTCATATTTAAGAGGAGCCCTCCTTTTGATACTGCACAGAAAGCATTCCATCCAGATACATCATGGCTTGGAGCAGCAACTGACCATAAGAAACTGCAGGGAATTGTAGTCGAGGCTCAGCCCATCCCTGCTCTTCTCACTGCCTCAGTCAAGCAGCCAGGATAATCAAAGACCTCACCCACCCTGGACATTCTCCCTTCTTCTCCCTCCCCTTGGTCAGAAGCGTGAAAGCACGTACCAATCACTCAGGCTCAAGGACAGCTTCTATCCCTCTGATATTAAATTATTGAATGATCAGAGTGATTGTTGACCTCACAATTTAGCTTGTCATCAGCTGGCACCTTATCGTCTGCCTGCTCTGCACTGACTCTGTAACTGCAACACTTTATTCAGCATTCTGTTGTTTTCTCTTGTACTACCTCAATGCACTGTTGTACTTAATTTATCAATATGGATGACAAGCCAGACAAGGTTTTTCACTGTACTTCAATAAATGTGACAATAATAAACCGAGTTAACAATTTCTGGTACCTTTGCTTGAAACACATCCAGTAAACCTTCTCCATAGATCGTCACCTTGTCATAGTGGAGAGGCTTGTGCATTCTTGAGATCCCAAGAGCGATGTCGTCTGGAACTTAGCTCTTGGTAGGGTCACCAATGGTGGTAAGATCAAGGGAGAGGTTCCAGACAAAGAGAGATCCGATTAAGAACTGGTGGAAGATGATGATACATCACCACAGTAGTGACAATGGAGGAAGGCTGTAGCGGTGTAGGGTCACCAGTTATCTGGTACTCCATGCTACTGGACTATGACCCTTTAACCATGTGGTGGCTGCCTCCCCATGTTAAAAACAAAGTCACGCACAGGCATTCTCCATTAAGGGAATAACCACCTGGGAGAACATCGCACTCAACTCAAGTGATTACACTACTGCTATTACATTCAGTAAGCACATGAGGCACAGCCAAGGGGACGTTCTACGCTTCAGCACCCTTGCAATTTATTTTTTTAAACAAAAGTTAAGTCATAGGTTCCTGGAAAATGGAATAGTGTTTAATAAAACTCATTTCCTGTTTTTATTCCAGTCAGATCCTTTAGTTTGCTACACCAGAACTTAGTGAGAACCTGCACTGGAGATTGCAGCAGTTCATTCCATATCACTATTCATGCACAAAATTCATAGACTGACAATTTAACAAAAGTGATCTTTTCATTACGAGTAATGTCTTTACTCAGCCTTTCTGACACCATTCCATAAGACCATAAGACATTGGAGCAGAATTGGGTCCATCAAGCTTTCTCCGTTATTTCATCAAGGCTGATCCATTTTTCCTCTCAGCCCCAGTCTCCTTCCTCCTGCTCCCCCCAACCCCGGTATCCCTTCATGCCCTGACCAATCAATAATCTGTCAACCTCTGCCTTAAATATATCTACAGACTTGGCTTCCACAGCTGACTGTGGTAACGAATTCCACAGATTCACCACTCCCTGGCTAAAGAAATTCCTCCTCATCTCCGCTCTAGAAGGACGCCTCTCTATTCTGAGGCTTTGTCCTCTGGTCTTAGACTCTCCCACCGTAGGAAACATCCTCTGCACATCCATTCTATCAAGCCCTTTCACCTTTCGATGTTTCAATTAGGACACCCCTCAATCTTCTGAATTCCAGTGAATACATGCCCAGAGCCATCAAACGCATTTTCATATGACACAAGGTTTCATCCTGGAATTCCACTTTTATTTTTTTTTTATTTTGCTATGCCTTTGCGTTTTGTGAATGTTAAAACTATACAGGTATGTAAATGCACACAAGAGAAAATCCGCAGATGCTGGAGATCCAAGCAACTCACACAAAATGCTGGAGGAACTCAGTAGGCCAGACAACATCTATGGAAAAGAGTATAGTCAACATTTTGGGCCAAATTGAAAATAAGGACTGAGATGAGCCTATATTCAGCTCCAGGGATATGCATGTGGTGCTCCCACATTAAACAAGTTTGCATGCAAATACCTTATAACTATAATCTATAAGCAGATCAGGCAGATTATGATGGAAATGAATGTGCTGTGCTGAGTTGGTGCCTCACTGTATTTTCAAACACCCCATCATCATCATCATCAGGTGCCGTGCCCAGTTTGAGTTTTGACTGCCATGGCCCACACACTCCTCTCTCGGATCAAGTGGATCAATTCATTGGTATTCATTTCCAGTTCTCTGGCTGCTGTCTCCATTATCATTTGTCTTTGTCTTCTTTTTGCTTTCTTCCCTTCAATCTTTCCCATAATTATCGTGCATTCTAACTCCTCTTTCCTAATCACATGTCCAATGAAGTTACATTGCCTTTTCATGATCTCATACATTATTTCTCTTTTTGTGTTTGCTCTGTTAATGACATCCTTTTTAGTTATTTGTTTCGTCCATGATATTCTTTGCATCCTCCTCAAAAACCGCATCTCTGCTACTTCAATTCGTTTACTCATGTCACTAGATATTGTCCAATATTCTGAGCCATATAACATAACTGGATAAAAGTAACATTTCAGTACTCTAAGGTGGGTTGTCACGCCCAGTTTAGTATTCAAACTATTTTATATTTTATATTCAAACACTCCACTTCAGCCAAATTCCTCATCTAATCTTGAGTAGCTGACTAGGTGATTAAAGAGAACTAAAGACACCATTACAACAACCATCTCCAACAACCCTTCCTTGTGGACTTCTACACTGTAACACCAAGGAGTGTTCCAAAGAATAACAAATCAGTTACAAGCTGGTTGTTGGTTTGTTTTAGATGTTTCCTACAATTGGTTGAAGTTTGAAAATCCTGCAGTGCATGCCATGTAGTATGTATTTGATCATTTAAAATATTGAGACTCAGCAAGTTGTGTTCAACTTTCGAGGTCTGGTCAGCCCTCCCCTGGGAATTGACCAAGGCTGAGAGCATGAAGAGAGGTTATGCAGTTCAGGACAATAAAGAAAAGGATGGAAAAGAAGGAGAGGGCAATGAACAGAGGGCATATCCTTTTGGCTTTTTTAATTTTATAATTCCTCCTTTGTTTGCCATCTCATTCTTCTCTCCATTTTCTCAAGATTAATTTCTTTATTTGTTCTTTTAATATTCTCAAGGATCCAACCATGTATTGAAACTCTCACAAAGAACTGGAATCCATTCAAGTCTGTCACTGAAATCACATCAGCCGATCATATAGATTGTATATTAAATCACCAATGCCATTATGATTCAGTTCAACTGAAAGAAAGGGCATACAATGTGTGTACCTTGGCTTTCTGCAGCTTCTGCCTTCTCCCTTTCCAGTCCTGATGAAGGGTCTTGGCTCAAAACATAGACTATTCATTTCCTTGCGTAGATGCTCTCTGACTTGCTTAGTTCCTCCAACTAATTCTCTGCCCTTCTTTGAGTCTATCATTTTCTTTCATTTAATTGATTTTTGTGTTCAATATATACTAATCACTTTGAAATTTTAATATTACGAAAAGAGAGGATTAAGGGTAAGGTCCACGGAAGAAGTTCCCCTCCACTCCCCATGACATTGCTAGAATTTGCTGAGTGGTTCATGTTATGGACCCGGGTGGCTAACTTTAGACAGAGGTCAATCATGATCCTGAGTGAAGGTGCAAGGTGCTGAATAGCCCATTCTTTTATGTTTCTTATTGGAAAAGGCAACACAGGCATTCACACCAGGTTCAGGAACATTCCTTTCCTACAACAATCAAGTTCTTGAACTGACCTGCACAATTCTAATCCTACTTTAGCAATGGTGCCCGACACTCCACAGACAATCTCTTGCAGTACCTTGGACTTTTCTATTGTTCTTTTTTTTAACACTAAGGTCTCGATATTACAGTCCTCTTTTCTCTCTGAATCTTCACTGTCTTGTATAATTCATGTGTTGTCTGCAACTATATGCCTGTGATCCTGCCGAAAGCCAATTTTTCATTGTACCTGAACTCACTATACTTCTGCACAGACAATAAACTTGACTTGAATTAAATAATGAAATATTTGTTTTCCTGAATCTTGCCAAGCTCCTACAAAGTTTATTTCTAAGGTTTCACAGTGACATTGTGCCCCTCCCCCCCCCACAGCTAATTGCCCTACAGACATTCCTCAATTGATGGAAAGCCTCCTGGAAATCAGTTCATCAAGCAAAATTTCCAAACTCAAAACTCAAATACATTACAAGTATTTTATTTAATAAACACAAGAGATTCTACAGATGCTGGAAATCTGTCAACTGTTTATTCCCCTTCATAGATGATGCCTGACCTGCTGAGTTCCATAAGAACATAAAAACATAAGAAATAGGAGCAGGAGTAGGCCATCCGGCCCATCGAGCCTGCCCCGCCATTCAATAAGATCATGGCTGATCTGTCAATAAACTCAGCTCCATCTACCTGCCCTTTCCCCATAACCCTTAATTCCCTTACTATGTAAAAACCTATCTAACTGTTTCTTAAATATATTTAGTGAAGAAGCCTCAACTGCATCCCTGGGCAGAGAATTCCACAGATTCACCACTCTCTGGGAAAAACAGTTTCTCCTCATTACCACCTTAAACCTTCTCCCCTGAATCTTGAGGCAATGTCCCTATTTCTAGTCTCACCTACCAATGGAAACAACTTTCCTACTATCTTATCTATCCCTTTCAAAATTTTGTGTGTTTCTATAAGATCCCTCCCATTCTTCTGAATTCTAGAGAGTATAGTCCCAGGCGACTCAATCTCTCCTCATAGGTTAACCCCTTCATCTCTGGAATCAACCTGGTGAACCTCCTCTGCACTGCCTCCAAAGCCAGTATATCCTTCCTCAAGTATGGAGACCAGAACTGCACACAGTACTCTAGGTGTGGCCTCACCAGTACACCATATAGTTGCAGCTTGACCTCCCTGCTCTTGAATTCAATCCCTCTAGCAATGAAGGCCAACATCCTATTTGCTTTCTTAATAACCTGTTGTACCTGCAAGCCAACATTTTGTGATTCATGCACAAGCACTCCCAAGTCCTTCTGCACAACAGCATGCTGCAATCTTTCATCATTTAAATAATAATCTGCTCTTCTATTATTCCTTCCAAAGTGGATGATCTTGCATTTACCAACGTTGTATTCCATCTGCCAGACCTTGGCCTGCTCACTTAACCTATCTATATCCCTCTGCAGACTTTCCACATCTTCTGTACAATTTGCTTTTCCACTCAGTTCAGTGTCATCAGCAAATTTTGCTACGCTACACTCAGTCCCCTCTTCCAAATCATCAATGTAAATGGTAAACAGCTGCGGGCCCAGCACCGACCCCTGCGGCACCCCACGCACCACTGACTGCCAACCGGAGAAACAGCCATTTATACCAACTCTCTGCCTTCTATTTGTTAACCAATCCACTATCCATGCCAATACACTTGCTCCGACTCCATGTATCCATATCTTATTTATAAGTCTCTTGTGCAGCACCTTATCGAACGCCTTCTGGAAATCCAAGTATACGACATCCACCTGTTCCCCTCTATCCACTGCACTCTTTATGTCCTCAAAGAACTCCAGTCAGTTTGTCAAACAGGACCTGCCCTTTCTGAATCCATGCTGTTCTGTCTAATGGAACCACTCCCTTCTAAATGTTTCGCTACTTTTTCCTTAATGACAGTTTCAAGCATTTTCCCAACTACAGATGTTAAGCTAACTGGCCTATAGTTGCCCATCTTTTGCCTACATCCTTTTTTAAAAAGTGGCTTGACATTTGCTGTTTTCCTATCCGCCGGGACCTACCCAGAGTCTGGAGAATTTTGGTAAATGATTACCAACGCATCTACTATAACCTCCGCCAATTCCCTCAGCACCCTGGGATGCATCCCTTCAGGACCAGGGGACTTATCTACCTTCAGGCCCTCTAGTTTGCTCATCACAATCTCTTTAGTGACAGTGATTTTATCAAGGTCTCCACCTCCCATTTCATCCATAACATCATTCTTTGGCATATTAGACGTGTCCTCCACCGTGAAGACCGGCACAAATGCTGGTTCCTCCAGTATTTTGTGTGGGTTGCATGGGCATTTTAACATTGTACATTTTTATGCCTGGAAAGTGGTTCACTGTCATTAAAAATAGCTTTTATATTGAAGAGACACACCCAAAAGGGTTAATGTCCTCATGGCAAAAAGATGTATAACCTAAACATTTGTTAATTAAGAAATTACTGTTCTTCCATCTCCATAAGTACAGGATATTTGCAGGAAACTACTTACAGCAAATCTCCTTAAAGGCACAATGCAATTTCAATGAGTGGCAGAAAATATAAAGGTATTATTCTTTGTGAGATCCTTTCAAATTCAAATTAGATATCTGTATTATTTTCCAGAAACCTTGCAATAATATTACAATTTCTGTGCCAAAGGACATGAACGTTGATTCTAGGGTTTCAGTTTACTTGCTTATGGGTTGTGTAACTAATTCACTTATTTGTTCTACCAACTAACATAAAATGAGTGTAAGATTAATACCATATAAGTACAAGCATAAAGGTACAGAAGATCACAATAACAAGTACTGCAATAAAAATCCAATTTCTCTGTGTTTAATCTGTAATATTTCAAAAGCAAAAGGTTATTGGAAAGATCTGCCTGCAAACTGTTGCTTGAACTGATTTATCTTTCCAGATTCAGGGAGACACTTTTAACAGAATTGTAATTTAACTTTTAATAACAATTGATTGCCAACTAATATTATTTTCAGCATTGTGTTGTATTGGCTTTGGATAATTCTATTCATTGTTATGATAAGTTGAATAATGTTACTGGCTAACCCTAAAATTTCATCTGAAATAAAATATGTAATCTTTGACAGCAAATCTCCGGTTTCATTTAAATTTAAAATGGTTTTCTCTCTGACCTAATTTTCTCAAGTTCGTTTTTTAAGGATTGCGCCTTGGAGTCGTTTCTGCAGTCATCAATCAGAATGTGGAAGCAGACATACCGATGATTGGAATGAATAAATGATCCAAAGAATTATAAGTGATGAAAATCTTGGAGGTATTGGAAACACCAAAGCCATCCAAAAATGCTTTAATGCTACTGTTCTAAATTACAGAATATGAACTAAAGTTAATCAAACTGTCAAACATCTGTTTTCTTTAGAACATGTGATTTAGCAATGATAATAAGTTACACTGGGGAAGGAGCTGTTATAAGATGCTTGCAGGCTTTGTAAAGCTTAGAAATTATTATCTAGAGACCCTCAAGGTATAATCTGATCAAACTCAAATAGTTGTTCCAGTATCAATGAGAAGAATTGGACTGCAAACCAAACAAGTAATCCATTTTCTACTTGCCAGTATCTCAAGAGTCCCTAGATTCGGCTCAGTGGTTCACGTGGATGAATTGGATTTCTGACTGGACTGAGCTCCCAAGTGCTCTCCCTTCTGTCCCTTTTCTTCCTCCTCCTGTTCCACCTATTCCCACCCCAGCCCTCAACATCTGACATCTTTTTACTTTTCCACCCATTCCATCTGCCCATCACCCACACACTCCTTCCACTGACTCCTCTCACTCACTACTCTCATTTTCCCTCCTTATCTCCCTCATTTTATTCCATGCCCCACCTTCCCTCCTTTCAGGTCCGATCATCTGCACCCTTTTTCACTCCCATCAATCATCTCCCAGCTTCTATCCCTCATCCACCTGCCTATCACCCCTCCTCAGCTGGACCCGCCAATTACCTGCCTGCTCTTGCCCAACCCTTCACCCAACATTTTATACTACCAACTAATCTGTCAGTCCAGGTGAAGATATTGAACCAAAAATCCATTTCTTTCCATAGTTGCTCCCTGACCCATTGAGTTGCACCAGCATCCTGGGTGTTGATCTAGATTCCAGGATCTGCAAAATCTTGTGTCATGACAAGTAGCCTTATGGCATCAGATAAAATAACTTCTATTGGTGTGTTGCCCGACTCAAATCACATGACAGAAGGGAATTCTGATCCTTGAAAGGTAGGAAATTAGACATGATATGTGTGAATAGAGGAGCCTGCTTGGCTTAACTGAGACAGCAATCAGGGACTTGGGTGCCAGTGATTTCAAATCACAAAAGATTCTGTTGTTTTTGGAAATCCAGAGCAATACATACAAAATGCTTGCTGAACTCAGCAGGTCAGGCAGCATCTATAGAGAGGAGAAACGTCAATGTTTTGGGCTGAAACCCTTCATCAGGATTGGAAAGGAAGCCAGAATAAGAAGGGTGGGTAGGGAAGGAGGATGAAGTGAGAAACTGAGACTTGATAGGTGGAAAAGATAAAGGGCTGAAGTAAAAGAGATCTGATAGGTGAGGGGAATGAACTACAGGAGAAAGAGAAGGAGGAGGGGCACCAGAGGGAAATAATAGGCACGTGAAGAAAAGAAAAGAGGTAAGAAGCTATTATTTTAACTTATTCTTCTTCTGAAGATTCAGGCAGAGGACAAAAGGATAGTGCATTGAGGAATGAAAAAGGATCTGGAGGACATGGGCTTCCTTCCACAAATGGCTGTCCAGAGCATATGATCGTGGTTTCCCATGAGCATGTTTAGGATGAACCAGACATAGAGCTCACCCCTGAGCTGCTCAGTGGTCCTGTATTCCTTGTACATTTATTGAATGCAGGTTGTAATGTTCAGTAGGGACTATTCTTCTCAAAGCTCCAGAGACACGGGCTTGATCCTGACTTCAGGGTCTATGCAGCCATTACACCTTCTCATAAGAACATAAGAAATAAGAGCACAGTCGGCCATCTGGCCCGTCGAGTCTGCTCCGCCATTCAATAAGATCACGTCTGCTCTGGCCATGGACTCATCTCCACCCATCTGTCTTTTCCCCATAACCCTTAATTCCCTTACTATGCAAAAATCTATCCAACCTTGTCTTAAATATATTTACTGAGGTAGCCTCACTGCTTCATTGGGCAGAGAATTCCTCAGATTCACCACTCTCGGGAAATGGCAGTTCCTTCTCATCTCTGTCCTAAATCTACTCCCCCAAAACTTGAGGCTATGTCCCCTAGTTCTAGTCTCACTACCAGTGAAAACAACTTCCCTTCCTCTATCTTATCTATCACTTTCATAATTTGTATGTTTCTATAAAATCTCCTCTCATTTTTCTGAATTCCAGTGAGTACAGTCCCAGGTGACTCAATCTCTGCTCATAGTCTAACCCCCTCAGCTCTGGAATCAACCTGGTGAACCTCCTCTGCACCGCCTCCAAAGCCAGTATATCCTTCTTCAAGTAAGGAGACCAGGACTGCACTCAGTACTCCAGACACAGCCTCATCAGTACCCTGTACAGTTACAGCATAACCTCTCTGCACTTAACTTCAATTCCTCTAGCAATGGTCAATATTCCATTTGCCTAACATTCACTTTGCGCACCCTTTTCTACTTTATATAATTGTGAAACTTTACTAGCTGTTTTTCATAATCTATCTCCACTTTCTTTATTACTCAGTGGTTCTTTGGTGCTTTTTAAAGTTTTCCCAATCTTCCATTTTCCCACTGCTTTTGGTGACTTTGTAAGCACGAGCTTTTAGTTTGATGCCTTCCTTTATTTCCTTAATTATCCATGGCTGGCTCTCTCCACTCTTGCTGTCCTTGTTTTTAACTGGAATATGCTTTTGTTGAGCACTATGAAAAATTTCCGTGTGGATATTCCAGTTCCAATGCACAGGGACACAAGAGGCTGCAAAGAGCTGGGGATGCAGTCTGGCCTATCAAAGACGTAGCCCTCCACATCAGTGATGGCTTCTACAGGAGGTGATGACTCAAAAATGCACTATCTGTCATCAAGAATCTCTACCATCTGGGCAATGTCCTTTTCTCGCTGCTGACATCAGATAAGGAGAGACAGAAGCCTAAGGTATCACAACACCAAGTTAGGCAATAGCTACTTTCTTACGATCACCAGGTTCTTGAACCTACCTGTGCAGCCATGACCCCACTTAGTTAATGTAATACTAGGGACCATCTCTTTGCACTATCATGGACTGGTCCTCTGTTCTGTCTTTGTTGTGTTCTTTTATGCAATTAAGTCCTAAATTTGCAATCCCTTTTTACGGTCTATGCATTTTATGTGTTTAATTTATATTCTGTGTGTTGCCTGTATCTATGTGCCTGTGATGCTGTTGCATTATATCTTCTTATTGTACTATGCCTCAGTGTACTTGTGTACATGGCAACAACCTTAACTTGACTTGGCTACTCCAGTTTCCTCTCGCATCCCAAAGACAGGCTGGTAGGTCAACTGGTAAATTACCCCTCAGCATAGTTTTTTAAATATTATTCATTAGTTCATTCATTCATCTATCTACTTATCTATTTATCTATCCATCTATCTATGTATCTATCAGTCTGTGTACCTGTCTATCTGACTGTCTGTCTGTCTATCTATCAATCTATCAGTTTCTGTGCCTGTTTATCTGATTGTCTATCTGAATATCTATCTATCATTCTCTGTGCTAGTCTATCTGACTGTCTATCTATCTACCTAACATTCTCCGTACCTGTATATCTGGCTATCTATCTATCCGTCAGTCTCTGTGCTTGTCTATCGGACTGTCTAGCTGTCTATCTATTTGACTATCTATCTATCTATCACTCTTCATGCCTGTCTGTCTATCTATCTATCAGTCTCTGTGCTTGTCTATCCAACTGTCTAGCTATCTATCTATCTGACTATCTATCTATCAGTCTCAGTACTTGTCTATCTGACTATCTATCTATCTATCCGTGCCTGCCTATCTGACTGTCTATCTATTTATCAGTCTCTGTGCTTGTCTATTTGACTGTCTATCTATCTATCAGTCTCCGTACCTGTCTGTCTATCTATCTATCCATGCCTGCCTATCTGACTGTCTATCTATCTATCAGTCTCTGTGCTTGTCTATCGGTCTGTCTAGCTATCTATCTATCTATCTATCACTCTTCATGCCTGTCTGTCTATCTATCTATCTATCTATCAGTCTCGGTGCTTGTCTATCCAACTGTCTAGCTATCTATCTATCTGACTATCTATCTATCAGTTTCAGTACTTGTCTATCTGACTATCTATCTATCTATCCGTGCCTGCCTATCTGACTGTCTATCTATCTATCAGTCTCTGTGCTTGTCTATCAGACTGTCTGTCTATTTATTTATTTATTTATTTATTTATTTGGAGATACAGCACAGTAATAGGCACTCGTGGCCCAGCATGCACTGCCCTATTGTGCCCATGTGACCAATTGACCTATTAGCCTGTACATCTTTGGAATATGAGAGGAAACCAGAGAGCCTGGAGGGCACTCATGTGATCATGGGGACAGCAGCTGAATTGAATCCAGCTCACTGGTGTTATAATAGTGTTACACTAACTGCTATGCTACTATGCCACCCTAAACTAAAAGTTTAATGCAAAATATATGACAGAGGAGTTGGTTGTCACATGAAACCTGAAGATATGAGCAAGGGGAATGAGGTTAATAGGATTGTTCTTCTGGGAGTTAGCATGGACTAATGGGCTGAACAGCCTCCCTCCATGTCATTATAAGATATGTTAAAAGACTCTCATTTCCTTCATCACTTTCTGACCTCACTGCTATAAGATTGCAGTCTACAAAAGTATTCCCATTTAGAAGAAGGAATTCCCTCGTGGTCCCACAACAATAGGAAAGCAGCTCAAGAAAAAGCCTGGAAATATTCTCAGTCACTCTGCTGTGTTTGAATTTTCAGAAATGTTCATACTCAAATACTTTCTACCTCCTCCATTTCTCCTTCAGATCCAGACAACAGGTGAAGTTTGCTTTCCACAAGCTGATGATCTACTGCTCCAGCAGCACCAGCTCTCATCTTGATTCATGATAAGTAGTTACATATGAGCTTTCAGGACAGATCTCACAAATTTTTCTGGCCAAATAAAAAGTATAATGCCACAATTTAATCTTAAAACTATGACTCAGTGTTAAAATCAGCCTTACTTCGCTGACAATTATTGTACAAAGGAACTGAAACGATGTCAAAATCAAGATCAAGTTTATTGTCATCTGACTGTACATTTATACAACCAAATGAAACAATGTTGCCCCGGATCACAATGCACCCACGAAACACAGCACACAAAAGAAAATATTACCATAAATAAGTTAATAAAATATAATTCAAAATGCATGTAGTGTGCAGTACAGGTAAACAGTAAACAGCTCGTTGTCCTAGTGACGAGACCTCAGTGGTGGCAGGGAATTCATTAGTCTCACGGCCTGAGGGAAGAAGCTGTTACCCAGTCTGACAGTCCTAGTTCTGATCCTCCTCTACCTCTTTCCTGACAGTAGTGGGGCAAAGAGATTGTGGGATGGGTGATAGGAATCCTCAATAATGCTAAGGGCCCTTCACCTACAATGCTCTCGGTAAATGTCATAAATGTCTGTTAGTGCATAGTTAGTACAGTAAGAATGGCTTCAGGGGCTCTTATGCGTTCTTTATGTGAGATGTGGGAATTTTGGGAGACCTCCAGCCTCTCGGCTAACCACATCTGCTCCAGATGTGGTGCACCAAGCTGCAACTCCTCAGAGAACGTGTAAGGAACTGGTGCTACAGCTCAGTGACCTTTGGCTCATACGGGAAATTGAGGAGGTTATAGATAGGAACTGCAGGGAGGTAGTTGCAGGAGGCAGGTACCTGGGTAACTCTCAGGAGAAGGAAAAGAAATGCAAAATTCAAGTACGTTTATTAACAAAAAATGTATAAATTATACAGCTTCAAGATTTGCTTGCTCACAAAGCAAGAAACCCTAAAGAACCCAATTAAAGAAAAAAAGAATAAAAATAAAAATAAAAGACCAACACTTGATGCACAAGAAAAAAAACAAATTATGCAAACGATTGAAGCGAACAACAGCAGTGTTCTGAACTAAAATTGAGTCCTCAGATCCAAATCTCGGAGCAGCCTGGAGTAGGCCCAAGGCCTCACTTATCAGTTCATCATATTAGAGGCATGGAGCAAAGCAACTGAGGCAGTCTTCATAGCCTCAGAAAAATCTGACCATCACTGAGGATGAGTGAAATTGGCTCTTGTCCCAATCAGTACCTTGTCTTTTCAGCCTATTTGAGCCAGCGTTTAAATTGACCAAACAAAAGAACTGTGAAAAGCTCTGGAGTGAAGATCATGGGGAGCGAACAAAATCAGCTCTGGCCTCCAATCTGGGCCAGCATTTAAATTGTCTAAACAGCTTATCATACCTCACACTAGGACTCAGGAGCTGCTACTGTGAAAGGCTCCAGTCATAGACCACGCTGCCCAGCGACTTGCTCCGGGCCCAGATTTTGTTGCCTAGCCCAAAGATGCTCTCAAGCTCTTCAAATCAGCTGGGCTCCCAGAGCAATCCAATCTTGCACTTGAGCCAGTTGTACGGGTACCAAATTTCCTTTCGGTGCCCAGAATGATCCAGCCTCACTCCAGACCAGCTGTATGGGCATCAGAACATCATCTGCAATGATTCTGCAGCACACCATCTCAGCTCGTCCCCTGAACTTGCCTCACCATCGCTTCTCCCTTCACCGTTTGCAGCAATAATTTAACACAATTTACCTCAGAAAAGGTAATTTTAGTGATGTTTTTAATCAGATTTCTCAGCTTTTTGACTACCAGAAAGCCAACAAACACTTTCGGTAGTGCTATCTTAACTGGAAATGGGCAGCCAGTGCAGAGTACCCAATGGCTGTTCCCCTCAATAATAGGGGAATCGCAGTGACTGGGTCTCTGGCACTGCAGCTCGGAAGGGAAAGAGGGAGAAGAGGACTGCAGTAGTGATAGGGGATTTCACAGTTAGAGGATTAGACACGAGATTCTGTGGATGTGAAAAAGACACCTGAATGGTAGTGCCTCCCTAGTGCCAGGGCTAGGGACAACTCAGATCAGGCCCACGCCATTCTAAAGGTGATGGGAGAAGAGCTGTTAGAAGTCTAGGTACACATTGGCACCAATGGCATAGGTAGGAAATGGGAGGAGGTCCTGAAGACAGAATTTAGAAAGTTAGGTAGAAAGATGAAAAGCAGAACTTCCAGGGTAATAATTTATGAATTGCTGCTCGTGCCACATGCCGGAGTACAAATAGGATGATTTGACAGATAATTGTGTGGCTGAGGAACTGATGCAAGAGGGAGGGCTTCAGATTTCTGGATTGTTGGGATTTCTTCTGGGGAAGGTATGACTTGCACAAAATGGTGGGGTTACACCTGAACCTGATTCTTGTGTGCAGGTTTGCTAGAGCTGTTGGGGAGGGTTTAAGCCAAAGGTTCCCAACCTGGGGTCCACAGACCACTTGGTAAATGGTAGGGGTCCATGGTATAAAAAAGGTTGGGAACCCCTGGTTTAATCTAATTTGACAAGGGGAGAGAAACTTGTGTGAAAGGGCTGAGGACGGGGCAGTTAGTATACAACTAAGTGCAGTGTGCAGTGAGATTGTGAGCAAGGACAGGCAGATGATAGGGCAAAATTACAGTCAGTGGGATGAGTTACAGTGTAATATGGAGACTAAGTCGAAAAGGGTGACAAATACAGGACTGATGGTGGTACGTGGGAATGCACGCAGTGTATGGAATAAGGTAGATGATCTTGTGGCACAGTTGGAGATTGGTAGATATGACGTTGTGGGCATCATTGAGTCGTGGCTGAGAAGCTGTGAGCTTAACTTTCAAGGATATTCATTGTATCAAAAGGACAAACAGGTAGGATATAGGAGGATTAACTCTGATGTCTACATCAGATTCACAAGGGTGATTCAGTCTGAAACTTCACAGTGATGAGAAATGACCTGGAAACACCATAGTTGCAATTCACTTCAGAAAAGAAATAAAATCAATGATATTTTGCTGAAAATTGCGGCATTATGTGATTATATTTCTGAACAAATATATCAAAGGTCAAAACTGCTATTTGAGAGGAGTAGGTAATTATCCCTGGTAACCTGGGATTTATTACTCAGCCATGGTGACAAGACCTATTGGCCAGCGTATTCAGCTCAGTACTTGAGAACTAGAGGTTCAATCCTGCATTCTGACTTCACATGAACATTTTTTTGCAAGTCATTATCTTGGTTGAGATATTAGTGAGGGCACTAGCACACATGGAGCCAACGGTTAGCAGAGGAATGCACAAGAGCCCATTTGGCCCTTCAGTCAGCATGTCAAGGTGAGGGTGGCAAAGCTTAAAGGAGATATACAGGGTAGTTTTTTTTCACACCAGGAGTAGTCAGTGTTAGCAACATGCTGCCGATGGTAGTGCTGAAAGCAGTCAAGATAGTGGCATTGAAGAGGTTTTTACATAGACACATGAAAATGCGGGTAATGGAGGGATATGGATCGTGTATAGGCAGAAGAGGTTCTGTCTAATTTGGTGCAACACACAAAATGCTGGAGGAACTCATCAGGTCTAGCAGCGCCTATGGAGGAGAATAAACAGATGATGCTTCAGGGAGAGACCCTTCATCAGGAGGAGCCCCAGTTCAAAATGCTGACTGCTTATTCCCCTCCACAGATGCTGCTTGACCTGCTGAGTTCCTCCAGCATCTTGTATGTGTTGCTCTGGATCTCCAATATCTGTAGAATCTCTTGGATGTGTAGTTTAATTTGGTACCATGTTTGTGGCAGACACCAAGAGCTGAAAAGCCTGTTCTTTTGCTGTGCTGCTTTATAAATCTGATCTTACATTAGCATCCCAGGACAGAGGAAATTTCAGTCAGAGAATGTCTATCCAACATCAGGGAGTTCCAGTCTGATTGCTTACTGACTCTTGTTAAACACTTCTCTGATTCCACAGCTGCTTGGTGAAGCAGCTAACACTGACAGGGAGCGGCAAAGGCCCTGTCCCCAATCCCAAGGCCTCTGCAGGAATGGAGGCACCTGTCTTGTGTAGCATGAGTAGCAAACGAAGCAGAGAGCATGCGAAGATGGCAGAGAGGTCAGAAAGGAGTGGAGGAAGGATGGAAGGGGTCTCAGCACAAGACCATGTTGGTCCAGTATGCCTAGAGCTCCACTTGCATGCTGGGATCACGGTGAAGAATTGAGTGTGAGATTCCTTCATCTGAGCAAACACACCCTCACTGAAACAGAACATAGAACGGTATAGCACAGGTACAGCTCCTTCAGCCCAACAAGTTGTGCCAAACTAATTAAATGTATAACAAAACTAATCCCTTCTGTCTACGCAGTGTCCATATCCGTCACAATGAGTCAGCGTACAGGAAGGAGGTCATGAGCCTAGTGACATGGTGTCATGATCATTGGGTCCTGAGGACAATACCAGGGATTGAGACCTGAGGGTTGATTGGAGGTCCAGAGGTCGAAACCTGTTGGCTGGATTCCTGAGTCTGAAAATCTCTGCGAGTTCGCTGGGGAATTCAAAGGCCCAATGTCCATGAGTCCCAGTCAGTCGGAGGGTGGAGGCTGAAAACGACCTGTCCTGGGGTTGGAGGATTGTGTGTCTGTGTGAGTAAGTGGGGTGGGGGGGAACAGAGCTTGTTTTGCTGTTGTTGCTTTAGTTGCGTTGTTCTGCCAAGGATTGTGAGAATGCTACTTGGGCATCAGAAGGTAGGCCGAACCTTGTGGGCTGCCCCCAGCACCCTCTCAGGTGTATTGGTTAACATAAGTGATGCATTTCACTGTATGTTTCATTATAAACATGACAAATACATTTGAATCCTGAATCTTGTATCATTCATTTTGAATTTTGAATCTTGCACCTTGAATCTTAAATCTTTTCTTCAATGTCAGCAAAACAGTTGGTCATTGACATCAGGAAGGGGAAGGGCTGGGCAATGCACAGGCTCCTATCTACATAAATGGTGTTGAGGTTGAAATGGTTAAAGTTAACCAAATAACCATATAACAATTACAGCACGGAAACAGGCCATCTCGGCCCTTCGAACTCGACTCTCAACTAGTCCCACCAACCTGCACTCAGCCCATAACCCTCCATTCCTTTCCTGTCCATATATCTATCCAATTTAACTTTAAACAACAACATCGAACCTGCCTCAACCACTTCTGCTGGAAGCTCGATCCACACAGCTACCACTCTCTGAGTAAAGAAGTTCCCCCTCATGTTACCCCTAAACTTTTGCCCTTTAACTGTTAACTCATGTCCTCTTGTTTGAAACTCCCCCATTCTCAATGGAAAAAGCCTATCCACATCAACTCTATCAATCCCCCTCATAATTGTAAACACCTCTATCAAGTCCCCCTTCAACCTTCTACGCTCCAAAGAATAAAAACCTAACTTGTTCAACCTTTCTCTGTAACTCAGGAGATGAAACCCAGGCAGTATTTTAGTAAACCTCCTCTGTACTCTTTCAATTTTATTGAAATCTTTCCTATAATTCGGTGACCAGAACTCTACACAATACTCTAGATTTGGCATTACCAATGCCTTGTACAATTTCAACATTACATCCCAACTCCTATACTCAATGCCCTGATTAATAAAGGCCAGCATCCCAAAAGCTTTCTTCACCACCCTATCCACATGAGATTCCACCCTCAGGGAACTATGCACCATTATTCCTAGATCCCTCTGTCCTACTGCATTCTTCAATGCCCTACCATTTACCACGTATGTCCTACTTTGATTAGTCCTACCAAAGTGTAGCACCTCACATTTTTCAGCATTAAACTCCATCTGTCATCTTTCAGACCACTCTACTAACTGGCCTAAATCTCTCTGCAGGCTTTGAAAACCTACTTCATTATCCACAACGCCACCTATCTTAATATCATCTGCATACTTACTAATCCAATTTACCACCCCATCATCCAGATCATTAATATATATGACAAACAACATTGGACCCAGTACAGATCCCTGAGGCACACCGCTACACACCATCCTCCAATCTGACACACAGTTATCCACCACCACTCTCTGGCATCTCCCATCTAGCCACTGCTTCA
The DNA here is from genome assembly GCF_030028105.1 of Mobula birostris. NCBI lineage: Eukaryota > Metazoa > Chordata > Chondrichthyes > Myliobatiformes > Myliobatidae > Mobula > Mobula birostris. The sequence goes on along the minus strand of NC_092390.1, from coordinate 28,808,657 downwards.
GCATCTGAAGTAGAAACAACAATTGTTGTCTCAGTGGGAGAGCATTTTGGAGATAGTGATCATAATTCTATTTCCTTTATCATGGCAATGGAGAGGGTAAGAACAGACAAGTTAGAAAAGTGTTTAATTGGAGTAAGGGGAAGTATAAGACTATCAGGCAGGAACTTGGAAGCATAAACTGGAAACAGATGTTCTCAGGGAAACTTACGGAAGAAATGTGGCAAATATTCAGGGGATATTTGCGTGGAGTTCTGCATAGGTACGTTCCAATGAGACAGGGAAAGGATGGTAGGGTACAGGAACTGTGGTGTACAAAGGCTGTTGTAAATCTAGTCAAGAAGAAAAGAAAAGATTATGAAAGGTTCAAAAAACTATGTAATGATAGAAATCTAGAAACTTATAAGGCTAGCAGAAAGGAGCTTAAGAATGAAATTAGGAGAGCCAGAAGGGGCCATGAGAAGGCCTTGGTGAGCAGGATTAAGGAAAACCCCAGGGAATTCTACAGGTATGTAAAGAGCAAGAGGATAAGAAGTGAGAAAATAGGATCAATCAAGTGTGACAGTGGAAAGTGTGTATGGAACTGAAGGAGATAGTGGTACTGAATGAGTACATTGCTTCAGTATTCAGTATGGAAAAGGATCTTGGCGATTGTAGGGATGACTTACAGTGGACTGAAAAGCTTGAGCATGTAGATGTTAAGGAAGAGCATGTGCTGGAGCTTTTGGAAAGCATCAAGTTGGATAAGTCATTGGGACCAGATGAGATGTACCCCAGGCTACAGATATTGTTCCCTTATTCAAGAAAAGGAGTAGGGATAGCCCAGGAAATTATAGACCAGTGAATCTTACTTCAGTGGTTGGTAAGTTGATGGAGAAGATCTTATGATTAGGAATAGTCAGCATGGCATTCTGAAAGGTAGGTTGTGCCTTACAAGCCTGATTGAATTTTTTTTGAGGATGTGACTAAACACAGTGATGAAGGCAGAGCAGTAGAGGTAGTGTATATGGATTCCAGCAAGGCATTTGATAAGGTACCCCATGCAAGATTTAGAAAGTAAGGAGACATGGGATACAAGGGGAAATTACTTTGTGGATCCAGAACTGGCTTGCCCACAGAAGGCAAAGTGTGATTGTAGGCAGGTTATATTCTGCATAGAGGTCAGTGACCAGTGGTGTGCCTCAGGGATCTGTTCTGGGACCCTTACTCTTCGTGATTTTTATAAATGACCTGGATGAGGAAGTGGAGAGATGGGTTAGTAATTTGCTTATGACGCAAAGGTTGGGGGTGTTGTGGATAGTGTGGAAGGCTGTCAGAGGTTACAGTGGGACATTGATAGGATGCAAAACTGGGCTGTGAAGTGGCAGATGGAGTTCAACCTAGATAAGTGTGAGGTAGTTCATTTTGGTAGGTCAAATATGATGGCAGAATATAGTATTAATGGTAAGACTCTTGGCAGTGTGGACAATCAGAGGGATCTTGGGGTCTGAGTCCATAGGACACTCAAAGCTGCTGCGCAGGTTGACTCTGTGGTTAAGAAGGCATACGGTGCATTGGCCTTCATCAACCGTGGGATTGAGTTTAAGAGCCGAGAGATAATGTTGCAGCTATATAGGACCCTGGTCAGACCCCACTTGGAGTATTGCGCTCAGTTCTATTTGCCTCACTACAAGAAGGATGTGGAAACCATAGGAAGGGTGCAGAGGAGATTTACAAGGATGTTGCCTGGATTGGGGAGCATGTCTTATGAGAACAGGTTGAGTGAACTCGGCCTTTTCTCCTTGGAGTGACGGAGGATGAGATATGACCTGATAGAGGTGTACAAGATAAGAGGCATTGATCGTGTGGATAGTCAGAGGCTTTTTCCCAGGGCTGAAATGGCTAGCACAAGAGGGCACAGCTTTAAAGTGCTTGGAAGCAGATACAGAGGAGATGTCGGGGTAAGTTTTTAAATGCAGAGAGTGGCGAGTGCATGGAATGGGTTGCTGGCAACGGCGGTGGAGGCAGAAACGATAGGGTCTTTTCAGAGACTCCTGGATAGGTACATGGAGCTTAGAAAAATAGAGGGCTGTGTGTAACCCTAGGTAATTTCTAAGGTAAGGACATGATTGGCACAGCTTTATGGGCCGAAGGGCCTGTATTGTTTAAAAAAAACATAGAAAACTTACAGCACAATACAAATTGTGTAGGTTTTCCATGTTTCTAATTGCCTAGATTTATCAGCCACTTTGCAATGGTGAAAGCAATTGACGAGAAACCACACAGTTTTTGTCATGTTGTAGAATGGCAATGACTGATTGTAAGATGTCACCTAGAACTTTAAAACATACTTATTTAGTTATCTTACATATCACCTCATGCTTTTCTTTTTTTGTAATTTTTTTATTGAAGTTCATCATCAAATGAACATTTCCATAAGATGTATTTCAGATATATAAATATCATATACTTCATAGTCTCCAAACAATTGATACTAGAGCGTACAATCATCACAGCGATATTTGATTCTGTGCTTTGTGCTATATTTGTCACAAATCTCCACATAATATTTATCTGAGGTATGCACTTATTGAAAGGAGAGGAAAGAAAGAAAGAACAATCAAAAGAAGAAAAGTATGTATGAAGTAGGGAGTGATTTTTTTTTACAACATATTCATTGACTTGTGAGAATAAAATCAGGCCTATGAGGTGTTATGTCGTTAAACCATTTTTCCCAGTATGAATCAAATTGTTCCAGCTCATGATTAACAGATGCTGTTATCTTCTCCATTTTGTAAATGTCCATTGTAATTTCCATCCATACATTTAAAGTTGGGTTCTCCTGTGACAACCATTTCCTGGTAAGGGTCTTTTTACCAGCCACCAGCAGTATATTCATTAAATATTTATCTCTTTTCAACCATTCTTGAGGTATATACACAAAATATATGGTCTTACTCTCCAAGGATGTTTTACATTTAAAGATGTCTTGTAGGGCATTATGTATCCCACTCCAATAGTCTTTGATAACAGGGCATTCCCAGAAAATATGATAATGGTTTTGCATTTTGATTTCCACAATTTCTCCAGCAAACAGGGAGGTTACTATCATAATGGGATTTCTGAGAGGGTGTAATAAAATATCTTATCAAGTTTTTCCACCCATACTCCCTCTTTTTCTGCGAACTGGTACACTTCCATTGATACCTCTATATTATTGTCCAGTCTCCCTCAGATATTGTTATCCCTCCTTCCTTCTCCTATTTTGTTTTATTGTATGAAGTCGAATGTTTTTTAGTTTTGACAAACCCTTATACACACTTGAAATGATTCTACTACCATTGTCTGAATTATATACTTTTCTAAATAGCTCCATCTGACATATACTTGCCTTGGTTACATTTTTAACTGTCCTATTAACATACTGTTGCATCTGTAAATACTGGTAAAAGTCTTGTTTTTCTAGTAAGTGTCTCTCTTTGAGCATTTCAAAACTGAACAGTGGTCCTGTTTTCATTATATTACAAATAGCTGTTATTCCTTTAGCTGTCCAGTCCTTAAATCTAACATTCAGTTTATTCAGTGTAAAATCCAAGTCATATGCACACCATTTAAGAATTGCAATGTCTCTCTCTAGTTCATATTCTTTTATAATAGTTTTCCATATTTTAAGAGTCTATTTCACCCACAGGTTATCAATAGTATTTATGTAACTTTGCAGGTTGTTATTACCCAAAATAGCCTGTATGGGGATGGAAAGTATCCTCTCCTCAGTATTTGTCCATTGAGCGTCATATGATGGGTTGCACCAGCATTATCATAGCTCTCAACTGTGCTGCAAAATAATAATCTCTAAGAGAAGGTAGACCCCATTCCCCCCTTTTCCTTGGCTAATTGCAAAGTTTTGAGATGAACCCTGGGCCTTTTACATTGCTATATATATCTTAATAGCATCTTGTTCCATTCATTGAATTGATTTTAGTTAATCTCTATTGATAGGGTCTGAAAGAGATATAGTAGTCTGGACAGTATATTCATTTTAATAGGTTCAATCCTTGAACTGAGACCAAGGAATTAGGTTCCAACTTGTTATATCTTCTTTAATTTTTTGTACATATAGGCTGATAATTGCATTCTGATAATTTTGCCAAATCTTTTGGCATAATGATGCCCAAATATTTGACAGACTGTTTGCCATGCCCAAGGATATCTATTTTCAATTTCTCTTGGTGGGCTACAGTTATATGAAAGTAGTTGGGTTTTATCTATGTTGATCTTGTATCCTGATAATTGGCCATATTGTTCAAAGGATTGCATCAATTTAGGTAAAGAGTATCACACATAAAAGTTGCTGGTGAACGCAGCAGGCCAGGCAGCATCTTGAGGAAGAGGTACAGTCGACGTTTCGGGTCAAGATCCTCCTGACGAAGGGTCTCGGATCAAAACGTTGACTGTACCTCTTCCTAGAGATGCTGCCTAGCCTGCTGCATTCACCAGTAACTTTTACGTGTGTTGCTTGAAATTCCAGCATCTGCAGATTTCCTTGTGTTTGCATAGGTGAGGAGTATGTTGGTTGCCCTAGAGATCAAAATATCATCCACATAACAGGCCTATTTATGCTCTGTCCCTTTAATAGTAATTCCCGATATCTTCATTGAGCTAATAGTTCCAGATATAATGCAAAGAGTAGAGGTGACCATGCACAACCCTGTCTCGTGCCCATTTATAGGGTAAAACTATTAGATAAATATCCATTAATTTAATCCTAGCAGTAGGATTGTCGTATAGTGCCTGTATAGTTTTAATAATTGTGTCATGTAAATCAAATCTATGTAAAACTCCGTAAAAAAATTTCCGGTTAACCGAATCAAATGCCTTTTCAGTGTCCACGCTTATCACTATTGCTTCAATTTCATTTTTTTTAATATATAATCCATAATGTGAAGTGTTCTTCGTCTATTGTCTTGTGTTTGGTGTTGTTGTATAAAACCTGTCTGATCATCATGTATCAGAGTGGGTAGAAGCTCTAATCGTTTGGCCATGATGGAGGTAAGTATTCTATAATCCACATTAAGAACAGATATTGGTCTAAATGACCCACATTCCATTTTATCCTTGCCTTCTTTCAGTATAGCTGAGATTATTGCTCCCTTCCAGCTGGATGGCATTTGCACCTTTCTTAGAGCCCAGTTCGGTGTGGGGAGTAAAACAGGAATTAACTCACTTCTAAAATCTTTATACCACTCTGCCATATATCCATCTGATCCTGGTGACTTGCTTAATTTAAGCCTACTAATTGCAGTTTTTAAGTTCAGCTTCAGTTATGTCAGCAGTCATTGTTCTATTTCGTTCTTTGCTTCAAGTGGGCAACTCTAAAGAATTCAGGAAGATGTTAATTTGGGTTATGCTTCCCCCTGGAACTTTGGAATATAGAGTTTTGTAAAACATTTCAAAAGCTTCTTGAATTTCACTTAGCTTATTTTTTAAAATCACTTTTGTTCTTGGATTCCTAATTCTATGAATTGTATTTTCTGCTATCTTTTTTTTCCAGTTTCCACACCAGTATTTTCAGATTTTTTAAAATTTATCCCCAGTTTGAAAATAGTCTATGCCTTAATACCTTCTACCAAAATGCATGTCCATACACTTCCCCACACGATAGTTCATCTGACACTTCGCCTGTTCTCCCAATCTATCCAAGTTCTTCTGTTTCCTCAACACTATCTGTCCCTCCAGCTACTGCATCTTCAAATCGTCTACAAATTTGGCCACTAAAACATCAATTCTGATATCCAAATCATTAACATATAACGTGAAAAGAAGTGGTCCCAACACTGACCCTGCAGAACACAACCAGCTACTGGCAGCCAATAAGGAATGAAAGGGTTACCGTATGAGAAACGTCTGGCAGCTCTTGGGCTGTATTCCCTGGACTTCAGGAGAATGGGGGGGGGGGGGGGATCTCACAGAAACATTCCGAATGTTAAAAGGCCTGAACAGATTAGATATGGCAAAGTTATTTCCCATGGTAGGGGATTCTAGCAAAGAGGGCACAACTTCAGGATTGAAGGACATCTTTTTAGAACTGAGATGCGGAGAAATTACTTTAGTCAGAGGATGGCAATTCTGTGGAATTTGTTGTCATGAGCGGCTGTGGAGGCCAAGTCATTGGGTGTATTTAAGGCAGAAATAGATAGGTTTTTGATTAGCCAGGGCATCAAAGGGTATGGGGTGAAATCAGGGGAGTGGGGATGACTGGATGAAGTGGATCAGCCCATGACTGAATGGCAGAGCAGATTCAATGGGCCGAATGACCTACTTCTGCTCCTAAATCTTATGGTCTTAAGAAAAGCCCCCATTATTCCCACTCTTTGCCTTCTGTCAATCAGATAATCGTCTTTCCTGTAATACTTACTTACTACCTGTTACACCACTGGTGTTTAGGACAGTAATGAAGGTCCTCCATCTCTGGTGGTGTTTAGGGATTCGCTCATCATGTCAGGAGCTTCCTCTTGGTTTTCACTACTGTCAGTCATACAAGTCCCAGGTCGAGACTCAGGAATACCATCACACTCAGATGTAGAAGGATTCTTCATTTCCTCAAAGAATTCCAAAAGATTTGTCAGGCAAGATTTCCCCAGAATCTCCTGCACTGTAAATTCTATTTGTCATATCAATTTTTGTGTGATTTTATTCTCTTATATATTGCCTGAAATCTGATTTTTATAACTCACTTTACGTAAAGCACTTTGAACTGCCTTATGTTTGAAAAGTGTTATACAAATAAACTTGTTTGCTTGCGTAAGGAAACCATGCTGACTGACCTACTTTATCATGTGTCTCCAAGTACTGGAGAGCTCATCCTTAATAATAGACTTCAACATCTTCCCAGCCACTAAAGTCAGGCTAACTGGCCTATAATTTTCTTTCTTCTGCCTCCCTTCCTTCTTAAAGAGTGGAGTGACATATGCAATTTTCCAGTCCCAGATATATCCCAGAATTTATTGATTCTTGAAAGATCATTGTTAATGCCTCCACAATCTCTTCAGTTACAGAAGCTCTTTCAAAACTTTGGGGTGTAGTCCATCTGGGCCAGTGACTTATCTACCTTCAGACCTTTCAGATCCCCAAACACCTTCTCCTTTGTAATAACAACTACAATCACCTCTGCCCCCTGAGACTCTCAAGTTGCTGGCATACTGCTAGTGTCTTCCACAGTGAAGAAAGACACAAAATACTTATTAAGTTTGTCCACCATCGTTTTTTCCCCATTACTTCCTCTCCACATCATATTCCAGTGGGTCAATATTCACTCTCACCTCTCTTTTACTCTATAAATCTGAAAAATCTTTTGGTGTCCTCTTTTGTGTTATTGGCTAGCTTCCCTTGATATTTCATCTTTTCTCTCCTTACATTTTCTTAGTTTCCTTCTGTTGGTTTTTGAAAGCTTCCCAGTGCTCTAACTTCCTACTAATTGTTGCTATTTATACCAGCAATGAGTAGGAAGTTAGAAATCGGGCATTTTACATGCCCTTTCTTTTGCTTTTATGTTGTCTTTGACTTCCTTTGTCAGCCACAGTTACAACATCTTCCCTTTAGAATACTTCTTCATCATTGAGACATATCCATCCTGCACCTTCCAAATTGCCATATACTACACGAGATTCATTTTCTTGCAGGCCTTCACACTCAACCAAAGAAATACAATAGAACCAATGAAAACCTACATGCAAATAAAGACTGATAAGCAACCAATCTGCAAAGGAATTCAAACAGTGCAAATACAATAAATAAATAAATTATGCAAACATAATACATACATACTGAGAATACGAGTCCAATGTTCAGGGATCATTTCGGTGTTGTGGTGAATGAAGTTGTCCACGCTGGTTCAGGAGCCTGATGGATGTAGTGTACGAATTGTTCCTGAACCTGGTGGTGTGGGACCTAAGGCTTTTAAAATTTTTAGTGTCTGTTTCAGGAACATTACATTTTTTCTAATTTCTTGTGTAGCCAAACTATTAATTTCATCCCTAATTTTTAAAATTTCCTCTCGTGTCCTGTGCAAACTCAATTTGTGTTTTTTTTTCTAGTTCCTTCAGCATATTTTGTAATTCCTCTCATGTTTTATTCCTTATTTTTTTCTTATATGAAGATAACACTATAATTTTCCCTCTTAAGACACCTTCAGAGTATCCCATAGAATGGGAGGTGAAACCTCTCCATTATCATTGAATTCTAAGACAAGACCAATTTTTTTTAATTTGTTACCTCATGCTTTTCTAATAGGCCCTGATTAGATGCCAGGAGCCATCAATTTTCCACAGTGGATCTCAGTTGGGCTCCATTTCCCATTTTGTAGACTTGGTTGAATCTCTTTGTTTCATGAGGTGAAGGGCACATCTGCAGTTAGTCACTTTTCTGGCACCCTTAAATGTTCTTCGCTAATTTCTAAACAAGACAGCTCAGGTCTGCAATTATCCAAATTGGCTTGCAGAAGCCACTGATTGAACCCATCCTGACAAACAGGTGGAATTTTAGAAAAGCAAAATGAGATTTGTTCACCATGACGCTAAATGTTGTGACTCATTGTCTAGTCCTATTCCTGGAAGTTTCAGGGACCTTCATTTGAAAAATTCACAGCAAACCAAGTACCAAATATCTATAGTGAGCAAACTTGCTGGCACTGACTGCAGACCTAGCACCTGAATACTGGCCCTTGAAAACTCCACTACAATTAGATCAGCAATGAGGATTGTAACAAGGACACCCAAGACAAACCTCTATCAAACATCTGTCCTACTGCATTTCTGTCATAAGGTGGGGTGCTGGCAGCAGACCCAAATGCAAGGCATAGACATTGAAGCACTAGGAACAGGACTTGACTGGAGAGCTGAGACAAGAACAGTCTTGGGCTAGGACATTGGCTAGGCAAGCAGGACCAGGACAAGGAACTGGGAACTAGAAGCCTGGGCTTGGAGTCCAAGCCAGAGACTGGACAAAGACCCAGAACCTGGGTCTTGACTCAGGCTCAGGTTCAGACCCCAAAACTAGGTGAGGGCAGGACAAGACTTGGGTTCAGACTCCAAGCTGGAGACTGGACAAAGGGCCCTAACCCCCAGACAGGATGAGGCAACCACTGGACAGGAAGCCTTGATTTGGTACTCAAGAACAGCCAAGCCTTGGACTCAGGACAACAGGAATGCAGAACACAGAGCCTTAGTCTTGGGGAGGGCAGGAACACAGATTCTTGGTCCAGAGCACAGGAACACAGAACCTTGGACTTGAGAGACAGGAACACAGGGACATGAAACAGAGCCAGGACCCCTCCTTGAGAACAGGACTTAGGACCAGGGCACTACAGAATGCTGAACACAACAACATAGTTCCCAACACTAGGTAGCAGCAAACAGCCAGACCTACCTAGTGAAGGTATGGACACAGAAACAGTTCCCAAGACTAGGTAGCAGCAAACAGCCAGACCTACCTAGCACAGGCATGGACACAGAGACAGTTCCAAATCAACAATAGACAGTTCCTTATCTTGACACAGCAAGGTCTCACAACAGTGGTTGAACTTGACAAGGTTGCAGGCAAGGCTCCAGAAGGAAGGGGAAGGGGAGGGAACAGTCCAGCCTCAGGGTAACAGCAAAGACAGCCTGGCTTACCCAACAGAAGCAAGAACAGGAAGGGACAGATCCAACCACAGGGTAACAGCAAAGCCAACCTGGCTTTCTCCACAGAGGCAAAGACAGGATACTGACAAGATTAACCCACACCCACACTCAAACCCAGGGCCACCTATATTCCTAGCCCCCAGACAGGCATCAAATGCCTATCATTAAGCCCAATTGAAACAAGGGACAGCCGGAAGACCCGGAGTCCAGAGTCCACAGACCGGACCGTGAACCGGAATGCGGACATCACGGACCGGACCATGACAATTTCATTTGGAAGAGATTATCAAACTTGGTTCACCTTGGAGAACATCATATCACAGCTAATTCTAATCTCCCACTGAGTTGAGTTGTCATCATCGTGGCAATCCCTCGAGATCGAGGATGATGGTCTTCATTCCATTGATCTATTTATGGGCTCTCAAGTGGTTTATGAGTCGAATCTTGAAGCTGAGTTGTACAGTCCTCCTAATGTTAGCACAATCATGCCACTGTCCAATCTGGAATGGTTTGAGGATCTCAAAGCTCTTCCAGACATTACTGAGGTACAAATCACCTGGACCATTATCTGTTCAGTTGCTTCAACAGTTGCTTCATCAGGACCTCATGCCCAAATCATTAAGCTTCAACTACAAGAGGGATGAAAGAAAACATAAAAGAACATAAGAAAATAGGAGCAGGTGCCAGCCACCTTCTCCTTCAACGTGATCATGGCAGATCAACCCAAAGACTCAATGTCTTCTTGGTACCAGATCTTTATCGACTTCCATCCGCCAGTCTTTCAGTGATATATCTGATTGAGTCATAGAGACATATAGCATAGAAATAGGACAATCAGTTTATCACATTCACACCAACCAGGGGACATCCATCCACACTAATCCCATCTGACAGTACTTGACCTATATCTTTCTATGCCTAAGCAATTCAGGTGCTCATCTAGAGATAAATGTTTCAAATGAACCATCTTCCACAAGTCCATGGGGGCAGAAAATTCCAGGAATCCCTGCCCCCCCCCCAAAAGAAGAAATTTCTATGTACTTCAGCACACTTTCGGTCTTCCATCTTAAACATAATCACAACTGTCTATCATGGATGAATCAATCTTCAAACAGTGCATTAAGATCACATCTAAATGCAGTTGTAGGTACAAAATCCAATCTATGGAATGCATTATCGGTCACTCCTTTGCCAGACTAATATCTAAAATTCATGAAACTGTCCCATTGCATTTACAAGGATCAACAGTTTAAATGCCATCTTTGAATGATCGCTTACGATCTACCATGATAAAAAGGAGGTTCTCCCATGGTTGTCATTAGGAGGTGCTTACACCAAGATGCAGGAAAGTACTAAAGTTAATGTAGCAAGTTTATCAACCTCACTCTGAGGGTGGATTGAATAAATGTCATCAATAAGGCATAAATCAATACAAGAAGTGCCAATATGTTGAAGAAGAGAAGTTAAGCTTCTGACTTTAATAATTCTCCCAGCAGAACTGGGTGATAAGTCCAATGTATTAATTGCTTTAAGCTGCTGAGATACTAAGCTGCTCTTGAGTATAAATATTGCATTTTGCTAATTTATCAACTTGCTAAATCTGTGGCTGTTGTGTGTTCAATCATCCCCATAAACAAAATATGCCCTTCCCTCTCAATTACTTCAGTTTCTTTCAGAAACCGTTATAAAATAACACAGTAACATAGTGGTTAGTGCAAACACTTAACGGCAGCAGCGATCTTCAATCAGAGTTCAGTTCTTGTATTCTCCTGATGGCCACATGCTCTGGTTTCTTTTCACATTTCAAAGACACACAGTTAGTGTTAAGGAATGCTATGTTGGTGCTGGAAGTATGGTGATACCTGTGGGTTACCTCCAGCGCAATCTTCAGACTGTGCTAGTCTTTCGTCAAGGCTTTCCATGCAACCTCGGATCACCTGGAAAATGCAAGTGCCTACAATATGTCAGGATGCTGTTTATTGACTATAGCTCAGCAGTTAACACCTTCATTCTTACAGTCCTGATTGTAAAGCTACAGAACCTAGACCTCTGTACTTCCCTCTGCAACTGGATCCTTGACTTTCTAACCAGAAGTCCACATTCGGTCTGGATTGGAAATAACATCTCCACCTCGCTGACAATCAACACTGGTGCACACTGCAAGGATGTGTGCTTAGCCCACTGCTCTACTCTAGCTACACCCGTGACTGTGTGGCTAGGCACAGCTCAAATGCCATCTATAAATTTGCTGATGATAGAACCATTGTTGTCAGAATTTCAGATGGTGACGAAAGGGCGTACAGGAGCAAGACATACCAGTTAGTTGACTGATATCGCAGAAACAACCTTGCACACAAAATTAGCAAGACCAAAGAGCTGATTGTAGACTTCAGAAAGGGTAAGATGAAGGAACACAAACCAATCCTCATAGAGGGATCAGAAGTGGAGAGAGTGAGCAATTTCAAGTTCCTAGGTGTCAGTATTGCTGAGGACCTAACCCCTGGATGCAACATTTCGATGCAACTATAAAGAAGGCAAGACAGTGTCTATATTTTATTAGAAGTTTGAGGAGATTTGGTTTGTCTTCTAATCACTCAAAACCTTCTACAAATGTACCGTGGAGAGCATTTTGACTGTCTGTATCACTGTCCGGTGTGGCGGGCGGGGAGGAGTGGTTACTGCACAAGATTGAAGTAAGTTGCAAAAGTAGCTAAAATTAGTCAGCTCCACCATGGGTACTAGTCTCTGTAGTATCCAAGACATCTTCAAGGAGCAGTGACTCAGAAAGGTGGCGTCCATCATTCAGCACCCCCACCACCCAGGACATTGCCTGCTTCTTATTGAAGGAGGTACAGAAACCTGAAGGCACACACTCAGCAATCAGGAACAGCTTCTTCCCCTCTGCCATCTGATTCCTAAATGGACATTGGACATTGAACCCATGAACACCACCTCATTATTTTTTTATTTCTGGTTTTTTGTATTACGTATTTTAACTTAACTATTTAAAAGACATACACTGTATATACTTCAGGTAATTCAGTTTTTTTCCTCTATATTTATTTATCATGTATTTCATTGTACTGTTGCTGTAAAGTTAACAAATTTCACCACGTCAAGAGGATGAGCCGTGTGAGAATAGGACCAATCAGGTGCGACACTGGAAACGTGTGCATGGAGTTGGAGGAGGTAGCGGAAGTACTTAATGAATACTTTGCTTCACTATTCACCAGGGAAAACACCTTGGCAATGTGGGGTGACTTACAGTGGACTGAAATGCTTGAACATATAGACATTAAGAAAGAGGATGTGCTGGAGCTTTTGAAAAGCATTAAGTTAGTTAAGTCACCAGGACCCGATGAGGCTACTGTGAGAAGTGAGAGAGGAGATTACTGAGTCTCTTGCGATGATATTTGCGTCATCAATAGGGATGAGAGAAGTACCAGAGGATTGGAGGTTTGCAAATGTTGTTCTCTTGTTCAAGAAAGGGAGTAGACATAACCCAGGAAATTATAGACCAGTGAGTCTGACTTCAGTGGTGGGCAAGTTATTGAAGAAGATCCTGAGAGGCAGGATTTACGAGGATTTGGAGAGAGATAATCTGATTAGGGATAGTCAGTATGGCTTTGTCAAGGGCAGGTCGTACCTTAAAGCCTGATTGAACTCTTTGAGGATGTAACAAAACACGTTGATGAAGGTAGCGCAGTAGATGTAGTGTATATGGGTTTCAGTAAAGCATTTGAGAAGGTTCTCCATGCAAGGCTCCTTCAGAAAGTAAGGAGACATGGGATAAAAGGAGAACTTGCTTTGTGGATCCAGATTTGTCTTGCCCACAGAAGGCAAAGGGTGGCTGTAGATGGTTCGTATTCTGCCTGAAGGATGGTGACCAGTGGTGTTCTGCAGGGATCTGTTCTGGGATCTCTCCTCTTTGTGTTTTTTTATAAATGACCTGGATGAAGAAGTATAAGGGTGGGTTAGTAAGTTGCGAATGACACAAAGGTTGCAAGTGTTGTGGATAGTCTGGAGGGTTGTCAGAGATTACAGTGGGACATTGATAGGATGCAGATCTGGGCTGAGAAGTGGCAGATGGACTTAAACCCAGGTAAGTGTGAAGTGGTTCTTTTGGTAGATCAAATCTGAGGACAGAATGTAATATAAATGGTAAGATTCTTGGCAGTATGGAGGATCTGAGAGATCTTGGGGACTGTGTCAATAGGATACTCAAAGCTGCTGAGCAGGTTGACAGTGTTGCTATGGTGTGTTGGCATTCATCAACCATAGGATTGAGTTCAAGAGCCATTGAGGTAATATAAGACCTTCGTCAGACCCCACTGAGAGTATAGTGTTCAGTTCTGGTCACCTCACTACAGGAAGGATGTGGATACTATAGAGACAATGCGGAGGAGATTTACAAGAATGTTGCCTGGATTCGAGGGCGTACCTTATGAGAATAGGTTGAGTGAACTTGGCCTGAGAGGCATTGATCGTGTGGATAGCCAGACGCTTTTTCCCAGGGCTGAAATTGCTAACACAAGGGGGCATAGTTTTAAGTTGCTTGGAAGTAGGTACAGGGGGGAAGTCAGGGGTAAGTTTTTCACACAGAGTGGTGGATGCGTAGAATACAATGCCAGCGGTAGCAGTGGAAGTGGAAACAATAGGGTCTTTTAAGAGACTCTTAGATAGATACATGAAGCTTAGAAAAATAGAGGGCTATGCGCCAGGGAAATTCTAGGCAGATTCTAGGGTAGGTTACATGGTCGGCACAACATTGTGGGCTGAAGGGCCTGTAGTGTGCCGTAGATTTCTATGTTCTATGTTCTATATGCCAATGATATTGAACTTGATTCTGATTCTGATGTGAAATGATACAGTTCGCTGTTTTGATATTTTGATGCACATTTGACAAATAAAATTAATCTTTTTTAAAACGTGATAAGATGTATTTTTGTGCTCTCTTTCAAAGTTCTGGCTAATATTCACCTGCCATCTAAGGTAACAAAAGTAGACTATTTAGTTAATGCTCAATAATAGTAGAAAGGTAACATTCAACAGTCAGGCGACATCTGTGGAAAGAATAAGTGTTAATGTTTCAAGTCCGAGAACTTCCATCAGAACTGGGAAACGGAGATAATGCTTCTTTCAGTTACAGAGTTGACCATTGCTTCTCCCATCCACTCACATTCAAACTAACCTGTTTATTCTCTTCCCTGGTTCTGTCTAAAGGTCTCAGGACTGAAACATTAACTGTTTTGCTTTCTACAGATATTGCCTGATGTCCAGCATTTTTTGTTCCTATTTCAGATTTCCAGCATCTCTGGTTTATTTCTGAAGTTCACTTCCTAGTGATCCCTCACAATATTTATGATGTGCGCTGTGTGCAAAGTCGACATTGTTCCCACTATCCACTGTTCATGTCACAATATTTACAGCTCGAATGCAGAGTCTCAGCCCAAAATGTCGACCATCCCTCTGCCTTCTCACATTGATCTCCTCCCACAGTTTGTTTTCTGTTCTGTAGTCTCCTGTGTCTCCAGATTGAGCATGGTATGGTAATCTCACCTTCCATCAAGTCTTCTTATGTAACTTAGATAAATTATAGATAACTATTTAAAGATAAAGGTAACATGTGTATACATAACAGATAGGGTATAGAATATGAAACGACAGTGCAGCACTGGAAAGGGCATTCGGCCATAAGAGAATAAAACCATGAGACATAGGAACAGAATTAGGCCATTCAACCCATCAAGTCTGCTCCACCATTCTATCATGGCTGATTTACTATCCCTCTCAACCCCATTCTCTTGCCTTCTCCCCTTTGATAACCTTTGATGGCCTTACTAATCCAGAACATGTCAACCTCTGCTTTAAATATACTCAATCACTTGGCCTCCATAGCTGTCTGTGGCAATGAATTCCACACATTCACCACACATTGTCTGTGTAAAAAAATTCCTCCTCCTCTCGGTTCTCAATGGACGTCCCTCTATTCTGAGGCTTTGCCCTCTGGTCCTAGATGGACCCACTACAGTAGTAAGAAACTTCCTCTCCGCATCCACTCTATCTTGGCTTTTCAGTATTCAATTGGTTCCAGTGAAATCCCCCCTCATTCTTCTAAACTCCAGCGATTACAGGACCAGAGCCACCAAACACTGCTCATGTTAACCCTTTCATTCCTGGAATCATTCTCGTGTACATTCTCTGGACCCTCTCCAATGCAAGCACATGTTTTCTTGGATACGAGACCCTAAATTGCTCACAGTACTGTAAGTGCAGTCTGATCAACACCTGATAGAGCCTCAGCATCACATCCTTTCTCTTATATTCTAGTCCTCTCGAAATGAATGCTAACATTGCATTTGCCTTCTTTACCACCACTCAACCTGCAAGTTAACCTTTAAGGAATCCTCGACAAGGACTCCCAAGTCCCTTTGCATCTCTGATTTTTAAATTTTCTCCCCATTTAGAAAATAGTCTACACCTTAATTCCTCTACCAAAGTGCATGACAGTACACCTCCCTACACTGAATTCCATCTGCTACATCTTTGCCCATTCTTCTAATCTGTCTTAGTTGTTCAGCAGACGCCTTGCTTCCTCGACATTACCTTTGCTACTCCACCCGTCTTCATATCATCCACAAACTTGGCTACAAAACCATCAATTCCATCATCTAAATCATTGACATGTAACGTAAAAAGGAGCAGTTCCAATACCGACTCCTGTGGAACACCCCAGTTACTAGCCAATCACCCAATGCTTTATCCACACTAGTACTTTTTCCTGTAATACCGTGGACTCTTATCTTTTTAAGCAGCCATATGTGTGGCACTTTGTCAAAGACCTTCTGAAAGTTGAAGTAAACAACATCTATTGACTCTCCTTTGTCTATCCTGCCTGTTATTTCCTCAAAGAATTCCAACAGATTTGTCAGGAAAGTTTTCCCTTTAAAGAAACCATGCTGATTTTGGTCTATTTTATTGTGTGCCTCCAAATACCCCGAAAGCTCACCCTTCACAATCAATTCTGACATCTTACCAACCACTGAAGTCTGGCTATTTGGCCTATCATTTCCTTACTCCCTCCTTTCTTAAAGAGTGGAATGACATTTGCAATTTTGCAGTCCTCCAGAACCATTCCAGAATCCAGTGATTCTTAAAAGATAATCACTAAAGCCTCTGCAATTTCTTCACCTACCTCTTTCAGAATTCTGTGGTGTAGTCCATCTCATCTAGGTGACCTATCTGCCTTCAGACCTTTCAGCTTCCCAAGCACCTTCTCTGTAGTAATAGCAACTACACTCATATCTGCCCCCGACACTCTGGAATTTCAGGCATTCTGCTAGTGTCTTCCACAGTGAAAAAGTTGTAAAATACCTACTAAGTTCATCTGCCATTTCTTTGCCTCCCCCCCCCCCCGCATTACTACCTCTCCAGTGTCATTTTCCAGTGTTTCAATATCCAGTCCTTTTCACTCTTAAAATATCTGGAAAAATTTTTGATAGCTTCTTATATGTCTAGACTACCCTCATATTTCACCTTTTCTCTCCTTGTAGCATTTTTCATTGTTTCTGATGGTTCTTAAAAGCTTCCTAATCCTCAAGCTTCCAATAAATTGTTGCTATATTATATGGCCTTTTTGCTTTAATGCATTCTTTAGTCTCATTTGTTAGCCACTGTTGACTCATCTTCCATTTAAAATACTTCTTCATCTTTGGGATGTATCTATCCTGTACCTTCCAAATTGCCCCCAGATACTCAAGCCGTCATCCCTGATAGTGTCCCCGTCCAACTAACTTTGGCCAGCTTCTTTCTCATGCCTCTGTAATTCCTTTTACTCCACAGTAATACTGATACATTTGACTTGTTCTTCTGCCTTTTATATGATCACTGACTCCTAAGGGTTCCTTTACATTAAGCTCCCTTCATTACATAACACCCAATCCGGAATTACTTTTCCCCTAGTGGGCTCAACCACAAGCTGCTCTAAAAAGCTATCACATAGGCATCCTACAAATTCCCTCTCTTGGGATCCATCACCAACCTGATTTTCCCAATCTATCTGCATATTGAAACCCCCCATGACTATAACAACATTGCCTTTTTAAATGCCTCTTCTATCACCCATTGTAATTTATATCCCACTTCCTGGCTGCTGTTTGGATGCCTGTGTATAACTCCCTTCAGGGTGTTTTTACCCTTGCAATTTCTTAACTTGACCCACAAGAATTCTATATCTTTTAATCCTATGTCTCCTCTTTCTAAGGATTTGATTTCATTTTTTACCAATAAAACCATCCCACCCCCTCTGTCTACCTGTCTGACCTTACAATACAATGTGTATCTTTGGATCTTAAGCTCCCAACTATAATCTTCTTTCAGCTATGATCTTCTTGACTCAGTGATGCCCACAATATCATATCTGCCAATCTCTAACTGCACTAGAAGATCATCTACCTTATTCTATATACTGTGTGGATTCAAATATCACATCTTTAGTCTGGTATTCATCACCCTTTTCAATTTTGTCCCCATGTTACACTTTAACTTATCCCTCTGACTGCAATTTAAAAACCACCTTCATCAGGTCTCCCCTCTCTCTCTCCTCTGTGCATAGCTATTCTCCACTCCCTTCATTGCTACCAAAAAAGTCCTCCATAGATTGGGAGAAGTTGCAATGGCTTCTCAGTTAGTTCAGTTCAGTTCACTTCTGAGTTAACTTGCATTGCTGGTTGTATAATGGAATGTTTCCTGTGAGCTGATTCAGAATTGCCTTTAATGACTCTGTTTATCTTCCATTTAACAATAGAAAATTAATTATTTTAATTTTTAAAGTAGCTTAACAGCTTAATAAGATATATCTGCATTATTGATTGAAGAATCCTTTCTTATGATTATAAACTATATTAGTTATTATTTTATTTAAATCAAACCTCTTAATTTGACATTCTTTAAATATTTAATGCCAAATCCACAATGTCTTCCTGCAAAGAGAATTACAAGTGACTATTTGTAGCATTTGGTATTCAAAACATTTGATGAATTCTCAAAGAGCAGCGAGCGCAAGCGAATAATCTGTTAGTGAAGGTAATTAATATCTAATTTATGAATTGAAATAATTATAGAATGATACAAAAATTGTAGAGCTTTATTACATTTATGTCCCCTTAATTGACAAATGTTTGAAGTTTCCAAGCTATGTCAACATTTATTCTCTAATTAATTGGCAATAGCTTTGCATATTGTGAAATGGGGGTGTATGCGGTGGTTAGGTCCTGACTAAATATCAGGAAATGCCAGTAGCGATTATATAGCTTCTACCACCCAAGACAACTCCGCCTTCACATAGGGCTTAGGTCTGGGTGCACCCTGTCTCACTGAAAGAGCTCTGTCTATGGCGAATGTTTGGCGCCTGAAAAATAACCAGACCAATGGTGGTAGTGTCACCTAAAATCACTGAAGTCTCCGGCAGCAGAGAGATGGATTCCAAGCTTTGGTGGAGGATTGTCTTTGTACAACAACAGCAAAGGTTGGGCAACGTCTAGTGTTTGATTCCAAACTGGTAATACCAGTAGAGGTCAAATGCTCTAGTTAGATGAGCACTGCAGCAACAGATGGCAACAGCAAAACACTGTTGAAATTTTTGCCTTGTCAATCATGGAAAGAAACAAAAGAAGGAAACCAGATAACAGCGTGAATGGAGTTGATTCTAATCAACAGAACAACACCTCGCTCGGTGGGAGTAGTCATGTGCTGCAGATGACACCAGACCGTCATCCAGAGACTGTAAGCAATAGGGAAAGGCTAAGGGTAGCAACATGGAACATCCATACACTTTACCAGAAAGGAAAGTTGGACAACACATTCGTCGTCATGGCTATCCCTTGAGGTTGAGGAAGATGGTCTTCATTCTGAAGAAGTGGCCCACAGAGTGAAGATGCCTCTGCGCGTATTTGTTGAATGTGTACTTGATGTTGCACTCCAAGAAGCACACAATACTTCACAAATCAACCAACTGATTCCAGTGTCATGGAAACCATGACGATTGGAGCTGATGGATTTGTTGCAGCCTTCATCCTCCTTCACAGCCGTTGAGTTCAAAGTAACTTCGTCCGCCTGTTCCACCGCTGAGGTTTTGGTTGGATCTTTGTCCCTGACAAAGAACAACACATTAAATGAAATGAAAAGGTTGGAAGTTGATATCTTAGGCCTGTCAGAAATTCGATGGACCGACAGTGGCAAATTCACTAAGAATAGTTCTCTGATAATGTATTCAGGAGGTCAACAGCATATGTATGGAGTTGTAATTATTTTAAACAAACAAGTATCAAAATGGCTTATGGGATATTGGGCGATATCTGATCGGCTGCTTTTAGTTAAATTAAGGGGTAACCCTTTTAACATTAGCATAATCCAAGCCTACGCGCCAACAAATGATGCGGATGAAGAGAATATCAACAAGTTTTATGAAGATCTCGACAGTGCTTATGAGCAATGTAAATCTCAGGATATGAAACTAGTCATGGGAGATTTTAACACCAAAGTTGGACAGGAAAAGGTTGATAACATACTAGGACCCTTTGGATTAGGGGAGAAAAATGAAAATGGAAAAAGGTTTACTGATTGATGTGTCAGAAACAACCAAGTGATCACCAACACTTGGTATAAAAACCATCCATGTAGATTGTGTACTTGGATTAGTCCTGGAGATAGAACAAGGAATCAAATAGATTTCATTACCATCAGTAAATGCTTTAGAAATAATATCACAAATTCTAAAGCCTACCCAGGAGCAGACTGTGGTTCAGATCACCATCCAGTAACAGCTACCATTAAAACAAAATTAAACGTGGAAAAAAGAGAAAGCAGTATATGTTGGGAGAACTTAAAGAAGATAGCAACTATTCAAGACAGATGTAGAAGAACACCTCAACGAAAACATAACAACACCTATTTGGGACAGATTTAAGTACGCTATACAACAATCAGCAGAGGAGATAATCCCAGTACAAGAAATCCAACACACCAACAAGGGGTGGATAACCCAAGAAATTCTAGATCTGATGAAACAAAGAAGGTTGGTGAAGAATAATGAAGTGCAATACAGAGGGCTAGACAGACAGACCAGACAATTAGATTATGATTAGATTATGAGGACACGCAGTCCTCTTTTATTGTCATTTAGTAATGCATGCATTAAGAAATGATACAATGTTTTTCCAGAATGATATCGTGGAAACATATGACAAACTGACTTAAAAACTAACAAAAACCACATAATTATAACATGTAGTTACAACAGTGCAAAGCAATACCGTAATTTGATAAGAACAGGCATGGTAAAAGTCTCAAAGTCTCAAAGGCCAACAGCAAGGAAATGCGCAAGAAAATTAAGGAAATTACTGGAATTAAGAAAACCTCCTCTACAGGATGCATAAGATCAGAAAACAGATACATACTAACAGATCCAGATAAAGTATGTGAAAGGTGGATTCAGTATATAGAGTAGCTGTTTGAGGATAATAGATGGGAACCCCCAGATATTAAAAACCCTAATTCTGGCCTACCTATTACCGAAGGAGAAATAACTAAAGCAATGAAAAGCATGAAACATGGTAAAGCCACTGGACCTGATGAAATTTCAATGGAAATGATACAAGCCCTAGAAGATCTGGGCATAGATATTCTTTTTGAACTGTTTAACGGCATATATGAGTCTGGTGTATTGCCTGACGATCTCTTGAAATCAGTATTTATAAAGCTGCCAAAAATTGACTACTGACTGCGAAAATTATAGAATGATCAGTCTTATGAGTCACATAATAAAGATTTTTTTGAAAGTTGCTCTGAGTCAAATTAAAAACAAGACCAGAAACTTCTAAACAGCAATATGGGTTTATTGAGAATAGAGGAACTAGGAACGCAATTTTCATACTATGAATGCTTTCAAAAAGGGCAATTGAATATCAAAATGATGTCTTTTTATGTTTTATTGATTTCACTGAAGCATTTGACAAAGTGCAACATGAAAAATTATTTCAAATTCTCGCTAAACTAAACATTGACAGAAGAGACTGACAACTGCTTCAAAATTTATATTGGAATCAAACGGCGGCGGTAAAAATTGATGATAATATAAGCAGTTGGACTAAAATTCGAAGAGGAGTTAGACAGGGATGTGTTGCCTCGCTGGAATTGTTTAATATCTATAGTGAAATGATTCTCAGAGAAATAGAAGACCTAGATGGGATAAAAATTGGAGGTGTTAACATCAACAATATAAGATATGCAGATAATACCACCCTAACAGCAAGTGCTGCAGACGACCTACAAATCCTCCTGGACAAAGTAGTACAAACAAGTGCAGATTTTGGTCTAACCGTCAACTGTAAAAACACCAAATGTATGGTAATATCAAAACAGCAGGATACTCCCAAATGCCAATTGTACATAGGTAACCAAGAGTTTGAACAAAAGACCAACTTTAATTACCTTGGTAGTTTTATATCACAAGATGCTAAAAGTAAAGTAGAAATAAAAAGAAGAATTGCCATTACCAAAACCAACTTCCAAAAAACTGAAACCCATTTTTAACAATAGACACATTTCTATGACAACAAGGCTCAGGCTACTAAAATATTACATCTGGTCAATCTTGCTGTATGCTCCCGAAACATGGACTATAACACCAGAACTCCAAAGAAACTTAGAAGCAACAGAAATGTGGTTTCTTAGAAGAATGCTGAAAATATTATATAGAGATAGGTTAACTAATGAGACAGTACTCCAACGTGCCCACTCAAAAAGATCTTTAATGAGAACATTAAATGACAGGAAACTTAAATTCCTGGGCCATGTCATCAGAAAGGGAGAAATAGAATGCCTTACATTACAAGACCGTATGCCTGGGAAAAGCAGAAGAGGAAGGCAAAGAAGAAAATATATGGACACTGTGAAAGAACTAACAGATCTAAGTGTGCGAGATATCATTGACGCTGCATGGGATCGTTCGATGTGGAAAGCCATGATCACCCAAGCGTGTAACACACAAGGCCCATGAAGAAGAAGAAGATTGTGAAATGATATACAAATGACACATTATTCATTAGAAGATTTTGGGAGAAGTACTGGATACCTTCAAACCCAACTGCTGCAATATAATTCGTCAAGTAGTTTCACTCCATCTGCAACAGGGAGGATTTCCTGGTGGCCAACCATTTTAATTCCACTCCTCATTCCTATTCTGACATGTCCGTCCATGGCCTCCTCTACTGCCGTGATGAGGTTATTTTCAGCTTGGAGGGGCAACACCTTATATTTCATTTGGGTAGCCTCCAACCTGTCAGCATGAACATCGATTTCTCCAACTTCCGGTAAATTCTACCCCTCCTCTTCTCTCCTTTTTACATTCCCCATTCTGGCTCCTCCCTTTGCCTTACCTGCCTATCACCTCCTCTGGTGCCCTTTTAGTTTCCCCGTCTCCCATGGTTCACTCTCCACTCCTATCAGATTCCTTCTTCTTCAGCCTTTTACCTTTTCCACCAATCACCTCCCAGCTTCCCACACCATCCTCCCTCCCCCTCCTACCTGCCTTCCCCCTCACTTGGCTTCACTTACCACCTTCCAGCTTGTACACCTTCCCTTCGCCCACCTTGTTCTCGCTATTTCGCCCTTCCTTTCCAGTCTTGGTGAGGGGTCTTGGCTAGAAATGTAAACTCTTTATTTCTGCCCATCGATGAAGTCTGACCTGCTGATTCCCTCCAGCATTTTGTGTGTGTTCCTCTGGATTTCCAGCATCTGCAGAATCCCTGTGTTTAGGATTTGCTGCAATATCACTCAGCTCAGTGACACCCCAACCATAAACAGTGAGTGGGATACAAATCATCCAACACCAATGAGAAATAATTAGATCCCTCAGCACTGTGGAAAGCAGGCTGGTATACTAACCTCCAGCAGTATGCAAATGCAAAACCTTACGGCTAACTTTTATTTTATACAAGCTTTAAATGTGGGCATTTTTGGCCATGGGTAAAAGACAGGAACTGTTTATTTAATTTCTTCAATCTAATGTTGCAGAACTCTGCTACTGGTAATACTTAAAATACTTTTTTCTAAAAATGTGATTTATTATTCATTGCTTTTGCAGATAATCTTAATATCTGCCATAAGAGTTCATAATACACGAGTTTCTTAATTGATTGGAATTTTATAGCCCAGCAGAGCACAAGTAACTGAACTGTTTCTTCCATAACATTGCTCTTTGGTGACTGGTAATACTTTATAAAATGCAATGGAAATAAACTCCTAACCAGATATTCATCCCAGCTTCAAAAGTGGATGATTAAAGGGCTCTGGAACAGAACCATGTTAAGTGCTACACCTCCTCCTCTGCCACCATTGCCCTAAACAATCTTTCCAGGAGAGTTGACACTTCACGTTTATTGAGATCATTTATTGCATCAATTTCTCGCAGTATGGCCTCCTCTATATCCAACGCAGATTGGTAGACAGCTTCATCGAGCACCCTTGCTGCATCGACTGCAACAGCCAGGATCTCCCAGTGGCTCCTATTTCTATCCCACTTCCCTTTTCCACACTAACATGTCTGCCCATGGCTTTTTCTGCTGCAACGATGAGGCCAGACGCAGGTTGGAGGAGCCATCTCTCTTCCACCCTCATGACTTTCCCATCACCTCCCTCTGGTTCCCCACCTCCTTCCATTTATTCCATGGTCTACTGTCCTATCCTCTCAGATTCCTTCCTCCTCAGTCCTTTTCATCTTACACCTATCACCTCCTAGCTTCTCACATCATTCCCTTTCACCTCCTCCCACCCATCCACTTACTTTCTCCTCTTACCCGGACTCACCTCTTAATGCCAGCTTGTTTTCCTGCTCCTCCCTGACCTTTTTATTCTGGCTTCTACTCTCCTACTTTCCAATCCTAATGAAGGGACTCAACCCGAAACATCAATTGTTCATTTCCATCCGTAGATGCTGCTGAGTTCCTCCAAAATTTCATGCGTGATGCTCAAAATTCCCAACATCTGCAAAATCCCTTGAAAGCAAAATATAACCAGCATATGCAGGTGATACCAATGCTGTGGACGTTGAGGTTTCGCAGATTCACCCTTATGGAATTGCTGTGCAAAAACCTAAGGCACAGAATAGAACTTGCTCTTAAGGAATTTATATGGGAAAAATATTAAGCAAACAGACATAAAATGTGAAAGAAGCAACAAGTTTTGTCTAGTTTTATTTTCTTCAATTCATGTTTCTTGACACCTGTGCAGATAATTGGTGGGATTTCTTAGTGCAGTAGGTTCATTATGCTACCTAGCAACTTTTTTCAAAACTTCTCCACATTACCTTCTGTTGTCTTACCTGTATCTGTTCAAAAGTGCTCAGAAGAGTATGTCTCCATTTAGGTTGAAGGCTGGAAGACGATAAGTGGTGATTCAAGAGGCTGCAACCTACCTCCATCCTTTCCTGCCTCTGCTTGGCTTCAACTACCTTTCTTTTTATCTTTCTCCTTACCTGTCATCACCACCTTCCAGCCTTCAGTTTGTTTCTTTATTCCAGATTACAACATCTGCAGTCTCTTCTGTCTGCATAGGCAGATACAAGCCACTTCAAAAATTTGATTTGGAAATTGACACGGCAATCTCTACAATAACCCCTCCCCTCTGCGAGCTATCTGCCACAGTACTATTGTCACTGTTCAGAGAAATACATCCCATAGGATGTATCTCTACTTATAAAATGGGATTCAATAGCAAGTAGGGGTTTGTATTAAGATAAACAATGATGTGGAGGATTTTCTAAGAATGTATCCCTTCCAGACCATAGGTGTCATCTGTACTGAAAATGATGGTAAAAAGAATAATTTTGGTTCATAATTGTATGGTCAGCAAACTATATCCTTCTGGTTATATTTTTACCAAAACAGGTCAGCTTTGTAAGATTGCCAACCCAAGCAGCTATCAAATTTTAAAGTTCAAAGTAAATTTATTATCAAGGTATATAGATGTCACCATATACTACACTGAGATTTATTTTCTTGCATGTATTCACATGTGTAGAGAATTCTGTCTTCACATACGATCTGTCATTCACTCAGATCCTGCCTGATATGAGTTCATTTTTTCTCTTAGCTCTCCAGACTACATAACACTTAAATACTTTTAACCAAGAAGTGATGGATGGAAAATCAACCTTGGTAGTTAGTCAGGTTTTACAGTTCAGCGTGAAGCTCTGTCAATGATGTGTGTCCCAAATGATAGAGCTAGGCCTCACACCATTTCTTCTTTGCCTGACTGAATTCCTACACCAAAGTTTTGTCATACTGGGTGCCTTTCATCAGAATGACACAGCTCAGTGCTTTTAACTCTTAACAATCTATATTGATAATTACATTTCAATACTGTCTGTCATCCAGCTAGATTTCTCTAGATGGTGCTGCAGGTGAATATTACTTCAGTTTTATTTGTTGGATCAGATAAAAACCATTTTGGGCTTTTATTTTTCAATTTAATAATCATCTCGAACTGACCTGAAGTTTTCTTTGTAGCTACTGATGGTTTGATTTTCCCTTCACCTTAGCATTTCTGCCCTGACTACTCTATTCCTTCACTGATTCTTGAAGTGTGATATATCACAGACTTGCTTTGATTTTAGACTACATTCTTATTCATCTGCTTGCCTTAAGGAATCCTCATTTTCTCACTTCTGGCAGCTGTATCTCCGGTCAATCGAATGCCAATGTGCCTGGCACCAGTCGTTGTGCAACTCTGATCAGTTCCACATGACCTTGTCCGTTTGTCGGATAGTCCCTCATCCATCCTACAGCCCTATCTCATTCTGGTTCCTTGTTGCTATGAACTGATCACACAGTCAGAGCAACATAGGTCACTACAGAACATCAAGTCTGTGCTGTCTGTTAATCTACCTAGTCCCACTGACCTAAACCTGGACCATAGGCCTCCGTACCGCTCCCATCCATGTACTTATCCAAATTTCTCTTAAATGTTGAAATCAAACCCACGTCAACCACTTCCATTGGCAGCTTGTTCCATACTCTCACCATCCTCTGAGTGAAGAAGTTCCCCCTCAGGTTCCCCTTTGAATATTTCATCTTTCATCTTTAACCTACTACCTCTAGTTCTAGTCTTAACAAGGTTTCTAACAAGAGCAGAGAAACCTGGTGTTTAGATGGTAAGTCATAAGTTAAAGCAGAGCCATTCAGATCTCTAAACAATTTGTTTGCTTAAAGGGGAAAATTCTTTTGTTTATCTGTTACTGTCCTGACTTTGTCTAGTTTTTCATCTCTTCCATGAAATTATTGGGATATGGTGAGTGGGAAGTGTTTACACTAGATACAGGGCCTATAAAAGGTATTCAATTCCACTTCCCCCGCCAGAAGCTTTCTTGTTTTATTGTTTTACAATATTGAACCACAATGGATTTAGTTTGGCTTTTTTGACACTGATCAACAGAAAAAAAACTCTTTCTTGTTAAAGTGAAAACTGATCTCTACAAAGTGATATAAATTAATTACAAATATAAAACACAAAATAATTGATTGCATAAGTATTCATCCCCTTTAATATGATACATCAAATCATCCCTGGTGCAGCCAAATGGTTTTAGAAGTCACATAATTAGTTGACTACAGATCTGTTTTGGAGACCTGCGTGCAGTCAAAGTGTTTCAATTGATTGTAGTAAAAATACACCTGTATCTGGAAAGTCCAACTGCTGGTGTGTCAGTATGCTGGTAAAAATTACACCATGAAGACAAAAGAACGCTATAAGCAACTCTGCAAAAAAATTATTGAAAACAACAAGTCAGGAGATGGATGCAAGAAAATTTCCAAGTCACTGAATATCCCTGTGAGTACAATTAAGTCAATGATCAAGAAATGGAAAGAATATGTCACTGCTGTAAATCTACCCTAGAGCAGGCGTTTCTCAAAAACTGAGTGACTGTGCAGGAAGGGGACTGGTGAGGGAGGCCACCAAGAGACCTATGACAATTCTGGAGGATTTACAAGCTTCAGTGGCTGAGATGGGAGAGACTGCACATACAACAACTGTTGCCCGGGTGTTTCACCAGTCGCAGCTTTATGGGAGAATGACAAAGAGCAAGGCACTGTTGAAAAACTCACATGAAATATCAGTTAGAGTTTGTCAACAGACATGTGAGAGACTCTGAAGTCAGATGGAAGAAGGTTCTATGGTCTGATGAAATCAAAGTTGAGATTTAGGCCATCAGACTAAACGTTATGTTTAGCAGAAGCCAAACACCGCACATCAACAAAAATACACCTTTCCTGCTGTGAAGCATAGTGATGGCTGCATCATGCTGTGGAGATGCTTCACTGCAGCAAGCCCTGGAAAGCTTGTGAAGATAGAGGGTAAAGTGAATCCAGCAAAATACAGGGAATTCCTGGAGGAAAGCCTAATGCAGTCTGCAAGAGAACTGCGACTTTGGAGATTGTCTTCCAGCAAGACAATAACCCCAAGCATAAAGCCAAAGTTGCACAGGAATGGCTTTAAAGCAACAAAGTTAATGTCTTGGAGTGGCCAAGTCAGAGTCCATACCTCAATCCAATTGAGAATTTGTGGCTGGACTTGTAAAGGGCTGTTACCTCATGAGCCTTATGCAATCTGACAGAGCTTGAGCAGTTCTGTAAAGAAGAATGGGGAAAAATTGCAGCTTCCAGTTGTGCAAAACTAATAGGGGACCCTATCCACACAGACTCAAGACTGTAACGATGCATCAACTAAATACTGACTTAAAGGGGGTGAATACTTAATCAATTATTTTGTGTTTTATATTTGTAATTCATTTAGACCACTTTGCAGAGATTGGTTTTCACTTAGACACGAAAGAGTCTTTTTCTGTTGATCACTGTCAAAAAAAAACCAAAATAAATCCACTGTGATTTAATGTTGTAAAACAATAAAACATGAAAACTTCCAAGGGGAGGGGTGAATACTTTTTACAGGCACTGTATCTCAGTAGGGCAGACTTGATAGGTCAATTGGATACCTCTGATTCATCAATTTTGTGCATGTATCTTATAAATGATTGTGTTCACAAAGGAAGAATCTGAAAACTAAGCTAAGGAAAATAATAGCTGATTTTTTTACATATCAGATATGGTATTATATGTGAACTGTAGTGTGTTATAAATATTTAGAAGAAATTGACAGCCCTTTCACAGACCAAGTGCACTGACTTTTTCTTTACAATTCTTGATCAGCATGTGGATGAAGATCTTGCGATGGAAAAGCAGCAGAAAAGGATGAAACACAAGATGGATAGTGAAGGAGTTCAAAGTGGTTTGAATGGCAGTGAGGAAAATAACGGAAATAAGGAAGTCAATGTACTGCGGATGCTGGAAGTTGAAATAAAGGGAGAACTTGCTGGAAATACTCAGCAGGACCCTCTTCTTCGCTGTTCCAGTGAAGTCTATCATAACCCCGAGGGATAACACCTCATCTTCGATCTGGCCTACATTGTAGCTCCAAGATCTTAAAACTGAACTCAACAATCTCCCGTTTGTGTCTGAACAGGTCAGTTCTGATGCAAAGTCGTCCACTCGTAACTTTAACTCAGTTTCTGCTTCTCCACAGATTAGTACCTGATTCTCAGCACTTCAGCGTTCTCTTTTGTGGCAAACTTTCAGTAAATGGCAAAATATCAGCTGCATGGACTTGGTCACCATGTTTTCCCGGGCATCCTGTATGTTCTCCATATCTCCCTCTATATCTGCTACTCAGAACACACTAATTTTGTCTCCTTTCCATCACTGATAAAAGGTCATTGACTTGAAACATTAACTTTATTTCTTTCTTCTCATATGCTGCAGATTTCATGGAATTTTTTTTTAGGATTTCAAGGAAAATGGAACAAAAAGCCTCTCTGACATTGTTAGATTAAACTTCCAAATAATTGCCAATCAATCTTCAAGGCAAGTTTTTTTGAAGTGCTGGAGTGGAAGATATTGTCATTAGAAAAGTCATGATGGAGTCAGAGAAATATAGGGGATGGAATGGAGTCTTACAGGAAGCTATTGATGGGAGGTTTAGTCAGGTATCTGTGGACGATCTGTCATACCTGTTCTGAAAATGACACCTTCCAAAATGTTTTCCCAGTTCTATGACAGGACTCTCAACAGCATATGTTCTATTTCACACATTTCTTCTCTCATTTCTCTCCATCATCTCAGAAAATAGATAGGGGTCACCTTCCAACCCACAGGCCTCTTCGTTCTCCAATCATCCTCCTTTCTTTCCACTTTCGAGATTCTGAAGGAATGGTTCCCTCTCCTATTCCCAGTTGCATAGAACATAAGGCATAGTACAGACATCTTAACCTACACTAAGATCAATCTCAGCTGGTGATATAGAGGCACCCACACCTGACCGAGACAAGTGGTTCTGGATTCAAATCCGACTGACTACTTGCACGTCTTTCATCCGTGCTAGGTTGAGCGTCAAGCTAGCAACTCGGTCTCGTAAAGAAACAGACAGATGCTAACAGAATCAGCAAGGTTGCTGCCCCATGTGTCACAAGGTGCGGAGAAGAACAGCGGGATCAGTCTAATCCTTCTCTCTTACATAGCTCTCCTTTTTTCTATCATCCATATGCCGACCTAAGAGTTTCTAAATGCTCCTAATGTATCTGCCCCTACCACCATCCCTGGCAGGGCGTCCCACTCACCCACCACTCTCTGTGTTATAAACTTACCTCTGACATCCCCACTATACTTTCCTTTTCTTTTCAAATCTTTTTATTATTATTATATTATTCAAAAATAACATGAATACATCAAAGTAAGCAACACTTACAATGTCTCAAGGAAAAAGAAATTTAAAGATTGAAAAATTTTGGTGATAATAAAAAAACTCTACTGAGCAGAAAAAGTGGGGGAGAAAACCCATTAGGTGTTCAACCCCGGAGCCATGCGTCATACAAAAAGCTTCTAAAAATAAACATCAAACCGCCAGCAAGAAAAAAATACACTAAAAATTTACAATTAGATCGTGGAGAAAAAATATCAATTAACTCAAATGATAATACCGAGCAAATGAACCCCATCTTTTCTCAAAATCAAATAAAGGTTCAAAGGTTCGATTTCTAATTTTCTCCAAACTAAAACATAGCATCACTTGAGAGAACCATTGTGACAAATTGGGAGCTGATGTATCCTTCCACTTCAACAAAATGGCCCTCCCAGCTATCAATGTAACAAATGCAATAAGATGCTGGTCAGACACAGAAATACCATGGATATTTAGAATAGATTATGATTAGATTAGATTAGATTATGAGGATTAGATTTTGAGGAATTATTCCAAAAAGCACAGTTAATTCCCACTACACTTTCCACCAGTCCTAAATTATGCCACCTCACTATGGCTAGACGCTCAATCTATACCCCTTGTACACCTCTATTATGTCACCATGTCATCTTACATCCTCCTTTGCTCTAAAGAGAAAATCCTATCTCGCTCATCCTATGTCCATAAGACATACCCTTTACTTCAGGCAACATCCTGGTAAATCTCCATTCCAGCCTCTTTAAAGCTTCCACATCCTTGCTGTAATGAGGTGACCAGAACTGAATGCTTCTTCTTTCCAAGTGTGGTCTAACCAGGGTTTTATAGAGCTGCAATACTACCTCACGTCTCTTGAACTCAATCTCCTGACTAACGAAGGCATTCTTAATAATCCTATCAACTTGGAGGATCTATGCATGTGGATCCCAAGATCTCTCTGTTCCTCCACAAGAATCCAGCCATTAACCCTGTATTCTGCTTTTAAATTTGACCTTCAAAAGTGAATCATTTCACACTTTTCCGGGTTGAACCCCATCTGCCATTTCGCTCTTCCATCTCCCTCCACACTCACTATCCTCAAAGCACGTTGCCAGGAGATGCAATATCTGGCTCTTACTTCTTCCCTTCCCATTATCCAGGGATCTGAACCCTCCATCCTGTTGAAACAACTATCAACTTGTATATCTTCCAACTTTTAGCGTTCAGTATCGACAAGGTAATTTCTGCTACAATGGAGAATCAAAATTTGGATTAGTTAATTACTTTACAGGGATGCCTCTTTTCAGTCTGTAGAGATGAACTTGAGCTTCCAGTTGCCTCTCTTACCTATTTGTCTTTCTACTCTTACTTTATTCCAATGAAGCCCAATTTAAGTTCAAGGGATATCATATCATCTTCTTACTGGGCAGTTTACAATAAATTAAAAGAAATAAATAGCCAATATTTTCAGTTTTTATCAGAATCAAACAGTCAGTTTTGTTGAGAAATCATACGTGGAAATGTAGAACATAAAAAATTTCAGTTTCTTTCTCCCCAGATGCTGCCTGACGCGAGGGAGCGAGCAAGGGAGAGAGTGAGGGGAGAGAGAGAGAGATGGAGGGAGAGGGAGAGATGACAGAAGGCGAGAGGGAGAGAGAGAAACGCAAACAAAGAGAGAAGAGGAAGAGAGAGAGTGTGAGAGAGACAGAAAGAGAGAGAGGGACAGAAGCAGGGAGAGAGAAGGAGATAGGAGGGGGAGAGAGAGAGAGAGAGAGAGAGAGAGAAAACAACACTTTTTGTAGAGCTGGTGCTGATTTAGCAAAGAAGCGAAGGATCACAATCTTCAGTCATCGGCTGAACTCCTTCTGTGGCCAAGCAGACACATTTTTCTTTCAAATTCTGTCTGTGATAGCAGTTGGTGCATCCTTATGTGAAGCTCTGTTGCCATTTCAACCACCTGCTCTCAGTTAGCTGTGTAGCTGCAGCCCTGAAATTCCAACCTCCAAAGGAATCCACACATACATAGACACAACTACACTAACTTGTGAACACTTGGCTAACATTCAGAGAATTAATATATAGTATACAACAAATACTTATCCCTAGTAATCACAAAAGTTGAATTGAAAAAGTGGATCAACCATGAGTAACAAGACAATTTAAAGATAGTTTTCAAAGGAGAGAAAGAACTTGTTGCTGAGAGGACATTAAGAATTGATTAAGGTCATGCTTTGTACAGAGATAAGTTTGCTGGTGACACCACTGTCATTGGCTGAATCAAAGATGGTGACAAATCAGCATATTGAAGGGAGATTGAAAATCTGGCCGGGTGGTGCCATAACAACAATGTCAACAAGACTAAGGAGCTGGTTACTAACTACAGGAGGAGGAAACTGGAGGTCCATGAGCCAGTCCTCATCGGGGGATCAGAGATGGAGAGGGTCAGCAACTTTAAACTCCTCAGCGTTATCATTTCAGAGGATCTGTCCTGAGTCCAGAACGTAAGTGCCATTACAAAGAAAGCAATGTATCGCCCCTACTTGCTTAGAAACTTACGAAGATTCGGTATGTCATCTAAAACTTTGACAATCTTCTATAGATGTGTGGTAGAGAATATACTGAGTGGTATACTTGGTATGGTAACACCAATGCCTTTGAGTGGAAAATCCTATAAAAAGTA
Organism: Mobula birostris; assembly: GCF_030028105.1. Classification (NCBI taxonomy): domain Eukaryota; kingdom Metazoa; phylum Chordata; class Chondrichthyes; order Myliobatiformes; family Myliobatidae; genus Mobula; species Mobula birostris. The sequence goes on along the minus strand of NC_092390.1, from coordinate 28,775,501 downwards.
ATGGATATGGCACAGTCCATCACAAGAAAGCCCTCCCCACCTTTGAGCACTTCTACAAGGATCAGGTTCACTGGAAAGTAGCATCCATCATCACCATCTGGGCCTTGCTCTCTTCTCACTGTTACCATCAAGAAGAAGATACAGGAGCCTCAGGACCCACACCACTAGGTTTACGAACAGTTTTTACCACTCATCCTTCAGGCTCTTGAACCAGAGGGGATAACTTCACCAATCTTCACTCACTCCAAAACTGAACTGTTCCTACAACCTATGGAGTCACTTACAAGGACTCTTCATCGCTTGTTCTCAACATTTATTGTTTATTTAGTTATTATTGTTTTTATATATTTACACAGTTTGTTTTTCTTTTGCACATGGGTTGTTTGTCCACCTTGTGTGTGATTTCTCACTGATTCTATAGTGTTTCTGTGCATCTAATACGAATGAAGGGAAGGAAATGCATCTTAGGGTTGTATATGCTGACATATATGTACTTTGATAATGAAGTTACTTCAAACTTTTGAACTTTGAGAGGTTGTTGTGATTGACGGAAATGTTCTAGCTCCACAACCCACTGCAAAGGTTTTAAATGGAAAAGTCTTTGTCACCACCATTGTCATAGAGTCATGGAGGCATAGAGTTGCACAGCACAGAAATAGGTCCTTCAACCCACCGTACTCATACTAACCTTCATTAATGAACTTCCTTCTGTCATAAAGTTAGATGTGACAATGTTTGCTTACTATTGCAAGTTTAATCCCATTCAGAAATTCTCAGCAAGTGAAGCAGTGATTGTCTGTTATTAATTATTAACATCTGCATCAGCTTCCCTTGCCATGGAACTGGGCAGTCTTCCAGAAGGCACACAGTAACAAACTGCAAGAGGAACACCACAGCAGTGCAGTCAATTTAGTGACATAGAAATCTGGCAGAATGAATCAGAGTTTATACAACGGTTTGTGAAATTATTTAGCAGGTTTTTCTGGAGAACATCTCCATTAATATTCTAAAGTATGTGAAATTTTTTGTTTCTTTTCATGTCTTTTTAAATTTCTTTTCACTCATTTCCAGTCTGAAAATCAATGATGGAAATATTCACAGAGCTTTACTAATGCAATGGCCTTATTGCAATCCAAAGGGTCTAATGAAACCTGCAGAACATGGAAAGAGTTGGTAAGACACTGAGAGAGTTACGAAGTCATTTACACTTCTTGTAGTAAATGGTATGGCTTATATCCAAGTTGGCAGCACATAGTAGTCCGTCCAAGTCCTGTACGTCTCTGTTATGATCGGAAACGTTGCTGGCTATTAAATATACTGACACAGCAGTTCACCTCGCTAGTGCCCTGTTCGACTGCAGAGGAGTTCTGCGCACCATGGCCTCCTCCGTGAGCGACACCACAGGAAGAGGTGCACAGGGAAGCAAATAGGGGAAAACATGCTGGAATCCGGGAACGATATAGGCCGAAGCCCATCAGGCCGACTCTGCCCTCGTTCTTACTGGCAGACATCCACTCACTTGAAAATAAACTGGACTACCTGCGCTTGAGACTGAACTGGAGATAGAAAAACATCTGTGTGCTCATTCTCATGGAATCTTGGCTTCATGAATCCATCCCAGACATGGCTTTCATGCTGACAGGAATCCAGTGATCTCAGGCAAGACCCGCGGTGGTGGTATCTGTGGTTACATAAACAAGAACTGGTGTACGGATGCTTTAGCAGTGGCGTCCCATTGTTCACAGGTGATTAAGTTTATTTTTGCGAGGTGCACACAGGTGAGATGAGGAAGACCCTGGCCAGAGTCAACCCATGCAAACCTGCGGGCCAGATAACACACCAGGTCGGGTCCTGAAGGACTGCGCAGCCCAGCTGATGAAGGTGATGTATTCAACATATCTCTGGAACAATCCATTGTCCCCATCAGTTTTCAAGGCAGCAACCATTTTTCCAGTTCCAAGGAAGATGACAGTAGCCTGCCCAAATGACTATCGTCCGGTGGCATAACGTCAACCATTATGAAGTGCTTTGAGCAGCTGGTCATGGATCACATTAAAGCCTTTCTCCTGGCTGCACTGGACCTTTTCCATTTTGCTTATTGCTCAAATCGATCCACTATCGATGCAATAGCCTTTTCCCCCCACTCTGTCTTGTCACACCTGGAAAATGGGGTCTCATATGTCAGACTGCTGCTTATAGACTTCAATTCAGCATTCAACACCATCATACCCCAGAAAGTGGTGGGGAAACTGCCCTCGCTGGGTCTTAATACCTCCCCCTGCAGTTGGAGACTGGACTTCTTAACAGTAAGGCCACAGTCAGTCCGTGTGGGCAGCAACGTCTCTAGTCCCATTACGCTGCGCATGGTGCTCCCTATGATTGTGTTGCAGGATCCAGCTCAAACCGTGTCGTCAAGTTTGCGGGTGGCACAACAGCGGATGGCCTTATCAAGAATGATGAGAAGGTGGAATATAGAGAGGAAGTGGAGTGGCTGGTGGATTGGTGTGGGAAGAACAGCCCAAACCTGAATGTGGAGAAGACAAACCTGACTGTGAGCTTCAGGAAGGTGCAGATGGACCATGCCCCTCTGCAAGTACATGCTATAGAGAGAGGTACGTGCACCAACTTCCTGGGTGTTCACGTCACGGATGACCTCACCTGGTCCCTGAACCACAGCACCCCCACTTCCTAAGAAGATTTCAGGGAAGCTCCTTCCTCCCATCTTAACTGCGTTTTACAAGAGCACCATTGACAGCATTCTGACAAGTTGCGTCTCCATCTCCACGAGAGCAGTTGAGCATCGGACCAGAAGTCCCTACAAGGGACTGCAAGAACAGCTGAGAGGATCATAGGGGTCTCCCTACTATCTGTTAGGGACATTTATCAGGAGCACTGCATACGTAGGGCCCTTGGTGTTATTAAGGATCCCACCCATCCTCTTTGACTTCCTACTATCAGGGACGAGACTACAATGCATAAAAACAAGAACAGTCAGAATGAGAAACAGTTCCCTCACCCAAGCCATTAGGCTTCTGAACTCCCTGCCGCGTTGTATTGGAAATGTCACTGGTTAATCCGTACCTTACAATATTTAATATTAATGCTGAACGGATCCTGACCCGGATCTGGGCCGTACCCTCCGAGTATACAGACCTGCCTCTCGGTTTTTTTGCACTACCTTACTTCCCATTTTTCTATTTATGATTTATAATTTAATTTTCTAATATTTACTAATTTTAACTATTTTTAATATTTAATATTTGTAATCCAGGGAGTGTGAAGCGCAGATTCAAATATCGCTGTGATGATTGTATGTTCTAGTACTAATTGTTTGGCGACAATAAAGTATAAAGTATAAAGTATAAAGTATAATGCACTTCAGTTTGTTCTTTATGTGTGATTCACCTGTAGATTTTATCCTTACCTTCATAAGTTGTTGTGTGTTATGTGTACTATTGTGCTTTACACCCTGGTTCAGAGAAATGCCTTGTTTCTATATACATTATATGGTTATACACGTTACATACATGTATATAGTTAAATGACAATAAACTTGATCTGACTAGACTTGATTTGAATGACTGAAAGCTAACCATTGCACTGTAGATAGTGCCAGTAGATTGCCAGTTAGTGAGAATAGGTATGATTTTCTCCATTGCATATCGTGAGACACTGAATGTGCAATCTTTTATATATTGGACAGAGCCCTTGGTCTGTTTCCTCTGAGCAGAACCTTCCTCTAGGAAACGGCTTATCACAAAACTAACAATTATACTTTGTATTAATGTATCATTACTAAAGATGCAAGAATTTTTGTGTGCTAGAACTTGGCATAAAATACAGAGTACAGAGAACACATAGATGAGAAAATCCACAGATGATGGAAGTCCAAGCAACACACACAATGTGCTGGAGGAACTCAGCAGGCCAGGCAGCATCTATGGAAAAGAGTAAACAGTCTTAAAAGATCTCTGTTAAAATAGGAATGCTCTGTCTGTGTATACACTACTATTCAGTTAGTTGGTGGAGGGGAGGGAGGGGTGGAGGGGGGAGGGGTGGGGAGGGGGGTGGGGATGAGGAAGAGGTGGAGGGGGGATGGTTACGAGGGTTAGGGGTGGCTGGGTTAAACAGTCAAAATGTAATCGGTGGCTGGTTGTATTGAATGTAATTTGTTGATGTTGCATTAAAAAATTAGTGATAAAAAAAAAGTAAACAGTCGATGTTTAGGGCCGAGAGCCTTCATCAGGACTGGAACAAAAAAAAGATGAGAAGTTAGAGCAAGAAAGTGGGGGGAGGGGAAGAGGTAGTATAAATACAAGGTGGTAGGTGAAAGATGAAACCGGGAGTGGGGAGGGGGGAAGTAAAGAGCTGGGAAGTTGCTAGGTGAAAGAGATAAAGGGCTGGAGAAGGGGGAATCTGATAGGAGAGGGTAGAAGAACATGGAAAAATGGGAAGGGGAAGGAAAACCAGGGAGGTAAGGAGATAAGGTGAGAGAGGGAAACAAATGGGGGAATGGTGAACAGGGGCAATTACCGGAAGCTCAAGAAATCAATTTTCATGCCATCAGATTGGTGGCTACCCAGGTAGTATAGACAGAACACGTGCCAAGGTATCTTAGACTCATTTGCACTGCATATTGGAACAATATGATTATAGAAATTAAGACCTCAAACATCGAATTACAGTATCAATGAAATGGCTACACCACCAAGGGTAAATTCTGTCATTGTGTCCTTCGCATTGGAGAAAGGTCAATCATTTAGGGTCATTGTTAGTAGTTGTTCCACTCATTGTGTGATCTTCTTCAAAATGTTCCTTCCCATTTCTTAGCTTGCCTTGGGGAACTTTGCTTCTCTGATACAAGTATCTGATTAATATACTGTACTGAAAAGGAAGGGTAACATTTCAAAGTGACACACACAAAATGCTGGAGGAACTCAGCAGGTCATCTTGGAAACAGATCTTCTATTCAAAGAATCCCACACAATTATTGTGGTTTGCACTCTATAATTCATATGCTTAGCACATTTGCTTTATGTCTTAGTATACTGAGTGATCAAAATCTGCAAGGAAATTTTAAAGGAAAGAGCTACTTGCCATGAGGTAATTGGTTCTCTGTGGGGAGTGATGTTACTTTAAATTTCTTGGTATTATGTCATCGTCTTTCTGGTGAGATGGCAACGCATGCAAACACAGCGGCCTCTCGGGGGCCAACTAAAGGTACTTCTTTTCTTTGTAAAATTTGTTTTTCATGATTCAAAAACAATTCTCCAAGAACTTCATGTACTGCAGGCCTACTCCATCAGTGAGCTGCTCATTGATCAGAGTAGCTGGCGAAGCCGGCCATGATGTTGGAGAAGGAGCTGCTGAGGTGTCGAAGAGGCCAGTCGGGATGTTGGAGGAACCGGTTTGGATACAAACGAGCTGACGGGGCTGCAGATTGTGTTGCTACCTGCTACTCAGAAGCATCGAATTTGGTACAGTATAAAGGTAGGAGTTTGTCTCAAACATTTCACTTCCAATCACAAGACTCTGTTGGACAGCGATAATTGTAAGTTGTTACCCTTGTATGGTGAAGGGGCAGTCGACATGGGAGCTGTGTAGCCTTGGCTGTAGTGAGGACCAGGCCTCAAGCCTTGGGCCTAGTTGAGAGACATGGAAGCACTACAGCATGGTGTCCATGCTTGACCGGGGCCTGGCCTCTCCTGTCAGTGCTGCCCTCCCATATTCGAGTGGTGGAATGACAGGCTGGATTGCATACGTCTGCACACTGCTGGGAGACTACCATCGACAGCCGAACACGGTCGCTCAGGTTCTTGGACTACATATATACTTTTTTCTTCAAGTGAATATGCTTCTTTGCTTACCATTTTGTCTGTTACTCACTATTTTGAACTTTGCTTGCTACTTTGAATGTTTTACACCTTGGCCCCAGAGGAATGTTGTCCCGTTCAGTTGTATCTATGCACGGTTTGAATGATAACTAAATGATTTGATTTTGATTTGACTTCATAGGCTCTGTCCTGGGACCATTGCTGTCAGGACGCTGGAGCAGGGATCCAATCGCAGACCCAGTACTGTGCACACTGTGATACTAATTGAGTAACAAACCCTGAGTTGCAAACAAAGTTGGCATCAAAGTTCAGGCAGAGATCAAAACATCCAGAGAAATCCAAAAACTAGAATTGGGAAACAGGCAGATTCAATATTCAGATGAACAGAGTTCAGATACGAATGCTGGAAAGGCTCAGGAAAACTCACTAGCACAATCTGACAACAAATAGGTGAAAGCACAGGACTGAAATAAACTGAGCAATAAACAGAGAGGGAGATGATAGGTGGAGCACAATGAGACACAGGTGGCAGCAATACAGGTAATAATGAGAAACAGGTGAGAGACAGAGTACTCAGTAACATAGGGGCCAGAGTAGAGCCGTAGTGGGGACAGGAGTACTTGGTAATACAAAACCACAGACTGACGGCTAGGTGGAAACACACAAAAAGACAGAGTTCAACAGGAGGTATTGACACATTATGTAAGTGCCTTTGCAGAAGCACGACAGCGTCTCTACTTTCTCCAGTGTTTGCACAGTGGAGAGTATCCTAACTGAATACATCATGGCCTGGAATGGAAACACCAATGCTCTAGAACGAAAAAAAAACACAAAAAGTGTTGGATGCAACCCAGTCCATCATAGGAAATATTCTCCCCACCAGTGAGCACAACCACAAGGAGCACTACCACAAGAAAGCATCATCCATCTTCAAGGACCCAAACCATCCAGGCTGTGCTCTCATCTCACTGTTGCCATCAGGAAGGAGGTACTAGAGCTAGACCACCAGGTACAGGAACAGTTAGTACCCTTCAACTATCATGCTCCTGAACCAGTCTGGATGACTCACTAACCTCAACTATGAACTGATTCCACAATCTATGGACTCAGTTTCAAAGACTCTACAACTCGTGTTATCAGTGTTTATTTATCTATCTATCTATTTATTTATTAGTTCTTTAGTACTTGCAAAGATTGTTTTCTCTCTCAGATAAATTGTTATTCAATCTTTGTGTATAGTTTTTCATTGATTCTATTGTATGTCTTTGTTCTACTCTGGAAGCCTGCAAGAAATTGAATCTCTGGGTAGTACACGGTGGCAAATATGTACAGTATTTTGATAATAAATTGATTTTGAACTTTGATCTTATATTCAAAGGATACTACAAAATGATTGAGGTTGCACTCTACATTTGATTGGCGTGCCTTAGTTTACAATTTATTCCAGCAAAGAACCTGAAGGTTCTTTTGATCACAGCTCACTGCTTTCCACCTCACTTGTGAAATTGACCCTGGCAATATTTCTTTTGAGCCAGTTGACAGCAATTCTCTAAGGATCCTAAGTTATCAAAATCTGCAAGGAAACATTAAATGAACAAGCCACCAGCCATGAGGTAAGAGGCATTTTGCGGAGAGTGATATCAAAAGCAATAGGTGTGATACATCCAGGCTAACATTTTAAGTAGCAGAGGGGTCCAAGATAGTGTTGCAATCTATGAGACAAATTCATCTGCTGCATTCTTTAAGTGTACGCAGAGCAATGATCTTAAGTTCACCAACCAATGCTACACACTGTAAAATTAAACCCTGTATTCAGTAATAAATACTAATGTAATTTCTAGAGGGTTTTTCAGTAGGTTATGCTTGCATGATCTCCTTCTGGATAATGGAAGATCATTTTGAATGCTTGGAGATGTGACTGAAACCTCTTATGGGAAACATAAAAGACGGTTTGTATAATGGCAGATTAGGTGTGGCTCCATCTTTCTGCCCTTTTTCCTCCTCCTCTTCTCCAAGCAAAGATTCTGCTCTCTTCTGACCTAAATTCTGCTGCTTGTTGCACCGGAATTTCTTACATTTTTATTTGGACATAATAGTCAATGGAATAGGGGACCCTGTCTGGTGAGTACTAGAGGGCAGCCTGGTACAGTGCAGCCATTTGGATCTCAGTTACAGGGAGGACAGCAATGATGGTCACTCAGCTTCTGCTGCTGCACAGCTGCAGTGGCTGGAGAATGCACAGGAGTGAGAAATGATGAGGAAAGGATCCACCAACATCCATCAACATGGGGCATAGCACATCCTCAAATGTGTTGGCTTAGTATAAAGGGAATGTATCAGGGGGCATAATTTTAAGGTGATCGGAGGAAAGTATAGGAGTGACTGAGGTAAGTCTTACACATAAAAAGTGGTGGGAGTATAGAATGGCGGTGGAGATAGAGGCAAATACATTAGCTGCTTTTAACAAACTCTTTGATAGGCACAAGGATGATAGAACAATGGAGAGCTATATAGGAAGGAAGGGTTAGATAGATCTCAGGATAGATTAAAAGGCTGGCACAGCATCGTGGGCCAAAGGACAAAAGAGTTCTTTGTTTTCTTTCGACAGGTACCTCACATTACTGGCAAACTTCATATAGTAGTTCACTACATGAAGGAACAATATATAAAGAGCATTGTTGGTCAATGCCATCAGTATTAAAATAGTGTATGTCGATTGCATTGTATGCACTATTAGAAACTTGCCATGTAATTCATGTAAAACAGATGTTCTTGCAAGGACTTTGCATCAGAACCGCTTGACAAAAATAAACCAACTAACTTGTGCAGATTCATAGAACACTAAATTTGTACCTATCCAAATTTCTCTTAAGTGTTGAAATTGGACCCTCATCCACCATTTGCGCTGACATCTCGTTCCACACTCTCATCACATTCTGAGTGAAGATTCTCCTCATGTTCATTTCACCTTTCACACTTAACCCATGACCTCTAGTTGTAGTCTCACCCAACCTTAGTGGGAAAAAAACTCGCTTGCATTTACCCTATCTATACCCCTAATAATCTTGTATATCTCTATCAAATCTCCTCTCAATCATCGATATTCTAGAGAATGAAGTCCTAACCTATTTATCCTTTCCCTCCAACTCAGGTCCTTAAGTCCCAGCAATATCCTTGCAAGTTTTCTCTACACTCTTTCAAACTTATTTACATCTTTACTCTAGTAGGTCACCATAAATGCACATAATTCTCCAAATTAAGCCTCACCAACATCTTATACAATTTCAACATAGCATCCCAAAGTCCTGTACTTAATGCATTGATTTATGAAGGCCAGTAAGCCAAAAGGTTTCTTTACAACCCTATCTACCTGTGATGCCACTTTCAAGGAATTATGGACCTGTATTCTCAGATCTCTTTGTTCTAATGCACTCCTCAGTGTTAGGCACGTGGCCAAGTGGTTAAGGCGTTCGTCTAGTTATCTCAAGGTCGCTAGTTTGAGCCTCAGCTGTGGCAGTGTGTTTGTGCCCTTGAGCAAGGCACATAATCACACATTGCTCTAGTCTGTGCGAGGAGAGGCGGCCCACACAGACTTCCAATCTGCGCCTCGTAAGGCATGAAAATGCCCGATGCAGGGCTCTCATGCATCGCATGGTCTGAGTCGACGTTCCCCCCTCCCCTTCCCCACCTCAGTACCCTACCACTCCCTGTGTAAGACCTAAACTGGTGCAATATTGTACACTTGTCTGCATTAATTTCCATCTGCCTTTCTTCAGTCCATTTTTCCAGCTGGTCCAGATCCCACTGCATGCTTTGATAGTCTTCCTCACTGTCCATTACACCCCCTGTCTTGGTGTCATCCTTAAATGTGCTGACTCAGTTTACTGTATTATCATCCAGATCATTAATATAGATGACAAACAGCAACAGACCCAGCACTGATCCCTATGGCACATCACTAATCACAGGCCTTCAGTCAGAGAGCCAACCATCTATTACCACTCTCTGGCTTCCCTTCTGATGCCAATGTCCAACTCTATTTACTACCTTATCTTGAATGCTGAGCGACTGATCCTTATTGACCAACCTCCCGTGTGGGACTTTGTCAAAGGTCTTGCTAAAGTCCATGTATTCAACATTCACTGCCTTGCCTTCATCAACTTTCCTGGTAACTTCCTCAAAAAACTCTAAAATTTGTTCAACACAACCGACTATGCATGAAGCGACATTGACTATCCCTGCAACACACATCAAAGTTGCTGGTGAACGCAGCAGGCCGGGCAGCATCTCTAGGAAGAGGTACAGTCGACGTTTTAGGCTGAGACCCTTCGTCAGGACTAACTGAAGGAAGAGCTAGTAAGAGATTTGAAAGTGGGAGGGGGAGGGGGAGATCCAAAATGATAGGAGAAGACAGGAGGGGGAGGGATGGAGCCAAGAGCTGGACAGTTGATTGGCAAAGGGGATATGAGAGGATCATGGGACAGGAGGCCCAGGGAGAAGGAAAAGGGGGAGGGGGGGAAAAACCCAGAGGATGGGCAAGAGGTATAGTCAGAGGGACAGATGGAGAAAAAGGAGAGTGAGAGAAAGAATGTGTGTCTATAAATAAATAATGGATGGGGTACAAGGGGGAGGTGGGGCATTAGCAGAAGTTAGAGAAGTCAGTGTTCATGCCATCAGGTTGGAGGCTATCCAGACGGACTACAAGGTGTAGTGTTCCTCCAACCTGAGTGTGGCTTCATCTTTACAGTAGAGGAGGCCGTGGATAGACCTGTCAGAATGGGAATGGGATGTGGAATTAAAATGAGTGGCCACTGGGAGATCCTGCTTTCTCTGGCGGACAGAGCATAGGCGTTCAGCAAAACGATCTCCCAGTCTGCGTCGGGTCTCGCCAATATATTGAAGGCCACATCGGGAGCACTGGACGCAGTATATCACCCCAGCCGACTCACAGGTGAAGTGTCGCCTCACCTGGAAGGACTGTCTGGGGCCCTGAATGGTGGTAAGGGAGGAGGTGTAAGGGCATGTGTAGCACTTGTTCCACTTACAAGGATAAGTGCCAGGAGGGAGATCAGTGGGGAGGGATGGGGGGGACGAATGGACAAGGAAGTCGCGTAGGGAGCGATCCCTGTGGAAATCGGGGGGGGGGGAGGAGGGAAAGATGTGCTTAGTGGTGGGATCCTGTTGGAGGTGGCAGAAGTTACGGAGAATAATATGTTGGACCCGGAGGCTGGTGGGGTGGTAGGTGAGGACCAGGGGAACCCTATTCCTAGTGGGGTGACGGGAGGATGGAGTGAGAGCAGATGTGCATGAAATGGGGGAGATGCGTTTGAGAGCAGAGTTGATGGTGGAGGAAGGGAGGCCCCTTTCTTTAAAAAAGGAGGACAACTTCCTCATCCTGGAATGAAAAGCCTCATCCTGAGAGCAGATGTGGTGGAGACGGAGGAATTGCGAGAAGGGGATGGCATTTTTGCAAGAGACAGAGTGAGAAGAGGAATAGTCCAGATAGCTCTGAGAGTCAGTAGGCTTATATTAGACATCAGTAGATAAGCTGTCTCCAGAGATAGAGACAGAAAGATCTAGAAAGGGGAGGGAAGTGTTGGAAATGGACCAGGTAAACTTGAGGGCAGGGTGAAAGTTGGAGGCAAAGTTAATGAAGTCAATGAGCTCAGCATGCGTGCAGGAAGCAGCGCCAATGCAGTCGTTGATGTAGCGAAGGAAAAGTGGGGAACAGATACCAGAATAGGTTAGGAACATAGATCGTTCCACAAAGCCAACAAAAAGACAGGCATAGCTAGGACCCATACGGGTGCCCATAGCTACACCTTTAGTTTGGAGGAAGTTGGAGGAAGTGGGAGGAGCCAAAGGAGAAATCATTAAGAGTAAGGACTAATTCCGCTAGATGGAGCAGAGTGGTGGTAGAGGGGAACTGGTTAGGTCTGGAATCCAAAAAGAAGCGGAGAGCTTTGAGACCTTCCTAATGGGGGATGGAAGTATATAGGGACTGGACATCCATGGTGAAAATAAAGCGGTGGGGGCCAGGGAACTTAAAATCATCGAAAAGTTTAAGAGCGTGAGAAGTGTCACGAACATAGGTAGGAAGGGATTGAACAAGGGGGGATAAAACCGTGTCGAGGTATGCAGAAATGAGTTCGGTGGGGCAGGAGCAAGCTGAGACAATAGGTCCGCCAGGACAGGCAGGTTTGTGGATCTTTGGTAGGAGGTAGAAACTGGAAGTGCGAGGTGTGGGAACTATAAGGTTGGTAGCAGTGAATGGGAGATCCCCTGAGCAGATAAAGTCGGTGATGGTGTGGGAGACAATGGCCTGGTGCTCCTTAATGGGGTCATGATCGAGAGATAAATATGAGGAGGTATCAGCGAGTTGTCGCTGTGCCTCGGCAAGGTAGAGGTCAGTGCACCAGACTACAACAGCACCCCCCTTATTGGCGGTTTTAATAGTAAGATTAGGATTAGTGCAGAGGGAGTGGGCCAGACTACAACAGCACCCCCCCCCCCCTTATCGGCGGGTTTAATAGTAAGGTTAGGATACAACAGCAGCCCCCTAGACCTTGACTATCCCTAATCAGTCCCTGTCTATCCAAATACTTATATATCTGTCCCTTAGAATACCTTCCAATAACCTTCCCATTACTAACATCAGGCTCACCAGCCTATAATTTCCTTATTCTTAGACCTTTCTTAAACAATGGAACAATATTAGTTATCCTCCAATCCTCCGGCACCTCACCCAGGGCTGAGGGTGTTTTAAATATCTTTGCTAGGGCCCCTGCAATTTCTGAACTTGCCTCCCATAGGGTCTGAGGGAACACCTTGTCAGACCCTGAGGATTTATTCACCATAATTTGCCTCAAGACAGCAAACAGCCCCTCCTCTGTAATCTGTGTAGGGTTCATGACTGTATTGTTGCTTTGTCTCACTTCTATAGACTGTGTCGTCTCCTGAGTAAGTACAGATGCAAAAGATCCATTTAAGATCTCCCTCATCTCCTTTGGCTCTATGCATAGATTACCAATTCGATCTTCCAGAGGACCAATTTTGTCCATTTCTATCCTTTTGCTCGTAATTTATCTGTAGAAGCCCTGAGGATTCTCCTTTGGCTTGTCTGCTAGAAAAACCTCGTGTCTTCTTTTAGCCCTCCTGATTTCTTTCTTAAGTGTTTTTATTTTTGCATTTCTTATACTCCTCAAGTACTTTACTTCATTTGTTCCTATCTACCTATACCTGCTATGCATCTTCTTTTTCTTAACCAGGGCCTCAATATCTCTCAATAACAAAGATTCCCTAAACCTGTTATACTGACAGGAGTATACAAACTTTGTACTCTCAAAACTTCACTTTTGAAGACCTCCCATTTACCAGGTACACCTTTGCCAGAAAACAACCTGTCCCAATCCACACTTGCTTAATCCTTTCTGATACCATCAAATTTGGTCTTCCTCCAATTTAGAATCTCAACGTGAGGATCAGAACTATCGTTTTTCCATAATTACCTTGAAACTAATAACATTATGATCACTGGATGCAAAGTGTTCCCCTACACAAACTTCTATCATGTGACCTGTCTCATTCCCTAATAGGAGATCCAGTATCGCACACGATCTAGTTGGGACTTCTATGTAATGGTTAAGGAAACTTTCCTGAACACATGTGACAAACTCTTTTTCATCCAGCCCTTTTACAGTATGGGAGTCCCAGTCAATATGTGGAAAGTTAAAATCACCTACTATCACAGCCTTATGTCCCTTGCATCAGTCTGTAAACTCTTTACAAATTTGCTCCTCTAAATGCAGTGGAGTGTTGGGTGGTCTGTAATATAATCCCAATAATATAGTCATAACTTTCCTATTCCACTTTCCAACCCTAAAGCCTCTCTCTCCTCGTTCCATCCCTAAAGCCTCCCTAGACAAGTTCTCCAGTCTGCCCTGTCTGAGCACTGTTGTGACATTTCCTCTGAATAGTAATGCCACCCTTCCCCTTTTTAATCCCTCCCTCTCTACCATGTCTAAAACAACGGAACCCTGGAATTCTGAGCTGCCAGTCCTGTCCCTCCTGCAACCGGGTCTCACCAATGGCTACAATATCATAATTCCAGATGTTGATTCATGCCCTGAGCTCACCTGTTTTTCCTACAGTACATCTTGCATTGAAATATATGCAGCTCAGGACGTTAGTCGCACCATGGTCAACATTTTGGTTCCTGACTTTGTACATAGGCTTAACAATATCTATTTCCACAATCCCTCCACTAACTGCTCTGGCACTTTTGCTCCCATTTCTTAGCTCCTGAGCAAGAACTTGAAATTCAGCAACGAAACTTACTTCGGTCAAACTGGCTTTGCATCAGAATCAAGTTTATTATAAGACCATAAGAAATAACAGCAGAGTTAGGCCATTTGGACAGTTGAGTCTGCTCCACCATTCAATCATGGCTGATCCTTTTCTCCTGACAAATGTCATGAAATTTGTTGTTTTGTTGTCAGCAATACCATGCAATTAGTAAAATATACTATAAATTACATTAAGATATATATCAAGGTTCAAAGTTTAAGGTAAATTTATTATCAAAGTACATGCCTGTCACCATATACAACCATGAGATTCATATTCAATGAATCCACAATAGCATAATAACAACAATAAAATCAATGAAATACCATACCAAGTAGGACATTCTACCAGTGTGCAAAAGACAGCAAACTGTGCAAAATACAAAAAGAAAGAAACAATAGAAATAAATAAGCAATAAGTATTGAGAACATGAGATGAAGAGTACTTGAAAATGAATCCATAGGTTATGGGAATATTCCAGTGATTGGGCAAGTGAGGTTGAGTGAAGTTATCTCCTTTGGTTCAAGAGCCTGATGGTTGATGGATAATAACTGCTTTGAACCTGGTGGTGTGAGTCCTGAGGCTCCTGTACCTTGTTCCTGACGACAGCAGTGAGAAGCGAGCATGGCCTAGGTGTGGTGGTTCTTAATGATGGATGCTGCTTTCCTGCAACAACTCTCCATGTAGATGTGCTCAATGAGCATTTCTACTAATGGACCGGGCCATATCTACTACTTTTTGTAGGATTTTCCATTCAAGGGCACTCATGTTTCCAATCAGCCAGTCAATATACTCTCCACCACACATCTATAGAAATTTGTTGAAGTTTTAGATGTCATGTCAAGGTGCTGCCCTGCTTTCTTCATAATTGTACTTTCGTACTGGGCCCGGGACAGGTCCTCCGAAATGATAACGTCGAGGAATTTAAAGTTGCTGACCATCTCTACCTCTGGAGAGCCAGACGAAGACTGGCTCATAGACCTCTAGTTTGCTCCTCCTAAAGTCAATAATCAGCTCCTTGATATTGCTGGTGTTGAGTGAGAGAAAGAAACAATAGCAATAAATGAATAAGCAGAAGTATTGAGAACATGAGATGAAGAGTACTTGAAAGCGAACTCATGGGTCGTGGGAACACTTCAGTGATTGGACAAGTGAGGTTGAGTGTTTTTGTGGCGCCAGTCAGCTAGGTTTTCAATTTCTACTACTTCATCACCACCTTTGCTTCAGCTTGTGAGAGTGGTGTCATCGGCAAGCCTGAATGTGGCATTGGAGCTGTGCTTAGTCACACAGTCAGAAGTGTAAAGTGAGTAGAGCAGGGGGCTAGGCCTTGTGGTGCACCTGTGCTGACGGAGATTATGGGGGAGATGTTGTTTCCAATCTAAACTGACTGGGGTCTGCAAGTGAAGAACTCAAGGATCCATTTGCACAAGGAAGTATTGAGGCCAAGGTCCTAAAGTGTACTGATTAGTTTTGAGCAGGTGAAGCTATTGAATGTTGAGCTGTAGTTAATAAGAAGTATCCTGATGTATGTATCTTTGCTGGCCAGATATTCCAGGGATGAGTGAAGAGCCAATGGGATGGCACCTGCTGTGGATCTGTTGTGCCAGGACGCAAACTGGAGTGGGTCCCAGCTGGTTCTCGGGCTGGAATTGATATGTTTTATCATTAACCTCTCAAAACACTTCATCACTGTGGATGTAAGTGCTACTGGATGATAGTCAACTGAGGCAGGTTACCAGACTCTTCTTAGGCACCATTTTAAATGAAGCCTGCTTGAAGCAGGTGAGTACCTCAGACTGCTGAAGCAAGAGGTTAAAGATCTCATTGAATGCTCCAGCCAGTTGATTAGCACAGACCTTTAGTACTTGGCCATGTATCCAAATGCTTTCCTAAAGGCTGCTCACATGTTGGCCTCAGAAGCCGAAATCACAGGATCATCAGGGGCTATTGTAATTCGTGATGGTTCCTCCATGTTTTGATGGTTAAAGTGAGCAAAGAAGGCAGTGAGCTCATCTGGAAGCAAAGCCCTGTTGTCGCCTATGTCACTTGATTTTACTTTATAAGAAGTGGTAGCATTCTAGCCCTGCCACAAGTGTTGAGGATCCTTCAAGTTTAGTCTGGAATTCCCATTTCACCCATGAGGTGGCTTTCTGGAGATCATGCCTGGACCTCTTGCAACTTTCTTGGTCACCAGGCTTGAATGCCTTTGATCTGGCCCTCAGCAGGTTATGGATCTCATGGTTCATCCAGCCCCCAAGAGGACCACAAACTTGGAGTAGGCTTTGGAGGCTTGTGTGCCTCAATGACCCAGAGAACTATGTTTGCTGGAGATAGGGCCTTGTGCTTTGACTCTTAGTAGGGTCACCCATGCCAAACAAGTCAAAGGGAAGAAGCCAGACTAAGAGTGGTCCACTGGTCCTCCGGGTATGGAGATTCAGCTCAGGGCTAACAACCTTGACTGGACAAAAAAATATATGGAGCAACAATGAAACCTGGGGCACAATCAAGAGGATGGCCAAGGACAGACAGAAATGGAGGACCTTCATTGCTGCCCTGAACACCAGTGGCATAACAGGCAGTAACTATGGCTCATCCAGGGCTTCTGGTAGGGGAACACTCAGAATAATTTTTTGGAGAGAAACTCGTCTACAACTGTTTTTATAAAGTCTATGACAACAATGGCATATTCATTATGCAGATGAGACCTTGAACACAGCCCAGTCCACTGACTCGAAGCAATCCTGTGGATGCTTCCTTGCCTTCTGTGACCACCTCTTTGTTGTCCTAATCTCTGGGACAGACTGCTGGATGTGATAGGGAGGTTGTCTCTATATGGATATGATGCACTTAGACAGGACAGACTCATAAAAATGAATAGCTTTTATACATTGCTTATAATTAAAAGGGAAAATACTGGAGGGATGGGAGGGTGCTGCAAAATACCATTTTCAAAAGATACTGGCCTATTTCCATTGACATAGACATTTAACAGGACTTCGGATATGAGGGAGAACATGATATGGGGGTAGTTATGAATGACAGGGAAAGGAATGAACTGCTTTCTCATCCTTGTATTTCACCAAAGTGCCTCTTGATTTTGTGGCTTGGATATGTCAGAAAGCACCCTATTAATTACTCTGTATCTCAATTCCAGCAAAATGACCCTTCTTGTTTTAACATATGCCAATGAGTGCTCGTGCAGATTTCACACACTGTCCAAGCTTTTGCACTGTGAATGTCAAGGTCTCAAAACTACACCCTCCTGAGCATGCCTCGCAGTGACTCAACCTATTACTGTTGGCAAAATACCTTGTTCACAGCTGAGTGAGCCGTAATTGTGTGATAATGCATTGTATCTCAAATGTGTTGGAAGTCCTTATGTAGAAGCAGTGTTGGCTGTAGAGAATGCTAGCTGTGACATAGTGTAAGCTGCTGCATATTATAGTGAAAACATCAAGTTATGAATGCAGTGGAGATTGATATTGGTGCTCCAGTAAATTTAGCAGAGGAGAGCAAGTAAATTCTGACCATAAGGTTGCTTAACACATAAGGTACATTGAAGTTAACATCACAAAGCAGAAATTCAGCAACTTGTACATATCTTGTGCCTTTATCTAGCAAAACAATCCAACGAGTATCCCAGGACTGTTATCAAAAAAATTTGCTGCAAAATTTGGTCTATTATGTTGAGTGCTGGTCGCCTCATTATAGGAAGGATGTGGAAACTTTCAAGAGGCTGCAGAGGAGGTTTATCAGGATGCTGGCTGGATTAGAGAGCATGTCCTATGAGGATAGGTTGAGAAGCTAGTGATTTTCTCTTTGGAGCAAAGGAGAATGAGAGGCAACTTGACAGAAGTGTACAAGCTGATAAGAGGCATGGATTGAGTGGACAAGCAAGAGAGGAAATAGCTCATATGATGGGGCAAGATTTTAAGGTGGTTGGAAGAAAATAGAGGGAGATGTCTGAGGTAATATTTTTACACAGAGGATGATGGAATATCCTGCCGCGGTGGTGGCAGAGGTAAATACATTAGGGGCATTTAAGAAATGCTAAGGCAGGCACATGGATGACAGAAAAATGGAGGGCTATGTAGAAAAGAAGTGGTAGATTGATCTTAAAGTAGGTTAAAAGGTTAGCACAACACTGTAGGCTGAGGGTATGTATTGCGCTGTAGTGTTCTATGTTCTGTGTCCTAATCTATATGAGGGATTAGGAGGATGGGAGCCCTAAGCCTTTATAGGGCATGAGACAGTGACATTTAGTGAGGAAATTCAAGAGTTGCAGATCTAAGTAGGATGAAGGTGTAGCTACCAGTGTTGGAGTGATCATTTGTAATAGATACTTTCCCAAACTTTGCTGTCAGGAAGTTCTTCTAAAAATACTTAACATGCAGGTGATATTGCAAGTGGACGATAAAGTAATCAGGAACCAGAGCGTGGTAGTGTTGTGTTGAGGTGGGTTGGGGGGGTTTCAGATTGGAAGCTTGTGGTGGGCAGTAGGGACTGATAGCAGTTCTCCTGTTGTTTGTCATATCTATTAATGATGTGGATGAGAACGTAAATGGTATGCTTAGTAAATTTTCAGATGATGGAAATTTGATGGTATGGTGGACAGAGGAATAGGTTACAGCAGAATGCTGATCAACTAGGAAAATGGACGAGGGAATGGCAGGTCAGAGGTGTGTAAAGTGATCCATTTTTGGGAATTAAACTAGACTAGGCACACACATTGAATAGCAGGGACCCGAGGAAGCAACACAGGTAGACAAGGTGGTAAAGAAGGCATATGACATTATTGATTTCATCAGTCATGGTGCTGAGTGCAAGTGTTGGGACGTCGTGTTACAGTTATACAAAATGCTGGTTGCACCCCACTTGCAACAATGCACGTGGCCAAGTGGTTAAGGCATTGGACTAGCAACCTGAAGGTCGTGAGTTCGAGCCCCAGCCGAGGCAACGAGTTATGGTCCTTGAGCAAGGCACTTAATCACACATTGCTCTGTGACGACACCGGTGCCAAGCTGTATGGGTCCTAATGCTCCTCCCTTGGACAACATTGGTGTCGCAGAGAGGGGAGACTTGCAGCATGGGCAACTGCTGGTCTTCCATACAACCTTGCCCAGGCCTGCGCCCTGGAAAGTGAAGACTTTCCAGGCACAGATCCATGATCTCGCAAGACTAACGGATGCCTTTACTTTATGCAATTCTGATCACCACAATGTGAATAAACTAGAAAGGGGGCAGAAAAGATTCACCAGAAGTTGCCTGGACTAGGGGCTTGAGTTATAAGGAGATATTAAACATGCTAGGATGGTTTTCTCTGGAGAAAAGAAGGGTTAGTTCATAAAATTATGAGGGGCGTAGGTGGTCATTGGCTATTTTTCAGGGTAGGAGATTCTGAACCTAATGAGGATGATTGAGAAGGGGGAAATCTAAAGGGGATCTGAGGGCCATGTTGTTTACACATATGAAATGAGCTGCCAGAGGCAGGTTAAATTACAATGTTTAAAAAATATTTGCACAAGTTCATGATTAAAACTGCTTAGAGGGATATGGGCGAAGGCAGGAAGTGGGATTAGTTTACATAGGCATCTTGGCCAGCATGGGTGACTGAGATAAAGATGCTGCATAACTCTCTATCACTGTATGAATCTATAGTTTCAATGCTGCCATATTTTATAATAGAAACCTTCTTGGTTATGGCTTTATAAGCCGTTCCTATCCCAAGTTCTTGTCACTCCTACATTGCAGGGAACTTCACTTCTTCTCAAACTCTGGGAAAAGGACACTGGAAACATCGAGTCAGTGGCCACTTTATCAGGTTCAGGAGTGGAATCCGGTGTGGCCTTCTGCTGCTCTAGCCTATCCACTTCAAGGTTCAACATTGTGTGTTCAGAGATGCTCTTCTGCACACCACTGTTGTAGCCCATGGACTGCTTGAACCAGTCTGCCCATTCTCCTCTGACCTCTCAATAACAAGGCATTTTTGCCCACAGAACTGCTGCTCACCAGATTTTCTTGTCTTTTTGCATAATTTTCCTATTAACTCTAGAGACCATTGTTTGTTAAAATCTCAGGAGCTCAACAGTTTCTGAGATACTCAAACCACCACATCTGGCACCAACAACCACCATGGTCAAAATCACTTTGATCCCATTTCTGATGTTTTGTCTGATCAAAAACAAGAAATAAATATGAATCAGTAAATGGCTTTTTTTCATAAAAGACAGAAAAACCCACAGTACACGGTTAGCACGGTAAAATGCATTTACTTAAGTTTCTTGATCACATAGCCGATTTTTAAACATTGGATCATTGAAAAAATGTGACTAAGTATACATTCCTTTCAGCCTGCTCCCTCCCGATTTTGGCACTGATTTTAATGTTGTATCATCTCAAAATAACTTTCAATTAACACCAGTATGTTAGAACAGGAACTGATTTTGATCAGTGGCTAGACAGTTAATAGTCATGCCTTGAAATAAGGGTAGCGGATTATGCGCCTTTAACTGATTTAGTATATTGATTCATCAGTTCTGAACAGAGTCAATCTCTGCCAATGATCTAGGTTGCCTGTCATAGAATATAAAAATACTCTTTTGTTGATCTGTTTTAACTTCTTACATATTAATTTTACCAATATAAAAATACAAGAAAAAAATACAAGGAAGAGATTCATTTTGCACAGGAACCTTCTTTGCTAGCATACAGCCTGCTAATTTGATCTTCACAGATATTCTGGTTAAAATGGCAGAAGCTGCAGTCTCTGTTGAGAATTTGACTTAACTTAGTTGTCTTTTAGGTCTGCAGGTTTTGGGGACAGAAAGGGGAGTCAGGGGTCAAGTAGGGTTTAGGGACAATCATGTTGGGGAGTTAGAAGTTGGATTAGGCTTTAGGGACAGGGATGTGGAGGAGTTGGAGGTCAAGCCAGAGTCGAGGCCTCTGCTCTGTGCCCCACGTTCGAGGGCCAGTGACGTGGATGGGTCGCAAAGGGTATCTACAGACAAGGCTTCTGCTCTGTGCTCTAAGACCAGCGATATGGACTTGTGATGAAGGACATTTGTGGATGTCGGGCTGTCCCAGGTTGGATGGTCCTGGGAGGCACTAGGCCCAGTGAGTCAGCAGGCCTGGAGTTTGGGGTCCTGTCGTCAGCTACTGATGATCAAAGCCCAAAGGTTGATTGGAAATCTGGAAGTCAAAGCCTGGAGACTGGAGGCCTGTCCTGCAGTTGGAGAACTGCCTATGTGTGTGAGTGTGAGGAAAGGGGTTTGGTTTGGTTTGCTGTTGTTGTTTTGTTGCTTGGTGTGCCCTGTGTTGCTCTGCTGAGCACTGTGAGCATGCTATGTGTGTGTGGCACAACTTGCGGCTGCCTCCAACATATCCTTAGGTGTGTTGGTTGTTAACGCAAGCAACACATTTCGCTGCATGTCTCGATGTACATGTGATAAATAAATCAGAAATAAATAATAAATATTCATCGGATAAGGGAAAGTCTGTATGAGCCAGAGAAGGTTGCTAGAAATAGATAAGCGACAGCTATAGAATTGCATTCACTCCTGGTTACCAAACAGCAGAAAGAAGCGATAGCACTGAAATAGGTGCAGTAATATTGGCAAGACTGTTAATAGTTCATACTGAGGGCAGAATAGCTGGGCTGCAGTTGGTTTCTTTGGACAGAGGATCTGTAGGAAGGGGCGAGGGTGTTTAGTCAAGGTGTGTAAAGGTATGAGAGACATGCAAAGTATGAATAAGATAGATTATTTCCCTGAGAACCACAGTTGATAACTATTGATAAAAGTTTTAATGTGGTTGATTGAAGGTTTAGAAATGTCCTCCTGGTCAAAAATTGTTGAGTGAAAAAATCAAATGTGTAAAAGAAAACCATGGAAATTTAAATTTAAATGGAAAATTAATGAATGAAAAATTGTGAGGATCTGTGATCCAACAAGAACAGAAGACAGGAGCTGGTCACGCATCCATAGCAGTGGACAGTATAGATAAAGAGTGGCAAGTCAGAACAGTCAGCTCTGATGCCATCGGAGGAATTAATCTTGTCAGTTGGCTCCAGAAATCAGGTGTAGCCTAAACTGAATATCTGAGCTACAGAGTGAAATACAGCAAAGAAATAATCCATTCAGTCGTCATTGTTGGATTGAGATGCTTTTGTGACTGAGAGAGTCTTCAGAAGTCAAGAATGAGGCATAAAACTTATTGCTAGCAATTTTTAGGTGTTACATTAACAAAGAGCAAACAAGGAAAGACAAAGGAGACAAAGGGAAAAAATAATCTATTCTGAACTCATTGTTGAATTGAGATGCTTTTGTGACTCAGAGGGTCTTCAGAAGTCACGTATGAGGCATAAAACTTATTGCTAGCAATTTTTTAGGTGTTACATTAACAAAGAGCAAACAAGGAAAGACAAAGGAGACAAAGGAAAAAGTAAGTGTGGTCGTCTCATATTCAGACTAGAGATACAGTAACTAAAAATTCCTGTGATAACAATTAGCCTATAACTAAGCCAGATTCAAGTGGTGTGACACCTCCCACTGAAAACTAAGAAGTTTCTAGAAAAATGCAGAAGCAACTTTATGGTAATTACTGAAAAAATACATGTATATACTGTAAATAATAATATAAAATTACATGCAAGCGTAGGAAATTTAATCTATAAGAAAAATAACAATTATACACCCCAGTGCAACATTGCTGACCATCAACACGCATTTTCACTAGTCTTACATTTATCCCACTTGTATTATCATTAACTACATCCAAGTTATAACACCTACCCTTACACTGGGAGCAATTTACATGGGCCAATTAACCTACAAGTCCTCTTACCTTTGGGATATGAGAGGAAACGGGAGCAGTCACAGGGAGAGCGTACAAACCCCACATTGGCAGCAGCCGAAGTCAGGATTGAACCTGAGTCTCTGGCACTGTGAGACGGTGGTTCCACTAAGTGCGTCACCCTGTTGCCCAATCATGCGCAGTAACTATGTATCAGCAAACTTGGAGTTTATGAGTTGATAACAGCTAGTTGATAAGGAAGTAGTTCAAGTGATTCATTCTAATTTGGGGGTGGCACGGTAGTGTAGTGGTCAGTGTAATGTTATTACAGTGTCAAAGACTGGCGTTCGATTCCCACCACTGTCTGTAAGGAGTTTGTATCAAAATAGGAGTCAGGTATAGTATCACCTGCATATGTTGTGAAATTTGTTAACTTAATAGTACAATGCAATATACGATAAATATAAAAAATAAATTACGGTAAGTATGTATATGTACATTAAATAGTTAAATTTAAAATAGCGCAGAAACAGAAATAATAAAAGAAATGAGGTAGTGTTCATGGGTTCGATGTCCATTTAGAAGTTGGATGTCAGAGGTGAAGAAGCAGTTTCTGAATCACCGAATGTGTGCCTTCAGGCCTCTGTACCTCCTACCTGATGGTAACAGTGAGAAGAAGGTATGTCCTGGACGGTGGGGATCCTTAATGATGGTTGCCGCCTTGCTGAGGCTCTGCTCCTTGAAGATATCTGGGATACTAGGGAGGCGAGTACCCATGATGGAGCTGACTAATTTTACAACTTTCTACAACTTACTTTGATCCTGCCCAGTAGTTCCCCCCCCCCAATACCAGACGGTGATGCAGCCTGTCAGAATGCTCTCCGCGGTATATCTGTAGACATCTTCGAGTATGCTCTTCCTATGACTGCATGGGTTTCTTCGCGTGCTCCAATTTCCTCTCTTCTCTTCCAAAGACGTGTGAGTTAGTGGGTTAATTGGTCCTATGGGTGTAATTGGGTGGTGTGTGCTCAATGGCCCAGAAGGGTCCGTTACCATGCTGTCTCTCTAAATAAGAAAATAAAATAAATAAAATAATAGAAAGAACACTGACAGCATAAGCATTATATTTTAAAAATCCTCTTCAAATTAAGTACAAGTACTAGTTGTTGATGTGGTTTTAAATTACAAAGTTGAACTCCTGGACTGAAAGATTTAAAAGGCTTAGGTCCTCAAAAGGATTAGTGGAGGAGAGCTGAGGGAAAACTCACCTTAAGACTGGGGGGAAGCGAGTGAAGAACTGATTTTATTGCCTAGAACAATGGAAAAATAGAAACCATCAGAACCTGGAAGAGAACTTGATGAGCTGCAGCCATGGAGGTCAGAAATGGGACCCTTCTGAAAAATATGAACATTATCTCAAGGTACATTTATTACCAAAGTACACATATGCTGCCATGTACAACCTTGAAATTCATTTTCTTGTGGGAGTTTGCAGTAAATACAAAGAAACTGCATATAACAAGACAGAGAATCGATATGCAAAAGACAACAATGCAAATATAAAAAGGAAAAAAAATTGACTGATATGGACATAATGAGTCAAATTTACCATAAATTTCTATGATTCTTTACCAAAGAAATTCATACCTTGCTTAGCAGCGCCAAAAACTTCAAGAATTCAGGAAGTTTGCAATTGGATCCTTTTCTGAAGCCAACATGCATTTATTGCCCTAGAGAATGGAAGAGGTTTTGTATTGTCAGTGTTTGCCTTGAGGATGAAAGGAGAGCTGAAAGCCATTAGCCTGAACCATTGACTTTGTTGCCCACTGACAGTAGCCTCCATCACCAAGGACCTCCACCATCCAGGCCATACTCTCTTCTTGCTACTACCATTGAGCAGGAGATAGAGAAACCTTAGTTCCCACACCACCACGTTCAGGAACAGTTATTACCCTACAACCATCAGACTCCTGGACCACAGTGGATAACTTGTTTCACCTCAATACTGAACTGACCTACGGAGTCACTATCAAGGACTCTACAACTCATGTTCTCAGTATTGTTTATTTATGATTTTTAATTATTTGAATAGCTTGTCTTCTTTTTACATTGAACGTTTGTCTTTCTTTATGTATAGTCCTTCATAAATTTTATTGTATTTCTTTATTTTCCTGTAAATGCTTGCAAGAAAAAGCATCTCAAGGCAGTAGATGGTGACATAAACACACCTTAATAATAAATTTACTTTTGACATTTGACTTTTGACTCTGCAGATGCTGCCTGACTTATGGAGCATATCCAGTATTTGCTGGTTAATTTCAGTTTCCTTGCACCTACAATATCTTATTTCCAGCAGATTGATGTGTCCATCTCTGTGAATTGTCTAGTTATTTTCTATACAAATGGAGCAGGTCTATTGGATTAATCCATCCTCTCTAATGAGAATTGTGAGCCAATCAGGTCTTTGTGAGCTGCTGCTGTACATGTGTTTCCTAATGGTCTGATTGGCACTATATGGTTGAACACTCCATTGACTAATACTGCAGCTGCATGAAGGCATTCAGAGAGAATTTCCATGCTCTCATCACTCATGTACCACAGCTTCCAAGGATTAAGAGGTCAACCTCTCAACGTAGAATGCTAAAGTTCAACCCACTCCAGCACCAACAGCACTTTCCCGGTTAATCTGTTTGATCCTATTGTGAACTCCAAGATAGTGATGGACTGAGCAATGTCTTTGAATCTTCGCTTTCACTGACACAATTACCATGTTAAAGTTAAAACTCCCTTCTTAGTCGATGTACTGAAATATAAGGTAGTTGTTGAAACAGAGTTCAAAGTTCAAAGCAAATTGATTATCAAAGTACATATACATTCCCATATACTCCCCTGTGATTCATTTTCTTGCAGGCATTCACAGCGGAACAAAGTAATACAATAGAATCATTGAAAACTACACACAAAGACTGACAAAAAACCAATGTGCTAAAGAAGACAAACTGTGCAAATATGAAAAAAATTATAACAGTAATTAATAAGTAAGTAAGTAAATAATACTGATAACATAAGTTGTAGAGTCTTTGAAAGTAAGTTGATAGGAAGTTTTGTTCAGGTGTGAAAACGGAATATCGCCAACAGCAAGTTCTACCTTTTTTCCAATTTTGTGTTTCTTGTGTGGGGAATTGGCTCCTGTTCAATAGCTCAGCAGTAATGCTGAGATTGAGAACTCAGGAGCTGATTGAAGCTGTATTCCATCAGTTCGTAGAGAAGCACAAAGTGCTGTGTCAGAATGACCCGAAGGTTTATTTATGAATAAAAGTACTGTATAATGGCTTAACGGCTCAGTTTTCTTTGACCTAAACCTTAACCTTGTGCTGACATAACTGTACCATTTAATTTAGCAAGCTGCAGAAGTTGGTATACGATCTAACTGGTTTAACTGTACTTATTACCCTCAAGAGAAAAAAATCAGAAACAAAAAGAAATGAGGTTCCTAAGTATTTCTATAACTTCTGAAGTTGATTTTTACCCTCAAGCTACACTAATAACAGCATCTAGTTCCAAGTTTCAGCTCTCAAGAATAGACAAATGACTCTAGTTTTCTACCAAGGAGAGAGAGCTGCAGTTTACTTGCAGATAGATGGGTTGCTTCATAAATCATCCCAGAAGAGACAGGTGAACCTGTAAAGGTTTCACCTGAGGATGGATAGATAATACCACACTTCACCCAAGGACAATAGCTTCTGTGAGCTTATTTTCTCTGAGGAAATGCATGAGCTGTAACTTGGATGTCTCTTCTGTCCATCTGTGCTGGTGAAAATAAAGCAGAAACATCATCGCATTATTGTTGTAACATTGTCAGAAAACCTTTTGCTCCAAACTGACCATTTGAATTCATCCCATCCTGTCGATGGATATCCATGCACCTATTTTATAGTTGTTTGCAACAATACTGGAAAAAGAATTAGCTAAACTGAGCTGTAAATAATGTGAGCTTCAAATGATAATGCACGGATGTAAAATATATTAGTTTTTATATATTTTACCGGCATTTTAAAATTAAAAACAGCCTGCATGTTTCTAGTCTTGCCCATTACACACATTACAAATTTACCTGCTCTCTTATGTTTTTTCCAAGAAAAGCTGTGAAACTTAACAATAATTTTGTCATATTTTCCAAACTTCTGATACAATCATAGTAAGCATATTTAGTTCTTTTTGTCTACTTCAGTATGTTTATGCTTGCTAATTATTGGTAGGATGTGAATTGGATAAAGAAGTTAATGACAAAGAAATTTTGCAATTTAATTCAAGAACCATTTGGTAAAGGTAGCGCACCTCCTTCTGAGGGAATGCATTATGTTAAATTTTGTAAAATATTGGATGAATGCCTGAATAGTTCAAGATGACAATTTAACCCTTTTTGAACCCTTTGCATGTGGACTCTATATGTCTGCTAGTGAGTAATACTTGCAGAGTCTCTGTGCAAGATAGGAAATGTTAATGACTATAAAATGTTTCCTGAATAGCTGCTGGGTTCTTTCTTAGTCTCAGGCACCATTAAGATACCAGTGTTTGTGAAGTTAGCTTGATGGATTCTTTTTTGGACTCGGACTTATTGTTTATATGTGTAGCCCCCTGGTAAGTCTCTGGCTCGCTCAACTCACTTTCATCTAGGGGGAGCAGCCTTCGGCCCTGCCAAACTGGGTAATCAAATTTGTGTGGATGCTGTAAAGTTCAACCACTTCGTGAACAACAGTTGGAGCTCAATTAACGTAGCCTTCTTTCCACCATTTGATCCCCTCCAACCACCTCGACCCGCCGCCTGGGACCAACCACGGTGTTCGACCAAATGCTCCACATGAGTCTGTCTCCGTCTCCTCTCCTCGCCGAAGACCCTGAGCCTCGGACTCCTGCTCAGGGTCCGTCCCGCCGCCCAGCTTACACATCGTGTCTCCTCTCTCTGCCCCCATCCACCTTCTCCCCCAAAGCCCGCGAGAAACAATAGCTTACAGACATGCAAGAAAGAATAACATCTATCCCAATTGGTTTGTTGTCGCTTATCAATAATATAACCCAAACAAGCTGTGAAAGAGAAGCATTTTCTCAGCAGTTAACATAACAAAGAAGCCATTTTCATTAGCCTTAGCAGTAACATAAAAGAAGAAACCCCTTACATATGTAATATTAATTTTATTTTGTGAGTCCAAGGAATCTTGTGTCCAAATCATTAGTGGATTAATGGGTGAAGAGTGACAATTAAAGTGTCTAATTGATTTATGAAGGTATGATGAATACTGTGCTAATGAACAGAAAGCTTGAAAGTAAGAAACCAGGTTGAGTTAACGGCATGACAACAGAAGAACAAAAGAGTTTGTCTGTTTCTGGATGTCTCTCTACGCTTGTGAAACTCATATTTATTGGGGTACCTTTCCCGGTTTCGCTGTACTATGCCCAGACTTTTGTAATCAGTGCCTGGGACCCAGGGGTGGTTTCATGAGTGAGTTGGAATTCAGAGCTCCCCCAACAACAGCAACAATTAAGTGGTGACTAAGAATTGTGAGCCCTGAAACCTTTGTGGAAATCTTTGTGAATTGTTAGTACAAGGCTTGATTGCATTCTCTCTATTCATAGTCATAGTCATAGTCATACTTTATTGATCCCGGGGGAAATTGGTTTTCGTTACAGTTGCACCATAAATAATAAATAGTAATAGAACCAAAAATAGTTAAATAGTAATATGTAAATTATGCCAGTAAATTATGAAATAAGTCCAGGACCAGCCTATTGGCTCAGGGTGTCTGACCCTCCAAGGGAGGAGTTGCAAATTTTGAGGGCCACAGACAGGAATGACTTCCTATGATGCTCTGTGCTGCATCTCGGTGGAATGAGTCTCTGGATGAATGTACTCCTGTGCCCATCCAGTACATTATGTAGTGGATGGGAGATATTGACCAAGATGGCATGCAACTTAGACAGCATCCTCTTTTCAGACACCATTGTGACAGAGTCCAGTTCCATCCCCACATCATCACTGGCCTTAAGAAATGAGTTTGTTGATTCTGTTGGTGTCTGCTACCCTCAGCCTGCTGCCCCAGCACACAACAGCAAACATGATAGCACTGACCACCACAGACTCGTAGAACATCCTCAGCATCATCCAACAGATGTTAAAGGACCTCAGTCTCCTCAGGAAATAGAGACGGCTCTGACCCTTCTTGTAGACAGCCTCAGTGTTCCTTGACCAGTCCAGTTTATTGTCAATTCCTATCTCCAGGTATTTGTAATCCTCCACCATGTCCACACTGACTCCTTGGATGGAAACAGAGGTCACCGGTACCTTAGCTGTCCTCAGGTCTACCACCAGCTCCTTAGAGAGCTATTGAGAGACTCATGAAAAATGAACATTGTTGCAAGATAAGGGGCAAGTCATTTAAGACTGAGGTGGGTAGCTAGTTATTCTCTCATAGAGAGTGAACAGCAGGAATTATTTACCTCAGAGATTTGGCACAGAAAAGGGGTTGAGGCTAACATAGATCAGTTAAGACCATATTGAATGACAGATGAGGCTTGAGGGGCATGATGGTCTCTTCCTGGTCCTTACAGATTGTGTCCTTTCAGGTGCACTCTGCTATTAAATAAGGATATTCTCTTGACTATCCTGTCTAAAGTTTATCCCTCAGCTAGCAAACCATATAAAATTAAACTATTCATCATTTTATTACTGTTGGACTTTGTTCTGTAAATGTTGGTTCCTACAGGGCCCTACTTTACAGGAACACTATGTTGGTCGTTAAGTATATTGGATATGCAGAGACAATATATAGAAATGCTCAAGAACGTTGTTTAGGTTGAGCTTGAGGTTACATGAACAATTCCAGTGTCTATATTAAAGAAAGAATATTAAGGTCCAAAATGATAAAGATTAACTAGAATGATATCAGAACAGAGAGATTACATCCATTAGAAATGATTGTCCAAAATATTTTCATTCCCTCTATAAAAAGCTACCGTTTAATCTGTTAGAGGTCTTTAAGGTCATTGAAGTGTTTGATGAGAATGAAATGGAGAAAATGTTTCCACTCGAAAGAAGCAAGAAACTTGACTGATAGGAACCCACTGAGAGGAGTATGTGGGTTCAAAGTTCAAAGCAAATTCAGTATCAAAGTACTGTATATATTGTCATCATTTCTTGTGGGTATGCTCAATAAATCTGTAATAGAATAATAACCATAATGGAATCAATGAAATACTGCACCAATTAGGCTTTTGACCAGGGTGCAAAAGACAGCAAACTGTGGAAGTACAAAATGAAAGAAATAATAATAATAAATAAATAAGCAATAAGAACTGAGAACATGAGAAAAAGAATACTTGAAAGTGAGACCATAAGTTGTGGGAACATTTCAATAATGGGGCAAGTGAAGTTGAATGAAGTCATCCCCTTGGTTCAAGAGCCTGAAGGTTAAGGGATAATAACTGTTTCTGAACCTGTTGGTGTGAGTTTCGAGGCTCCTGTGCCTTCTTCCTGATGGCAACAGTGAGCAGAGAGTATGATCTGAGTGGTGGAGTCCCTGCTGATGGACGTTGCTTTCCTGCAATAATACTCTGTGTAGATGTGCTGAAAGGTGGTGAGGGCTTTATCCGAAATGGACTGGGTTGTATCCGCTACTTTTTGTAGAATTTTCCATTCAAGGACTTGCCACCACACATCTACAGAAGTTTGTCAAAGTCTTAGATGTCATGCTGAATCTTCGAAAGCTCCTAAGGAAGTAGAGGTGCAGTGTGCTTTCTTTGTAATCGTACTTACGTGCTGGGCCCAGGACAGGTCAGCCTAAATATCACCGAGGAATATAAGGTTGCTGACCATCTCCATCTCTGATCCTCCAGTGAGGACTGGCTCATGGACCTTGATGAGCAGATTGAAAGGGTGAGGAAGGGAAAAGAAACTGGGTGGGAAGGAGTGGGGTGGGGATGGGGTGGTAATTATGTCCGCATCCTATTAAATACAGCCTTTTGTTGTCTCCACATTTCATCCTTCCCCTTCACCATCTTGTACAGTCTATCTCTCCTCTTTCAGTCTTGATGAAGGGTTTTGATCTAAAATGACAACTGCCCATTTCCCTCCACCAGTGCCGGCCGAGCTACTGAGTTCCTTTAGAAGTTTGCTTCTTGATCAGAAAACACACACTATTGTTAAACCTTACATAATTCCAGATGGAAATGACCTCCTAAACTGAAGCTAAATTGTAAATTCACAACCCAGTGATATTTGCAAATAGAAGAATCAGAAATAGAGATTGAAACACAGAAACTCAGAAGAATTATACTGCATTTAGTGGATAGTGGGAAAATCAGCTCATTTGCATCTATTAGACCAGTTGATTTTATTGGGAGAATGCTAAACATCCTCTCATGAAATTTCTCAGTCCATTACAGTAATGGGGGCAGTTAAATGCTTAAGCAGTAGTACAATTCTCTGTCAATAAATGCCTCTGGTACAAATGGAAACACATCGCTTCCAGATGTGGGGCTCCACAGAGGACTGTCTTGTCTCCCTTTCTCTTCACCATTTACACCTCGGACTTCAACTACTGCACAGAGTCTTGTCATCTTCAGAAGTTTTCGGATGACTCTGCCATAGTTGGATGCATCAGCAAGGGAGATGAGGCTGAGTACAGGGCTACTGTAGGAAACTTTGTCACATGGTGTGAGCAGAATTATCTGCAGCTCAATGTGAAAAAGACTAAGGAGCTCTTGGTAGACCTGAGGAGAGCTAAGGTACCGGTGACCCCTGTTTCCATCCAGGGGGTCAGTGTGGACATGGTGGAGGATTACAAATACCTGGGGATACGAATTGACAATAAACTGGACTGGTCAAGGAACACTGAGGCAGTCTACAAGAAGGGTCAGAGCCGTCTCTATTTCCTGAGGAAACTGAGGTCCTTTAACATCTGCCAGACTATGCTGAGGATGTTCTACGAGTCTGTGGTGGCCAGTGCTATCATGTTTGCTGTTGTGTGCTGGGGCAGCAGGCTGAGGGTAGCAGACACCAACAGAATCAACAAACTCATTCGTAAGGCCAGTGACGTTGTGGGGATGGAACTGGACTCTCTCACGGTGGTGTCTGAAAAGAGGATGCTGTCTAAGTTGCATGCCATCTTGGTCAATGTCTCCCATCCACTACATAATGTACTGGGTGGGCACAGGAGTACATTCAGCCAGAGACTCATTCCTCCAAGATGCAGCACAGAGCGTCATAGGAAGTCATTCCTGCCTGTGGCCATCAAACTTTACAACTCCTCCCTTGGAGGGTCAGACACCCTGAGCCAATAGGCTGGTCCTGGACTTATTTCATAATTTACTGGCATAATTTACATATTACTATTTAACTATTTATGGTTCTATTACTATTTATTATTTATGGTGCAACTGTAACGAAAACCAATTTCCCCCGGGATCAATAAAGTATGACTATGACTATGACTATGAATATTTTTCATTCCTGCACCCATGTTATAAAAACAGATATTTCATAGGTAGAGATTTTAAAAAGGATCTTTTCAGGGATTTCAGCTTTTTCCAGAGGTACAGGAGGCCTCACGCTGGTCAGGGAGTGAGAAATTTAAGGAGCTTTTGCGAGATTTTGGCTTTTTTTGGTAGAGTAGTTATGATTCATTAGTAAGAGCAAACAAAAACAAGGCAGCGTCAAGCAGAGCAGGCATCGGGTAAGTGTTAGAGTGGGGAGGCTTTGGCTCATCAGGTTTCATCGAGAACAGGTTTGAGTGAGGTACATACCTGGCAAGTTTCTTAGAACCATAGAACACTACAGCACAGAAAACAGGCCATTCGGCCCTTCTAGTCTGTGCCGAAACATTATTCCGCTAGTCCCATTGACCTGCATCCAGTCCATAACCCTCCAGACCTTTCCCATCCATGTACCTACCCAATTTATTCTTAAAACTTAAGAGTGAGCCTGCATTTACCACGTCAGATGGCAGCTCGTTCCACATTCCCACCACTCTCTGAGTGAAGAAGTTCCCCCTAATATTCCCCTAAACCTTTCCCCTTTCACCCTAAAGCCATGTCCTCTCATATTTATCTCTCCTAATCTAAGTGGAAAGAACTTATTCACATATACTCTGTCTATACCCCTCATAATTTTGTAAACCTCTATCAAATCTCCCCTCATTCTTCTACGCTCCAAGGAATAAAGTCCTAACCTGTTCAATCTTTCCCTGTAACTCAACTCCTGAAGCCCTGGCAACATCCTAGTAAATTTCCTCTGCACTCTTTCAATCTTACTGATATCCTTCCTATAGTTAGGTGACCAGAACTGTACACAATATTCCAAATTTGGCCTGACCAATGTTTTGTACAACCTCCCCATTACATCCCAACTCCTATACTCAATACTTTGATTTATGAATGCTAGGATGCCAAAAGCCTTCTTTACAACCCTGTCTACCTGTGACACCACTTTCAAGGAATTATGTACCTGAACTCCCAGATCTCTTTGTTCCTCTGCACTCCTCAGTGCCCTACCATTTACTGTGTATGTCCTACCTTGATTTGTCCTTCAAAAATGCAACACCTCACACTTGTCTGCATTAAATTCCATCTGCCATTTTCTGGCCATTTTTCCAGTTGGTCCAGATCCATCTGCAAGCTTTGAAAGCCTTCCTCGCTGTCCACAACACCTCCAATCTGAGTGTCATCAGCAAACTCGTTGATCCAATTTACCACATTATTATCTAGATCATTGATATAGACAACAAACAACAATGGTCCCAGCACAGATCCCTGAGGCACACTACTAATCACAGGCCTCTAGTCTGATAAGGATTCATCCACTACCACACTCTGTCTTCTCCCACACAGCCAGTTTCGAATCCAGTTTACAACCTCTCCATGGATACCTAGTGTCTGAACCTTCTGAACTAACCTCCCATGTGGGACCTTGTCAAAGGCCTTACTAAAGTCCATGTAGACAACATCCACAGCCTTTCCTTCGTCTACTTTCTTGGTAACCTCCTCAAAAAACTCTACAAGATTCGTTAAACACGACCTACCACACACAAAGCCATGCTGACTATCCTTAATTGCCCTTGGCTGTCCAATACTTGTATATCCAATCTCTCAGAACACCTTCCAATAAGTTACCTACTACTGATGTCAGGCTCACCAGCCTGTAGTTACCTGGTTCACTTTTGGACACTAGTCTCTCTCTTCGTTTTTTGTCTGTTAGTACTTGTAAGGATAACTCTAGGGGCTGTACTGTGTACTTTCTGTGAGATGTGGGATGCTGGGAGACTGCCAGCCTCCCAGATAACCCCCATCTGCACCAGGTTTATGGAGCTGCAGATCCTCAGAGAACGTGTCAAGGAACTGGAGAGGTAGCTCGATGACCTCCAGCTCAAACAGGAAACTAAGGAGATGATCGATAGGAGCTAAAGGGAGGTAGTCTCCCCCAAGTTGCAGGAGGCACGTAGCTGGGTGACTGTCACGGGAGGAAAGGGAAATGGGCAGCCAATACAGAGTACCCCTGTGGCCGTTCTCCTAAACAATAGGTGTTTTGTTTTGGATACTGTTGAGGGTGACAACCTACCGGGTTGTGGGTGGGGGAGAGCTAAAGCACCTAGGTCTCCGGTACCGAGTCTGGCGGCAGCTCAGAAGACGGGGGGGGGGGGGGAGCGCGGTGAAAGAGAACTGCAGTAGTGACAGGTGATTCCATAGTTAGAGGAGTAGACGCAAGATTCTATGACGCAAGATGGAGATACCCAGATGGTATGTTGTCTCCCAGGTATAAAGGTCAGGGATATCTTGGATTGGGTTCATGACATTCTAAAGGGGGAGGGTGAGCAGCCAGAATTGGTACATATTGGCAGCAAAGACATAGGTAGGAAAAGCGAAGAGGTTCTGAAGAGAGAATTTAGGGAGTTAGGAAGAAAGCTGAAAAGCAGGACCTCCGGGGTAGTAATGTCTGGATCACCGAAAATGCCGTATATCAGTGATGATAAGAATAGGATGACTTGGCAGAAAATGCATGGCTGAAAGACTAATGCAGAGAGCAGGGTTCAGATTTCTGGATCACTGGGATCTCCTCTGGGGAAGGTATGCCCTGTACAAAAGGGACGGGTTACACCTGAACCCAAGAGGGACCAATATCCTGGCAGGAAGGTTTGCTAGAACTATTGGGGAGGGTTTAAACTAATTTGTCAGGGGTGTAGGAACAGGAGTGATGGGGCAGAGGGTAGGACTGTTCGTTTACAAGCAGAGGCAGTCTGTAGTGAAGCTCTCAGGAAGGACAGGCAGATGATAGGGCCAAATTGCAGTCAGAGGGATGAGTTGAAGTCTAAAAACAGGAAAAAAGTTGAAAGGGGTGCTGAATACAGAACTGAAGGTGTTATATTTGAATGCACGCAGTATATGGAATAAGCTGGATGGTCTTGTAACTCAGTTAGAGATTGGCAGGTATGACCTTGTGGGCATCACTGCGTTGTGGCCATAAAAAGAATATAGTTGGGATCTTAACATACAAGGATACACATTGAATCAAAAGGACAGACAGGTAGCAACAGGGAGTGGTGTGACTGTTGGCAAAAAAATGAAATCAAATTGTTAGAAAGAGGTGACAGGATCGGAAGATGTAGAATCATTGTGGTTAGAGTTAAGAAACTGCAATAGCAAAAAGACCATGATGAGAGTTATATACAAGCATTCAAACAGTAGCCAGGATGTGGGCTACAAATTACAATGGGAGGGAGAAAGGACATGTCAAAAGGGCAGTGTTACAATAGTCATGGGGGATTTCAATATGTAGATAGATTGGGAAAATTAGGTTGGTGCTGGATCCCAAGAGAGAAAGTTTGTAGAATACCTACAGGATGGCTTTATAGAACAGCTAGTGGCTGAGCCCACTAGGGGAATCAACTCTTCTGGATTAGGTGTTGCACAATGAACCCGATTTAATTAGGGAGCTTAAGGTAAAGGAACTCTTAAGAGACAGTAATCATAATATGATAGAATTCACCTTGCAGTTTGAGAGGGAGTGACTAAAGTCAAATGTATCAGTATTACAGTGGAGTAAAAGGAATTATAGAGGCATGAGAGAGAAGCTGGCCAAAATTTTGTTGGAAGGAGACACTAGCAGGGATGATAGCAGGTGAGCAATAGCTGGAGTTACTGGGAGCAATGCAGAAGGTGCAGGATAGAAAAGTTCCAAAGAAGTGTTCTAAAAGCAGAATGATGCACTGTGGAAGATCCTAGTAGTATGCCGGAAGTTCAAGAGTGTTGGGGGAAGAAGTAAGTGCAGTTGCTATTTCTAAAGAGAAGGTGCTGAGGAAACTGAAAGGTCTGAAGGAAGATAAGTCACCTGAGCCAGATGGAGTACACCGCAGGATCCTGAAAGAGATAGCTGAAGAGATTGTGGAGGCATTAGGAATAATCTTTCAAGAATCAATAGATTCTGGCATGGTTCTGGAAGACTGGAAAATTGCAAATGTCACTCCACTCTTCAAGAAGGAAGGGAGGCAGAAGGAATGAAATTATAGGCCAGTAGTTGGGAAGGTGTTGGAGTTGATTGCTAAGAATGTGGTTTCAGAGTACTTGGAGGCACATGATAAAAAAAGGAAAAATCAACATAGTTTCCTTAATGGAAAATGTTGCCTGACAAATCTACAGGAATTCTTTGAGGAAATAACAAGCAGGACTGACAAAGGGGATCGGTGGAAGTTGTTTATTTGGATTTTCAAAAGGTCTTTGACAGGTGCCACACATGAGGCTGCTTAACAAGGTAAGAGCCCATGGTATTACGTGAAATTTACCAGCATTGATAGAGCAGTGGCTGATTGGCAGGAGCTAAACTGTGGGAATAGAGGGAGCCTTTTCTGATTGGCTGCCGGTGACGAGTGGTGTTCTGCTGGGGTCAATGTTGGGACCACTTCTTTTTATGTTGCATGTCAATGATTTGGATGAAGGAATTGCTGGCTTTGTGGCCAGGTTTGCAGATGATACAAGATAAGTGGAGGGGCAGGTAGTGTTGAGGAAGCAGGGAGCCTGCAGAAGGACTTGGACAGATTAGGAGAATCTGATGGAATCTAATAGTCAGGGCATGAAAAGTTACAGAGAGAAGAGCTTGAATAGGGTTGAAAAGGTAATGGATCAGCCACGATAAAATGGTGGAGCAGACTCGATGGGCTGAATGGCCTATCAAATATGTCTTACGGTCTATTTGGATAATTCAAGGGGGCATAAATTTAAGGTAACTGGAGGAAAGTATAGCGGGGAATGTCAGAGGTAAGTTTTTCTACACAGAGAGTGGTGAGTGCATGGCATACCCTGCCAGGGGTGGTGGTAGAGCAGATACACTAGGGGCATTTAAGAATCTCTTAGAGAGACATATGGATAATAGAAAAATGGAGAGCTATGTAGGAGGGAAGAGTTGGATTAATCTTAGAGTAGTTTAAAAGGTCAGCACAACATTGTGAGCCAAAGGCCATGTACTGTTCTATGTTCCCTACGAATCAAGAACCTCTCAACCTCTGCTTTAAATATACTCAATGATTTGGCCTCCACAGCTGTTCGTGGCAATGAATTGAACACATTCAGCAATTTATATCTCTAACTATAATCTAAGAAAATTATATTTAACTATATCGCATCAAATGATTATATTTGGACATCTTTTCTCATCATTAAATTTTATGTCTTTAATGATGTGTTTTTATTTAAATCAGTGAGTTTACAACAAAACTGCTTGCTTTATTATACCTGTTGGCCAAAGTGATGAGTGAACTGCTATCTATACAAATGTCCACTTCAGCTTGATTCACAACAAAACCTCAGTGAACCCCACCGCCCACCAGCTAGAACTCAGCTGTTAACATTATCAATTGATAGCCAGAAGTAAGCTGCAGCTGAAATCTATCGGCAACATTAGGTCATCTTGTGAAAACAATTACAAATCATGTGTATAATATATCACACATTAAATCTCTAGGAGTCCACATTGAATTCATTTGTGGTGAAAATATTCAATATCATGCTTTTCTTATTGGCTTACATGAGCAATTTAACTATATTGATTTCCTGAAATAAAGACCATGCAGAAACTCACAGCAGTCCCTTGAAACATTGGAATTTTAACTATTAACTTACCCCCACTTTGTTTCTTCAACAGGGCTCAGCCAATATTCCATGTTCTGTTTCAGATAAATACACAGTCACACATAAAAGGGCTTGCATTTATATAGCACCTTTCTTGGCTGCAGAGAAACTCTCAGTCAGACTAAGTTTTATCAAAGGGTAGTTTCCAAAGTACTGTGATAGTTTGCAGTCTCAATCATACTCCCACCTGCCATTTATCTGCCCATTCCCCAACACATTGGTTCTATTGTCACATTTACTGAGGTACTGTGAAAAATTTTGTTTCACATGCCATCCTTACAGATCATTTCGTCACATCACTGCATTGAGATAGTACAAGGGAAAACAAGAACAGAATCCAAAATGAAGTGTGACAGTTGCAGAGAAGGGGCAGTGCAGGCAGATAATATAGTGTAGAGCCATGTCGGGGTTTATTGTGAGGTCATCTTAGCATACATGTAGTCTATTAAATAGTTTTATGGCAGCAGGATAGAAGCTGTCTTTGGGTCTGATGGTATGTTCTTTCAGGAGATGTTTACCTTCCTTAAAGAACTTCCCTTTTCAGAGTTTTGTTTTTAAGTTTTAGGTAACTGATATTGCAAGTATCATGTCCTGAAGCCCACTTCATTCCATTTTAAAGCCTTTGTACACCATTTTCAAATCCAGCACCCACCACCATGACCACATCTCAACTTCAGGTCACCTTCATCCAATCAGAACCAACCCCTGACTCACCAATTAGCTGATCTTAGCCCCTACCAAAGCCCACCCTCCCCCATCATGCTAAAATGGGGGCCTGCTTTCCGCTGGTTCCTCCTCCACTAACTCCCTGAAACCTGAGACACAAAATCCATAACCTATAATCTATAACTGGCAACCTATGTGACAACTCACAGATTTCTCCACAATTAACCTAGTGAGAAAGGAAATGGCCTTGCCACAAACTACAATGGCAAGGCTTTTCCAACCGGCACAATCACACTGGGCCTTGCTCACCATGGAATATTAAAGTGGTGGGAGTTTGCATGAAATACGTTGATCCTCTATGTCCTTGCAGTGGATAAGATTTTCTAGGCTTCAGACTACTCTCATTGTCATGTTATTTTTAAATAATCCGTTCAGTTTCCCTGAATTATTCTTTAATGCTCCAGTTAGAGTGGATTTTGCTATAATCTCCTTCCAAGCATACAGCAATAAAACTATCCATGTTCATTCTAAATGGAAGTCTTATAGTTAATAGAAAATTGAGGGGTTCATTTCTTGATTCTTAGCTGAATTCAAATCCAGCTTCCAACAGTATCTCCTTGGGTCTGACAGCATCTATGGAATCAGAAGGTATAAGGTGAGCAGGTCAAGACTTTGCATTAGGACTGGACCTGAGAATGTGTAAATTGATGTAAAAAAAACTTGGAAGAAGAGTGACTGACTGTAGTAAAATATAAACTTTTTAACAATAAAACAAGAAAATCATTAATCTGCTTGCAATTGGTAGGATCATATTTTCAAAGGTGACTTGCATAAGTGCCACTGTAGATATGAACAACTGTGGCAGACCCAGATGTGCTGACTTTAGGTACAAATCAATGAAGATAAGATGAATAAATGAATTCTAATCTAGACAAGTGATGTTTACTTTTATTTTTGAATAGCAAATACTGAAAGTAAGGATTCCCAATTCCATCAATGCACAATAGCTTCTCCTTTACATCAAAATTGTGGATTATAAAGAAGGAAGATAAACACTAAAATATTGTGAAAATCAGCAAGGGGAAAACTTATTCTAATTATGAATAGTCATTAGATTGGAGCCAATAAACACAGGAAAATTGGCTTGGCTTGAAAGGGCTGCGTAGCAGACGTAGCAACGTCAATGTTGTAATTGTGAAGGGAAATAGATAATGTCAGGAGCCAGATGAAACTGCTGGAATCTAGCACAAAAGAACAGAATGCTAGAACTTAGTGGCTCAGGCAGTACCTGTGGAAGCTAAAATGTGTAAAGGATGTAAAGGAGAAGCTATTGTGCATCTATAGAATTAGGACTCTTTGTTTTGAGTATTTGCTATTTGAAAATAAAAGTAAACATCACATGTCCCCAAAGAGCACCTCCATCCGCCAGAAAAAGTGGCTCCCAGTGGCCACCCATTTTAATTCCATTTCCACTTCCCATTCCCATTCTGACATGTCAGTCCATGGCCTCCTCTACTGCCGCAGTGAGGTCACACTAGCCTCCAACCTGATGGCATGAAAATCGATTTCTCGAACTTGCGTTAATGGGCATCCCCACCCCCTCACCGTTCTCCATTCCCATTTCCCTCTCACCTTATCTTCTTACCTACCTATCACCTCCCTCCCTCTGGTGCTCCTCCTTCTTTTCTTTCTCCCATGGCAACTGTCCTCTCCTATCAGATTCCCCCTTCTCCAGCCCTGTATCTCTTTCACCAATCAGCTACCCAGCTCTTTACTTTGCCCCTCCCCGTTTCACCTATCACCTTGTGGTTCTTCTTCCCCTCCCCCAAATTTCTTACTCTGACTCCTCATCTTTTTTTCCAGTCCTGATTAAGGGTCTCAGCCCATGTCGACTGTACTCCTTTCCGTAGATGCTGCCTGGCCAGCTGAGTTCCTCCAACAGTTTGTGTGTATCTCTTGTCTCTATAAGAATTCATTTATTCACCTTATCCTCATTGTCCTGCACCTACATCTGGGTCTGACGCATTTGTCCATATCTACAGTGGCATTTATTCAAGACACCTTTAAAAATATGTACTTATGAACTGCAACAACCAGTTATAAGTAGATTAAAGATATGTTTTTTATTTTAAAAAATATTCATACTTTTCTACAGTCAAAGTCATTCTTCTTCCGAGTAAATTCTTCTCCATGTTTGACCTAAACTGCAAAGTTTCTCTGGGGAGCAATGGAGATTGAAAATCAGACTGAACCCTATTTGTTCCTTTGGGGCTTCATCAGTTTTCAGCTCCTGGTTGAGTGTTAAAGGGAACTTCTCATCCAGGTCATTTGACAATCAAAGTGGTAATGTATTGTTTAGACGCAAACATGTAGCCATGTGCCCAACTTTGCAACAAATAGCACACTGTAAATGTCATTCAACATTCTTGAATCTATACAGTTGATAACATAAGAGATTCTGCAGACGCTGGAAATCCAGAGTAATGGACAAAATGCTGGAGGAACTCAGCAGGTCAGGCAGCGTCTATGGAGAGGAATAAACAGTTGA
Organism: Mobula birostris; assembly: GCF_030028105.1. Taxonomy (NCBI): domain Eukaryota; kingdom Metazoa; phylum Chordata; class Chondrichthyes; order Myliobatiformes; family Myliobatidae; genus Mobula; species Mobula birostris. The sequence continues at coordinate 28,734,149 of NC_092390.1, read as the reverse complement.
CATTTTGGGACAAGACAGTGATGAATGTCCTGATGAGGGTCCCAGCTCTTTATCCCTCTCTATAGATGCTATAAAACAGATGTTAAAGCTGAACATGCTTAGAGCCAGTTTTCTTTCCTGCTGCTGTAAGATTCAAATTGTTTTTGCTGCTGTCCATTATCTCACAAAAAGATCATTAGAGTCACGTAATTGCTTCTTATTTAGTTAGCTATGTTCCGCAAGTCACTAAAACATAATGTAATGCAACGACCGTCCACAGACTGACTCAGGTATCATACAACATGGAAATGGGCCCTTCAGCCCATCGAGTGCACATCGTTTATACCAATGCTACACTCATTCCAATGTTTATTCTCATTATATACCCATCAACCTGACCCAGTCTCTAGCACTCACCTACACATTGGGGACAATTTTCTGTAGTCAATTAACCTATCAACACCAACTTCTCTGGGATGTGAAAGGAAGCCTAAGCACCCAGTGAAAACCTATGCCAGGTTGTCAGGCAGCTCTACAGGATACGCCAATGTGCTACTCAGAGTTAAAGGAATGAGTTCCAAAGAAACATCAAAATGAATTCAAGCAACATCATTTGGCTAAATGCTACTCATTTTTTTTTTGTTCCTGTTCAAGCAAGATTCAAAGCTTGAGCTTTACGATTTGTGGTAAAGGATGTAAACAAAGCAACATGTAACAAATGCAGTGCTGTGCAAAAGTCTTAAGCACGTGTATATATATATATATATATATATATATATATATATATATATATATATATATAGCTAGGGCGTCTATGAGTTTTGCATAGTGCTGTATTTGTCAATGTGGAGTGGAGAACAAGTTAGTACATCCAGTAGGAGCAAAGGATGTTGGGAATGATGAGGGTGGAGCACCACAGGAGGGGTGTGGGGCAGGTGGCAGAGAAGGAGAGCTAGGGCAGGGTGTGGCTTGGGTGCAAACATACCACCCCTGAGACTCCAGGTAAGGTAATTAGATTCCAAACAATTGGCTTATTGATCATTACAGAATATCTCTCTGGTGCATCTGGCTCCCTTCCCTCCACCTTTCCCTTTTCCCAACCATGATTCCCGTCTCCCTGCCTCTTTCCCAATCTCAGTCCAGAAAAGAGAATCATATCAGAATCAGGTTTATCATCAATCAGATATGTCATGAAATTTGTTTTTTTTTCATGGCAGCAGTACAGTGCAATACATAAAATCACTAAGATTGTTTAATAGCATTTACAGTATGCCATCTGTTGCAAAATTGGGCACGTGGCTACACATTTGAATCTGAACAATACATTTCAACCATAACTCTCAAAAGATTAGGATGAGAACTCTTAGGCACATATATATAGCTAGGGCGCCTAAGTCTTTTGCAAAGTACAGTATTTAATTCTGGTTTAGATAGCAGGAAATCTTGACTGGATTAGGGTGTAGAATTGTTATTTTTCTTGTAGGTTCACTTTCCTATGTTTGTTTGTAGTTTTAAATAATCATCTATATACAGTACATGTAATTGTTCAGTGAATCTTCCAGTAATTATGGTACAATTGCTTCTGTATTTTTCCAGATATTTTCAGTAGCAGTTGTCACATCACTTGAATCTGGCTAATTTATAGGTTAATTGTTATCACTGGAATTTTTGTTATCCCTATTCTGAGCATAAGACAACCACAACTGTTTTCATTTGTCCTTGTCTTTGTTCTCTCCACTCTCTCCTTGTTCTTCGTCCATGCCACTTTCAATAAGATGGCCGCAAGCAATATGTTTTATGCTTCATTCTTGATTTCCACAGAACCTTTGGATCACAAGAGCATCAGGATCCAACAAAGATCAAGAATAAAATCAGAGCCAAGACTAAATGAATATTAATTATAAATGGACCATGATAAATTATTAATTATGAAAAGCAGAAGAGAAAAGAGCCTCAAAGGGCTGAATGGGTTTATCACATTCCTAACATTTTCTTAATAAATTGATAATAAGGACCAGATAACAGTAAAAATAAATGCTCTGAACACATCATTAACACAGAGTGTCATGATGGCTTTGTACCTTTAGTTAGGTCTGAGACTCTGGCTTAATGTTGTATTATTGTCACTGAGTGAGACAGCATGGTTTTGAACATTGCTCCAAGAGTGGGGACTGGACCTCAGGTATGGAGGTCTGGATTGATATACCATAGGAGTAATGTGCGGATGACACTGATCTACTCATTTATACCTGCACGGCACAATTTCACTCTGTGGAATGTAAGCCCATTAAACCCTTTTTGGGTCTACATCCCTTTACAAACTGTCATAAAATAGCCAGTGCATTCTCATGGTTCATCTGTCAATCAGTCTGCAAGTCCTTCCTCTACCTCAGTGGCATTGGGTCTGAACATATTAGAAGAACTACCATTACATCAACTTAATTGCTGGCCTTGAACTGGATAGATAAACATTCCTAAGAAGCCAATCAACAAATTTTACAAAGAACACACAGCAATTTATATCCCTTGCAGAAATGGAGCCTAGCTGTGGTGTGCTGTATAACAACAAGCATTGATTTGAAATGTCTCCGCCTTCTCCACAGTTTTCTTGAATACTGAAGTAATGATGTCATCAGAACATATTTCTTGTCCTTCTAATTTCCTTCGTTCCACTGAAAATATGCTTAGAACTCACGATGTACCCCTTTCTGTTTAAAATGTTGACAGATATAATGCAAATGATGCATTTTCAAATACTATTTAATGGTGTCAATTTTATTGGTTTTGCTTTATGATAGGGTTGACCAGGTAACTTTTGTTTTAGAAGAGTTTCCGACTAGTGAGGAAATATTCTACGAAATCAGTGAAGATGCCATCAAGCATTAATCAGGGTTTATTCAAAAACATTGAATTTGATTCAATTACACCAAAGAATTACCTATAAGAGTCTGTAATTAAGTAGGTAAGCTATCCTTTCTTTTTACAGGAGAATTAAACCCACCATCCCCTCCCCAATCACCTTCCAATGGTGGGGACCTATGGTATCTAAGTGGGCATGTGTTATCCGGAACACTCCTTCTAAGGAAGGGCCATGCAATTTGAGAAAAAAGTGACTAACATTGCCCCTAGAAACTGTTTAAGAACATTTCTCAATACCTCTGCCTGTAATTCTTGTTAGGGAGTATTCTGGAATTATGTGAACACAGAAGATATTGTAGTATTTCAAAGAAGTACCGGTCTTCCGTTCTTAATGTGGATTATAAATTGCAGACAGCAAATTGAAGTTGAAAGCATACCTTTGCACTCACATGAGAGAATCTGCAGATGCTGGTGTCATGAACCCCATAGCGGGTTGAAAAGGACCAGCAGAAATGGAACACACCTGGAGTCTGGTTAACTATAAATTAAGACTATATTTATTCCTACTACGAATTAATATCATTAAACTGAATAATACAATATAGGTTATAAACTATTATATATATATATATATATATATATATATATATATATATATATATATATATCTGTAAATGTGTGTGTGGATACAAAAATAATAGTCCGGGAGGTAGATATCAGTCTTACGGTGTCAGGTAAGTTTAAGCAGTTCAGTTCACTTTGTGTTGCGTTGAGTTGAATTGATGGAGAGAGAGAGAGTTAATTGAGTTGATGTTCAAGTTGGCAGCTTTGGTTGTTCTTGCTTCCGAAGTCTTCAGTGTCACTTTGTGTGACCCCCACACAGACACAGATGGACAGAGCTCCTTCTAGGGAACGGTCTACTAACCCACGGCACAGGTTCACCAACAGCAGACCCCCACAGGCAAGCTCTTACCTGCACTGGTAATCACGGGTCGAAATTAATCGGTCCGTCGCCTCCACCCTCGTGGTGATCTTAACCTCCACCAATGGTTTCTCGGGTAGCTTCTGCCATTATCAGACCGAAGGATCAACTTTTTATAATCCATCCAAAATTCCAGCGTCCATTAGCTCAACTGGTCTGAGCTGTTACCATGGTGACTTCCCAGCTCGTGTCCCAGCTCACGCCGTACTCTCTCTCTCTCTTTTAATTGCCTCCTTGTTCATTAGACTGCTGAACTTTCTAGCAGTTTCTCACCTGCGTGACACTGGAAACCCAAGCAACACAGTCAACATGCTAGAGGAACTCAGCAGGCTAGGCAGCATCTGTGAAAAAGAGTGCAGCTGGTGTTTTGGGCTGAAACTTTCAACAAGACTGGAAAGGAAGGGGGGAAGTCAGAATAAGAATGTGTGGGGAGGGGAGGAAGAAGTACAAGATGGTGGGTGATAGGTGAAACTGGGAAAGGGGGAGGGACTGATGTAAAGAGCTGGGAGGTTGATTGGTGAAAGAGATAAAGGGCTGGAGAAGGATGAATCTGATAGGAGAGGACGGAAGACCATGGAAGAAGGGGAAGGGGGAGGAGCACCAGAGGGAGGTGATACACAGGAAAGAAGAGAAGGTGAGAGAGGGAAACAACAATGGGGAATGGTGAAGGAGAGGGGAAAGGAAATTGCCGGAGGTTTGAGAAATCAATGTTCATGCCATCATTTTGAGGTTACCCAGATGGAATATAAGGCCCCGGCCTGAGTGTGGCTTCATCATGTACGTGGAGCACAAGCTACCCACAGACTAAGAGATATGGTTTGCAAAATAATGACCATAAGACATTCACATATGCAGCAACCAAATGTTAAGACAATGAGGTTGTGTTAATTGGCTTACATCAAACCAGGCAACATGGGCTAAGTTACTTGCACCATTGTGGCTGAGTTCAAGCTGACAGAACAGGCCGATGTTCTCACCTAGCATATCGAACATGGTCATAGGTATAGTTGCAATCAATAGCCGATCTATTGTGTACTCTGGAGTCTAGCTCTTTATCTTCAGAAGTTTTCAGAATATCTGTGTTTTTATTATTGTTATTAATAAACTAATATTATCATTAGTTTGTCCCAGCAGGGGTGTTTGTAAATATGTTATTCAAAGGAAGCATTATCAACCCAAAATATTGAAGTAAACGATGTCATTGTAATTATTGAAATTGTATTGAACCACCTGCTGTTACCTTTGATATTATGGGTACAAAAAGGTGATGTACTTTTGGATTTGTGTCTCCATAAGAATGCCTGCTTGTTGTACTAAATAAAGGCTTCTATGTTACCATTTTCAGTGTCTCTCGGGTGACTTTGATCGCAGACACAATATTTGGGGGTGGGGGGGTTCATTAGGGATACGTTCATGATCCACCGTGTGGCAAACGACTTAAGCAGTTTAAGGGGGTGAGTATTTTTCAAAATATCTATTCAGGTCAACGACTATGGGACACAAAGTATGAAAGAACACGGTGGAAAGCTGAACTTCTAAATATGAACATGTGGGGTGTGTGTGTGTGTGTGTGTGTTTTTGTATGGGATGAACTATCAGACAGTATCGGGTAGTTTGGTGAGACAGGACTACCAGTTGTGAAAGGTGGTTACCGACAGTTCATTTGCCAGAGCAGTGTGTGTATACGCGTTCAGGAAACTTTATAGTAGTATTCTTGCTGGTGAGTGTGTTAGTGTGTTTTTAAGGATAAGCTTGAAGCTTTGGAGTAGCAGACACTTAAATTAAAGGGAATACAACATGGGTTCAGGGGTAGAGTGGAAGATTGCAGAATACAATACTTTGTGGTTATATTTTGCAGAGTATGAGAATTAGCGTGGAAATATTTGAAGGAAAGGCTATACCCAGGTATATCCGTTGGGATGGCACCTGTTCAGGTCAGACAACAGCAGACGGAGAATTATGACAACTCCATCCAGCCCTCAACATCCATAAGCTCTTTGCCCCCGGGGAGAAGCAGAGCATTTGTTTGAGTTATCCTCACTTAAAGTTGCTTGTGGGAATTCAGAATTCTGGTGCAAGCTCAAGGGAATGATTGATATTCACCAGATACCGGAGTAATATATGGCTCTGTATGGACCAGGGAGTGCGGGGTGGTACCTGGGCAACTAGCGGGAATGTTAGTCCACTTGACTGTGTGTTTCTCCTGCTGAATAGGTTAGGTTAAGCATCTCCCTTCAAATCCTTTTGCTGAGATGAGTCTCAAATTCAGAAGGACAAGAAGGAATACATCGGTGCCTCTGCACACTGCTCTTGACTGCATCGTATAATCACCTTCAATCTAAACCTATTTGTACTTGGAACATAACCTAGAGAATAAATAAATTTTAAAAGACATGCCGTCGCTGAAACAGTACAAGGATCATAGGGCTTTAATGAGTCTGCTGCAGGTGGGCATTTTTTTGAGAATAACTTTCATACCAGTTTCTAAATTTATATGCAATGTTACTAGAAGTGACATTTAAACAACCTGTCATTTCTTCAAACAAAAGAGCTAATGAACCTGAGGATGGGTGATACTGTGTCGTCCTTTGCCAACCACTCCACATTTAACGCAGAGTTTTCCTCTTATATGTAAAACACTATTGTAAGCGAGCCCCTTCTTCAAGAGTAGCTGTCAAATTCTTTTAGGTCCAGAAACCCTACTGTGAAATATCAATTGAAGGAAGTTTAATGGTATTCAAAACAGGGTAATTCCAACAGTTCCTTTCTGAAAGAAAAGAACAGGATGGATTCTCCAGCACTTTGCAATTCCCATATGCCCCTTCTTTGTGGGTGTTATCGGACAGTGGTGCTCGGAGAGGGAGTAAGCTGAGGTGACAGAACAGAGAGTAAAATGTCTTTGATTCCTCCAACGTCCTTTCAATTCACCTTTCAATGATTATCCCAGTATAATAATATAACACATACATGTATGCACACACAAACACACGAGTGTATGCACATGCAACATACACACACGGACACACGTATGCACATACAATATGCACATGCATGCACATGAGCTCTCTCACACACACACACGTATGCACATGCAACATACACACACACACACACACACACACACACACACACACAAAATCCTATCCAGCAAACCTCACAAAGTCAGTGGAGGGGAGGAAATCCATTTGTGGAATTTTGTCTTCTATCAAAAGATGTGAGAAATCTTAAACAAATTTTAATGCCTCTGACATTCATAGACAACTGAAATCTGTTGAAGTTGAAATGTTTAAAATTGATTAGAACATGTAGAAATCATTAAAGCACTTATCCAAATTAAAATATTTTTAGGGGCGTAACTTCCTCTTTTTTCCCTATTTTACAAGCAGGAGATACCTTTAAAATCAGCAGGGTCTCAAAGTGATTGATTGAGATATAAATATTTGCAAGGATACCTGTAGAATTCTTCCTTTCCCAACCTGTACCTTGCAACCTTTTATAACAAACTGAGTGGTTTAATTATTCATCTGAAAGACTGTACTTTGAATAACTCAGTGGTCAATTAGAACTTTTGTTTTCCTGTATTTATGCCAGTTTACTTCGAGCTTAGGTGGACTTCGAAACAGCTCTCAAAAATGCTTTTAAAAGTCCTGTGTGAAGGTTATTTTAGACAAAAAGGTACTAACTTTGCTGCTGTTACGAAGGACAATGTGAATTTCAAGTAATACATGGTAGCAGCAACACTCAAAGACCTGCTGACAAAGTATCATAATGAACTGCCCAAAGCACACGGCTTTTATGGTCAACTATCTTCCAGTTGTCTTTAAGCGAATGCTTACATTTTGTACATCTCCTCGGGGAGGCCTCAGGAATTGAAACAATTCGCATAAGTTTAACGGAGATAGTCAGATCCCACCATTTGCCTGCAGCACTTTTGATTTATGGGTCTCTCAGGCTCCTGAAATGGCTGCAGTACCCACCATTCACTGGTAAGATATCAACTATTCACCATTACCTTGTTTCACAAAATCTAAAAATGTTTCTCTATAAAAGGAATAGATTGAAATTGCAACTGAATATACAAGATAGCTGTATTGTACATGACAGCTGAAGACGTATGTATTACTCCAGTAGATCAGACCTTGCGTGCTTTGGTAATAAACCAAAGGAGGATAATACAGATCTTAGATTCGATACATGACTGCGAATGCACTAATTTATTTCCTGTCATTGCTGGATGAAAGCTTGTGATTTATTGGTGCAGATGAAAACAATTGTCCCTATAGCCCTCACAGATTGAGGCCGAAGAGCAAAAGAGTGCAATTTATCTACATCTTTACATTCTCAAACAGTCCATAATCTTTGTTTTGCAAGAAAATGTCTATTACAGGATTTAGATTCCAATCATAGCCTTTGAGCTTTGCTTATTTTTGTCTCTTGTACATATTTGTTAAAACCACTCATTTTTCTGCCCCTGTTTTAGTGCTTGTGAAATTCTAAATCTGTTTATATGATCTACAGAAAACTGTTTGCTTGCTTGATTATGGAAGGATCTCTGAAATGTATAAACACAAGTGATTCTGCAGGTGCTGGAAATCCAGAGAAAGGCACACACAAACTGCTAGAGGAACTCAGCAGATCAGGCAGCACCTATGGCAATGAATAAACAGTCAACATTTTGGGCTGAGACTCTTCATTAGAGTCCTACTGAAGAGCCTTGACCCAAAGCATTGACTGTTTATTCATTTCCATAGGTGCTGCCTGACCCACTGAGTTCCTCCAGCATTTTGTGTGTGTGTTACCCTGAAATGTAAATATAGTAAATGTAAAGCTACGATGAATCTAAGGGAAAGATATCCCCAGGGGTGCCCAAGAGGGAGGGAGAAAGAGCACCCCAGTCAGATGGACACAACGACATCAGACCCAGGCAATGAACAAACGACGATGAGGAAGCAGTGTGCATGTGGCAAAATCTGCAAGAACGATCGCGGCTTGAAGATCCACCAAGCGAGGATGAAGTGTTTGGCGGGAGCAGGAGCAGCACAACGCGCAGGTGTCCAACCTGGTGAGACGAAGGAGGGGCCAGGCCCAGAGTCACCCCATAGTGCCCGGAACCTCCAAGTGTTGCAAACTAATCCCTCTAACATGAAGTCTAACAGGAGGCGGATCAAATGGCCTGCAGCTAACACGACTTCACTGTGGAAGCAGTTTGATGAAGATGTTAACCAAATTCTGGAGACAACGGCAAAGGGAGGGGTGGATAGGAAGCTGCAAGCCATGACAACAATTATTGTCAGTATCGCAGCTGAACGGTTCAGAGAAGAGGAGAAGGAAGGCTCCAAAATGTCTTACTCGAAGAACCAAAGAGCATTGAGGATCCACAACATCAGGCAGGAGATGAAAGCGCTGAAGTCCCAATACAAGGAGGCAGGAGAAGAGGAGCGCATTGGCTTGGCCCAGCTGATGTGCACACTACGAAAGAAGATCAGGGTCCTCCGCCGGGCAGAGTGGCATCGGAGGCAGCATCGTGAAAGGGTCCGAAAACGTGCTGCCTTTATGGCCAACCCCTTCAAGTTCACCAAGGAGTTGCTGGGGGAGAAGCGCAGTGGGAAACTGGCCTGTTCGCAGGAAGACAGAGACCAACATCTGAAGAAGATATATAATGATCCTGAAAGAGAGCAGGAGTTGGGAGAGTGCAACATCCTAATAGACCCACCTGAACCAGATGTGCAGTTCAACATGTCAGAGCTGTAACTAAAGGAAGTCAGAGAGGTCATCCGCAAAGCAAGGGCAAGCTCAGCTCCAGGACCAAGCAACACCTCGTACAAAGTGTACACGAACTGCCCCAAACTCCTGCTGCGTCTGTGGAAGATCCTGAGAATCTTCTGGAGAAGGGGGAAGATCCCAGAACAGTGGAGAGTGGCTGAAGGGGTGTGGATCCCGAAGGAGGAAAATGCCACCCAGATAGATCAGTTTCGCATCATCTCCCTGCTGTGTGTCGAGGCGAAGATCTTCTTCAGTGCTGTTTCTAACCGGCTGTGCACCTTCCTAGCCAAGAACACCTATATTGATACATCAGTCCAGAAGGGTGGCATTTCAGGAATGCCGGGCTGTCTGGAGCACATCGGTATGGTGACACAGCTCATCAGGGAGACCAGAGAGAACAAGGGCAACCTGTCAGTGTTGTGGCTCAACCTGGCAAATGCATATGGCTCCATTCCGCACAAGCTGGTGCAGCTCACTCTGACAAAGTATCACGTCCCCAGCAGAATCAGAGACCTTATCGCTGATTATTACAGCAACTTCAGGATGAGGGTCTCTTTAGGAGCAATTACATCAACCTGGCACAAGGTGGAGATCGGCATCATCACAGGGTGCACTATCTCAGTGACACTGTTCTCTCTAGCCATGAACATGCTCACTAAGTCTGCTGAACCAGAGTGCAGAGTGTCCAGAATGAATTCCGCTCAACGGCAACCACCTATCAGGGCATTCATGGATGACCTCACAGTCACCACAGAATCAGTCCCAGGCTGCCGGTGGATTCTGCAAGGGCTCGAAAAGCTGGTGGAGTAGGCCCGGATGTGTTTCAAACCAGCCAAATCAAGATCGATGGTGCTGAGGAAAGGGAAGGTGGAGAACAAGTTCCGGTTCAGCATCGCAGGCACAGCCATCCCAACCATCACAGAAAAGCCAGTCAAGAGCTTAGGCAAAGTTTTTGACAGCTCTTTAAGGGACACAACATCCATTCAGGCGACCTGTACCGAGTTGAATGGCTGGCTGAAATCTGTGGACAAGTCTGGCCTACCTGGGAAGTTTAAAACCTGGGTGTATCAGCATGGCATTCTTCCCAGAGTCCTGTGGCCCCTCCTCGTCTATGCAGTTCCAATCTCGACAGTTGAAACCTTAGAGAGGAGGGTTAGCAACCACCTCAGGAGATGGCTGGGGCTGCCAAAGAGCCTGAGCAGCATCGCACTCTATGGATACCACAACAAACAGCAACTGCCCTTCAAATCCTTGGAGGAGGAATTCAAGATAACAAGAGCCAGAGAAGTGCTACAGTACAGGGACTCAAGTGACACAAAGGTGGGTAGAGCAGGGATCCAAGTAAGTACTGGCAGGAAGTGGAGGGCAGAGGAAGCTGTTCAGAAGGCAGAGGCGAGGCTGCGTCACAGGAGGCTGGTGGGAGCGGTCACACGAGGCTGAGCTGGGCTAGGATCCTTTCCAACTCCCCAAATGGACACCAGAGGGAAGGAAAGGCGTCGTCTAGTTCAGGAGAAGGTGAGAGAAGTAGTGGAGGAGATGAGAGCCTGCAAGGCAGTGGGAATGAAGCAACAGGGAGCTTGGACAAGATGGGAGAATGCGGTTGAGAGGAAAGTGACCTGGGCTGATCTTTGGAAAGCCGAACCACACCGCATCCAATTTCTCATCCAGGCAGTGTACGATGTGCTTCCAAGCCCATCAAACCTGCACACATGGGGCAAGGCAGAGTCATCTGCGTGCCCACTGTGCTCCAAGCGAGGAACCCTGGAGCACATCCTCAGCGGCTGCGCAAGGGCACTTGGTGAGGGACGGTACAATCGGAGGCATGATCAGGTCCTGAAGACCATCGCTGAAGCTGTCAGCGCAGGAGTTGAGTGGGCGAAGCGGTCCTGACCCTCCAAGCAGACCATTGCCTTTATCAGAGCTGGGGAGCAGCCAATACCTGCCAAAAGAACATCTGCAGGCATCCTGACCTCTGCAAGAGACTGGCAGCTGTTGGTGGACCTCAAATGACAGCTGAAGTTCCCCAACCATATCGCAGCCACCACTCTGCGACCAGACATTGTCCTTGTGTCTGAGTCTACTAAGCAACTGGTGCTGCTGGAGCTGACAGTCCCATGGGAAGATTGCTTGGAAGAGGCCTTTGGAAGGAAGCTCTCCAAGTACTCAGGACTGGTCAGCAACTGTCAGCAGGCTGGACAGAGAGCGAGGTGTCTCCCAGTGGAGGTTGGTCGTAGGGGATTCGTAGCCCATTCCTTAGCTAGAGCCTTCAGCAATTTGGACATTGAGGGAGAGAGGAAGAGGAGAGCCATCCGCAGTACCACCGATGCAGCAGAGAGGGCCTCAAGATGGCTGTGGCTCAAAAGAGGGGAGCCATGGAGTCATAAGTAGCTAGCCATCTGGACACAAGCTGGGGTCTGATCAGCCCCGGCTGGGTCACCTGGAGGAGGTTGTATGATGTTGAAAGACCCGAAACACCCGATGATTCCAGGAACATCACTGAAGATGTGTCCAGAAGCATCAGTAGATGTATGTACACAGCGTTCATTTCCATAGATGCTGCCTGACCTGCTGATGTTCCTCCAGCATTTTGTGTGTGTTACTCTGAAATGTAAATATAGTACTCTTAAAGCCATGAAAATGAGTTCCATGGCAAGCGTTATTTCAGCACTGATATGGCTCAAACTTCTGCTATGGTTTCCACTGCCCATGATATTTAGATGGTGTGAATGCTTGAAGTCATAGAGCACTACAGCATAGAAATAGGCCCTTCAGCCCATCTAGTCCATGCTGAAATATTATTCTACCTAGTTCCATTGACCCTCATCTGGACAATAACTCTCCAATCCATGTACATCTAAATTTCACTCAAATGTTGAAATCGAACCCAGATCCACCAGTTCCGCTGACACACTCTCACCACCAGCTATGTGAAGAAGATTCCCCTCAGGTTCCTCTGAAATATTGGATTCTGATGTTTTAACCTGAGTTTCTTTCAGAAGTCAGGAAAGGGGCATAAATCTTGTTGCTTCATAATTGTTTTATTAAGTGCTAATGATAGAAAAAAGAAAATTGAAGGTGAATCTTGATAGAGGTACTAAGTGAAAGGAGAGGCAAAAAGCTAAGATGAAGACCTGCATTGACAACTATTTTTGTCTTCATAGATAAGGAAAATTCCATTCAAATTTATAGATAAAAGCCAATCAATGAGATACCCCCTATTTATACAATGTAGTACCAAGAGAAGCTTCCAGAACTTTCTAGAATTATACCATATAACCATCAGGGGACACAGTGAACTTTTATATAGATACTGTGACCACTACGGGAGCATATTAAACTGTTACATTCATATAAGAACTACTTAAAATATAAGCAAATGTTAAACTATTTGCAATTGTTAAACTGCAAAGAAAATATCAATTAAGCAGTCTAATCTAAGAATTAAGCAGTCAGATCCAACACTTTTCACACTTAACACATTACCTCTAGTTCTAGTCTTACCCAACTTCAGTGAAAAAATCCTGCTTGCATTTACCCTGTCTATGCTCCTCATAATTTTGTATACTTCTATAAAATCTTATTTTATTTTCCTCTGCTCCAGGGCAGCAAGTCCTAACCTATTCAATTTTTCGTTATAACTTTGGTTCTATAACCCTACCATTCTGGTCTTCCAGAGGGATCAAATTTGTCTCTTGCAACCCTTTTGCTCTTACCATATCTGTAGAATCCATTAGGATTCTCCTTCACCTTGTCTGCTAAGGCAACCTCATGCCTACTTTTAGCTCTCCTGATTTCTTTCTTAATTGTTCCCTTGCGTTTCTCATACTTGATAAGCACCCCATTGTTCCTACCTATTAATCACCTCCTTTTTCTTAACCAGAGCCCCAATATCCCTTGAAAAGCAAGGTTCCCTACAAGTATTTTCACCTTTTACTCTGACAGATGCATTCAAGCCTTGTACTCTCAAAGTTTCACTTTTGAAGGCCTCCCACTTACCAGTACACCCTTTGCCAGGTAACAGCATGTCCCAAACCACACTTGCCAGATAATTTCTGATAATATCAAAATTGGCCTTTCTCCGATTTAGAATCTCAACCCATGGACCAGACCTATCTTTTTTCATATTTACTTTGAAATTAATGGCATTGTGATCACTAGATGCAGACTGTTCCCCTACACAAACTTTTGTCATCTGCCCTATCTCATTCCCTAATAGAAGATCAAGTTATCCTACACTCTCTCTAGTTGGGACTTCTATGCACTGATTAAAAAAACTTTCCTGAACACATTTGACAAATTCTATCCCATTTTACAGTATTGGAGTCCCAGTCGATTTGTGAAAAGTTAAAATCACCTACTATAATTACCTTATGTTTTTTGCGACAGTCTGCAATCCCTCAGCAAGTTTGTTCCTCTAAATCCCTCGGACAGCTGGGTGGTCTATGCTATAGTTCCATTAACGTGATCATAACTTTCTTATTTCTCAGTTCCACCTGTAACCCCTCACTCAATGAGTTCTCCAGACTGTCCTGACTGAGCACTGCCATGACATTCTCCCTGACTAGTAATGCCACCCCTCTTCCTTTAATCCCTGCCACTCTGTCACATCTAAAACAACAGAATGCTGGAATACTGAGCTGCCAGTCCTGCCCCTCCTGCAGCCAAGTCTTTCTAATGTCTACAATATTGTAATTCCACGTGTTGATCCATGCCCTGGGCTCATCTGTCTTTCCTATGATACTTCATGCATTGATATATCCACCGTTCAGGATATTAGTCACACCATGTTCAACCTTTTGATTTCTGACTCTGTCTGAAATAATAACAGCACCTGTCTCCACAACCTCTCCACTGTCTGTTCTGGTCACCGTCCCCCTGCAACTCTAGTTTAAATATGCTTCCCCTTGTGCAATACTAGCAAACTTTCTTCTTGGATGTTAGTCTCATTCCAGTTCAGGAGCAAACCATCTCTTCTGTACGGGTCTCACCTTCCCTGGAACAGAGACCAATGATCAAGAAAAGCTGACACACCTCACTACTACACCATCACCTTCGTTACATGTTAAACTGTACGATCTTCCTATATCCGTCCTCACTAGCACCTAACTCCCTGAACTCTCTATGCAGAGTCTCGTCCCTCTTCCTTCCTATACATTGGTACCTACATGGCTGCCCACCCTTGCACTTAGGAATGCTGGGGACTCAATCACTCTGGCACCTCGGAGGCAAAATACCATCCCAGAATCTCATTCTCATCCACAGAACCTCCTTTCTGTTCCCCTATTACCACAGCTCGCCATTTCTCCCTCCTTCCCTTCTGACTCACAGAGCTAGATTCAGTGTCAGAGAACTGAATCTAATCATAGGGCAAATTAACCTACTAACTTGAACATCTTAGGACAGTGGAAGGAAACTGGAGTACCCTGAAGAACCCCACACGGTGATGGAAAGAACGTACAAACTCCTTACACATGCTGTCAGAATCGTAATAGGTTAAATAGGTAATGCTTCAGGTTCCTTCTGCAGATGCATGAACAACCACATACTAAAGCTAACCTTGCACATTTAGTCAATGGGCCAGGGTGACTACAGTCACCCAAATCTGGTACTTTCTCATTCTTGATGCAGAGGCGCACCTTACCGGCTGAAGGGTTCAAAACTTCAGCAGCTAGATCAGAGTAGTGTCCAGGCCTCCAATGGCACACTGACCAAAACCTGAAACAACACCACACGCACAAAATGCTGGATGAATTCAGCAGGTCATACAACACCCACTGAGAGGAACAAACAGTCGACGTTTCGGGCCATGGCCCCTCACCAGGAAACAACACTAAAAGCTTTAACAGCTGGCCAAGCCCCAGTGCCAGCACTCGTCACTGTCTAACCATAAAGGATGCATAACTTGCAGGGAAATATAAAAACTATGAAAAATTATTTAAATAGTGCAAAAATAATTGTGAAGGTTAAAATTAAAATGAGTTAAGAATATTTAAAAGTTCTTATTATTAATTTAAAACAGTGAACAAAATGAACAAGTAATAAAGGAGCTTACCTTTCACTTTCCTGCCTGCTCAATTCATCTTGAAATAAACGAGGTCTGCTTGGGCTAAGGGTCTGAAAACTGTTTGGCTGATATGAAGGGAGGGGCTGGGGGTGGGGCTGCATGAAGATGGAGCTCAGTCTCCAGTTACTTCCAGAATCCAGTGCTGAAGCACCCTGACAAATCTGATACTCTCAATCAGCCAGTAAAATCAGATTTGTTTCCATTTGGAACACTCAGCAATATTCAGGTCAAATTCTTTAAATCTTTAACTTGAGTGAGAAACTATGATGGTTATAGCTGTCCCAGTGCAAAGAAGGGACCAAGCAGAACCATTACTTTTATTGACTGGAGCTTAAAAATTGATAAATAGCCTGAATCTTCTGGGGAAATGTCAACTCTTAGCTTGGAATCTGTCATCATTTCTCCATACAAACATGACAATTCTGAACCTGTGCTCTGCAGTTCACTGCTCTAGTCCAACCCATAAGCTGTTCAGTGTGACACTGTGAAGTTGGACTAGTTCCCTCATATTTACAGAAGTGAATTACTACAAACCACACCACCCTTGAATCTGAAGGGAGACCATGATGGATAAATGCAAATATTAGTGAGTAAATAATTTTTAAAAGAACAAAAAACACTGGAACTGGCAGCGTCTGTTGAAAGGAAGAAGAGTTTGTTTCAGTTCAAACAACTTTAAGTCAGAAACATTTTAATTTAATGGTTTTATGTTGCAGAGAGGGAGTTAAGCCTGGATGTGACAAAGGATATTGCTGGGACAAAGGTTAGGGCTGCCCAGAAGAAGAGAGAGGGAGAGGGGTGAAAGGGAGTGGAAGAGAGAGCAAGGGAGAGAATGGAGAGGAGAAAGAAGGAAAGAGGGGGGGGGAAGGTGAAAGGGAGTGGGAGAGGAGAAAGAAGGGGAGAGAGAGGAGACAGAGAGAAAGAGAGAGAGAGAGAGAGGGAGAGAGCAGATAAAGGGCATTTAAAGCTCTGGATCACAAGTTTTGGTGCAAACAGAGAAAGTGAGTTAATTTCTCAAACAACAGGAATTCTGCAGATGCTGGAAATTCAAGCAACACACATCAAAGTTGCTGGTGAACGCAGCAGGCCAGGCAGCATCTCTAGGAAGAGGTACAGTCGACGTTTCGGGCCGAGACCCTTCATCAGGACTAACTGAGGGAAGAGTTAGTAAGAGATATGAAAGTAGGAGGGGGAGGGGGAGATCCAAAATGATAGGAGAAGACAGGAGGGGGAGGGATGGAGCCAAGAGCTGGACAGGTGATTGGCAAAGGGGATATGAGAGGATCATGGGACAGGAGGTCCGGGGAGAAAGACGGTGGGGGGGGGGGAACCAGAGGATGGGCAAGGGGTATAGTCAGAGGGACAGAGGGAGAAAAAGGAGAGTGAGAGAAAGAATGTGTGTATAAAAATAAATAACAGATGGGGTACGAGGGGGAGGTGGGGCATTAGCGGAAGTTAGAGAAGTCAATGTTCATGCCATCCGGTTGGAGGCTACCCAGACGGAATATAAGGTGTTGTTCCTCCAACCTGAGTCTCCCAGTGGCCACACATTTTAATTCCACATCCCATTCCCATTCTGATATGTCTATCCACGGCCTCCTCTACTGTAAAGACGAAGCCACACTCAGGTTGGGGGAACAACACCTTATATTCCATCTGGGTAGCCTCCAACCTGATGGCATGAACATTGACTTCTCTAACTTCCACTAATGCCCCACCTCCTCCTCGTATCCCATCCGTTATTTATTTTTATACACACATTCTTTCTCTCACTCTCCTTTTTCTCCCTCTGTTCCTCTGACTATACCCCTTGCCCATCCTCTGGTTCCCCCCCCCTTGTCTTTCTCCCTGGGCCTCCTGTCCCATGATCCTCTCATATCCCCTTTGCCAATCACCTGTCCAGCTCTTGGCTCCATCCCTCTCCCTCCTGTCTTCTCCTATCATTTTGGATCTCCCCCTCCCCCTCCCACTTTCAAATCTCTTACTAACTCTTCCTTCAGTTAGTCCTGACGAAGGGTCTCGGCCTGAAACGTCGACTGTACCTCTTCCTAGAGATGCTGCCTGGCCTGCTGCATTCACCAGCAACTTTGAAGTGTGTTAAGTGAGTTAATTCACTGAATTTGGATTCATTATTGAGTCTCTAAAGGTCTTACTCACACAGGCAGAAGATGAGATGTTATTTCACCACAGTGCTCCAGGAATACCTTCAGACAGTGTGAGGTAATCAATGAATACCGCCTCTAAAATGCAACAATACTACAACAAATACTGATTCCCCTGAAATTTCCAAGCTTAAAAGGGATGTTGACTTTTGCAGACTTTTTAACAAGGGCTTATTCAGAACCAATGATCTTTATTGAATATCCTTTTATCACCAATGTAAAGCCATGAGGGAAAAAATATGTCTCTTCACTATGTTTCTTCATTGGTTTCACTTTCAAGGACCAGAGGCTAAACACATTCACGACAAGTACCTCTTCACATTTACAATCTTTACTGTGGCTCCTCACATGGTTCACTTAAGAGCACTCATAGTCAAGGGCAATAACGGGTATTTTTGGCATATAATAATCCAAAGTAGCAGGTTGCTCAATATGGTCAGAAAATCATTTGATCTTAATTCAATGAAAAACTGAAGCAGCAGCTGTATATGTGATGGCTCTGAATGGGCACTCGGTAACCTTATGGTCTCATTTGAAAACACAGCCAAGACTCCACAGACTGGAACATCAATCTGTGCAACTGCAGACCTAAGATCACACTTTGACAAGATCTACAAGTCTTAGCTCTCCCACAAACTCACTCTCAATAGAACATAGAACAATAAATCACAGGAACAGGCCCTTCGGCCCACAATGTTGTGAAAAACCAATTAAATTAGTAATCAAATGGCCAACTAAACTAATCCTTTCTGCCTACACAATGTACTTATCCTTCCATTGCCTTCACATTCATGTGCCTATCCAAAAGTTTCTTAAAGGTCCCGAATGTATTTGCCTCTACTACTATCCCAGGTGCCCACCAATCTGTGTAAAAATTTTGCCCCTCACATTTCCTTTGAACTTACTCCCTCTCACCTTAAATGTATGCACTCTGGTATTAGACATTTCAATCCTGGGAAAAAGATACCGTCTGTCTACTCTATCTATAAATCTCATAATCTTATAAACCTCTATCAGATCTCCTCTCAGCTTCTAGTCTGTTTAACCTCTCATTATAGCACATGCCTTCTAATCCAGGCAGCATCCTGGTAAACCTCTTCTGCACTATAGAAACCATAGAAACTACAGCACAGAAACAGGCCTTTTGGCCCTTCTTGGTTGTGCCGAACTAGTCCCACTGACCAGCACACGGACCATATCTCTCCATACACTTCCCATCCATGTATCTGTCCAATTTATTCTTAAATGTTAAAAAAGAACCCGCATTTACCACCTCATCTGGCAGCTCATTCCATACTCCCACCACTCTCTGTGTGAAGAAGCCCCCCCAAGGTTCCCTTTAAACTTTTCCCCCCTCACCCTTAACCCATGTCCACTGGTTTTTTTCTCCCCTTGCTTCAGTGGAAAAAGCCTGCTTGCATTCACTCTATCTATGCCCATCATAATTTTATATACCTCTATCAAATCTCCCCTCATTCTTCTACACTCCAGGGAATAAAGTCCTAACCTATTCAACCTTTCTCTGTAACTGAGTTTCTCAAATCCTGGCAACATCCTTGTAAGCCTTCTCTGCACTCTTTCAACCTTATTTATATCCTTCCTGTAATTTGGTGACCAAAACTGAACACAATACTCCAGATTTGGCCTCACCAATGCCTTATACAACCTCATCATAACATTCCAGCTCTTATACTCAATACTTCGATTAATAAAGGCCAATGTACCAAAGCTCTCTTTACGACCCTATCTACCTGTGACGCCAAAGTCTCTACATCCTTCCTATAATTGGACAATGGAACTGTATGCAATACTCCATATATGGCCTAGCTAGAGTTTTATAAAGCAGCAACATAATTTCCTGACTTTTGAACTTAATGCCTTGACGTAGTCACCTTATCAACCTATGAAACCACTTTCAGGTAGTTATGAACTTGAACCCAAGATCCCTCTGCTCATCAACACTGTTAAGGGTCTTATCCTTAACTGTGTACTGTCTCTTTACATTTGACCAAGCAAGGTCAACACTTCATATTTGGCCAGGTTAAACACCATCTGTCATTTCTCTGCCCATACCTGCTACTGATCTATCTCCCACTTTATTATTTGCCAGTCTTCTACAATATCCACAACACCATTAATCAGCAAAATTACTAACCTACCAATCTACATTTTCATCCAGGTCATTTATATACATCACTAGGCAGTATCCCTAGTATAGATCACTGTGGAAGACCACTAATCACAGACCCCCAGCATTAGTAACCACCACCCTCTGCTTTCTACGGGCAAGCTGGTCTTGTATCCAAATGACCAATTCTCCATGGATCCCATGCATCCTAATCTTCAGGATGAACCTTCCATTCAGGACTTTGTCAAACGTTTCACTAAAATCCATGTGGTCAAAATCCTCAGCTTTACTTTTATCATCACCCTCGTCACCTCATCAAAAACTCAGTCAAGTTAGTAAGATATGAATTCCCTCCACAAAGCCACGCTGGCTCTCCTTGATTAGGCCATGGTTTTTCAAATGCCCATAAATCCTAACCCTAAGAATTCTCTCCAGTAACTTCCCTGCCACTGACATGAAACCCACTGGTCTAGATTTTCTAGGATTATCCTTAGTTCCTTTCTTGAATAATGGAACAACATTATCTACTCGCCAGTCCTCTGGGAACTTGCCTGTGGATAGAGAGGACACAAAAATATCGGTCAATACCCCAACATATTCCAAAAGAACATAAAACATAGGCACAGAATAAGGCCATTTGTCCCATCTAATCTACTCTGTCGCTTAATTATGGCTGATCCATTTCCCCCTCAGCCCCATTTTTCTGCCTTCTTCCCGTAACCTTTCATGCCCTGACTAATCAAGAGCCTATCAATCTCTGTTTAAATACACACAACGACCCGACCAACACAGCCGCTTGTGGCAATGTATTCCACAGACTCACTGCTCTCTGGCTAAAGAAGTTCCTACCCACCTCCATTCTAATGGACATTCCTCTATTCTGAGGCTGTGCCCTCCTGTCCTAGACACCCCCATCACAGGAAACATCCTCTCCACATGCACCCTATTGAAGCCTTTCAACATTTCATAGGTTTCAATGAGATCCCCCTTCATTCTTCTAAATTCCAGCGAGTACAGGCCCAGAGCCATCAACAGCTCCTCATATGATAAGCCTTTCATTCCCAGAATCATTCTTGTGAACCTACTCTGAACCTCCCCAATGTTCTCACATCTTTTCTTAAATAAAGGGTCCAAAACCGCTCACAATATTCCAGGTGAGGCCTCGCTGGTGTCTTAGAAAGCATCAGCATAACATCCTTGCTTTTATAGTCTAGTCCTCTCGAAATGAACACTAACATTGTTTCCGCCTTCCTCACCACTGACTCAACGTGCAAACTAACCTTGAAGGAATCCTGCATAAGGACTCCCATGTACCTTTGCACCTTCAATTTTGAATTTCCCCCCTGTTTAGAAAATAGTCTTTGCTTTTATTGCTTCTACCAAAGTGCTTGACAATACACTTCCCGACACTGTAATCCATCTGCCACTTCTTTGCCCATTCCCCTAATGTGTGCAAGTCCATCTGCAGCCTCCCAGCTTCCTCAACACAACCTGATCCTCCATCTTTCTTTGTATCATCTGCAAACTTGGCCACAAAGCCATCAATTCCACAATCCAAACTATTGACATACAACATAAAAAAGCAGTCCCAATGTTGATCCCTGTGGAGCACCTCTAATCACTGGCAGCCAATCAGAAAGGGCTCCTTTTATTCCCATTCTTTGCCAATCAGCCACTGCTCTATCCATTCTAGTATATTTCCTACAAAACCATTGGCTCTTATTTCGTTAAACAGTCTCATATGCAGCACCTTGTCAGTGGCCTTCTGAAAATCCAAGTACCCAACATCCACTGACTCTCCTTTGACTATCTTGCCTGTTACTTCCTCAAAGAAACGCAACAGATTTGTCAGCTAAGGTTTGCTCTTAAGCAAACCATGTTGACTTTGGCCTATTTTATTATGTGCCTCCAAGTACCCCCAAACCACATCGTTAACAATCGACTCCACCACCTTCTCAGCCACTGAGGTCTGGCTAACTGACCTATAATTTCCTTTCTTCTACCTCTGTCCCTTCTTGAAGTGTGGAGTGGCATTTGCAATTTTTCAATTCTCCAGAACCATGCCAGATTCTATTGATTCTTGAGATATCTTTATGAAATGCCTCCACGATCTCATCAGCTACCTCCTCCAGAACCCTGGTCTATAGTTCATTTGGTCCAGGTGACTTATCTACCTTCTGACCTTTCAGCTTCCCAAGCACCATCTCACTAGTATAACAACTGCACTCACTTCTGCCCCCTGATACTCTCAAACTCCTGGCATACTGCTAGTGTCTTCCACAGTGAAGACTGATGCAAAATATTTAGTCAGTTTATCCACCACTTTCTTGTCCCATATTGCTGCCACTCCAGTGTTATTGTCCAGCAGTTCGATATCCAGTTTCTCCTCTCTACTACTCTTTATATATCTGAAAAAACTTTTGATACCCGCTTTTATATTATTAACTAGCTTACCTTTGTATTTCATCTTTCTCCTTATGGCTTTTTTATATGCTTTCTATTGATTTTGAAAAGCTTCCTAATCCCCTAACTTCCCACTAATTTTTGCTCTATTTTATGCCCTCTCTTTGGCTTTTATGTTGACTTTGACTTCCCTTGTCAGCCACGGTTGCAACATCCTGCCTTTAGAATGCTTCTTTTTCTTTGGGTTTTTACCCTTGCAGATTCTTAACTATACCCACAAGGATTCTACATCTTCCCATCCATGTCATCTCCTTCTAAGGATTTGATTTCACTTTTTTCTTTTTTTTCTTTTTAAATCTTTTTATTGAATTAGTACACAAAAGGTAAGCCATGTAGACACTAATACACTGTTGCAATATAAATTTACAAGAGATAATAATACACAAAAAAAAGTTAGTATAAACAGTGCAGTTTAGATATACAATAATAAGGTAATATAATAGTATACTAATTTTCCATACATATCAATAAAGAGAAGAAAAAACCCAAAAAACCCCCCCAAAAAAACCCACCATGCAACTAATCTAAAAAGCAAAGCAAAGCAATGGGCTACCTAGGTATCAAGTAGACTTAAACAACTTAAAACAATCACGTCCTCAAACCCGACCTCCATTAAAAAAGCAATGGGCTACCTAGGTATCAAGTAGACTTAAACAACTTAAAACAATCACGTCCTCAAACCCGACCTCCATTAAAAACAGTTAAAAAACAAGAAGGGAATGTAAATATGGGCAAAGAGAAAAAAAAATTACATTAAATGAAAATGTTGAATAAAAGATCTCCAGGTCTGTTCAAATTCAACTTAAGTATCATAAAGATTACTTCTGATTTTCTCCAAATTTAAACATAGTATCATCTGAGAAGACCAAAAGAACGTAGTTGGGGCATTAGTCTCCTTCCAATGTTGTAAAATACATCTTTTCGCCATTAAAGTAAGAAATGAAATCATTCTACGGGCTGAAGGGGAAAGGTTACTGGAAATTTTAGGTAATCCAAAGATAGCAGTAATAGGATGGGGAGAAATATCTATATTCAATACTTTTGAAATAATATTAAAAATGTCTTTCCAAGAAGTTTCCAAAGTAGGACAGGACCAAAACATATGAGTTAAGGAAGCTATCTCCCCATGACATCTGTCACATAGAGGGTTAATATGAGAATAAAAACGAGCTAATTTATCTTTAGACATATGTGCTCTATGAACAACTTTAAATTGAATTAGGGAATGTTTGGAACAGATAGAGGAAGTATTGACTAGTTGTAAAATATGCGCCCAGTCATCCGCCGAGATAATAAAGCCCAGTTCCTTTTCCCAATCTGACCTAATCTTATCGAATGGAGCTTTCTTAAGTTTCATGATAGTATTATAAATAATAGCCGTTACACCTTTCTGACATAGGTTAAGGTTAATTATAGTATCTAAAATATATGTAGGAGGTAATGTCGGAAAGGAAGAGAGTATAATACTTAGGAAATTTCTAACTTGGAGGTATCTAAAAATATGTATTCTTGGTAAGTTATATTTGTTAGATAATTGTTCAAAAGACATAAGGGAGCCATCTAAAAATAAATCCAAAAACCGTGATATACCATTAGTCTTCCAAATTTGAAAGGCACGGTCCGTGGAAGAGGGGGGAAAGAATATGTTACCTAAAATAGGAATCGCAAGCCCAAGTTGATTAAGATTGAAAAATTTTCGGAATTGAAACCAAATACGTAAGGTATATTTAACTATCGGGTTACAAACCTGTTTGTGGCATTTCAAATCGAAAGGAAGAGAAGAACCTAAAATGGAGCCAAGTGCATAACCTTGAGCAGAGTGTAATTCCAATACTACCCATTTAGGAATGGATAGTGTATCTTGGTCAAGTAGATTTCTCTTTTTACCAACAGGGCCACACCAAACCCTCTGCCTTTTAATACAATGTGTATTCTTGGATGTTACTCTCCCAACCAGAATCTTTTTTCAGCCACAGCTCAATGATGCCCACAAGATCATAGCTGCCAATCTCTAACTGTGTTATAAGATCATCTACCTTATTCCATATACTGCATGCACTCAGATGTAACACCTTCAGTCCTGTAGTCAACACCCTTTTCAATTTTTTCCCTCCTTTTACAATGCAACTCAACCCACTGACTGAAATTCTGCCCTATCATCTGCCTTTGCTTGTAAACCAACAGCTCATCCTCAGCACTATCACTCCAGTTCCCATCCCTCTCATAACGCCCCCTAACAATTTTATCAAACCTGCCCACAAGGATATTGGTCCCCCTCAGTGTAACCCATTAACTTCTGTACAGGTCATACCTCCCCAGAAGAGATTCCAATGATCCAGGAATCTGAAACACTGCCCCTGCACCATTTCCGCAGCCACGCATTCACCTGCCAAATCATCCTTTTCTTACCCTCACTAGCACATGGTACAGGTTGCAATCTAGAGATTGCTACCGTAGAGGTCCTGCTTTTCAGCTTTCTACCTAGCTCCCTAAATTTTCTCTTCAGGACCTCCTTGCTTTTCCTACCTATGTCATTGGTGCCAATATGTACCAGGACTTCTGGCTGCTCACCCTTCCCCTTTAGAATATCATAGATCTGATCTGAGGCCTCATTGACCCTGGCTTCTGGGAAGCAACAGACTGACCAGGTGTCTCTATCATGTCCACATGATCTCCTGCCCACTCTTCTTACTATGGAATCTTCTGTTACTACTGTAGTCCTCTTCTCTCTTTCTCTCCTAAGCCATAGCCTCTCTTAATAACCTGTGGTATATCTCTTCAGACCCTGGGGACTTAATAACCTTAATGCTCTTTAAGACACCCAACACTACCTCCTCCTTTAACTCAAAATGCCCTAGCGTATTAATATGCTGAACACTAATCCTCCGCGTCCTTCTCCTTGGTAAATACTGATGTATAGTACTCATGAAGAACCTCAACCACGTACCCTGAATCCAAGCAAGTGTTCCCCCCTTTATCCTTGGGTGGTCCTACCCTCTCCCCGGTTATCCTCTTGCTCTTGATGTATGTATAGAATGCTTTGAGATTCTCTTTAATCCTATTTGCCAAGGACCTTCTATGATCCCTCCTGGATTTCTTAATTCCATTCTTGAGTTATTTTCTGGCTTCTTTATAATCCTCAAGCATGCTGTTTGATTCTAGCTTCCTAAGCTGTACATACTTTCTCTTCTTGACTAAGTTCATCACCTCTTTTGACATCAGAATCAGGTTTAATATCACCAGCATGCATTGTGAAATTTGTTTCTTTGCAGCAGCAGTACATTACAATACATAGTATTAAAAACTATAAATTACAATAAGAATATATTAAAAATAAATTAAATAAGTAGTGCAAAAAAGAAGGAAAAGTTACTGAGGAAGTTTTCATGAGTTCATTGTCCATTCAGTAATCTGATGGCGGACAGAAAGTTACTGTTTCTGAAAAGCTGACTGTGTGCCTTCAGGTCCTTGTACCTTCTGCCTGATGGTAGCAATGAGAAGAGGGCATGTCCTGGGTGCTGGGGGTCCTTAACGATGGATGCCACCTTTTTGAGGCATCGCTTCCTGAAGGTGTCCTGGATGCTGGGGAATTGGCTGAGTTTACAACTTTCTGCAGCTTTTTCCAATCCGGTGCAGCGGCCCCTCCAGAGCAGACAGTGATTCAACCAGTTAGAATGCTTCCCCCAGTACATCGATAGAAATTTGTGAGTGTCTTTGATGACATACCAGTTCTCCTTAAACTCGGAATGAAACACAGCCACTGTTGTGCTTTTGTTTGCAATTGCATCAATATGTTGGGCCCAGGATAGATTCCCTTTCTTTTCTTTCTTAATCTTTTTATTGATTTTTAAAAAAGCATAAATACAGTCAAGAGGAGAATTAGTTCAAATGTATATATCAGTAACAATATAAACTAAGATTAAGACAAACATTGTTGAAATCATAGATATTGTTAAACTAGTATAAAATATATAATAATAAAAAAATGAAAATAACAACTCCCCTCTTACCAGTTTATGAAGAGAAAGGAAAAAACATTGGGTTTTGAAGGAAAAGAAAGGAAAGAAAAAACACTACACTATAATAAAACAAAAAAAGGGGGACTGGGCAGTCCATTTTGAGGATAAGACCAAAAAAAGAAAGAAAGAACGACTTTCTGATCAAATCTAAAACTTTGGAAAAAAAAAGGATTGAAAGAGTAATAAATCAAATTAAACATGATGGATTCTCAGAGATGTTGGCATCCAGGAACTTGAAATTGCCCTCCCTTTCCACTTCTGATGCTTTGATGAGGACTGGTGTGTGTTCCCTCAACTTGTCCTTCCTGAAGTCCACAATTAATTTCTTGATCTTACTGACATTGAATGCAAGGTTGTTGCTGTGACACCACTCAGCCAGCTGATCTATGTTCCTCCTGTACACCTCCTTGTCACCATCTGAAATTCGGCCAGCAATAGTTGTGTCTCGTACCTTGGTTCTAAGGTTCAAGAATTTCTTACCTGATAGGGTAATGTAATTGGTGGTAACTGACATTGAGTTGGGGTTCACTTTAAGGGGCTTGGTCTGATGTGATGTTATAATTACGTAAAGTACTTTTTCATGCCTTGTGTTCAGTGTTTGGAGTACAATAAATGAGCTGTTACAGTTTCTCTTAAATATAAAACACCTCCGTTGTTTTTATTTGCGAAAATCTACTTTGGTGACCCCGATGCACTAGGACGATTCCAATACAGTCGCTTTAAAGCTGCTGGAGTTTTGGGAGCAAAATGCCGTTGCTTGGTTTGTACGGGCTGAGGATCAATTCACGCTGAGGGAAATCACCGCCGACAACACCCAATATTTCTAAGTGGTAACATCGCTCAGCAACTCCATGGCTGCAAGAGTGGTAAGTCTACTACAACATCTGTCTGAATACAATAAACACTGATCACTGAAAACTTATCTTTTACAGACTTTTGGACTGTAGAGTCTGAGCATGCCAAACAGTTGCTCTCCTGGCCTGGCTTCAGCAATGCTAAGGCGTCTGAGTTAATGGACCACATGCTATCTCTCCTAGGAAATCACCATCCTTGTTTTATTTTTAAAGAACACTGTATGCTAACAAATGCCTGATCAAGTTTGCATAGCCCTCGCTAATGCACACATGAAGGACTACAGGGAGTTTGCTAAAATCGATGTTAGTCTACACTCAGCCAGGCAGCGATGCACATTTCCTCCTCCTTTCTCTACCTCAATAAGCCAAATCAGCAAGGACCCCAACACAAGAACATGCCTGCGAGACAGACAACATCGGGCCTGTGTTTTTTCCATGCTTACTTTGGTAGTAACACTAGGAAGTGCCGACCAGCTTGCAGCTTCGACAGTGCTGGCACATCAGGACATCAGAGGTCTGTGAACACTGTTCATTCCGGCTGCCAGGGCTGTCTACTGTTCATTACGGATACCTTTTCAGGGCGATGCTTCTTATGTGACACGGGTGCTCAAGTGAGTGTGCTGCTGGTATCGCCTATTGATGAGAAGGTGAAAAGTGACAAAATCTCACTTCTATGCCTGCCAGCTGCAGCAGGATCCAGACTTACGGGACATAACAGGTGACGCTCTGCTTCAAGTGGGTGATGTAACACTTGGGACTTTGTCCTGGCTAAGGTAGCTAGACCTTTGCTCGGTGCAGATTTCCTGCAAGCCCAAGGACTATTAGTCAATCTTAAGAACTGCCGGCTTGTGGATGTCAAGAACTTTGGGTCATTACCCTGCTCCCCCAGTTAAGTTTCCCACAACAACTCTGTCAAGCACATGTACCACTGCATGTGACTTTACTCAACTGCTGGGTGAATACACAGATCTCACCAAGCCCATATTCTCCACTACAGTCATAAAACATGAGGTTGAGCACCACATTTCTACAAATGGCCCACCAATCCATCTCCACGTGCATAGTCTGGACCCAGAAAAGCTGGCAACCACGAAGGCTGAGTTCGCCAACATGGAAAGACTTGACACTTTACACCAATCGAATAGTCCCTATATGATCCCAATGGTGGTTGCTATCCATGTCACGATTACCAATGCCTTAACAAAGCCACTACCCAGATTTTTCAGCATGTTTAGACAGAAAGTTAATTTTTTCCAAAGTTGATCTAGTTAGGGGCTACCATCAGCTGCCTATGTGCTTAGAGGACATTCTCAAAACAGCTGTGGTAACCCTGTCTGGCCTCTTTGAGTTTCAGAGCATGCCACTTGGGCTGAAATGTGCAGCACAGCCTTTCCAATGGCTGATCGACTCTTTGTTAAAAGACTTAGATTTTCTTTTTGCTTATCTAAATGACAGACTTGTTGCCAGTGCACCCAGACCCAAACACATATCTCATCTCTGCACGCTTTGAACGCTTAAGCCAAAGGGCTGATTATTAACCCTGCTAAATGCCAGTTTGGGTTGTTAACCATTGACTTTCTCAGCCATTGAAACTCTGCAGAAGGTGCAAACCTCCCCCCCCCAACAAAAGTACCCGATATTTTGAATTTACCACCATCTGCATTGCTAAAAGCTACAGAAGTTAATCGGCACGGTGAATTTCTATCACCGCTTAATTCCACGAGCTGCTGAACTTACACTTCCCCTGTATAATGCGTTTAAAGGCAATACCCCTCATCATGTGCTTGACTGGTCAGTGGACATGACCAGGGCATTTAATGATACCAAACAAGCTCTTTCCAACACAACCCTACTGGTGCACCCGCTCCCCAACACACCCACAGCCATTACTACTGACGCTTTAGACTATACTTTGGGTGTTGTGCATGAACAGTTGGTCAGAGGCATGTGGCTGGCAGCTCCGTCCCCTTGAAAGGAAGTGCAGCAAGTTTGAACACGAGCTTCTTGGTCTCTATCTGGCTGTCGGCCATTTTCATTTCCTTCTCGAGAGTCGCTATTTCACAGCATTCGTTGACCACAAACTCTTCGTGCATGCGATAGACAAAATATCAGACCCTTGATCTGAATGACAGTAACACCAAATGGCCTACATGTCAGAGTTCACAACTGATATGCAACATATCAACCTGAAAAAATAATGCTGTGGCTAATTGCCTCTCATGGCCAGCCATTGAGGTCATACGCAAGGGGTTAATTATGCCAGCATGGCAACTGACCAAGCTACTGACCCAGAGGTCCAGATTTACTGAACAGCAGTCATGGGCCTGTGGTTGGCTGACATTAAGTGGAGAAGCTGGGGTTTCTCTCCTGTGCGATGTCTCAACCAGTCGCCCTCGCCCCATCGTGTCTGCAAACTGGAGATGGACTGTTTCTGACTCCATACATGGCCTCTCGGACCCGGGCCAGAAAGCCTCAAGGAAACTGGTTGCCCTATGGTTTGTGTGGCACATCCTTAGGAAGCACGTGTGTGATTGGACTCCAGCCTGCATCGAGTGCCAGCGGGCAAAAAGTTAACCATCATGCTCAGGTGCCATTGGCACCTTTTGAGGTCTCTGAGTCACGGTTTGACCATGTCAATGTGGCCCTTGTTGGTTCTCTTTCCCCCGCCTGCGGTTTGGTGCACCTGCTTCCCATGGTGGTTGGTACCACCAGGTAGCCAGAGGTCATCCCTCTAGTGTCCACGATGGCCTGCTGATGTGGCTCAGGTATTCATGGGGTGTTCGGTTTGGCACACCATCTGATACTTCCTTTGGCTGCGATCCCCAATTCATATCAGACCCCTGGGCTGCAATGGCCTAGAACTTCAGCGTTAAGCTACATCACACCACCGCATATCCCCCGTAGTCCAAAGGCTGATGCGAGTAGTTTCACTGCTCCTTAAAGGCTGCTCTAAGGTCTTTCCTGATGGGTGAGTGTTGGCATGATCGTCTCCTGTGCGGGACTCAGAACAGCTGCAGAAGAGGACCTGCAGTTGGCTATGGCTGAATTGGTATAGGGGCACCTGTTAGAAAATCCAGGTGATTTTATTCCTGATGCCACAACCGCCTGGTTGGTCTCTCAACAGTGTTCCACCCTCCTCAGTAAACTTAATTCCTTTTCACCTATTCCTACTTCCCATCACTCTTGGGTTCCTGCTGACCCACAAACCACCTCGTTCATTTCCATCGGCCATGATGCACACCAACATCCCCTTAGGCCCACTGATGATGGCCCATTCCGCATTTTGGAGCAGAGAGAAAAGACTTTCATCATAGATAAGAGGGATACACCTGAATGTATGTCAGTAGACCGCCTGAAACTGGCCCACCAAGACTTGACGGATTCCACAACCATGCCCCTGCTGTCATGACATCAGCACAGACATCCCATCCTACAAAAACTCATTTCAGGGAGGTAGCATCATCAATTTGCGGGAGACTTCCGGGAGAGGTGGGATGTCTGCAATAGGGTAGCTCATTAGCAGCTGGCCAGCTAGTTTAAGTAATGTTAGCTATACTAATGAACGAATGACACCTGTTAAACTCACCTCAACAGGTCTTTTACAGTCTTAACCCACCATGGGCAATAGAAAAGTCACTGTTGCAAACAGTGCAGAAAGCAACACTCTCATTATTTTGACCCCTATTAGGCAGGGGTACACTTTACTGTAGTCTGGGGTGACGTACGTTTTATATATTTTTTTGGAACACTCTGCAATGGCGTGCTCTCGCTCACGCGCTCTCTCTCTCTCTCGTGGTTGCTCGCGCGCTCTCAAGTGCTCTAGCTTGCTTTCTCTCTCGCTCGCTCCCTCTCCCTCTCCTGCTTGCTTTCGCTCTCGCTCGCTCTCTCTCGCTCTCGTGCTCTCTCTTGCTTTTCTCTCGCTCGTTCTCAAAAAAATTGATTTCCGTGATATTGTATATAATTTGCGGGCATCAGGGAGCCACTACTAATATGCGGGAGACTCCCAGAAATTCCGGGAGAGGTGGGATGTCTGTGACCGTGAGTTTGTCAACACACCTCTGGACATGCCAGAGGCGTCTGCTGTGCCTCCACCCACGGGACATAGGACCCGAGCTGGATGGCTCGTCCGAGCTCCGGACAGGCTCACGTCGGTTTTAGTGAACCCTAGGGGTGGGGGGTTGTGTAGGGTAATGTAATTAGTGGAAGTGTACATAATTCACAGCCACTGACATTGAGTTGGGGTTCACTTTAGCGGGCTGGTCTGGTGCAATGACGTAATTACGTAAAGTACTTTTACCGCACTTTGTGTTCAGTGTTTGGAGTACAATAAATGAGTTGTTACAGCTTTATTAAACATAAAACACCTCCGCTGTTTTTATTTGCAGAAAGGTACAATCTTGCCGTTCTTGTTTTTCCTTCTTGCTAGTAAATACCTATCCTGTACTCTGTGCAATTGGTCTTTAAACACTCATCACATGTCAGATGTGAACTCATCCTAAAACAGCTATTCCTAATTAACTCTTCCTAGTTGCTGCCTTATGCTTTTGTAATTTGCCCTGCTCCAATTTAATACTCTCCGACAAAGTCTGTTAATTATCCTTCTCTATAGCTATCTTAAAACTTAAGAAGTTGTGCTTACTGTTCCCTAACTGCTCAATTCTCGCCCGGCCAGGCTCATTACCCAACACCAGGTCCAGTACAGCTCCTGTTCTTGTTGGACAAACCACATATTGGTTTAAGAAACCCTCCATGATGCACATTGCAAATGCTGCACCATCTGAACCTCTTGCACTGAGTATATATGAGGGAAGTCGATGTCCGTCATGACCACAACCCTACTGTTCTTACACTTCCCCTTACCTGCTTGCATATCTGTTCCTGAATGTCCCGGGGGGGGGGAGGGTCTATAATACAATCCCATTAGAGTGATTGCACCCTTGCTATTTTTGAGTTTCACCCATATAGACTCAGTAGATGAGTGCTCCATAAAGTCCCCTTTGAGAGCAGCTGTGATATTGTCCTTAATTAATACTGCAACTACTCCCCCCACCTTAACCTCCATCTCTATCTTCTCTAAAACATCGAAACCCTGGGACATTCAGCACCCATTCCTGTCCCTCTCTCATCCAAGTCTCTGTAATGGTCATGACATCATAGTTCCATGTACTGACCCAAGCTCTAAATTCATTACCTTTACCCATAATACTCCTAGCATTAAAATACACACTATCTGTCCCATAATATCTATTACTTTGCTCCCGCCTGTTTTTACTGGCCCTGACATCTATCTTCCTCTCTATCCCTCCCTCTACTTTCTGACTTGGTATGTTGGTTCTATAATATAGCAAGATGTTAGAGCTATGCACTGTGCTCCAGCATGTATGTCAATTTATTACCTTTCTGAGATTCTTCAAGCGACAATGATTTTTGAATGACAGATATCTCTGAAGCAGCCAGGCATGAGGCACAAACTAAATGTATGACTTTGACATTTTGCCCCTAATACTGAGTTTATCCTCACATTTCAGAGAGCAGCTTGGTTCAGAGGCTTTGGTTATCCCTGTGGACCGCACTCATCATGACATCATTCTGCAGCAATGTACAACTTCTGAGGTTATCCTGCCTCTGTGCAAGCCACTGTTGTAAACTTTTGGATTAACTGAATATCTATCAGTGTTGGTAACTTTAAAACATCATACTGCAAAGGAGTGCTAACAGAAGAGGCTGCTGCTTGCAGACTGACATCAAAAAGGTAGACTCGCTCACTTTGCTTGGCCTCCTGATGTGGTAGGTCTATGGAGGGAAATACAAAGTTGATGTTTCAAACTGAGACTCTTCATGAGGAATCCTGAAACATCAACTGATTTTTTTCCCCTCCATATATGCTGCCTCAGTTCCTCCAGCATTTTGTCTGTGTTCCTTAAGATTTCCAGTGTATGCAGAATCTCTTGTGTCTCATGAATTGGTACGTTAGATTACCCTCACACAGAGTCCTCTTCCATGAAAGACCCCATGAAGCTCGTCAGAAGGAAAGGACAGGGACTTGGTGATCCTGATGCACATGATAACAGGGATTGCAGTGATACGTTATTTGTCACATGTATAACAAAAATACAGCGAAAGGCATTAGGGTACATTTCTCGAATGCAGTAGGAAACCGAAGTCCTGGAGGAAACCCATGTGGTCACAGGGAGAACTCAATGTATAAACTCCTAACAGACAATGGCACGAATTAAACCCTGATTTTACACTTACACTAACCTCTAAGCTACTGAGCCTTCCCAATTAAACACCGTTAGTTCAGTTCAATTAAAAGCTCCACTCAGCATGAGCTGACAAAATGAATTGACAGCAACATTAATGTCATGATCTGCCTGTCATGGACTTTGCATCTCATTGTCTGCCTGCAATGCACTTTCTCTGTAACTGTTACACTATATTTTGCATTCTGTTATTGCTTTTCCCTTTGTGCTAACTTTTTCTTTGATCTGCATGAATGCTATGCAAAGCTGTTATTGGAAAGTACATTGTACTCTACATCGACAACAATAAAACAATTACCAATTAATGGAACAAGGTATTTGGCTGCGTACTTACTGAATCAGTGAATCAAAACCTATTCACCACCAGCTTTGCTTATGTTTTGTGGATTTCCACACAAGCTTGGCAATTCTATAACTGTTATGTGGCAGCTGACTACCCCTGCTCTTGGCTCTGAGATACTCAGGATGCCCACAGTGAGCTGGTTGATGGACCATGAGGATCCACTTGCTGTTCAGTCTGGGGAAGTAGGTACAGTATAGCCAGTCAGAGAAATCCTGACATCCTGAGAGAGGACTGGAGTCTCTATTTCTTGGTCCATTAAAGAATCAACTTTGTTCACTGTATTTGCTGAGGTGTGTCAACATGCAGCAAAAACCCACAATACTCAACAATTATAAAGAATAAAGAATTATATAGGCATCCGTTAGTCTCGTGAGACCATGGATCTTCACCTTGGAAGGTTCCTGGGGCACGGGCCTGGGCAAGGTTGTATGGAAGACCGGCAGTTGCCCATGCTGCAAGTCTCCCCTCTCCACGATACCAATGTTGTCCAAGGGAAGGGCACTGGGGACCGCTGTCATCACAGAGCAATGTGTGGTTAAGTGCCTTGCTCAAGGATACAACATGCTGCCTCAGCTGAGGCTCGAACTAGCAACCTTCAGATCACTAGCCCAACGCCTTAACCACTTGGCCACGCGCAAACACAAAAGAATTATATAATGGAGGTAAAGTACATATATGGAATAAAATGTGCATAAATACCAGCATATATTTACAATGTAAGTAGTATTATAAAAAATGGTTTACAGTATTTACAGTGTCTTGCAGTGATTGAGGTAATAGACAGAGGAGTGGGAATGGCTAACTAGAATAATTGATCAGATTAACTGCCTGGGGGAAGAAAGTTTTAAGATGGCGTAAAGTTTTGGCTTTAATAGCTCTACAGCGTTTTCCAGAAGGGAGCTTTTGGAAAAAGCAATTTGCAGGGTGGGGAGGGTCCCTAATGATTTTTCTTGCCTATTTCTTTGTTCGGGACATATACAGATTCTGCAGTGATGGTAGACGGCAGCCAATGACCCTTTCTGCTGACTTGACAGTTCTCCATAGTTTTCGAATATTCTGAGAGGATGCTAGACAAAAATAGACAGTAATAACAACGTAAGCAATAGGAGCAGGCCTGTCGAGCCTGCTTCTCCATTCAATAAGATCATGGCTGATCTGAACATGGATTCATCTCCAGCTCCCTGCTTTTTCCCCATAACCCTTAATTTCCCTACTATTCAAAAATCTTTCCACCTTGTCTTAAATACATTTACTGAGGTAGTCTCCACTGCTTCATTGGGCAGAGAATTCCACAGATTCACCGCTCTTTGGGAAAAACAGTTCCTCCTCAACTCTGTCCTAAATCTACTCCCCCAAATAAATGGTTGATGTGGGGATGCTCTCTATGATGGCAGTGTACAATTGCACCATTATGTTCTGGGGAAGATGGTATCTCTCCACGTATGTCCTCTGCTGAGCCTCTCTGTCCCTGCACGGCCAGCTACACTCTCACGATGCTGGATGGTCAACACTGGGCACACAGCTGGTCCTGTCCAGGTGGCACAACCACCATGCCAAGTTCAGAAAATCTGCCTGCTAATTGGTAGCTGCACTAATGCCCTGTTGTCCCCAGCATCAGGTTGCTGCTAGTTGGGTTTGACGGACTCTGGAGAACACGATCACTGCCCCATTCGAAGCAGAGACGCTGTCCCCGAGCTGCTCTGTTGCCCCCGCCCCCCGTGCTCCAGTTGCCCCAGATAAAAGGAGAATCCGCTTCTCAGGTGGAAAGGAGGCTCACCTGCTCTGCATCAGATCTCGAGAGAATGTGGACATCGATCCTTCTGCACATCGCAGGGAGCTGGTCTGACAAGCCGAACTCTGCTCCAATCATTTTCAGAGCGGGCACCCAAGAGTTTTCTCCCTGTCGTAGAGCTCTCTCAACTCCTCCAAGCTTTCCCCACTCACTAACCTGCTGTTCCATGATGCCAACACTGCAGAGTACCTTGGCTTCCTCCCTGAGAATGGCTTAACAACAATGACTTCTGAACAATGGGCATCTCTGAAACAGCCAGACGCGATGCATCAACCGATGGCTAAGATCTTGCAAGGTACCCATTAGACCAGAAGACCATGAGATAATAGAGCAGAATTAGGCCATTTAGACCAACGAGTCAGCTCTGTGATCCAATCATGCCATTAATTTTAACCCCATTCTCCAGCCATCCCCCTGTAACCCAGTGTGGGTGGCACGGTAGCATAGCGGTTAGCACAACACTCTACAGTAGAAGTCACCCGGGTTCAATTCCCACTGCTGTCTGTAAGGCGTTTGTTCGTTCTCGCCGTGAGCACGTGGCTTTCCTTCGGGTTCATCGGTTTCCTCCCACAGTCCAAAGATGTACCGGTTGGTAGGTTAATTGGTCATTGTAAATTGTCCTCTGATTAGACTAGGATTAAATTGGGGGTTGCTAGGCAGCATGGCTGAAAGGGCTGGAGAGGCCTATTCCACACTGTATGTCAATAAATAAATAACAGTTATAAAGAATAAAGAACTGTATAAAAATCAGTTTGAGGTTAAAGTACAGGTATGGAATAAAATAGTCATAGTAGTCATAGTCATAGTCATACTTTATTGATCCTGGGGGAAATTGGTGTTCGTTACAGTTGCACCATAAATAATAAATACTAATAGAACCATAAATAGTTAAATAGTAATATGTAAATTATGCCAGTAAATTATGAAATAAGTCCAGGACCAGCCTATTGGCTCAGGGTGTCTGACCCTCCAAGGGAGGAGTTGTAAAGTTTGATGGCCACAGACAGGAATGACTTCCTATGACGCTCTGTGCTGCATCTTGGAGGAATGAGTCTCTGGCTGAATGTACTCCTGTGCCCACCCAGTACATTATGTAGTGGATGGGAGACATTGACCAAGATGGCATGCAACTTAGACAGCATCCTCTTCTCAGACACCACCATGAGAGAGTCCAGTTCCATCCCCACAACATCACTGGCCTTACAAATGAGTTTGTTGATTCTGCTGGTGACTGCTACCCTCAACCTGCTGCCCCAGCACACAACAGCAAATATGATAGCACTGGCAACCACAGACTCGTAGAACATCCTCAGCATCATCCGGCAGATGTTAAAGGACCTCAGTCTCCTCAGGAAATACAGACGGCTCTGACCCTTCTTGTAGACAGCCTCAGTGTTCTTTGACCAGCCCAGTTTATTGTCAATTCGTATCCCCAGGTATTTGTAATCCTCCACCATGTCCACACTGACCCCCTGGATGGAAACAGGGGTCACCGGTACCTTAGCTCAGGGGTCCCCAACCTTTTTTGCACTGCGGACCGGTTTCATGTTGACAATATTCTTGCGGACCGGCCAACCGGGGGGGGGGCGTGGGGGGTAGGATTGCCAACGGACAAGAGTAGCAGTCAAAATGTTGGGGTTACCCCGAGAAAGACTACAAGAACCATGAAGCCTTGCACAGGCACCTGTGCGCATGCGTGCCTTGTGCATCCGTGTTCATGCCGATTTCTTTTCTGCAAATTGTTTTTGGCGATTTTGTTCCGGGGGGTGTTAATCACGACCGCAATATAGGTGATAAGTAACTAATGCACTCAATTTTGTTTCTCAAAGGGTTTATCTATTGAATTTAATATTAAACACACAGCGCATATTTTTCTCGCATGAATATAGCGAATAGTCAATTATCAGGGGAGGACAGGGGAGCTTGAAGTAAGTATTGAATGAACTTCCAGTAGAAGTGGTAGAAGTAGGTTCGATATTATCATTTAATGAAAAATTGGATAGGTATATGGACAGGAAGGGAATGGAGGGTTATAGGCTGAGTGCAGGTCGGTGGGACTAGGTGAGAGTAGCGTTCGGCACGGACTAGAAGGGCAGAGATGGACTGTTTCCATGCTGTAATTGTTATATGGTTATATAAGTCAATAGCATCATAACATTTTAAGTAACGTTTGGATATTAAACACACAGCACATATTTTCCCCATATGAACATATAAATTCATTGCAACTCACCAATATTGCTGAATCAGTGGGAGCCCTGGGCTTGTTTTCCTGCAACAAGATGGTCCTATCGAGGAGTGATAGGAGACACCGATACTCGAACGGGGTTCCTTATGTCCAGTCTATTCTCCAATTTAGTTTTTGTTGCATTCATTGCAGAGATATGTTGGAAATGGAAGCAACGTTTTCAGTGCTTTCGTGGCTATCTCAGGATATTCAGCCTTGACTTTGATCCAGAATGCCAGCAGAGATGTTATGTCAAACATAACTTTTCAGCCCGCTGTCATTTGCAAGCTCGGGGAGTTGATCTCCTTCCTGCGCTGACATGGATGACGCGCAGGTAATGACCTTGCGTGAGTTCAAGCTCAACAGTGCGCATGACAGGGAATGAGGAAAGGTGCAGCTGACTCATATCGCCAAATCATATCGTTTCCTCGCGGCCTGGTAGCGGTCCGCAGCCCGGTGGTTGGGGACCGCTGCCTTAGCTCTCCTCAGGTCTACCACCAGCTCCTTAGTCTTTTTCACATTAAGCTGCAGATAATTCTGCTCACACCATGTGACTAAATACATAAATACCAGCATTTGGTGTTCGACCATCGTCGATGTTGATGAGAACCTCGACACCATTTGATGGTGTCAAGACTAGCGCATGATTTGGATTTAAGTGAGGGGGAGTTGTGCAGCGTCAGCCTCACTCTCTCTTCCCAATTCCCATCTGGATCCAGTGGCAAGACAGAGTTGAGATGGCTGGAGATGGGACCAGGCGCAGTGGAGGACCAGGATGTCTTCTGTGTGTTGTCCTGCTCCACACATTCCATGACGCTTGCAGGGACCGCCTTCTTGACCATTGGACCTTCCATTGGCCTCGTCCGCTCAGTCCACCGGAGTCTCTCTTCACATGCTGGGATAGACAACTCCCTGTCTCACTGAAGGTTTGAGACCCATCGTCTACCCTCACCTGGTTTAGCCGGCTTGTCGAAGCCGTTGCTCGGGGTGTGGCCGCTGTCGTATGCAAACATCTATGGTGTGCCACAGGTGAGAGCTGAGTGCCAGGTGGGGACCAAAGGTGGACTAACTGCCTTGAAAAGGACGTGACGTGTTACCCCACCAGAGGTGCTACCCCTCCCTGACACTCCATACACCAGCATTTATTTACAATGTAAATAGCATATAAAAAGTGGTTTAAAGTGTTTGCAGTGTACTGCAGTTACTGAGGTAATAGATATTGGGGTGGGGGGAGCGGAGAGATATAGGCTGTGATGGGGGAGGGGAGAAATACAAGGAGGGTGGAGGGGGAGGGGAGGGAGAGATACAGACAGTGATGGGGGGAGGGGAATGATACAGGCAGAGTAACCGGCAAAGAAAAGAGAGCTACAGGTGGATATGGAAGGGAAGGTATATGGGTTGATCAGTTAGGGGTGCAGAGGCGTGAGGCACAGAACAGCGGGAAGAAGCGACGGGAGAGATAAAGACAGAGCAACAGAACAAGGAAAGGAGAGATGTAGCAGAGCACCAGAGAGAGGAGAGGGAGAACAATGCACACAGTTTGTCAGTGTCCTTGAAAGGATGCGGCTGAGAGATAGGGAGAGGAGAGAAGGGTTGTGAATGTTTGTGAGAGAAGGGGGCCAGGAACTGGAACTGTTCTGTTTCTGAGTATTAATGGCATTTTAAGAAAACTACGAAAAATACAAAATGCATCATTATTAGTTTCAAACAGGGAGACTGGGCTCCCTTGTGCAATGCCTCATCATTCCACGAGCAGCAGCTGTTATCTCCTGAGTCAGTAGATCTTTCCTCCCAGCTCTGAGATCGGGAAGAAGCCCGTACGGTGATCACATCACATCAGGACGAGCACTCTTTGAACTGTTGGAAAAGAATGAATAATGAATGAGTGTGTCCAATAGTGAGGGCCGTCCTCAGTGAAGAGGTGGTCCTGCATGGGCTTCTGCAGAATATTTATGACAGAACATGCAGCCTCTTTGTACAAAGGGTTTCCATGGAAGGAAGTTGGCAAGGAAGCATCTATGAGCCTGTTGGAATCCAGACCAGAACATTGTTTCACTTTCCGCAAATGCTGCCTAATCGGCTGGATTTCTCCCCTAGTGTTTTCTGTTTATTAGATTTCCAGCAGCTGCAGTACTTTTGAGTTTCAGCTAAAAAGGTGTGTGCCCTCTGTGAATGCCTTCACTTTTGGGAGTCCTGTGAAGCAGCCAGATAATGTGTGGTGTATCTCAGCAGAGGCAGCGTGCAAGGATCCCAAGCCAAGTTCTTTAGAGAATGTGACCCTGACTTTGACTTTGAGAGCAGTGCAGGCAGCTGTGTTTGTTTACTAGACGAGCGCCAAGTAGTAAACAAACCTCTTCTGTCAAATGGATGAATATGGAACATTTCTGTTATTGAAGGATTTCTTCTGGCATTTCTGGCCACAGAATTTTCAAAAGAAAAAGCACCTGAAACCACCTGGGCAAAACATGACTGAGATCCTAGTTTGTAAGTTCTTCCTTGAGGCTTGCTGGGCAGTCTTGTGTAGCACTCTGCAGCTGACTGCAGAAGAAGTGTGCCTGATCCATTCAGAAACATTCAGCTTGAGCCATTGGTGTTACTAAAAACTGTGTTTTCTACATCTGTTAGTGCAGAACACTAGTCATAACTTGGGTCAATGTGCTGAGAATCTTGCCAGAAGTGAATTTTGTGCATTGCATAGTTCTCCAGTCTTTCTGACCAACTGAGAACAAGATAATCACAGCTAGGGGACACACAATATTGCACCAAAGAAAACACCATGCCTTAATAAAGGCTTGTCTTATTCTCCTCAAAAAAGCATGCAAATCTCATTAAAGGTATGGTAATTTGGTTTTCATCTTTACAACACTGGTCCATTGACCATAGACCATAAAACCATTACACAAAGGAGCAGAGTCAGGCCATTTGACCCATCAGGTCTACTCCACCATTCAATCATGGCTGATCCTTTTTCTCCCCCCCCCCAACCCCATTTCCCAGCCTTCTCCCTGTAACCTCTGATGCCATGTCCAATCAAGAACCTATCAATCTCTGCCTTAAATACACCCAACGACCTGGTCCCCACAGCTGCTTGTGGCAACAAATTCCACAAATTCACCACCCTTTGGCTAAAGAAATTTCTCTGTTTTGAATGGACACCCCTCTATCCTGAGGCTGTACCCTCTTGACCCAGACTCCCCCATCATGGGAAACATCCTTTCCACATCTACTCTGTCTAGGCCCTTCAACATTCGAAAGGTTTCATTGAAATCCTCCTCATCCTTCTAAATTCCAGTGAGTACAGACCCAGTGCATCAAACACTTCTCATATGATAACCTTTTCATTCCTGGAATCATCCTTGTGAACCTCCTCTGGACCCTCTCCAATGCCAGCACATCTCTTCTAAGACGAGGAGCCCAAAACTGTTCACAATACTCAAGGTGAGGCCTCACCAGTGCCCTATAAAGCTTCAGCATCACATCCTTGCTCTTGTATTCTAGACCTCTTGAAATGAATGCTAACACTGCATTTGCCTTCCTCACCACTGACTCAACCTGCAAATTAACCTCTAGGGTGTTCCGCACAAGGACTCCCAAGTTCTGTTGCATTGAATCTGAGTGTTGTAAGGGAAGGTGCTAACAGACGTGAAGCAAGAGCTGTAGATGTAATGAAGAAGTCCCAAGGTGTGAGAACAGCATTTTTCTGCTCCCTGCCAAACACCTACAGGTATAATTTACTGTTAACTCTAAAGAAGTCCCTCTGGTGGATCCTCTGGATCTTTCACTGCCCTTTGAAAAATTGTGTCCAGTCATCTGTAGGTAAATCAGATCTCTCCGGTAGTAAGAAAAGTGTTGGTGTTGTGTCACACGGCTACAATTTGCTCAATGTTGCTTTGTTTCAGCTTTAAAATAATATTATGTGCTTCACTAATACTGTTTTAAAAGGCTCATAAAAGCATGATATTACACAGCATATTCTAGAAATTAGCATTGTTATCTTCAGAAACAGTGGGCATTGCCTAAGAGCTCCAGTGCAGTTTTACTACCTTGAGATGAGATTGCTACCAACTGAACCAAGGCTGACAACCTGGATTTGTAAGTAACCACACCATGGTTTCAGGTTGCTTGAAAATAATGTTCAATTCAAACTTTAAAGTGCAACACACACAAAGTGCTGGAGAAACTCAGCATGCCAGGCAACATCTATGGAGGAGAATGTTTCAGGCCAGGACTGGTCTCAGCTCAAAATGTTGACTCTTGATGGCTCTGGAGTTTAAAAGAATGAGGGGAGATCTCATTGAAACCTATGGAACATTGAAAGGCCCGGATAAAGTGGATGTGGAGAGGATGTTTCCTATAATGGGGGAGCTTAGGACCAGAGGGCACAAACTCAGAATAGAAGGACATCCCTTTGGAACAGAGATGAGGAGGAATTCCTTTAGCCAGAAGGTGATGAATCCATGGAAGTCATTGTCACGGAGGCTATGGAGGCTAAGTCATTGGGTGTATTTAAAATGGAGCTTGATAGGTTCTTGATTAGTGAGGGTGACAAAGGTTACGGAGAGGAGGCAGCAGAATGGGGTCG
Source organism: Mobula birostris (assembly GCF_030028105.1). NCBI lineage: Eukaryota > Metazoa > Chordata > Chondrichthyes > Myliobatiformes > Myliobatidae > Mobula > Mobula birostris. The sequence goes on along the minus strand of NC_092390.1, from coordinate 28,691,669 downwards.
AGAGGGATAATGGATCAGCCACAATGGAATACTGGAGCAGACATGATGGGCAAAATGGCTTCATTCTGCTCCTCTGTCTTACAGTCCACCTCCAACAAAACTTCTGCCATTTGCAGAAACTCTTGTGTTTACTAAAGTGCAATTTGCAGATACTATAACTGTAACAGACAGAATTATTGCACAAACTTTAGCACGTCCTTCTCTGATGTATTTGTCAAACATATCAGCTGGGTAGGCAAGTGGATGTTTATATCAAAGTGGGACTTATCCATCTGCAGCCAATAAACACAGAATGTTCATTCCTGCACCCAGTTATACACTGCAATCTTCAGCCAACTCAAGCAGCTGAGGGAATTTATTGGCAAAGTCATTTGCTTAGGGAGATTTGCAAACTGATGTAGATGATATTGTTGACTATGCTTTCCTTGCAAGTGAGACAACCTTTGGAATTCTGCAGTTTGTAGAAATTCAGAAATAAGACCATAACACCATAAGGTATAGGAGCAGAAGTAAGTCATTTTGCCCATCAAGGTTGTTCTGCAATTTCATCATGGCTGATTCATTTTCTCCCTCAGCCCCAATTTCCTGCCTTCTCCCTGTATTCCTTCATGCTCTGACTAATCAAGAATCTATCAATCTCTGCCTTAAATATACCTAATGACCTGGCCTAAGCAGGCACCTGTGGCAACAAATTCCATAGGTTCACCACTCTCTGGCTAAAGAAATTCCTCCTCATCTCTGTTCTAAATGGACACCCCTCTATTCTGAGGCTGTGTCCTCAGATCTTAGATACCCCGCCAAAGGAAGCATTATTTCCACATCCACTCTATCGAGGCCTTTCAAATTTCAATAGGTTTCAATGAGATCCCTTCCCCCAGCCCCATTCTTCTGAATTGCAGTGAGTACAAGCCCAGAACCATCAAATGCTCCTCATATGATAAGCCTTTCAATCCCGGTATCATTTTTGTGAACCTTCTTTGACCCTCACCAATGGCAGCACATCCTTTCTTAGATAAAGGGCCCAAAGCTGCTCGCAATCTCAGTTTCCAGGATAATTGTGCCTAGAAATTCAGTAGAATGAGATCAACAGAATGAAGTTCAGAGACAAAGAATAACAAGCTGGTGTGGCTACAACTGAGTGTTTAGTGCAGCTCGTTAAGAATCCATGTCTAAACACAAGTCTTTATAGATCTCCTTTTAGGTGTGTGTTTACTATGGCATGTCCAGTACACTATTAACAAAAAAGTTAATAGGAAGATAGCAGAGAAATAGAAAATAGATATCAGTTAGGTGCATACTTTTGAAATCCATAAATCAATTATTTTACTAAGTGCATGGATATATCAAGAGTATCCATCATTGATTTTTAACAGACAAGTTATACCTGACAGATTGAGTAGGAATGTTTTTCAATAGTGAAACATTGACAAAAAAGTGGATTTTTGGAAGATGCTGATATATTTCTCACAGGAAGGGCATAATAAAATTCAGGTGTATATTGAGAGTGAAGATGTGTTTGAAGGAAACAAAATAATATAAATAGACAGGATATGTTATATCCTTGATGCAAATGGGCACAATTTCAAGTTTTCAATTGTGCATGTGACTTAAGCTTGGTAATGAACAATGTGATTTCAAAACTTACTGCTCATACAAAAAAGCAGGACACTTGTCAAACATAAGTAGAAACGATTAAGGAAAAGAAGGCCAGGATACAGACTGTGACAATTTATTGTAGATCAATATGAGGTTGCACATTCTGGAAGAGTAAACAGGGAATAGAGATATAGACTGAATAGAAGGTCAGGGAATATTGCTAACAATAATGAATTGAATAACCTTGGCTTAGTAGAAGCATTAATTCCTCTAGATGAACTGCTTAGAAATGCACTCCTAAATTCTGGGTTAACATCAGAATCAGGTTTATTATCACTGACTTACATGCTTTGTTGCTTTGCTGCAGCAGTTGAGTGCAAAGATATAAAATCACATTTTCAACCTCTCACTGCTATGGGTGGAAGTTCCCACTTGCTTCAAAAAGGCCACCATTATACCAGTGCCCAAGGAGAATAATGTGAGCTGCCTTAACGACTATCACCCAGTAGCACTCACATCTACAGTGATGAAATGCTTTGAAAGGTTAGTCATGGCTAGACTGAACTCTTTCCTCAGCAAGGACCTGGATCCATTGCGATTTGCCTATCGCCACAATAGGTCAACAGCAGATGCAATCTCAATGGCTCTTCACACAACTTTAGACCACCAGGGCAATAAAAAAAGGCCTATGTCAGGATGCTGTTCATCGTCTATAGCTCAGCATTTAACACCATCATTGAGCAATCTTGATTGATAAGTTACAGATCCTAGGCCTCTGTATCTCCCTCTGCAATTGAATTCTCAACTTCTTAACCGGAAGACCACAATCTGTGCAGATTGGTGATAATATCTCTTCCTCGCTGACGATCAACACTGGTGCACCTCAGTGGTGTGTGCTTAGCCCACTGCTCTACTCTCTGTACACGTGACTGTGTGGCTAGGCATTGCTAAAATACCATCCATAAATTTGCGGATGATACAACTATTGTTGGTAGAATCTCAGATGGAGACAAGAGGGTGTATGGGAGTGAGATATACCAACTAGTGGAGTGGTGTCACAGCATCAACCTTGCACTCAAAGTCAGTGAGACAAAAGAGGTGATTGTGGAAGAGTAAGATGAAGGAACACATACCAATACTCATAGAGGCATCAGAAATGGAGACAGTGAGCAGTTTCAAGATCTCTGAGGACCTAACCTGGTCTAACATATCGATGCAGCTATAAAGAAAGCAAGACAGTGACTATACCTTATTAGGAATTTGAAGCGATTTGGTATGTCAACAAAAACACTCAAAAATTTTTATAGATGTACCAGGGAGAGCATTCTGACAGGCTGCATCACTGCCTGGTATGGGGGTGGTGGGGGGGAGCTACTGAATGAAGCTGCAGAGAGTCATAAATTTAGTCATAGTCATAGTCATACTTTATTGATCCCAGGGGGAAATTGGTTTTCATTACAGTTGCACCATAAATAATAAATAGTCATAGAACCATAAATAGTTAAATAGTAATATGTAAATTATGCCAGTAAATTATGAAATAATTGTCAGCTCCATCTTGGGTACTAGCCTACAAAGTACCCAGGACATCTTCGAGGAGTGGTGTCTCAGAAAGGCAGTGTTCATGTTTAAGGACTGCCTGCACCCAGGACATGCCCTTTTCTCACTGTTACCATCAGGTAGGAAATACAGAAGCCTGAAGGCACACACTCAGTGATTCAAGAACAGCTTCTTCCCCTCTGCCATCCGATCCCTAAATGGACATTGAACCTGTGAACACTACCTCACCTTTTTAGCATATATTGTTTCTGTTTTTAGATGATTTTAATCTCTTCAATATACATATACTGTAATTGATTGATTGATTTTCTTCTTCTGTATTATGTATTGCATTGAACCGCTGCTGCTAAGTTAACAAATTTCACGACACATGTCGGTGATAATAAACCTGATTCTGATTCTGAAATTACAAAAAATGAATAGCGTTAAAGAAAGGAATAATGAAGTAGTGTTCATGGACCATTCAGAAATCTGATTATGGAGGGGAAGAAGCTGTTTCAGAATTGTTAAGTGTGTGTCTTCAGGTACCTGTACGTCCTCTTTGATGGTAGTAATGAGAAGAGGGCACGTTCCAGAGACTGAGAGTTCTGAGTGATGGATGCTGCCTTCTTGGGATGCCCGTTCCTGAAGATGTCCGTGATGTGGAGAGGGTTCAGCCTGTGATGGAGCTGATTGAGTCTATAACCCTCTGCAGACTCTTGTAATTCTGTACATTGGAGCCTCTGTTCCAGACTGTGATGCAACTAGTCAGAATGCTGCCCACCATACATCTATATCCCTCTGATACAGCAAAGCTCCTCAAACTCCTAACAAACTAAAGCCATGGGCATGCTTTCTCTATGATCGCATGAATGGATTAGACAGATCCTTTGAAATGTTGAGAGGAACTCAGCAAGTCAGGCAGCATCTGTGGAGGGGAATAACTGACCGATGTGTAGGACTGACAACCTTCATCAGAACCGGAAAGAAAGCTAGGAACAAAAGCGAGAATAAGGAGGGGGAATGCAAAGGAGCACAAACTGACAGTCATTTCCTTATTCAGGCTTCAGCCCCTCACTTTTCAATCTTGATGAAGGGTCTTGGCTTGAAATGCCGATTGTTTAATTCCCTTCCATAGATGTTGCTCGACTTGCTGAGTTCCTCAGCGTTTTGTGTGTGTTGCTTAAGATTTCCAGCATCTGCAGAATCTCTTGTGTTTATGAGATGTTGAGATGTGGAATGTCCAGTAAGCATTAGTGACTCACTCCATCACCCATCCTACACTTGCTAAATCACGTATCTCATTGGATATGTTTTGACATTATAAAATCCTTAAGCCTTGTGGGACTAAGCACTCAATTATCTGTCGGATAAGTGATTATGGTAACAGAAGTGTTTCACTGGAGCTACTGTCAGCCTGAAAATCTGTCTGTATTCCACAATCATGTTTAACAAAAGAAAAGAAAATCACATGGCAGGGGATGAGAGCTTTGTTAATCGAGTCAAGGCAAAAGAAGGCAGAGGAAGGTTAGGGCCAGGGGAATACAAGGGGAAGAAGAACAGCAGCTAATGCAACAACATCATTTAAAATATTATTGTGCCTCTTACAAAAACACAAACATTTCCATGCCTGCGGCAGCAACAACCTTTACTCCATTTACAGCTGTGTAACAGTTGTCGGGAATGAACCAGGGCTTCTTGTGAAGACCGAGCATTATAACATTTCAGTTACGTCTGGTTTCTCCCTCTGTAGCAGATAAACGTTGGGAGAGCATGGTGAGGTCCACAAGAACTAAAAAAGAGAAAAGTTAACAGAGGAGAGAGGAAACAAATCACACCCAGGAACAATTGAAACATTAACTTGAAATGATACTGAGGAAGAGTAGCATTAGTTAGTTGTGACATATAACAAAACAGCCTGTTATACTGGACTTAGTTGGCCATGTGGTCTACTCTTGCTCCCACCATTACTGGTTATACAAATACAGTGGTTTCTGGTTAACTGGGACACATCAGGACCAATACATTCTGGCCCCAATTAGCTGAAGTTTCAAGAATAGTTAAAAAGGTATAAAAAAGACGAGATGTTTAACTGAGTAACAAATTATGTAATTAAATGAAATACAGAACAAATTAAAACACTATAAATACTACTCCAGTACTATAAAACTGTGTATTAGTTCTTAATTATTAACAACAGAGAAATTCATCAGTATACCTGTAAACTGCTGCGTTCTTTTGATTGACTGTAAAGGAACAAAATCTGTGTAAATGCCTAGTGTAGATAATGTACTGCCTTCATACAATGCTATTGGCAATTACATCCCCAAGTCTTCATTTACTGTGTAACTTTCAAAATGATTGTTGATACCTTCAAGTTTTTCATAGTTCCCAACCTGTTGAAGTCATGAAATCATTTCATTTTTACTCCTGGCTGTTTCTGGCATCTCCAAGTCTTAATACATAAAACCACTGTGAGAAAAACAGTTCTGAATTGCCTTACTGATTATTTCTTGCCAACTATCAGTGACAGAGTTTTCAATTCTCCTAAATGAGCTTCCAACCATGCTCAAGGACACAACACATGTTGCCTCAGCTGGGGCTCGAACTCATGACCTTCAGGTCGCTAGTCCAATGCCTTAACTACTTGGCACGTGCCCACACACACACCTACAGCTATTCAAATTCAGTTGGCACTTCATTCATACACATGGAAGCACCATCACTAACACTCTTATCTCACTCATGCAAGAGGCTGCTCTAGTGGCATGAGAGAGGAACTGGCCAAAGTTGACTGGAAAGGAACACTAGTGGGAAGGACGCAGAGCAGCAGTGGCTGGAGTTTACACGAGAAGTGAGGAAGGTGCAATACAGAAATATTCCAAAAAAGGAGAAATTTTCTAATGGAGAAAGGATGCAACCATGGCTGACAAGAGAAGTCAAAGCCAAAGTTAAAGCAAAGGAGAGGGCATACAAGAAAGCAAAAATTAGTGGGAAGACAGAGGATTGGGAAGTTTTAAAAGCTTACAAAATGAAACTAAGGAGGTCATTAAGAGGGAAAAGATGAACTATGAAAGGAATCTAGCAAATAATATCAAAGAAGATACTAAAAGCTTTTTCAAGTATATAAAGAGTAAAAGACAGGTGAGAGTAGATATAGGACCAATAGAAAATGATGCTGGAGAAATTGTAATGGGAGATAAGGAGATAGCAGAGGAACTGAACGAGTATTTTGCATCAGTCTTCACTGAGGAAGACATCAGCAGTATACCGGACACTCAAGGGTGTCAGGGAAGAGAAGTGTCGCAGTCACAATTACGACAGAGGAAGTACTCAGGAAGCTGAATAGTCTAAAGGTAGATAAATCTCCTGGACCAGATGGAATGCACCCTTGTGTTCTGAAGGAAGTAGCTGTGGAGATTTTGGAGGCATTGGCAATGATCTTTCAAAAGTCAACAGATTCTGACATGGTTCCAGAGGACTGGAAGATTGCAAATGTCACTCCACTATTTAAGAAGGGGGCAAGGAAGCAAAAAGGAAATTATAGACCTGTTAGCTTGACATCGGTGGTTGGGAAGTTGTTGGAGTCGATTGTCAAGGATGAGGTTACAGAGTACCTGGAGGCATACGACAAGATAGGCAGAACTCAGCATGGATTCCTTAAAGGAAAATCCTGCCTGACAAACCTATTACAATTTTTTGAGGAAATTACCAGTAGGCTAGACAAGGGAGATGCAGTGGATGTTGTGTATTTGGATTTTCAGAAGGCCTTTGACAAGGTGCCGCACATGAGGCTGCTAAACAAGATAAGAGCCCATGGAATTACGGGAAAGTTACATACGTGGATAGAGCGTTGGCTGATTAGCAGGAAACAGAGAGTGGGAATAAAGGGATCCTATTCTGGTTGGCTGTCGGTTACCAGTGGTGTTCCACAGGGGTCCGTGTTGGGGCCGCTTCTTTTTACATTGTACATCAACAATTTGGATTATGGAATAGATGGCTTTGTGGCTAAGTTTGCTGATGATACAAAGATAGGTGGAGGGGCCGGTAGTGCTGAGGAAACAGAGATTCTGCAGAGAGACTTGGATAGATTGGGAGAATGGGCAAAGAAGTGGCAAATGAAATACAATCAACAGGAATTCTGCAGATGCTGGAAAATCAAGCAACGCACATCAAAGTTGCTGGTGAACGCAGCAGGCCAGGTAGCATCTCTAGGAAGAGGTACAGTCGACGTTTCAGGCTGAGACCCTTTGTCAGGACTAACTGAAGGAAGAGTTAGTCTTCCTTCAGTTAGTCCTGACGAAGGGTCTCGGCCTGAAACATCGACTGTACCTCTTCCTCAATGAAATACAATGTTGGAAAGTATATGGTTATGCACTTTCGTAGAAGAAATAAACGGGCAGACTATTATTTAAATGGGGAAAGAATTCAAAGTTCGGAGATGCAACAGGACTTGGAAGTCCTCATACAGGATACCCTTAAGGTTAACCTCCAGGCTGAGTCGGTGGTGAAGAAGGCGAATGCAATGTTGGCATTCATTTCTAGAGGAATAGAGTATAGGAGCAAGGATGGGATGCTGAGGCTCTATAAGGCACTGGTAAGACCACACTTGAAGTACTGTGTGCAGTTTTGGGCTTCTTATTTAAGAAAGGATGTGCTGACGTTGGAGAGGGTTCAGAGAAGATTCACTAGAATGCTTCTGGGAATGAGAGGGTTAACATATGAGGAACATTTGACCGCTCTTGGACTTTATTCCTTGGAGCTTAGAAGAATGAGGGGAGACCTCATAGAAACATTTTGAATGTTGAAAGGCATGGACAGAGTGGATGTGGCAAAGTTGTTTCCCATGGTGGGGGAGTCTAGTACGAGAGGGTATGACTTAAGAATTGAAGGGTGCCCATTCAGAACAGAGATGCAAAGAAATTTTTTCAGCCAGAGGGTGGTGAATCTGTGGAATTTGTTGCCACGGGCAGCAGTGGAGGCCAAGTCATTGGGTGTATTTAAGACAGAGATTGATAGGTATCTGCGTAGCCAGGGCATCAAAGGTTATGGTGAGAAGGCGGGGGAGTGGGACTAAATGGGAGAATGGATCAGCTCATGATAGGATGGCGGAGCAGACTCGATGGGCCGAATGGCCAAGTTCTGCTCCTTTGTCTTATGGTCTTACGGTCAATAAGTGGCCGCAGCTGTGGGCAGGCGGGAACCCGTTCCGAACTCAGCATCTGACTCGTTTGAAGGGACTGGCACTGGTCGTACAGCCAGCCATCAGCGGAGAGCTGGATATTACTGTGGGAACAGTGTGCTCAGAACCAACCTACCCTCTCATATCCCGCTTCTCATCATAACTGCACACACAAAGTACTGGAGGAACTCAGCAGGTCAGGCAGCAATTATGGAAGTAGCAATAAATAGTTGATGTTTCAGGTGAAGACCCTTCAGCAGCACTGCAAAAGGAGGGGTAAGAAGCCAGAATAAGAAGATGGGGAGAGAGGAAGGAGCACAAGCTGCCAGATGATAGGTGAGACCAGGTGAGGGGAAAGATGGGTGGGGAAGGGGGCAGATGAGGTGAGAAATTAGAAGGTCATAGATAAAAGATCAAAGTAAATTTATTATCAAAGTACATATACGTTATCAGATACAACCCTGAGATTCATCTTTGCAGGCATACTTAATAAATCGATAGAAGAGTACTAACCATAACGGAATGAATGAAAGACCACATCAACTTGGATAATCAACCAGTGTGCAAAAAACAACAAACTGTGCAAATACACAAAGAAAACATAAGAATAAAACACAAATAAGGAATAAATATCAAGAACATGAGATGAAGGGTCCTTGAAAGTGAGTCCATAGGTTGTGGCAACAGTTCAGTGAAGGGCCCGTGAAGTTACCCCTCCAGTAAAAGAGCCTGATGATTGAGGGGTAGTAACTGTTCCTGAACCTGTGAGTCCTGAGGCTCCTGTACCTTCTTCCTGATGGCGGCAGTGAGAAGAGAGCATGACCTAGGTATGATGGTCCTTGACGATGAATGTTGCCTTTCTGCGACAACGCTTCGTGTAGATGTGCTCAATGGTGGGGAGGGCTCTACCTGTGATGGACTGAGCTGTATATACTATTTTTTGTGGGATGTTCTTTGTGGGATGCAGCCAGTCAATACACCCTCCAACACACACCTATAGAGATTGTCAAAGTTTCAGTGGTCATGCTGAATCGTCAAAAGTTCCGAGGCACTGCCATGCTTTTTCTGTAATTGCACTTCCGTGCTGGGCCCAGGACAAGTCCTGTGAAATGAGAACACCAAGGAATTTTGAAGTTGCTGATCCTCTCCAACTCTGAACCTCTGATGAAGATTGGCTTGTTGACCTTTAGTTTCCAACTCCTGAAGTCAATAATCAGCACCTTGGTCTTGCTGACACTGAGTGAGAGGTTGTTGCTGTGGTACCACCCAGCCTGATTTTCGATTTCCTTATACGCTGATACGTCACCACTTTTGACTCTGTCTATGGCAATGGTGTTGTCAGTGAACTTGAATGTGGCTTTGGAGCTGTGCTTAGCCACACATTCATAAGTGTAAAGTGAGTAGAGCAGGGGGCTAAGCACACAGCCTTGCGGTGCACCTGTGCTGATGGAGATCACGGAGCAGATGTTGGGGTCTACAAGTGAGGAAATTCAGGATCCAATTGCACAAGGAGGTATTGAGGCCAAGGTCTTGAAGATAATTGATTAGCTTCGAGGGAATTATGGCATTGAATGCTGAGCTGTAGTCTATAAGGAGCATCCTTCTGTATTCATCTTTGCTATCAAAATGCTCCAGGGTTGAGTGAAGAGCCAAGGTCACCTAGAACAGAGGAGCTGCACCCCAGGATACTGAAAGAGGTAGTGTTAGAGATTGTGGTGGCATTAGAAATGATCTTTCAAAAATCATTGGACCCTGGCATGGTGCCAGCGGACTGGAAGATTGAAAATGTTGCTCCACTCTTTAAGAAAGGAAGAAGGCAGCAGAAAGGAAATTATAGACCAGTTAGCCTGACCTCAGTGGTTGGGAAGATGTTAAGAGTCAATTGTTAAGGATGAGGTGATGGAGTACTTGGTGACACAGGACAAGATAGTACAAAGTCAGCACGGTTTCCTTAAGGGAAAATCCTGCCTGATGAACCTGTTGGAATTTTTTGAGGAGATTACAAGTAGGATAGTTAAAGGGATGCAGCAGATGTTGTATATTTAGACTTTCAGAAGGCCTTTGACAAGATGCCACATATGAGGCTGCTTACAAAGTTAAGAGACCATGGTTTTACAGGAAAGTTACTAACATGGTTAGAGCATTGGCTGATTGGTAGGAGACAGTGAGTGGGAATAAAAGGATCCTTTTCTGGTTGGCTGCCAGTGACTAGTGGTGTTCCGCAGAGGTTAGTGTTGGGACCGCTTCTTTTTATGCTTTTTGTAAATGATTTAGGTGATGGAATAGGTGGCTTTGTTGCCAAGTTTGCAGATGATACGAAGATTTGTGGAGGGGCAGGTAGTGTTGAGGAAACAGGTAGGATACAGAAGGGCTTAGACAGATTAGGAGAATGGGCAAGAAAGTGGCAAATGAAATACAATGTTGGAAAATGCATGGTTATGCACTTTGGTGTTAGAAATAAATGTGCAGACTATTTTCTAAATGGGGAGAAAATCCAGGAATCTGAGATGCAGTGGGACTTGGGAGTTAACTTGCAGGTTGAGTCAGTGGTGAGGAAGGCAAGTGCTATGTTAGCATTCATTTCAAGAGGTCTAGAATACAAGAGCAAGGATGTGACACTGAGGCTTTATAAGGCACTGGTGATGCCTCACCTTGAGTATTATGAACAGTTTTGGGCCCTTCATCTTAGAAAAGATGTGCTGGCATTGGAGAGGGTCCAGAGGAGGTTCACAAGGATGATTCCGGGAATGAAAGGTTTATCATACAAGGAACTTTTGATGGTTCTGGGTCTGTTCTCACTGGAATTCAGAAGGTTAAGGGGGGAATCTCATTGAAACCTTTTGAATGTTGAAAGGACTAGACAGAGTAGATGCGGAAAGGATGTTTCCCATGGTGGGAGTGACTTCCTTCTTAAGTGTTTTCTTGCATTTCTCACACTCCTCAAGTACTTCATTTGCCTAGCTCTGCTATTCACCTCCTTCTTTTTCATAACTAGGGCTTCAATATCTCTCAAAAATCAAGGTTCCCTATCCTGTTATCCTTGCCTTTTATTCTGTCAGGAACATACAAATTCTGTACCTCAAAATTTCACTTTTGAAGGCTTCCCACTTACCAAGTACCCCTTTGCCAGAAAGCAACCTATCCCAATCCCCACAATTGCTAGATCCCTTCTAATACAATCAAAATTGGCCTTTCCCCAATTTCGAATCTCAACCTCAGGACCATACCTATCCCTTTCCATAATTACCTTGAAACTAATGGAATCATGATTATTAGATGCAACATGTTTACCTACACATACTTCCATCACTGCCCCTGTCTTACTCCATAACAGGAGATCAAGTATTGCACTATCTATATGTCATTCTTCGATGTAATGATTAAGACCATAAGACAAAGGAGCAGAAGTCGGCCATTCGGCCCATCGAGTCTGCTCCGCCATTTTATCATGAGCTGATCCATTCTCCCACTTAGTCCCACTCCCCCGCCTTCTCACCATAACCTTTGATACCCTGGCTACACAGATACCTATCTATCTCTGCCTTAAATACACCCAATGACTTGGCCTCCACTGCTGCCCATGGCAACAAATTCCATAGATTCACCACCCTCTGACTAAAAAAATTTCTTCGCATTTCTGTTCTGAATGGCCGCCCTTCAATCCTTAAGTCATGCCCTCTCGTACTAGACTCCCCCATCATGGGAAACAACTTTGCCACATCCACTCCGTCCATACCTTTCAACACTCGAAATGTTTCTATGAGGTCTCCCCTCATTCTTCTAAACTCCAAGGAATACAGTCCAATTGCGGACAAACGTTACTCATATGTTAACCCTCTCATTCCCGGAATCATTCTAGTGAATACTCTCTGTACCCTCTCCAATGTCAGTACATCCTTTCTTAAATAAGGAGACCAAAACTGCCCACAGTACTTCAAGTGAGGTCTCACCAGCGCCTTATAGAGCCTCAACGTCACATCCCTGCTCCTATACTCTATTCCTCTAGAAATGAATGCCAACATTGCATTCGCCTTCTTCACTACTGACTCAACCTGGAGGTTAACTTTAAGGGTATCCTGTACGAGGACTCCCAAGTCCTATTGCATCTCAGAACTTTGAATTCTTTCCCCATTTAAATAATAGTCTGCCCGTTTATTTTTTCTGCCAAGGTGCATAACCATACACTTTCCAACATTATACTTTTTAAGGAAACTTTTCTGAACACATTTGACAGACTTTTTCCTATCCAGCCCTTTTACAGTATAGGAGTCCCAGTCAATATATGTAAAGTTAAAATTGCCTACTATCACAATCTAATGTCTCTTGCAATAGTCTGCAATCTCTTCATAATTTTGCTTTTCTAAGTCCCATGTTCTGTTGGGTAGTCTATAATATAATTCCATTAATATGGTCATACATTTCTTATTCCTCATTTCTACCCATAAAGCCACACTAGACAAACTCTCCAGTCTGACCTGTCCGAGCACTGCCATGAAATTTTCCCTGACTAGTAATGCCACCCTCTTTAATCCCTCCTGCTCTATCATTTCTAAAACAACAAAATTCCAGAACATTAAGTTGCCAGATCTGCCCCTCCTGCAATAAAGTCTCGCTAATGGCTACGGTGTCATAACTCCGCATGCTGATCGATGGCCTAAGCTCATCTTCCTTTCCTACAATACTACTTGCATCGAAATATATGCAGTTTAGATTCAAAGAATCAAGAATTCAATGTACACCTATTATCAAAGTATGCATACTGAATACAACTCTGAGGTTTGTTCTCCCGTAAACAGCCACGATACAAAGAAACACCATGGAACCCCTTCAAGAAAACATTAAGCATCCAATGTGTGAAAAAAGGACAAATTGCGTAAATGGCAAAAAGCAAGTGAACAACACATAGAATATCCAACCTCAAATCTGGAGTCCAGTAGTAAACACAAAATAATCTGCAGATGCTGTGATCAAAGCAACACTTTCAGTACGCTGGATGAACTCAGCAGGTCGGGCAGCATCAGTCAGAAACGATGAGTCGACGTTTCGGGCCGGAACCCTTCGTCAGGTCTGAAGAATGAAAGATGGGGAAGGATTTGAATAATGCTTGTAGCTTCAGTTGAAAGACCAGTAATTTGAAAGTGGAAAATGCCAGGTCGGTCAACTATCAAAATGCTCCCGATGTGGCCTCCTATACATTGGCGAGACCCAACACAGACTGGGAGATCGTTTCGCTGAACACCTGCGCTCTGTCCGCCAGAGAAATCAGGATCTCCCAGTGGCCACACATTTTAATTCCACGTCCCATTCCCATTCTGATATGTCTATCCATGGCCTCCTCTACTGTAAAGATGAAGCCACACTCAGGTTGGAGGAACGACACCTTATATTCCGTCTGGGTAGCCTCCAACCTGATGGCATGAACATTGATTTCTCTAACTTCTGTTAATGCCCCACCTCCCCCTTGTACCCCATCCGTTATTTATTTATATACCCACATTCTTTTTCTCTCTCTCCTTTTTCTCCCTCTGTCCCTCTGACTATACCCCTTGCCCATCCTCTGGGTTTCCCCCCCCCCTTTTCTTTCTCCCTGGGCCTCCCATCCCATGATCCTCTCATATCACTTTTGCCAATCACCTGTCCAGCTCTTGGCTCCGTCCCTCCCCCTCCTGTCTTCTCCTATCATTTCGGATCTCTCCTTCCTCTTCCCACTTTCAAATCTCTTACTAGCTCTTCCTTCAGTTAGTCCTGACGAAGGGTCTCGGCCCGAAACGTCGACCGTACCTCTTCCTAAAGATGTTGCCTGGCCTGCTGCATTCACCAGCAACTTTTATGTGTGTTGATGAAAATGTAAATCTCAGATTCCAATTGCACACAGCTTAGTAGCAGGATCATATTTGAAAGAAGTAGTTTCCTGAACTGTCTGCAGGATGTTGTTGTTGGCCGTGTTGTTCGCTGACACCATCTTAGTCATCATGGCACCATCATGATTAGTCCCACCATGATTCCTGACTTTGTATGGAGGCTTAACAACATCTTTCTCCACAACCTCTCCACTATCTGTTCTGACGATCTGATTCCCATCCCCTGTAACTCTAGTTTAAACTTCCCCTCCCCCGTACAGCACTAACAAGCCTTCTCGCTAGGATATTAGTCACTCTCCAATTCAGGTGCAAACCGTCCCTTCTGTACAGGTCCCAGCTTCCCCAGAAGAGAGCCCAATGATCCAAAAATGTGAAGCCCTCCCTCCTGCGTATCTCCTCAGCCAAGTACAAACTGTGTGATCTTTCTGTTCCTAGCCCCACTAGCACATGGCACTGGTAGCAATTCTGAGATTGTAACCCTCGAGGCTCCATCCTTTAACTTAGCAGCTAAGTCCCTGAACTTACTTTGCAGGACCTTGTCACCCTCCCTACCCAAGTTGGACCGCAACATCTGGCTGCTCACTCTCTCACTTAAGGATGCTGTGCACTCAATCCTATGTGTCCCTGATACTGGCACACAGGAGACAATATACCATCCAGTAATCTCATTCTCATCCACAGAACCTCCTTCCTGTTCCCTAATCAACAGTTCCTCCATCACTACAGCTCAGCTTTTCCCTTCCCTTCTGAGCCACAGAGACAGATTCAGTGGCAGAAACCTAACCGCTGTGGCTTTCTTTGCTAGGTCATTCCCCACCCCACCCCAAACAGTACTGAAAGTGGTATACCTGTTGCTGAGGGAAATGGCTACAGTGGTACTCTGCACTGGCTGCCTATCCCCTTTCCTCTTTCTGACTGTCACCCAGTTTCCTGTGTCCTTCACCTCGCGTGTAACTACCTCCCTGCATGTCCTGTCTATCAACCCCTCAGTCTCTTGAAAGACCCAGAGTTCATCCAGTTCCAGCTCCAACTCCTTAACACAGTCTGTTAGAAACTGCAGCTGTAGTCATCACTTGTTGTCAAGTGTAGTCCTATATTCCACTATCTTGCCTGGTATCTCCACTGCTCCTAATGTGCAATAAGAAAGGAAGAAAGAATAAGAAATTTAAAAATATGCCGACAGCCTATGTGTCTCCTTGCTGAAGCCTCAGTGAGCTAAATCCTCAACTCACCACTCCAACACTGACTCGCACACAAAGTGGCTGCTCCCACAATGGCCACTCCACTTGATCCTAAATTCTTTTCGTTTGATCTTGCCAAGTGCCTAATAATACGCTATCCAAAGTCTCCTCAGGAACTATGGCATACAAAATGAGTCAATTGCCTCTGCTCATTTCTTTTCAACTCTCTCTCCCGCTACGCAATGCAGTGTCTCCTTGGGAACCGTGGCACACAAAATGCCTGCTGTCATTTATTTTATCTTGTTCTGCCTCAGTGCACTGAGTAATGATTTGCTCGGTGAACAAGACAAACTTTTCACTGTATTTTAGTACATTTGATAATAATACAGTAATACCAATACCATTTTATCACTTTTCATCCACCCTATCTCCTTGTGCAATGTAGGGGGCATTTTGGGTAGCTTACCAGCACAAAGTCAGGCCAAGGGGAAGGGGAAGCTGATGTCCTCTGCAAGCCTGCGCCCCCCCCCCCACACTTACACTGTCGTTCCACTCAAGGGGATGGTGATGAGGTGTTGCTCTTGTGGCCATGCTTGCTATGTTGTCCAGTTTAACCTGTGATGGATACAGAGGAATGGAAGGGAGTCCATTACCTATCTCGTACAAGCATAGAACCTTGACTCCCCCCCCCCATTCTTTTCAGTCATCAGGTGGGAAACAGTACCAGTTTAGTAGGTAAAGGCATAGTCAAGAAGAAGTGGGTGCTTGGTGAATTCTCAGTTCCATTACAGTACAGGCAGAGGCTACCTCAGACTCAGAGCTCAGTAGAGGTTCAGATAACAAAACACAAGAGATTATGCAGATGCTGGAACCAGAGCAATGTGCACAAGATGCTGCCTGTTCTGCTGAGTTCCTCCAGCACTTTGTGAAAGTTCAGATGGGAGCCAGGGGTTGCTACTGGCCTGCTGTGAGGCATTACCGGCCCAGGGCTTGTCACTGCCAGCCACAACAGAATTTTTCCAGTCAGGGGTGGACAAATGCCATCATTTTTTTCCCCTTTACCAAAGTTGGTTTATTCACAGATTACAGTATGACAGCAATATAATATTACAGTACTTTATGATATGCACAATTTACAATTTGAAACTATAATACATCATTGTTGTCCAAAGCACAATCAGGCCAAGCTGCCCACCTACCCTGGAAATTCCTCTTTTTACCCATGGACACCACATGCACCTGACAAGCTCTGCTACAGAGCAGGGAGACTGCCTTTTTGTTGCTGGTGAGGATGCTCTGCTAAGGAGAGGGAGAATGCAGCCCAGGTTTTCTGTGTTTTGCATGTAGATTTGGACAGACTTTTTTTCAGTTTTATGGGTTTTTTGGTTTTCTGAGTTTTTCACCAAATCTTTCTAATTTTTTTGTGGATTGGGGAGGGGGATTTGGGGGTCGATGTGCCTGTTCCATTTCGGTTCTTTTTTTTTCATGCAAGGAGGAGGGATTTGGGGGTTGATGACCAGCCTGCCATTCTTTTCTCTCTTGGTTTCGTGACTCTCTGGAGAAGAAGTATTTCAGAGTTGTATACTTTGATAATCACTGAACCCTTGAATGTATCCTTGGAATAGGGGCAGGCACTCAGATTGGGCATAACCCTCAACTGCCCGTTGCTTCTACTTATTCTGCAAGCCCAAAATTACAGTCAGCTCCTACCATGTGATGAGGGCAGGCTACCTGATATTTCATTCTAAGAGAGGGCAGCATTTCCTTATTTCCTTTCGGCATTGGACGGCATTCAACCCAATGAGTCAGTGCTGACTCACAGAGGAATCCCATCACCCCCCCCCCCATCCTTCCATCAACTCCCTTCAGATTCTGTCTCCTGTGGACACATTTGGGACAGTATACAGCAGCCACTTGACATACTGACATACTGAACCACACAATATTGGAGTGCAGGAGATAGCCAATACTGTCACGGGGGGAAATATTCACACTAACAGCCTCCGAGGACAGGACTGAACTCGAGTCACAGGAGCTGCGAGATGACGGCTCTGACAGCTTTGCTACTGTTCTAGCTCAAGAGTGTCACTAACACTGCCTTGCTGGGATGAACGCTGAATGGCTTTGCTGGGACACAGTTTATATGATTGACATCATGGTGCACACCAGCGCCACGATCTGTGGTGTGTGGGCTGCTTAGAGAAGCTCCTAATCTGTTTGCTCCTGGGCCTAGCCCAAGTGACCAGGGATTAAAAGAAAGGAGAGAGAGAGAGAGAGAGAGAGAGAGAGAGAGAGAGAAAGAGAGAGGTAGATTGGCTGTGTAGGACCAACAAAAGGCATCAACAGGGCTTTCAATCCAATCGAAGGGATAAGCCTTCTTAACTAACAGGGGCTGAGACAGTGCTTTAGCAATGCATGGAGATGGAGAAGGTCTTCAGTGATTACTGGAGGGAGGGATGCACTTCTGAATTGATCAATACTTGGCCTCAGCAGGACACACAGAGCTTTATTCCCCCATTACTAAGGTTAAGAGTTTCTGATAGCTGAAGGAAATGGGACCTCTCTTGGGTCCATTAAAGAGGGGCTGAATTTCATGCACCAAGAAATGAAAAGGTGGGTTTTGGATACCAGTGAAGGCAGAGGGATGTATTTCTCCGCCAATAAATGAGAGGAGAGGCTTTGGAATCCACTGGAGGGAGTAAGGACAATCTGGAAGGCATCTGTCTTCCATATGACCTCCTGGGGGATCCCTCTTCATTTGTCACTCCAATATTTTGGACTAGTAAAGAAAAAGATGGGTGGATGCTGAAATACAAGACATGTCACTGTTTTACTGGAGCTTCTTAAGCAGGTCTGGGCCCAAATTCTTTGGAAAGATATATTGGCTTTAGAGAGCAAGAAGCATGGATTCAGGTCACACAAGTTGAATGTTCATGGGAAATTGTCAAAGTTTTCGTGATATAATTGGGAACAAACAGGTAGGTAAAAACTGTTTGCCCTGATAGGGAAGGTTAGGGTCAGGAGCATGGTGCAGGTTGTGTGAACTCACTGGTGTCTTACCAACGTTTTGTTGCAGAATTTGAACTGCTTCTCTGATGCAGCATTAGTTCTTTGCTGTGTTTAAAAACCTTTTAATGGTTGGAATGATTGAACCATCCTTTGACAGGGTGAACAGCTGGTGTTCCACCAGGATTGCTGAAGACCCAGGCAGCTTCCTCCAAAGGTGGGTGCAAAAGTGGTGAGCCAAATGTCATCTCCCCATGCCTTACGATGCAGCAAACCACCAAAGAATTCTCTTTGGTGTGAGTTTGTCGATGTTGGATCAGTTCCTCAATGTTTTATGGTGCTTTCTCAGAGTCAGGAAACTTAGCCTGTCATTAAATTGAGGTGATGTGCCACTTAGGGAGAACACAGTCAGGATCAGAATCAGATTTCTATAACTGACGTATGCTGGAAAATTTGTTGTTTTGTGGCAGCAGTATAGTCAAAGACATAAAAATGACTATCAGAAAAAAGGTGCAAAAGAGGAATAATGAGATAGCATTCATGGGTTTGTAGACCATTCAGAATCTGATAGTGGAGCTGTTTCTAAAATGTTGGGTGTGGGTCTTCAGGCTCCTGTACCTCCTCCTAGATGGTAGTAATGAGATGAAGACATGTGCTGGATGGCGAGGGTCCTTAATGATGGATGCCACCTTCTTGTAAATGTCCTCACTGGTGGGGAGGGTTGTGCCTGTGATGGAGCTGGCTAAGCCTCTGCAACCCTCTGCAACTTCTTGCATTCCTGCACATTGGAGCCTCCATTCTAAATTGTCAGTCAATTGCCTGAACAAACTCTACTGGATTGTCACATCCTACAAACCCCGAGGTCACCAATATATGTACAGGTAGGTTAACTGAGCAAATTGTTCCCTCACACAGCAGGGCAAGGTTTCTCTCTGGTGGGTGAGGAGTATCAATAACCGAGTGAATGTTTTTCTGCAGCTCACACTGCTATAAAATGCTTTGATGTTTTCACAGGTAGGCTGATGAAATGACACTTCTATCCCCTAGACTTGGAGCAACTGAATGGCCTCTCTTCAGGGTGAACCCACTGGTGGATTTGTGAGGTGTCTAATGAAACAAATTCATTGCTGAAGTACAAAAATTTTAGCTGAAAAGCTGATGGCTTCACTCTTTCCTTTCCCCTCTCTCCCTCCCTTCATCACCTTTCCATCTCTTCCCCTCCTTCTGACAGCCTTTTCCTCTCTCCCTCTCCCTCTCTGCCTCTCCCACACCTCCTTACCCGTTCTCTTCTTTCTGTGATGAAACAGTACTTGTGAATGCCATGACTAACATAAATTTGACTTCTCAATTTAGAGATTTGACACAAAGAAAATTCTCTTTGCTGAGACGTGAGTCTCCCAGAAAGATGACGACGCTAAGGCAGGGCGGGTGGGAGGGGTGGAGAGGGGGATGGTTTCAGTAAGTATCATAATTTCAGTAGGTGGAAGAAATTCAGTGTTTATTCAAGTTAAATTGACACCCAGCTATTAGCTGCGGTATCATGCTGTGATGGGAGATCTGCAAATGTATACAGCACAACGTTGTTACATTGTTGAGTGGCAGATCTTCTGGTGGAAAAGCACAACACAATGGAGCTCTCTGCTGTGGCCAGACTTCATTAATTGTTCACTTCTTGCTCAAGAGTCCTTCCCAAGACCAAGAGCACTGGTGGAATCAGCACCAAAATGTATCAATGTAGCATTTCGGAGAGGGAGGGGAAGGGATGTCAGAATAAAGTGGTGTCCCTTTAGAACGGAGAGAGGATGAATTTCATTAGTCAGGGGAAGGTAAATCTGTGGATCATGTTGCCACTGAGCACAGTGGAGGTAAAGTTATTGGGTATATTTAAGGCAAAAATTGACACGTTGTTGATAGGTAAAGGGGTTCAGGGTTACAGGGAGAAGATGGGAAAATGTGGTTAAAAAACAACCGTGATTGAATGACAGAAGATGGACTGAATGACCTAATTCTGCTCTGACGTCCTGTGGTCTAATTGCTGCTCTGTTGTAACTGTGAAGAGACACCCAAGTTAACATTTCAAATCAATGAAGTCTACTTTGATGAAGCAGTGAGAAATCCATCAAGGATCTCCAAGTGAGGCTGATAGTCAGCTCATCCAGGTTAGCATTTTGAAGCCGATCAATGGGGAAGAAATACAGTCACAACAGGAGAAGAGACATCTCTCACTTTGTTTACAACAGCCAGATGATGTAAACAGTATTTAGACTATTCTACTCAAGCAATAACTCCTGACTAATATCATACCTGCTTTTCCCATACATTCAATCCTGTGCATAAGCGATAGTGCATAGAATTTGGGTAACACTGAGCAGGCGTTTCATATCACTGTCTCTCCCTTGTGGTTGTCGCAATTAAATACTGGAAAATGACACCAAGCAGAAGAGAAGAATCCCAAGATAAGAATCAACTTCACAGTAGAGATTGTGCTCATTCATTGCAGAATCTCAAGGTAGCATATGGTGACATATCTGTACTTAGATAACAAATTTACCTTAAACTTTGAGAATATTATGGCAACTACAGCGCCGAAGAAATTATTTCCTAATCATTTGTTGCAATGCAGGAAGGCAGAGCTGGTCAGAAATATCTCTCCCCGGGCAGTTGCCAAGATTTTCCTTACATACTTTAACCCAACATAAGGTATCTTGGGTGTGCCCCATTACCAGCAGTTAGCAGATCAGCATGAATTACCTATGTAAAGTGCTATGTACCCTGAATAGGAAGACATTCCACTGTTGCTATTGCCTAGAAAATCATGATCGGTTAAACACTTCAGTGCTATTTCCTTTTAACCACTTTGTAACTGGGTTTCAGTACCTGTTTGATGGTGCCCCTTCCTGTGAGACTGCAGCTGTAACAGAGGTGGCTGCCAGGTTGAGTTTGAACCAGGCTTATTACGCAAATCTCTGTGTCTTTAACCAGGAGAGACATAGACCAGGTGGGTATAGGTGCAGAGAGGAGCCAGAGACAAGGATGGAATTGAACAAAAAATCTTCACTTGTGGATTGGTTAGCAGAGGACACAGGCTAGGAGTTGGGAGTCACTACACACAGGGTAGGTAGGCTCAAACCTGAACAAAGAAAATCAAAACAGAGGGAACTGAAATAGACAAATAAAACAAGGTGCAGGTGAAAGTAACCAACTAATAATCAGAAGAGGAGGAGTGTTGGCCCCTGGGGGACTCTGCCCCCTCCCCGGTCAGGTGACCAGACCAAAGCATGACAGCGGCCTGGTTACAGGAAAGTGGCTCCTTTTCCCTTTCAGCACAAGCAGATGCCCTTGGTAACTAACAATAAACTCTTAGCCTCAATCCACTGATTTCAAACTGATGAAGGATCGGGCTGGCAGTGAGGCACAGGTGAGTGAACTGCCTGAGAAGCAATGGTGCAAGGTGAACTTCTTACCTCATGATGGGGGAAATTGGAGAGCGGACCATCGGACAATCTTTGAGCAGTAGGTTAGCCAGCACTGCATTGAGTTATTGAGAGCTTGTCACTATCATTTCAACCTCCAGACCCCAAATTGTGCCATTTGACTGACCCAAAGTAAATAGTTCTTGCTGCCTTCATTCCTCTCTATGGAATCAGGAATCTGGTGCAGATGCAGCCTCTTACCTGCCAGTGATGAAGAGACATGCAGATAATCATTGTGATGTTATGACAAGAAATGCTTAACGCTCTTGTATTTGATTTTTTAATCACCAGTCTTTTATTTAGAACATAGAACATTACAGCACAATACAGGACCTTTAGTCCATGATGTCATGGTGACCTTAGCCTACTCTAAAATCAATCTAACCTCCCCTCCTATATAATCCTCCACTTTTCTATTATTCCTATACCTCTCTAAGAGTTTCTTAAGTGGCATCTACCACCACCCCTGACAGGGTGTTCCACACACCCACCACTCTCTGTACAATAATCTTACCTCTGACACCCTCCCTTTACTTTCCACCAATCACCTTAAAATTATGCCCCCGAGTATTAATCATTTCTGCCCCAGGAAAAAGTCGCTGGCTATCCATTCTATCTGTGCTTCTTTTCATCTTGTACAGCTCTACAAGTCATCTCTCAATCTCCTTCACTCCAAGGATAAAAGGTCTAGCTCACACAATCTATCTTCATAAGACATACCCTCTAATCCATGCAGCATCTTGTCAAGTCTCCTCTGCACCCTCGATAAAGCTTCCATATCCTTCCTATAATAAGGTGACCAGAACTGAACAGAATATTCCAAGTGTGGTCTAACCAGGGTTTTATGGAACTGCAAATTCACCTCATAGCTCTTGAACTCAATCCCCCTGACTAATGAAGGCCAACACACTATATGCCTTCTTCACAACCCTACCAACTCGCACAGCAACTTTGAGGAATCTATGGATGTGGACTCCCAGATCCCTCCATTCCTCCACACTGCTATGAATCCTCCCATTAACCCAGTATTCTGCTTTCAAATTAGACTTTGCTAAATTAAAAACTTCACACTTTTCTGGGTTGAACTCCATCTGCCACTTCTCAGCCCGGCTCTACATCCTGTCAATGTCCCGTTGCCACCTACAGCAACCCTCTGCAGGATCCACAACTCCAGCAACCTTTGTGTCAACTGCAAAAACTGCATAATGCCTCCATTAGGTTTCAGGTTACATCAATGGGAAATACTTACTACTAACATTTTTCTGGCAATATTTCTGATGTTTTCAAACACATTTTGTATAGGTTTTGAAATGATTCTCACCACTTAAGAAATTCTGGGTCCAAAGCCCACTCAAGACTTGAACACAAAATCTGCAATAGTACTCCAGTGAAACAGTGAGGGCATGTTATACTAAGAAACCATGTAATGTACTCACTAGTTAGAAGTCTTTTTGTCTTCTTTCATATGAATGATAATTACTATGATTAAATGTTTTGGATGCCTCCTATGAATTGTGCTTAAAGTCAATAGGACCAATCAAGTGTGACAGTGGAAAAGTGTGAATGGAACCAGAGGAGATGGCAGAGCTACTTAATGAGTACTTTGCTTCAGTATTCACTACAGAAAAGAATCTTGGTGATTGTAGGGATGACTTGTAGTGGACTGAAAAGCTTGAGCATGTAGCTATTAAGGAAGAGGATGTGCTGGAGTTTTTAGAAAGCATTAAGTTGGATAAGTCACAGGACCGGATGAGATGTACCTCAGGCTACTGTGGGAGGCGAGGGAGGAGATTGCTGAGCCTCTGGCGATGATCTTTGCATCATCAATGGGGATGGGAGAGGTTCCAGAGGATTGGAGGGTTGCATATGTTGTTCTCTTATTCAAGAAAGTGAGTAGAGAGAGCCCAGGAAATTATAGACCAGTGAGTCTTACTTCAGTGATTGGTAAGTTAATGGAGAAGATCCTGATAGGCAGGATTTATGAACATTTGGAGAGGCATAATATGATTAGGAATAGTCAGCATGGCTTTGTCAAAGGCATGTCGTGCCTTTGAGCCTGATTGAATTTTTTGAGGATGGGACTAAACACGCTGATGAAGGTAGAGCAGTAGATGTAGTGTATATGGATTTCAGCAAGGTATTTTATAAGGTAGCCCATGCAAGGCTTATTGAGAAAATAAGGAGGCATGGGATCTAAGGGGATATTGCTTTATGGATCTAAAACTGGCTTGCCCACAGAAGGCAAAAAGTGGTTGTAGAAGGGTCATATTATGCAAGAGGTCAGTAACCAGTGGTGTGCCTCAGGAATCTGTTCTGGGACCCTTACTGTTAGTGATTTTATAAATGACCTGGATGAGGAAGTGGAGGGATGGGTGAGTAAATTTGCTGATGACACAAAGGTTGGGGGTGTTGTGGATAGTGTGGAGGGCTGTCAGAGGTTACAGCGGGATATTGATAGGATGCAAAACTGGGCTGAGAAGTGGCAGATGGAGTTCAACCCAGATAAGTGTGAAGTGGTTCATTTTGATAGGTCAAATATGATGGCAGAATATAGTACTAATGGTAAGACTCTTGGCAGTGTAGAGGATCAGAGGGATCTTGGGGTCCGAGTCCATAGGACACTCAAAGCTGCTGTGCCGGTTGACTCTGTGATTAAGAAAGCATACTGTGCATTGGTCTTTATCAATCGTGGGATTGAGTTTAAGAGCCGAGAGGTAATGTTGCAGCTATATAGGACCCTGGTCAGACCCCACTTGGAGTACTGTGCTCAGTTCTGGTCACCTCACTACAGGAAGGATTTGGAAACTATAGAAAGGGTACAGAGGATATTTACAAGGATTTACAAGAGAAAGCAGGATCTCCCAGTGGCCACTCATTTTAATTCCACGTCCCATTCCCATTCTGATATGTCTATCCACAGCGTCCTCTACTGTAAAGATGAAGCCACACTCAGGTTGGTGGAACAACACCTTATATTCCGTCTGGGTAGCCTCCAACCTGATGGCATGAACATTGACTTCTCAAACTTCCGCTAATGCCCCACCTCCCCCGGTACCCCATCTGTTATTTATTTGTATACACACATTCTTTTTCTGTCTCTCCTTTTTCTCCCTTTGTCCCCCTCACTATGGCCTGTATTGTGCTGTAGGTTTTTCTATGTTTCTGTTTCTATGTTTCAAGAATATAACAATAACTTCATTGCCAAATCTATTATTACTTGATAGCAAAGTACCAGCAAGAGATTGCCCTCTGGTAGTCCTTTTAAAAAAATCCTCCATTAAAATGACATGTCTCAAAATATTAAGAGTTGGATATTAACATTTCAAGACTTTACTTACCTTCATATTTTATCTGGGAACTAAATACATTTGGATTGCCCTATAAAGGTCCGAGTAAATGCTGGTAGACAACTATTCTGGAAAAATCACACATAGTTGTCTGGAATTCAGTTCTGCACCCTATTTCAAAATAAAAATGGATTTAGTTTCTCGATATCCTAAATGAGAACAAACTGAAGCTAATAAGCTATGGAGCATACTTTCAGTCAATTAATTAAAGGAGCCAAAAAAGGGGGAGTGATCTTACTGTTAAGAATTATAAACCATTATAGTAGTTTTAAAAGCTTCAGTACATTTAGGACTATTGGCTTCAGCTGGGATTGAAGGGAGCTCTTGTCCTTCCCTGGAGAGCATCTGATATAAACTTTATATATACAGCTGCTTTTGTACCTTTATAATGCTAAAGAAAATTATTTTATAACCTATTATTTTCTACGTGCCTTCCATTCATTTTTCAAGATATTTCAAATTTGTCAAAAGAATAAAAGTACTAGAATTCAATAACCTTTGTGCTGTCAAAACAAAATTCTTGGTTTTGTAAATTTAACAGTTGGGTGGAAAATGAAAATGAGGAGAATGCATTGATTACACAGATTAAGAAAGCTACATCCATGTTCAATAGAGTATTATTAATAGATGCCGAAATAATAGTGATACATCAATGATAATTTGAAGAATTTTATATTAGAAACAACTGAAACCTTTGTTAGGTTGTAAGAGCATAATCAAACATATCAATTAATCATATTTTATCAGTTATTAGGCATGGTAAAAAAAATCCTCATAAACTGGATCAGTTGGACAGGGAAAGCTGACACACATAGAACTCACTTTCCAATAGCAAAGAAGATGGGGGCAGCAGGATAGAGGAAAGGACGCTCCTCTGATAAGGGTGAGACCAATTCAAGATTCAGGATTGTTTCTTGTCATTCTTCGGTACACAAGGGTAAAGATTGTTACTCCAAAGTAGCATAAAAAAACACAATAAGCATAAGGAATATAATAATGTATATACACAATAAATATAAAAGCAATCCTATAAAACACAATGTACAAGTAACTGTTATGTGCTGTACATCTCTGGCTATCCATCCCATAGGATGATGATTGTTCCTTTCAGTCAGTTAGTGGGGTGATACCCCACTCCTCAGAAAGGAACAGCGTGTGCATGAATGGATTTTAGGTGAGTAGGGGGTTGCACAGATCCAGACTCACCCTCTCGACATCCCCTCCTGGATCCAGTGGCATGGTGGGGTCCAAGACGGCTGGGGGAAGTTCTGTTGCCGTGAATGGCCAGACCAAGCTTCGATGCAAGGGATGCCCTTTCCGCGCTTCACGGCCCGTGTTTGCTAGATGTCCGTTGACCCTACGAGAGGGTTCATCCGCCCTTTGATAGGTCTTGTTTTTCGTCCTGCAGGGTGTCTAGCCACCCTCCTCACCAGGCAAGCCTGATGGGGGAGCCGGTTTAGTTGCCAACCACGCAACCATGCGACAGGTAGTACTGGGTTACATGGTACCGGTAGCACTCAGACAAGTGACCTGATGTACTGTACATAGACTGATGGTAAAATGAAGCTAGGTGATGTGGGTGTATTGGTTGTAGGTGAGTTAATGGGTGGAGGTGTTGATCAGCCTGACAGCTTAGTGGGAAGTAACTATTCTTGAGTCTGGTGGTCCTGGCATGGATCCTGTGTAGCCTCTTCCCTGATGGGAGTAGGACAAGCAGTCCGTGAGCAGGGTGGGGAGATCCTTCATGATGTTGTTCGCCTTTTTTCAGACACCTTTCTGTATATACATCCTTGATGGTGGGAAGGTTGGTGCTTTTGATACGTTGGGCTGATTTTCTAAGGGTCCTCTGTTCCTCAGCAGTGCAAAGTCAACGTCACAGTTCGAAGAGCAGCTGAAGCCAGAATAAAAAGCTGCTTTTTCTTTGTCATGTGCTGCTGATGGTTTGGTTGTGAAACACATCTAGCAGGCCAGGCTACACAAACAGAACAGGAACAAACAAGAAATACTCAATCAAAATGATGACATGGAAATGCCAGTTCCGATAGAGACAGAAAGAAAGAGTCAATTGCCTGAAGCTGCAGAATTCAGTATTAAATTCTGAAGGCTTCAACATGACTAGATGGAAGATTAGGTTGTTGTTTCTCAGGCTTGTATTGGATCTGGTTGTACAGGTGCAGGGAGCCACAGACAGTAAAGTCAGAGTGGGAGTGGTATGGAAAATTGGTGTTACAGGCAATGGGAAGTTTAGGGCTACTCCTCGAGACTGAATACTGTACATGTACTTCATAAAGCAGTCTGTGTTAACAGTTGTTTCCAACATTTTCTGCCTTTATTTCAGATGTCCAGAGTTTTTTTTCGCTCTTTTTTTATTAACACATAAGCAATGGCTTTCTGGACACCATGGCTAATTGCCTACAGAAGGACAACAGAACAGGAAGAAACAATTCAGGATATGCACTCAGTAGCAACTTTATTTGGTACCTCCTGACTTCTGCACATCACCATTTGAGTTACAGTTGCCCTTCTGTCAGTTTCGCCCTGAAAGTCTGTCATTTCCCAGGCCATTTTCCAAACTGGGTGAGTAGGCATTTCCCAGTTCTCACTTCAGTCTTCTTCCTGCCAGATTAAGCAAAACATTCATTCTCAGCCTAAGCTTAAACTGACTCACAACTGCTGTAGGTACAAAAGTGATACCAGAAGTTGTCCACCTTTGACATAATGATACCAGGTGTTGTGATAAACTGGATAAAATGTTACCAAATGAAGCACAGTAAATCAGGATACCCTATACTGAACATACAATAATGTTATCACATATTACGTTGTACATGGTACAAATTATATGAAGAGATGGAGCAGAAATTGCTCATTTTACCAGATTATGATGCTGGTGTTCAAGCCTTGTGCTCCCTCCAGCCTCCCTTCTGATTTAATAATTTCAGAGCTCTGCTCTTTGCACCTTTATATTTTTGTCCAGCTTCTCTTTAAAAACACTAATGCTAACCCAACCACACTCAAGACCCTAAGGTGCTCACCAGTCCCAGAAATCTCATATTTTATCCGTGATAGCAAGTTCCATATTTTATCACAGTTAGAGTTTCCTCTGAATTCTGTATTGGGTTTCCTAGAGATCCCCAGTCTTGCCACTCACCTGAACGGAGCTTTATGACCTCTTTCAGGACATCCCCTCAGTCTCTTTACTATATATTCCGGGGGGAAAGAGGATTCTGAGAAAGTGACAAAAAGATTTAAATAAGGGAAATAACAGTACACTGCCTAACTGTGGTGGAGTAGAGCTACTAGGACTTGAAATTTCAATCCCTCTGGTAAGTTGGCACTCTTGATGTTGACAGTGGGTTTGGAGTGGTGACAAGGAGGGAGGGTAGGTACGTCATCGGGGCCATCAGGTGGGCACCCTCCTTCTTTGACGTTTCGTTGATAAGCCCACGATGTCTCCAGAGGGCTCAACGGTGCTACCTGGCTCCCAGATACACTCCCCTCAGTTCCATACCCTCCTGTCTTCATCTTGCAGCCCAGTTGTTGTCTTTCCTTTTAATCCAAATCCATTTGCTGCATTTGACAAGGACTTGATTGCTTGTTGGAGGGAGTGACCCCTCACCCCCATCTTCTTTAATAGACTGGTCGTATATGTTGCGATGAATTCCCTGCATCCCACTTCTACAGGGAAAATCTGAGACACTATCGATTGGTTATAGTTCCTCAATCATGGCTTTGGTGTTATGCTTCTTCTGAATACTAGGATTCCAGTTATGTATCCTCAGTGTTGTGTTGTATCCAGCTCAGTCGTTATATCATTTCCCAGAGCCACTTCACCTCCGTCCTACTAAGCAAACAAACTATGAGCTCAATCCTCCGTTGCCTCATTCCCAATTCTCATTCAGTACTGGTCATTTCTTAAAGTAATTCTGATGGTTACACCATAAGACCATTTAACATGGGAGCAGAATTAGGCCATTCAGCCCATCAAGTCTGCTACACCATTCATTTGTGGCTGATTATCCTTCCCAACCCCATTCTCCAGCCTTTACCCCATAACCTTTAATGCACTTTCTAATTAAGAACCTAACAACCTCTGCTTTAAAAATACCCAGTGACTTTGCGTTCACAGCCATCTGTGGCAAAGAACTCCACAGATTCACCTCCCTCTGGCTAAAGAAATTCCTCCTCATCTCTGTTCTAAAGGGATAGTTTTCTATTCGGACACTGTGCCTTCTGGTGATATACTCCTCTACTATAGGAAACATCCTCTCCATATCCACTCTATCTAGACCTTTCAATATTTGATAGGTATCAATGAAATCCCCCATCATTGTTCTAAAATCAAGTGAGTACAGACCCAGAACCATCAAAAGCTCAATGTATGTTAACCCTTTCATTCCCAGGATCATTCTTTTGAACCTCATTGAGATACTCTCTAATGCTACCAGCACATCCTTTCTTAGAAAAGGGGTTCAGAATTGTTCACAATACTCCAAGTGTGGTTTGACCAATGCCTTATAAAGCTTCATCATTACATCCTTACTTTTATTGTATATTTTAGTCCTCTCAAAATGAACACCAACATTGCATTTGTTTCCTTACCACTGACATAACCTGCAAGTTAACCTTTAGGGAACCCTGCATGAGGACTCCCAAGTCTCTTTGCATCTTGGATTTCTGATTTTTCCCCCTATTTAGAAAATAGTCTATGCCTTTTTTCCTTCTACCAAAGTGCATGACCGTACACTTCCCTACACTGTATTCCCACTGCTAGTTCTTTGCCCATTCTTCTAATCTGTCAAAGTCCTTCTGCAGACTCCCAGCTTCCTCAACACTCTACCTATTTTCATATTATCCGCAAACTTGGCCGCAAAGCCATCAATTCTGTCAGCCTAGTCATTGGCATGTAACATGGAAAGAAAACTGACCCTTGCAGAATACACTAGTCACTGGCAGCCTACCAGAAAAGGCCTCCTTCAGTCCACTCTTTGCCTCCTGTCAGTCAGCCAGTATTCTACCCAAGCATGAACATTCATGAACATTGACTTCTCTAACTTCCGCTAATGCCCCACCTCCCCCTCGTACCCCATCTGTTATTTATTTATATACACACATTCTTTCTCTCTCTCCTTTTTCTCCCTCTGTCCCTCTCACTATACCCCTTGCCCATCCTCTGGGTTCCCCCCCTCTCCCCCTTTTCCTTCTCCCTGGTCCTCCTGTCCCATGATCCTCTCATATCCCCTTTGTCAATCACCTGTTCAGCTCTTGGTTCCATCCCTTCCCTTCCTGTCTTCTCCTATCATTTTGGATCTCTCCCTCCCCCTCCCACTTTCAAATCTCTTACTAGCTCTTCCCTCAGTTAGTCCTGACAAAGGGTTTCGGCCCCAAACGTCGACTGTACCTCTTCCTAGAGATGCTGCCTGGCCTGCTGCGTTCACCAGCAACTTTGATGTGTGTTGCTTGAATTTCCAGCATCTGCAGAATTCCTCGTGTTTGCGTTCTACCCATGCTAGTATCTTTCATGTAGTATCTATCTTTTCTTTCTTGGGTTCTTACTTTGTTTAGCAGCCTCATGTATGGCACCTTGTCAAAAACCTTCTAAAAACCAAGTAAACAGTATCCACTGACTCTTCTTTTTCTATCCTTCCTGTTAATTCTTCAAAGAATTCCAACACATCTGCCAGGCAAAGTTTCCTCTTGAGGAAGCTATGCTGACTTTGGCCTATTTTATCACATGCCTCCAAGTATCCCAAAACCTCATCGTTAATATTAGACTCTAACATCTTTCCAGCCATTGACGTCAGGCTAACTGACTATAATTTTTTGTCTTTTGCCTCCCTGCCTTCTTAAAGAGCGGATTCAATTACTTTGCCAGTCAGAAGGAAAGGTACTTACCCTTTATAATTGCTAATTTATCACATGTAAGGTACAGTGAAAAACTTTATTTTGCATGTCATCCATACAAATAATTTCATCAGATTAGTGCATTGAGGTAGTACAAGGGAAAAGAATAACAAAATGTAGAGCAGGCATACAATAAGATACAAGGCTATCCTGAGGTAGATTGTAAGGTAAATAGTCCATCTTATCATATTTGGGGAATATTCAATAGCCTTATAACAAAGGGATAGAAACCGTCATTGAGCCTTTATCAAGTGGTTACTATGGTGACCTAAATTTATGAAGTACATACATAATTTTCAAATCTGCTGTTTAAATTCAATTGATTAAACAAATCTAGAAAAAATAAGCTTCGGAAATACTGGTTATGGAGTTACTATATGTAAAAGTTAGACATTCATAAATTACCTTTAGGGAAGCCTATCAACAGTACTCTTGAAGATTTTCGCAAATAAAACAAAGTGAGACATTTATATTAATAAAGCCCGTAACACATTTTATTGAACTCCAAAACCAACACACAAAAGCATGCTAAAAACTGTTTGCATAAAAATGTCATCATGTTAGATCAGCCTCTTAAAGTGAAGCCCCAACTCAATGTTGGTGGTTGTGAATTTCTCCCAATTACGTTACCCTACACAGGCCTTAGAGTTCACTAAAACTGGCATTGTGAGCCTGTCTGGTGTTTGGGTCCTGAGTTCCATGGGTGGAGGAACAGCCGGTGCCTCTGACTTGTGCAGGGGCATGTAGACATGCTCATAGTCATGTTGTGATGCCAGGGGCATGGCAGCAGAACATACCAAATCTTGTTGGGCCAGCTGAGGTGATGTACTGAAATACATGCAGGTTTATCCTTTTTATCTATGACAAAATTCTTTCCTCCCCATTCCAAACTTCAGAACGGGCCATCATAAGGGGACCTAAAGGGATGTTGGTGTGCATCATGGCAGACGGAAACAAATGAGGTGGAATGTATGTCAACAGGAACCCAAGAGTGCTGTACGCCATGATGGGAGGTGTAACAGACTAAAACTCACTCAACCGCAATAAGTTAAGAGTGAAATGTGAAATGTTTAAGGGGAACATCTTCACTCAGAGGGTGGTGAGAGTGTGGAATAAGCTGCCAATGGAATTAGTGGATGTGGGGTTCAAGTTCAACTTTTAAGAGAAATTTAAATAAGTACATGGATGGGAGAGCTATAGAGGGCTATGATCCATGTGCAGGTCAACGGGACTAGGCAGAATAACAGCTTGGCGTAGACTGGATAGGCCAAAGGGGCTGTTTCTGTGCTGTAGTGCTCTGTGTCTCTCTGACTTTGAGTGTATTACGCCTCAGCCTCGTCAGCCACTTCATCACTGAGCTCCCCTTCATCCTTTCATGCAGCAAAAGCTGGACAACATTTAGGATTGGGTGAAATATCATTCACATCACACAAGTATAGTAACAGCAAATGCCCACCCCAAACAAGAGTGGGTCTAGTCATGGTGAAATTGACTACATCCCACACATGAGTAATCAAACATACTTTTGTCAATTTACCTGAGCAAGCAGAAATTTCTCCTATGTGAATTTATGTATATTTCCTTATTCATCTTTTTTGGTTATTTAATGACTTTTACTCATTTCATTATTTTTACCTATATATTCCTCCATTTCCCTTCCATGTTTAGGTGGTTGGTACAATAGAACAATCTAAATTCTGTGAGTGATCCTTTCTCATCTTTTACTTCAATTGTTATTGATTTTCTTTCTATCTTAATTACAGCACATCCATTCTTCCATTGCTTTTTGCTATCAAATTCTACCTCTCGTGTGCCATAACATTTTCAAATGTTATGCTGCCTACTTTAAGTGCAGAAAAGTAATTTTCTTATCTTCCCACAAGATGTGCTCTCAGAGTAGAGCCAAAAGATCATTTGTACCTGAGCAGACTTCAGGGAATGGCATTTTCCAATGTTATGCTTTAGATTGTATTTTGAAGATGCTTCAGTCCATCATTTGCTTAGTATATCAGATTGAATATCCATCAAAAAGTATGTAGTAGATGAGAAGTGTTTTCTGTAATCCATAAGGATTTTGTTTGTTTAAACCTTATCATTGCTAGCCAACTTTGTTTCTAAAAGCTGAGGACTGCAGTTTAATATATAAAGAGAGATTTCAAATAGTTTTTCCAATGATATATTTCATGACTCATTGCAATTTTCTCTCTTGATGCAGTTTCTGTTAAATTGTCAAGTATCAATGGTGACACTTATGAGAGTCAACTTATTTTTCATTCAAGTATGAAACATGTCAGGAATAATCCTACTTCATCAATTTGACGCTCTTCATATAAAATTCACACAATGCATTGCTTTAGGCTACTACAAGATGGAAAGGCTTCCAAACCAATAACAAGAGATTGTAGATCTGAGATAATTGACAAAAAGAACCTGAGGTGATACGAAAGAAAGAATTTACACAGCAAGTTGCTTGGATCTGCAATGTATTTCCTTGAAGGATGATGGAAGTAGATTCATTAATAACTTCCGAAAACAATTGGATAAGCATTTGAAAATGGAAAAAGAAATTGCTGGACTAAGGGGAAGTGCATCAAAGAGTGCATGATTTAAGATTTCCTTTCCAAAGACAGCATGGGTTCAGTGTGATGAATGACAAGTGAAATCTCTCTCAACTGACTCTCCCAGGTAATGCCTGCATAACGACCATTTGGGCTATGGAAATATGCCCTTACATAATTCACAAACCACCACTCAGACATTTGAGATGTGGAATAAAATATGTTCTTACAGATTTTACATGAAAAAATTAATAAATAAACAAATGTTTTGTTTCTATTTAGATGACATGACTTGGCTTTACAAAATATGACGATACAGACTGTTTGCTGGGAGCACAACACTCCATGATATGGTGTTCTCCTGTACAGAAATGATTTTGGTAAAGAATCAAGATTTGCCTTCAGGAAAGTGTGTTGAAATACAAGATTAATTTGAGGTTAAATGCCTCTGTAGAACACAATAGAACCATTGACTACTATTTACATAAATCATCAAGTTTTATTTCGATGGAGATCTGGTCATTCCATCTACTACTGAGGTTTCCTCTGTACAACGTTGACCAGAATTTGTCCAGACATCCTACGGAAGAAATAATGTGGATCAATTAATGTGAAGAACGTATTTGTCATGAGCATCCTTGTGCCTTCCCCAAATGGATTTGAGTTTCTACACTGAGAATGAAATAGTTTTAGGTTAGATGCAACATACAGACAAACTTCATCAAAGTCACATTTCATGCTAACCCTTATTAGAACAGTGACAAAGCACAGATAATGCTACACGCTATTAAGAATTATCCTCTCACCAATATGGCAGTTCGACAAAATTAAATCGTGCAGCTAGGAAGACTGTTTTGTTGAAAATATACAGCCAAAAATCCATTTAAGGAGCAAGAGATCAGGGTTTATTATTTGTGTTTGTATATTTAGATAGATGAATTGTACTAAAAAACTAACATGTGCTTCACTACATGTAACTGATTCAACATTTAACCGATAGAATTATTCAGTTATCTCCCAAAACAAACTACTCGTCAGTTATGACCAATAGTGATGCTACCAAACTTGTTGACATGCTCCCCATTGTGTTTCTATCATCCTTTGTGTTCATCCAAAAGTTCAATGGAATGGAGGAAAAAAATATATACTTTTGCTGTTGAGTCGATTTGACTTCTCCCTGAGTGTAACATTACTAATAATAAGCTATTAAAGAAATATATTTTAGATGGCAATAGCAAAGTAGTAAAACAAATTTGCAATCTAGCATTTAATGTCAGTGAATGAAATGAGATTTGATACTGTCACTTCCAGGTGTCATTGTCGATCTTTCACTGATATTAATGATAGACGACTAATTCTAAGAAGCTAGCGCAAAGCCAACAATAGGTGAAACAAAAGGAAATTGCATTCTAAGTCACAGCTAGTACTTTTCAGTAGTAATTATATAATTGGCATGACCCCATTTTGAATGCTGTGTCATTTTTTTTGAATTCCTGCCTTCAAATTAAACATTGACGCATAAAAGAGACTTCAATAAATTGTAACAAGATTTAGGCAGGCAACTGTGGCTCTAAGTGATAAAAAAAAAGCCTGGCTGAAACAGACCAGGTTTTGACTGAAAGAGGATTAAGTGGGTTTTAATCCAAGTCTTTAAAGTACTGAACTACAAAAACATAGTAGAGGTTAAACTGAATGTGTTAGTTCATTTGCAATTGTCAAACTAAGTAGTAAATTTTGGTCAGATCCAAGCAATATGCTGCCGATTTCAAAACAAAACTTCATATTTCTACTGGCTAAGAGCTATACAATTTAATAGTAATTGATTAGTTAATTTCTCAAGAAGACAACCAAAGACTTCAAAATAAGCACAAGCCGGGATGATCAAAGATGTGGTGGAACATTATTGATGAGGAACTAGCATAGAACAATCCTCAGTCACAAAATAAATGTCTCGATGAAAAGAAGAGTCCAACTTTTCAATTCTGGGGTTAAAAACTAGGAGGAAGCAGACATCATCCCCCATAATAGGTCACTGATCCAACTGTATTGTAAATCAATTTCTGAAAAAAAACCTTGAAGCTTACCAATGACATCAAAGGAACTAAATAGATACAATCTTCCTCTTTCATCCATTCAAAATAATCTTGACTTCTCCCTCTGGCTTGTGCAGTAGGTTTTTAAATGATTTTTACCCAAATTTCACATTCATTATTGTATCCAAAAGTCTTTTTGATTCATTAGACGTTTTTTTTAAAGGAAGGTGAATTTCTCTTTTTTTTTATGATTCTAATCTGCTGACCCTTCTAGATAATTAATAACTTGTATCTATCTGCTGTGCCATTTTTGAAAGGTGGGGAGTAGTATTTTTTTCCTCCCCTGCCTACTCACCCACCCTGCCTCTGAATCTTGAGAACTTCCCTTGATTTCAGTAACCAGTAAAACATGGACTGACCATACTTCACAGGATTTGTTCAGGTAAATGTTGGGCCTTGACTTCTATTTTGCCACTTCCACATTTATCCAGCAACCCCTAGGGACTATTAGTGCAAGATTCAAGTTTATTTATCATGTGTGCAGTGAAATGTGCCATTTTTGTTGAAAAAACAACACACCCAGGGTGTGCCGGGGGAAGCAACATTAGCAAAACAAGCCCTGTTCCTCCCTCCCGCCCACACATGTACGCAATCTTTTTCACCCCAGGACAGGTCTCCATCGGCCAGTGGGCCCATCCGGCCATGGGCAATTATCATTTATAGTATATTTTAAGTATTGCACTGTACTGCTGCTGCTGCAAGAAAAAAACGAATTTCATGACATATGTCAGTGATAATAAACCTGATTTTGATTCTGATTTGGATATAGATAGATACTTGTCAGGGGAGAGGTATCAGATTAGATTGTTTGTTTTAAAAAGCTGATATAGGCCAAATGATTCCATTACACCAACAGGAAGGCAATGGGGATCTTTAAATGTGAAGATCTGGATGTAATGATATCATCTGGGTTCAATGTTTGCCCTTTGTCCAAGTAAGTTCAAGTTCAGGTTTATTGGCATGAACATACACATTCAGAATATAAAAGCCGTAAGAAGTTGCTTTTTGCAGCAGGAGCACTCTACATTACAAACACAAGTTAAATAAACAAACTAACATGAATTATAAATGACTTGCATGACAAAATAAACAAAACAGACATAATGACAGTAGTGCAAGTCAAGGGAAATAGAGCCCAGGGTAGAATTAGGGATTTTTCAGGCCAGTTCAAGAGCCTGATGGCACTGGGGAAGAAGCTGCTCTTTGAATTTATAAGTGTATGTCTTCAGGTTTCTATATCTCTTGCCTGACGGCCCCTTTGGTGGGGGTCCCTGATGATAGATGATACCTTCCTGAGACATTGCCACTCCCTGTAGTCCCTTCTGTTCCCATGCATCAGAGTTCTCCTTACCAGATTGTGATGCAAAATATCAGGGCTGGCAATACAAAGTCAGTACAAGATGCCTTCTTCCCACTTAATTCACCCAGTCCAGGACTTCAAACCACAAAGATTAATTCCCGAGCAGAATGACTCTGGGACAGTTCTTGCTGATCACTGGACAAGGGCCCAGGGTTTTGCAGTGAGTGG